>NC_136059.1:470181196-470781196 GCF_964261635.1 Lissotriton helveticus | reverse complement strand
TTGGCTGGATGTCTCCTTTGAAAACCGGGCCTGATAATGGGAATTGCAGTGGGTCTTCTAAGTAGCCAACAATCAAAATGGATATATTGTCCAT
This sequence comes from Lissotriton helveticus, assembly GCF_964261635.1. NCBI lineage: Eukaryota > Metazoa > Chordata > Amphibia > Caudata > Salamandridae > Lissotriton > Lissotriton helveticus. Next base: position 470,781,102 of record NC_136059.1, on the reverse strand, counting down.
TACTTTTACAAAATGGCACTGGGACTTAGAACACTGGGCCCTCATGGAACCTATACCACTACTCCGGCCCCCACCCTTGTTTCTTGAATAAAACTTTGAGACCCCTTCTATCAAGGAGTAATTACCAGCAAATGGAACTCGGATTATACAGAATCCCCTTGAGACGATTGGGTTGGTTAAATATACATTTCTGTGTAAATGTTATGTGCTAAGCTTAGTACTTAATAGCTGCTTTGTGACATTATATTTTTTGTCATATTTACCTCACTAAACGCTGCAATTCGACAGTGTGTTAAATAAGCTTGAAACTGGCTCTGTATGAAGCCTTTGATAGGGAGTAAGGGGTACTTTATTATAGTGTATGAGTAATATGATGGGGAATGGGCGAGACATCATTGAAATGTAAGAGAAATGTAACTGAGAATACAACTCTTGTTAATAGATTAAGAACGAATTTGAAAGAATATTTGATTCTAGGCCTGTTACTTTGGAAAGAGAACTGAGAATTATTTCATTCCCGTAAAGTGAACGGACACCTTGTTGCATTTTTAAGAAATCTTAAACTATCATTTTCTGTTACCAAGTTTGATAGATCTTCCACATAGGACCAATATTAGGGTTCCTCTAAATTTTTCCCTATCATTTTACTGCCTGAACCAGGAAGAAAAGTCCCTTCACCCTGCAATGGGAACCGGTTGCTATGTCCCTGCCGAGTAGTTAGCTTGCAAATAACACTGGACTGATAGGTTGAACCCCTCCCAGGGGCGAATCCCCACTCCCCTCCTTCTTAGCACCCTGCTCCACACTGCGTTCCTTTCCCCATCAATCATTCCAGTGACAACATGATATGGTGCAAAGACAGGCCACAGTTTTTTAAACATGGTTTGTACATCTCGCAACTTTTTGGTTGGTCATTCATAAACATCAATGTCATCTTTACCTCGTGCATTGTCCTCTCAAACTTCTTGTTGTTCCTTTTATGACAGCACTATCGTTGCTAGAGGTGCCCCTTCAAGAAAGGCTTTGGCGTTTGTGGTTCCAGGCTTCCCTTGCTACCAAATTTGTGGGCATCCCTTAGAACCGGCCCGGGCTGCAAGTGCTGTTCCGCTTGCCCTGGACCCTCGCTGGCCTCTCGCCTGCTCCTCAGTGCCCCTGCCGTGTGGCATCCCAAGGACCCGGTGCAAGCATCTAATCTACTCTGTCTGTGTGCTCTCATTCGCTCCCTCAATGTCCCTGCCGTGAGGCATCCCAAGGACACTGTGTGAGCAGATCATTTACCTATAGAAATTTCCCCTTTTGGATATTTTTCTGGATTTCTACCGCAATGCTGCCTGAGGTTCCCCGATCGGAGGCAGCTTCGCCCTTTTCCGCCTAACTTGCCCTCACTCAAGAGAAACCCAGCTATTCCAGGACTCCTACAATGTTAAGTGTGAACATGTCCATGCCCACCCCCGTCAGGTGCACCCCATCCTCCAGGTGGTAACCCGGGGACCTCAGGTTAATGAAGCTGTGCCTCACAAATCCCCAGCTATTGGCCCTGCATACATTTGCCATGGTAATGTTCAATTTGCGTCTGGATTTTTCGGCCGCTCTCTGGTCTATGTCCCTCCTCCATTCCCTGCACACTAATATTTTCCGACCATATCACCTCTGCCAGGTGAAACAACTTAGCTAGTGATGCATTGCCCGTAATCATTTTTCCCAAGAGGCATCTCCTCCCTATGGCAGCTAAGTCATTGCCCCCAAAATAAACAACTAATGCGTCCGGCTCGTCACCCTGCCGCAGCGCCCTACGCACCACGGGTTGTAGCTGGTCCCATTTCATCCCCGATTATCCCAGCCTGGTCACCTCCGTGTCCCGGAGCCAGATTCCTCTGAATTGGCGCTGTGCGGCTGCCCATTGCTGTGCTTGGGTTATGTAGGCGTGCCCCACGATCCATACTCTCTTGAGACCCTCCGGTGGACCTACATGGTGGGGGGTGAAAGACCATAACTCAGTAAATTGAGGGGCGTATGTACATTTTGAAGGCACTTGATGCCCAATGCCCCACTGCCTTGATTTGCTCTGCGCCAACCCCCAGGTCTACCGCTGTGGTTGCCATCCCTATCTGGAAGGAGTGTGATCTGAATTCCCTAGGTGGGAAATCTGCCCTTTCCAAGGACCTCCGCATTACCGCTATGAACTTGAACTGGCTGAGGAATGACCCGTCCTCATGTGTAAAAAGCGGCCTCTGCACAGGCCCCCACTGCAGCATATAGTCTTGGACGAGGCATACTAGGCAGCATGATTTGTTTTTGATACATTCGATCCTAGTATACTTCCCTTTGCCCGCTTGATCCGCTTTCGATCGGCGTAAATGGATTACAATATACCCTGCTCCCATTGTTACATCTGCTTTGTGTATGCATGCAATCCCCGGGTTCCCTCTCGCAGGGGCCACTACCTTGCTGATCCTGTACGCCCCGAAGACCGCCAGCGCAAATGCTGCCTTAAATAGCTTCCTCTCTTGCTCCCCATCACATCCTCCAAAGCACGGATTGTCTTTTATTAGGACAGCAAAATCGATAGGCCTCCTATCTCCAATTTGGGCTGCAATCTGCCCCAGCCTTTCATGGCCATTCTGCAGAAAAAGGACCCTGTGGAATCCTTTCCTGTCGCTAGTTTGGTGTAGTAGGCCAACGCGCTCAGGTGTGCCTGCGCCCATGATTTGGTTTTCCTGTTCTGGAATGCCCATTCTATGAATGTTGTCACCTCATCCTGCCCTACCATCTTGACCCCCCCTGGTGCCCATTATGTCGTTAAAGTTTGTCCAGCACTTACGATAGCGGTTCTTTGTCTTGGGGGGCCACTGGGCTGTCCAGCAATGTTCCTACTCTGAGCCCACCCACTCCCATAGTTCTCTGGTACTGGTGTCATAAGATCCCTGAACCTGCCTCACTGAAATGAGAAATGGAGTCAGCTATTGAGTTGTCCAGTCCCGCAATGTGCCTTGCTCTAATTGCAATGTTTGCTGTCAGCTGGCACTCGACTAGCTTGCACAGTAGTTTTACCACAACCGGACATTTTGCTGTTCCTAAGTTGATTGCTTTCACCACCGCTTGGTTATCTGACCATAGGATTATCTGTCTATTTGCCAGCTTGTGGCCCCATATGGTGAATGTTACTATGATGGGGAATAGTTCTAGCAAGGTGATGTTGCCAGTGGTCCCATTTTGGTGCTAGCTGTGCTGCTGTTATGTTTCATATTGGTACCCTAATATAGGCCCTGGGTAACCTCATACCTTTTCACCGACATCACCTCCCCTACACTACACAGTAACGAGCCTTTTAGGATTTTAACCTTTACCTAGTTCTAGTGCTGGGTGCAGAAGGAGGGTTTCCCTGAACAATAGTGTCCTATGACTTCATCTTTAGACTGACACAGTATGAATGAATATTCATAAGGGTTCTTGGAAACCAGGCTGTGGCTACATCCACCTGCATAATATCTACGTACAAGGTTCATCCTTATACGTCATCCTCAAACCCAGCAATGGCTAATACAAGAAACAAGGGACAAAGGAACCCTAGATACTTTTCCGTATAAATACAGCACCTTTTGCTAGTATTAGTTAGAGGGAACCAAGACTTCCAGGCGGCACACTGACCAGAGACGCTGAGGCTCCTGCATGCAGACACTTCAGCTGACACCGGTCTAAACATCCCTTGCGGGGTGTCCAACTCGAAACCAGAAAAACGAACTACCAAGGGCTCACATGATACATACACTGAGTCATCAGTGTGATGGCGTTCATGTTGAATCGAATTCATTGGCTGATGAAGCCGCAAAGAGGGCTGTCCGCACTGCTTCCGTAGCTGCAGTCACTCGTTCAAAAACAAGGATAGACAGTGAGATTATGGTTGCTGTCATTGCTTCACGCAAAGGCAGCACAGCAGTACCAAAAAAATTTCCACTCAGGTACTCTTACAAGTTAGATGCAAGCAACATTCCATATGCTTAGATTCCTTTAGCGGGGGATAGGGTAATACCAAATATGGATCGCAGACCAGGTTTGATTATTGCAGCACACGATGGTTTGCGCTCTGCACACACAGGCGTTACAGCGACTATTTTATTATTGAAACAGCACTACTAGGTCTAGGTCTAACAACACAAACTATAGATTATGTCTTGAAATGTGACATCTGTCAGCAGATGAAAGGATCCACCATAACACGCCCAAAACAGACACAGATGTGGCAGAGCAGCCAGAGCTGCTGACTTAGGAGCTGAGGTGCTGGGTTTGCATCTCAGCGTCGGCTCAACATCCTGTGAGTCTGGGCAAATAACTTAATCTCCCACGTGCCTATGGACAGCATCTGGATACGCTCACTGGTGATAAGCAGCGCTATATAAATCTACAAATTATAAATTATTAAATGGCTTGTTCCACAAGTGCTGTGTGAGGTTAGTACTGCACAGGGCAGCTTGGGTACATACACCCTGGTTTACTTATAGAAATGAACACACAATGAACTCATATATCAAGGACACTGGGGGGATCCTTCACCAGGGCATTTAATTGTCCTAAACCTGCAGGGTGTGTTTCTCCAGCGACAAGGAGGCGGTCTGCATTCAACCAGCTCCTGGAGACTGATTGCTTGCCTCTCATCAGATCATTCACAGCACCGCCAATCCTTGAGCTGTTGTCCTCAGTAGGTTTGATCACAACATGAGTTCAATTGAATAGTACTGTACAGGGAGGGAACAGCTAGCAGTTTACTAAATTACAACTCAATCAAGAATAGCATTTTCTCGTCTATAATGTTCTTCACAGTGAGGAATCTTCCAGGCAGGATACTACACATGACAATATCTGGTATGGTAGCCCTGGTCTGCACATCTTCCATGCATCTGTATTGTGACCATCCCATGCACCTGTCCCGGCGTGTGCTGTGAACTAGGTACTGCTCCTGTTGGTACCTTTGGTGCCTGGTGCCTTTATTCTACTTTTGAACAGTGGATAGTTAACATTACTGGTAAGTGATGGGGCCATTTCCTGGAAGGGATATCTTTGATCTGTATTATTTTTTTTACATTTTTCCTCCTGTCACAACATATCTAGTGTCACTACGGTTTGCAAAATACTTGGAAAGATTTTGAGGGCTTTAAAACAAATTAATGTGGAGAACACGTTCCAGACAAACCTAATACTGAAAGAAACAAGGTCTACTGAAAGAAACAAGGTCTCCTAGAAGGTAAGTGTGTGTCTCAGTGGTCTGACTATATAGATATACATTATATAGATATGTAGTGATTCCTGCTCAGAAATAAATGCGCGATGAATGAATATAGTTTTGCAATTTATACTGCCCCATCGAGTACACCGGAAGGAGGCGATACCATGGGGGCTGAGCAGGGGGAGACCGGCTCCCGGTGAGGGGTTATTTTTAACTGCCTTAGGGTGTACCAGCAGAAACAGGAGTGCAGATACCCTAAAGATACTGCACGGAGCGCAACCATTAATTATGCTTTAAGTATAACGAGATCAAGAACGAAAAAAAATGTTTTGACATGAGATAAAGGAGCAGAAACCAGATCTACTGGAAATGGTCAGTGGGTTCCCGCGTGCAGGCTGGAGGCAGCATGTGCGCCTCTGGAGCTCGCACGCATGTTTTGTCAGGCTAGCCCTGTCAAGTCTCAGCTGCGCAGTGGAGGTGCAAAACAAAGGCCCAGCAGTGTCTGGAGGTGTTTCCGCCCTCATTCTATCAGTGGTTTGGACTTGAACCCAGCATTCCGAGGCAAGGAAGGAAGAAACTTGGAAGCGCGCCATATCCCAATGTAAATAAGCCACCGATTGGCAACTACACATGAAACCACAGCTGAGACTGCTCCCAGACTCACCCCCGTGCAGGGATAGCCTCAGCAGTGTTATGGTTGTATCATGTCACGTTGAACCAGCTGAACACTTTCCTGCAGTGCAGCACAGTGCCACAAAAAGAGGCTGGAGGCCAGGCTGACTAGTGAACAGAACAGGACACCTTTCAGCCCTACGTATTGTATGTTTGCAATGTGCATTAGTCATCTATGCTACACATGCTCAGAGCATGGGATAAGCCTGGACCTGGATATATCTACAGCTCTCTCTTATATATATCTGAGTGGCAGTAAGCACTCTTTAGCTATAGTTATAGCTTTGCACCCACTTGACTACTCTCCACGAAACTTTGAAGATCTGTTGCCCCCGGTACATTGTTGGAGGGTTGCATCCCCTTGACCACGGCATGTGGTCAAGAGGATGCAAAGAAAAAAGGGGGGTCCCAAAAAATGCTTGAAATCCAATGTATTTTACATAGACTTTTGCATTTCACGTAGCGGCAAAACGGCTGCACAGATTGTAATGAAATGTCATAGCAATGTACAGTAGATATGTAGATAGTTAGTTTTGCTAATGCAAGGGATGTTATGAATTTGTTATAAAGATATAAGGGCCAACAAAGTAGGACCTCATTATGATGTCGGGCGGAAGGCCATCCAACAGCCCATTATATTTTGATACAGGTGGACCGACCGAAGCCTGTGGGGGGAATCTGCTCCGCCTCAGATAGGCTAAAGTAGGCCGTCGGGCAGTAGGGCCAGATCGTAATCCCCAAAATGGAGGCAGTACCTACTAAAGGCACCCCCGTTGGATTACGATGTCTTTTTTCACAGCCTCTGCCTCTGCTATGAGGCCTGGGGGGCACCTGTGGTGCCCCCCCAAACATCCATGCATCGTGTTCCGTGCCTGCCTCACGGTGCATGGATGTTTAAAAAGTGTATTTTCCCTATTGTGGCTTGTGCTGCAGCCCACAGCACAAGCCGCATTAGGAAATATACACTTACGGACTGCTGTGACGGCAGTCACATCTTAATTTGGGAAGCGCAACTGCTGACTCCTTGTTGGGCGGTCCCGTTTCCGACACAATGGGCATCATAATGAGGCCCTTAGTAATATATAGTAGCACAATACTCCGAAAAATAGCAAGGAAGCCCAAAAAATAAACTAGAGGGCATATGTAAAGTTTCAGATTTACTACATGAAAAACTAAAAGACCCAATTATGGTCACATGCTAAAGGAAACTTATAAACAAATACATAACAAATAGAATACATCTTAATCCACATAAGTTTTCTTTGCATGCTTTCTGGCTCACAGAATAAAACTGGCCCAACAAGCCAAACAAAAAGCAAGTTTTTTAGGTATTCCTATAATATGATGTGATGTGACATTTAATATAGTGCACAAATCACTCCCAGAGGAGTATCTTAGTGCTGTACTGCTTGGAGAGGTTACGCCCTTTCTTGAAGGAAGTGAAGTCTGAGGAGGAGCGGAGACTAAGGGATGTTTATTCCAGTCATAGGAGGCTGTGTACGAAAACTATCTACCCCCCTGCCCTGAGGAACGTATGCGATGAATAACCAGAAGCAACTTATCCGAGGACCTTAGGCATTTGTAGGGCAGATGGGTTTTAGTCGAATGGACAGGTATGATGGGAGGGATTCATGGAGTGCCCTGTGTGTCAGACAACACAGTTTAGAAACGACATGCTTTCTTTTTTTTTTTTTTTTTTTGGATTAAAAACTTTTATTGAGCAATCAAATAAGAGTTACAAAGATGGGCCTACAACCACACGGGCTGGCCGCTAACAGCAAAGCACAACGTAAGAAGCATAAGAGCTCTCCCGTGGTCAGGCAGAAGTCAAACTTCAACTGTTACTCAAATTATCGAACAGGACACAACAATTTTCCGTTTTATACATACAAAAAACAACGAACTTCAAAAAGGCGAATGCATACTAATCAAAGTCAGCCCAGAAGGCGGAGGGGAAGCTAACAATCAGGAACACAAAAGCACAATCAACGGGACTCGGCAAGGTGTGGGGGGGGACAGCGGGGAGGATAAGAAAATCACAGAACAGCATGAGAGATTTCGGGAACATCAGCCTAGGGAGACAGGGTAACATCGGGTGGGTCAACCAAGGGAGGGGTACAAATATTCCCACGATAGTCGTTCCACTGACCCCAAATCTTCGTCCACGCCCTGGGCCTGCCCCTAGCTACATAGACGGTCTTCTCGCGGAACATGGACCAGTCCATGTTATCCTCCCACACCAAAACATCGGGAGGTCTAGAAGCGCCCCAGAGCTGCGCAATGTCCCGCTTTGCGACCATGTAACCCAAGGTCGCCCATCTAGTCTGGGCCACAGAGTAGTCGGTGGGTTCCCACACATTCAACAGGCACCGTCGGGCCTCAGGCCGCAGGGCAATTCCAGTCACAACAGTCATGACCGCAAGCATATCAGTCCAGTAGGCCGCCACCGCAGGGCACTCCCAAATAATATGCAGAAATGTAGCACTCATCCCACAACCACGTTTGCAGAAACCATCCGGGGAGAAACCCATCACTACTAGATGCGGACCAGTTACATACACCCGGTGGAGGATCTTAAGCTGAACCAAACGGAGACGGGCGGGGATGGCGACCTCTTTCGGAGAAGAGAGCGCCGATTGCCAGTCTTCGTCTATGACATGCTTTCTAAACAGCAACTACTGAAGCTTCCGAAGAATTGGGGACTAGGGCAAGTGAGAAGGAAGATTGCAGCGTAACCGAGCAGCAGTGTTCTGGACAGCAAGTGTCATTTACTGATGTCAGCAAAGCATTCCCGTACTCCAGGCGGCTGGTAATAAGAGCCAGGAAAAGAGTTTTCCTGGCGCTGTCAGGAAGCCAACAGAGGGCCTTTTTAAGAAGCTTCATGGTGGAAAAGCAGGTGCTACAAGTGTCATTAACTTGGTCTTTCATGGAAAATAATTAATCTAACTTCACACCAAGATTTGTCTCTAATTGCGTAGGTGAAGGGGCAGGTCCACGTCCAGATAGCCATTAATCGTCATATCAGAGCTCAGTCTCTTTGCCAAAGAGCATAATCTGTCTTGTCACTGCTTAATTGGAGATAATCATCAAAGCAGCGACTTCCTTCATGCAATTTGCAAATTTGATTTTCACTCCGTCTGGGTCAGGGCCAAAAAAAATTTGAATGATAATATCTCCACACCACAGACTCTAACGATCTGGGCAAGCGGTGCTACATAGATTTTAAAGAGAGTTTGGCTCAGGCACTATCCCTGAGGCACTCCCTTGTTTAATTTTATCAGCTGTGACTTAAAGGAGTCTAAACAGGCTTGTTACGTTCAATTAGTAAGGAAGTCGTTGACCCAATGTAGAGCCTTACCATGCAGCCCAGCCTTGTGAAGCCTGCGGATTAGGATGGAATGGGAGACCGTGTCAAATGCTGCAGACAGATCCAGCAACACCAAAATAATTGGGGTATCCGCATCTAGCGAGTGCCTGATATTTTCAACCACGTTCAACATCACACTCCTTGTGCTGTGGAGCTATCTAAAATCAGATTGCGTAGAATCCAGGATGTGGCTTCCCTCAAGAAAGCCTAAAAGTTGTTTATTAAGAAGCCTTTATAGAGATTTCGCAATTAAAGGTAGCAGCAAAATTGGTTGAATAGTTGGAAAAAACATAAGGATTAACTGTAGATTTTTTTATGCAGCGGAGATAATAATGCACGCTTCCATTCCTTAAGCACTTGAGCTGTAGTCCGAGAAAGATTGTATAGATCTTTAACTGCAGGCTCTAGACATGTTGCTAGGCTAGCCACTATCGTGGGAGGGCAGGGGTCCTGAAGTGAGTCAGACTTGGCATGGGACAGCATATCTAGCACCTAGTCCTCAGAGCTTAATGTGAATTCACTCAAACTACAAGTGACCATTGGATGAGGATGCTTTAAATCGAAATCGTTCTGAGGGTAGTCAGGAGTATCTGACAGATTCTTGTGGATTTTCTCGATTTTGTCATTAAAAAAATCAGCTAAGTTATTACATAAATCCTGGGAAGCGGCTAAGGTGGAGAGACAGGCATGAAGTTTCATAAAGCTATTTAACACCTTATAGAGTTCATTAGTGGAGTTCCCTGCTTTCTCAAATGAAGCTGCTAGGAAGGTATTACATGCTGACCTAATCAAATTAAGATAAGCTCGTAGCCTGGTCCAGTATTCTCCTTCGTCCTTTAGAGATTTAGTGAAGTGCTATTTGCGTTCAAGACGTTTACACATTGATTTCTCTTGGCACAGAGTGTCTGAATGCCATGGATCTGAACTTCTAGAAGAGACAAAAGATGATGTTCTGAGAGGTGCAATATAATCTACAGAGTTAGTTAGAGAGTCATGCTAAATAAACAGTGCTGTTTCCACATCTAAATAAGAGGAAATTGAGGGGGGAGGTTAAAAACCTACATGAAGGCAGAGGAAGTGACTGTGGTACAGTTATGCCACGATCTGATAGATACTTTCCTTGGTTTGTCACAACATTGTTACGCGGAATGGAGTACTTGAACAGATAATATTCTTACCAGGTCACAGGCAACAGAGAGTCACAAGTTACTTCCTCAACGTTAGTAAATATGAGATCCAGCAAATTACCTGCCCTGTGTGTAGGGCCAGGCACCATCTGTTTGAATCCGAGTGATTCCAAATCCGCTATGAGTTACCGGGATCATCAGTGTTTTCACTGTGCTAGGCAAAATCACCCATTACTAGGAACATTTGAGAGGCTGAAACGTAAGTTACAATAAAGTCAATGCCTGTGAAAAGCCCTTCTTAGCACCTGGAAGGTGATACAATAGTGCCCTTTTCCAAGCTTCTGTAGCCGATAGTACCAACTTAAACATGCATATCTCAAGTCATCTGGTACATAAGGTGTCATTGACCACAACCTTAAGTGAATTGTGAAAGGCAATAGCAATTCCCCCTCCTGAACTTCCCCAAAATGGCAATCTAGAGGCACAGAAAAAGTAGGAGCAATCCAATAGTCTGTCTCTCTCCACAGCAAACGGCACAACAGCCGTGGCGGACAAGAGAGCAGTAAAGTCTGAGGAATGGAGAGAAAGAGGGAAATTAAAGCGCGGTAAATAAGCAAATTAGAATTGTTTTTAAATCAGCTAAAAACAAGAGTGTAGTAAAAACAGTATGGCTTCCTTTTCATTCAATTAAAGCAGCCATTAACCAATTATATACTGGCTTCTCATCGCCATGTACCAAGGTATACCGCAAAGTTATAATGGTATACCATGGCCCAAAATATAACTAAGGCCTAGCTATATTATTGGATTGTGGTACCCTTGTGTCATGCATGGTGTCGTATGGGTAATATAATACTTAAGTGTGGCTGTTGTAGTATTCATAACATGAGTATATATAATTCTCCTTAAAATTTAAAAACAAAACTTTGTAAATACAAATAAAATATACTTTTTTAATAAAGATAACTAGGCCTGTGAGGAATTTCAATTAAACCTAAGTGATCTGAGGAATTTCAATAATGCAGCATTACTCTTTAACACATAATTACAGATAATTACACAATTACTACTGCTGACGTAATTCGCGAAAAAAGCCTATCGCAAGAACACATTTAGCGACCACGAGCATCCTCTTGCTGTTCATGTTCTGCTGCATTTAGCATTATTACTTAGCACAAAAATGCTTCCTAGAGTTAGTTTTGAATGCGAGAAGGCATTTTTTGCTCAATGCAGAATTACTCTTCTTGTGTAGTTCTATGTAAACTTGCGGAATTCTTAGATAATTCTGTGTGATTACGCTACATTGATTATGTGAGTTATGATGACCCTGATGATAACAAGAAAAAGTAATCAAAATTAAGTGCCTGAGTATTGTCAACTGTAATATTTCATACATGTTGGGTTTCAATGGGGAACCATTTTGTCAAAAAGTGCCTGCAATATCTGATGTACTCTAATTTAGGGATCCTAAATTAAATACATGATGCCCTAAGGAGAAAAGTGAACTGGTGGCTGTTTTAAAAAAAAGTTTGAAAGTCCAAGTTAAAACCTGGGAACACATACATTCAATAAAAGTAGCATGTTAGTGTGATCTTCTCACAGTGGCCGAAGGAAGCAATAAATACTGGATTCCAGATTCACTCAATAAATGTACTGCTAATTCCTCATCACAGTTCAAACCATACGGGGTCTTCCTGCCTACATTTATATTTGTGCTTGATTCCAATCGTCTTAACTTCAGAGTCCTGTCCCTCCTTCTGATATGTTTTGGGAGATGATCAATTCTAAAGTACTGCATGAGTGTGCAGTCATTTTTGTGATGGTCTCTGAAATGTTAGCCTGTAATGTAATTAGTATCTCTGTTTCTTGATCACTCTAAAATGTTCTAAGATCCTTTTTATAATTGGGAAGGTCATACTTCTGATGTATAACTTCAAGCAAGAGCATGATATCACATATACAGAGTAATCAGCTTTGAAAGTGATGTGTTAATGAATCTTGTATCTCAATGGGTCTGTAAACTCATCCTATCCATGCTTTGTAATGCCCACAGACAAAAAAGCTTACTTTAGATAACAGCCATATGTGTGTAAGATTGTTATCCAAATTACTGTCTTTATTCAATTGACCACCACATTTTTATTAATCGCTTCTCAATTAGTGTTATCAATGTATTGTCAGCTTTTAGAATTTTCTAATATTTATTAAGTATTTTTCTGAGTTCTTGGGTCAGAGTACTGTAGATGGTTATAAAACGTGTCTTTCCTATGGATGGTTTAGAATCTAAAGTTTTATCTTCAATAAGAATCTCCTCCTAGGATCTATTCTCTACTTTTCTGACAGCTTGTTGCAGTACTTTGGTAGAATAATCCCTGGCTTTAACATCTCCTCTTTACACTTAGCATAAGACTGCTCTGAACTGCAACAGCGCATGACATGAATTAATTCTCCATTTGGGATAGCATGTCTGAGAGCTGAAGGATGCCTGCTCTGTGAATTGAGGATAGAATTACCCACTGTGTCCTTCCTGTATAGGGTTGTTTCTGGTGCTCCCCTTTATCTCCAGACATAAGTCTGAAAATTATATTGAAGCGTGGCTGAAATTATATGTACATTTGAAATTAAAATCATTGGTGTTTAATATTGTAACAAAACTGTGTAATGCCATTTCTGACCCCTTCCAGATCAAGAAGAGGTTGACAATGTATCCCAGCTAAATTACCACATCTTTGATTTATTTTCCATGTCTTCTATCCATGCCACCTGCTCCATCCATCAGCCTACAAAATAGCTACAGGTGAAGCAAGTGCCTATGGCTGTTCCCTGGACTTGTCTATTATGTTGATTGTTGAAGATGAATATATTCTCAGTCAAGCATGTGTGAATCCTCTCCAGTCACATATAAGTATGTTTGAGTTGATTTAAGCCTCTTACTCTCAGAATATGTCTGCATGCTCTCATGCCTTCCTCATGGCATATTCTGGTATCCATGGCATTCCCAGTGACAAGAATGTAGTAAGTATCCCAGACAATATCTTGTATCTTTATTATAAAATGTTTAGTCTCACATAGATACAATGGTAGTTACTGCACAAAGTGAAAGAAGAAATGGTTCATACACGTAGATTTAGTTTCCAACAAACTCCCCTGGGAGGAGATAATTGGTCTCCCTGGTGTACAGAGGAATCAGATTGGCTGGCCACAACATGAAACATTTTGAGGCTGCCATTTCAGGACACAGGGACTAGTTTCCATGTCCTGAAAAATAGAATTGTGGTATCTTCATATTTGCCATGTATTCTCCTCTTAGTGTTAGTCCCCTGCTGCTCAGCCAGATTGACTGTGATGTAATTCGAATGCTGGTGTGTGTATATGGTTTGAGAGAGTTTTGGTTGAATGCATGGGCTGAACAGCAAGGATGCTGCTCCCGGTGGGCTTCCTTCATACCTACTTTACCTGTAACCTGAGACTCCTACCTTATGAATTAACCTGATCTTGTTTCACTTATACTATTGGCTACCCTGCTTCTTCATTTATCACAATGGCAACGAGCGGGGGAAAGGACCAGCATGAAGACTTCAGCACTACTGCAGGAACAGAAGAGGAGAATATATTCTAACTGAAGGACAATTGATCCATTACAAGAAGCTAAGGAAGCCTTATACTTTTAAGGAAAATAATGCAACCTGAAGGAATTGAAATGCCCTAAGGTCCCACTGGTGTCTCAACAACTGATAGCCAGCAGTTTGGGGCGTTCAATCTTCTTTTTTCTTCTTTCATCTAACATATCCAGCTTATGTATACTATCAACCAAAGAAGAAGTTGAACAGCCTTTCTGACAGAGTTTAACCTGCTTGACTTTAAAACAAAATACCGTGCTGATGAAAGGAATGAACAAATGGTAAGCATCTGTCATCACTGTATTGAAGTGGCAGGTTTTAATTAGATTGATTTAGGAGTGCCAATTGGCAGCCTGCTTTCAATCTACTTTTACATTTTACAGTCTGCAACTGCTGAAGATTTGACTGAACCAGCAGTGTTTGCAGTCAATTTCTTAAAAACTGTACTTTTAATCATGAGTTTTATACTATACAGGATAAATGCTGAACCTGTGGAAAGTGAGCGTTTTCCTCTGAAACTTGACATCTTAAACTCCGTTGAAGAAGGAACAGGCACCGTTCACTATTGGGAAAGCCTGGAAATGCAGTAAGAAATACTTGAATACTTAAAACTGGATATTTTAAACTCGACTTAAGAAAACTAGCAGCATTCACAATTGTGGAAGACCTGCAATGCAGCGAACATAAGGGAATTGGCAGCATTGAAGAATCCTGTACCGGTAGCGTGAATTTGGCCTTTGGTAACTGTGGACTTCATGACCCGTAGGCCTCGGCATTAGTTGTTTCATTTGGGCTGCGTGGTGTGCTATAAAGCTACACTTAAAAATAAAAACGTGCATGGACTTCCAGATGCTAGTCCCTTGGCGCGTGCTAAGTGTTGCTCCAGGACTTGCTTTGCACATTGCTATATGGTGAGTTTATTCCTAAATTATTGGATTTCTGTCTTTACCATTCTTATTTACCAAATCTCTGTGTGGTAAGAGGAGGCCATATGTGATGTATGCGTTTTAGGCAGTGTAGGGTGTGAGTGTTGCATCTTGTGCAAACTAGTACATATTGTTATTTATAATGGGGGTTATGTTTTTTTGTACATACTTAATTTTATTTGAGCAGGGACATGGTTAGTGCGTCCCAATCAATTCTTTGAGTTCCTGGCGATGGGGTAGGGTTTCTGCAACCCAAGCCATATTTACTTACCATTGCTGGTAATGGGGATTTGCATTTTGCCCAAAACATACTTGCCTTTACTTGAACTGTGTTACACCCAGACATTAATTATTATGATGTTTTCTGGTGATGGGGCTCCTGTTGTTTTTGCAACCCATACTGTACTTATATTTATGTTTTATGGTGGTGGGACAGGGATCTTGCAACCCAAACCATGCTTATAGTTACGTACCATGGTGGTGGACTTTTGCATTACACTCAAACCATTCTTACATTTACCTATTATGGTGTATATTGGTTATAACCCCAAACTGTACTTACATTTTATGGTGGTGGGGCAGGGATCTTGTAACCTAAACCATACTTATAGTTACGTTTCATGGTGGTGGGGCAGGGATCTTGCAACCCAAACCGTACTTATAGCTACGTTTCATGGTGGTGGATCAGGGATCTTGCATCCCAAACTCTAGTACCCAAAGTGGATTATTGGTGGACTAGTATAGGGACATATATATTGTTAATTGGAGTGGTGGCAATGTAAGTCTGTTAGTTGGATTGAATAGGATAAAGGAGAGATTAAGGAGGGAAGATTCTAGAAAGGGTTATTTTGGATGAATCAGAGTGGAGGTAGAGGATATGTTGAAAGAGGTATTGTCTGAGATAGAGTAGCAAGTTGGAGAGAGTTGATCATTTTGTTTTGTCTACAGTGGGAGTAAAGTGATAAATATATAGATACACAACTCCATAAACAAGTATACATGCATATGGATAATAATACAGAGATATACAATTATGTTCCAAAAAGTGCCATACATACATGCATGGATACATATTTAGTAACTCAGACATCTAAGTGTTGCTGAGCATGAATCTAATTCCCTTTTATTAATATTTTTGTCAATTTTGTTTTTAAAATATTTATTTATATTCATTCATATTTTATATATATATATATATTATATTATATATTATATTTCCCCCAATATTTCAATAGTGGAGCACTTATAGGTACAATGGTTATGACTACACTTACAAATTGTGATTAATAAAATAAAAGAGCCCCTAAGTATATAATCAAACGACCTATATGTAAACTATGCAGTGACCTATATTCATGTTAAGCATTATATATATATATATATATATATATATATATATATATATATATATATATATATATATATATTACCTACTGGCGGTCGCCAGTAGGTATATATAGTTAGGATTTTTTCTCTATGGGATTTTTGAAAATTCTATGTCTAATAACTTTGGCGTTTGTGGACGGAATTGGCTGAAATTTGCAGGAAAATGGAACATTTTGTTTCTGAGCAGCCCCTGAAAATTTGGGGGGGGGGGGTCGTCAAGGGGGGGCCGAGAAAAAAGGGGGGTCCCAAAACGTGTTTTTGCCATGCAATTTTCCATAGGGCGGTTGGCCTCACTTTTAGCTCAAACGGCTGAATGGATTTCCACGAAACTTGGCAAAATTGTAGATATTGTTTGCCCGATGTGCCTTTGCTAGGTCTCAAGATATGTGGTCCTGTGAATTTTGAGTAAATTAGGTTAAAAAAAAGATATATATCTAGAGCCGCGCCCGGTACGCGTACCGGGGAGCGCTCCAGGCGCGCCACGCGACTTGCGCACGGCAAGCTGATTGGTTCTCGGGTGTCTGTAAACATTCGAAACAGTCCGCAGCGGCCGCCATCTTGTGTCTCGGTAGGATTGAGACACAAGAGGTGGCAAGAATCAAAGGGGGGAAATGAGCAAAAGGGGGCAGGGTACACCCCCCTGACCCCCTACTTTTGATGTGGGGGCCTTAAAAGGCTCCCGCGGGTAAAAAAAAATTTTAAAAAATTTCGATTTTCGCGGGGGGAGCGCCCGGTACGCGCACCGGGGAGCGTACGGGGGAGCGTACCATGGAGATAAAAAATAACAGACTTTTAAAAAAAAAAAAAAAGCTTCTTTTTATAAATTGGAGGTAGCTCTGAAAAGAACTTTTTTTTTGATTTTGTGGTTTTATATATATTTTTTTGTTTTTGTTGTTTTATATTTTTTTTAGACTTTTTAAAACAATTTTATATTTTTTTGGGATTTTTGTCAAGGGAAAAACAAAAACAAGGATTCCAAAACTGCTCAACAGGAGCAAAAAAATTTGAAAATTTAGGGACTGGAAGAGCAGCGGTGTTGCTGTTTCTTTAGGGCAATGAGTTCAACACTCTGCTCCCCATAGCAGAGCAGTTCGTAACACTCCGTGCACAAAAATTTGATGCCTGCAAACACCGGCTGAATGTTAGGGACCATTCTTGCATGGGGTGGTCCCGAAGGTGTTGCTCCACCAGTGGAGGTGCTGCCGCCATCTGTGGGTGCATTCCGTGCCAGCTCTCTGACACTCTCCCTGGCAAAGTTGTTAGGGTGTCTTCTTTTCACATGCCTGATCAAATTAGCATTCCCAAAACTATATTTTTTCAGAGGATTGCCTCTGGATAAACTACTCCCACATATTTTGCAGGTTACTTTGGGAGCGTTGACTTTTTTCTGTCCTTCAGGGATGTCGTAAAATTTCCAGATGAAATGGGTTTTTTTCTTTTGCTGAGGAGGGTCCTCATCTAAAAATCCCTCTGAATCACTGCTGGATGACTCTCTTGCAGCCATTGCTGGAGATCAGAAAAGTAGGAGATAAACAGAGTAGACAGAACAGCTCTTGCTCTCTCCAAGTACAAAGCAATAGTGAGAGAAATGGGTGGGTTTCACACAATTTGGAAAAAAAAAAGTTCTGAACCAATGAAAAGTGTTATTTTAAAGTCACATGGTTTGACGCGCTTACGCTATGC
This sequence comes from Lissotriton helveticus, assembly GCF_964261635.1. Taxonomy (NCBI): domain Eukaryota; kingdom Metazoa; phylum Chordata; class Amphibia; order Caudata; family Salamandridae; genus Lissotriton; species Lissotriton helveticus. The sequence continues at coordinate 470,763,100 of NC_136059.1, read as the reverse complement.
GCCCCGGGGCGCGTCCCGGGCGTGTATCGTAAGCGCATCGGGGCGCTTACGTTGCGCGATCGTATGCGCTTCCGGGGGCGCTTACGCGGTGCGTCATAAGACGCATCTCGCGGCTACGCGATACGTGTCTTATGACGCAAGGCGTGGCGGCTACGCGATACGTCACGATGTTGTTTTCGTTCGCGGCAATAGCGCTTCCGGGACGCGCATCAGTACGCGCCCCGGGGCGCGCCGCAAGATTGCGCTTACCCGTGCGTTCACCTGTCCGCGCCCCGGGAGCGCACCAAAAATAATATAAAAAAAAAATAAAAAAATTATAAAATATTAAATTCGATTTAAAATGTATTATTTTTATAAAGATTTGCTATTAAAAAACCTATGAAATTCACTGAAAAAACCATAGGTTATAGACCATATATAGCTAGGAATTAGCATTTACAAAACCTTGAAAATTCACTGAAAAAACCATAGGTTATAGACCATATATAGTTAGGAATTAGCATTTACAAAACCTTATTTTACTCACACAAAACCATTGAAATTCCATATATAGTTAGTTGTACTAACTATATATCGCGCACCCGCAATCCACTGCTGATGATGTCACATATTACATCATTCATGACATGGTCAGTGACATCACTGATGACATCACTGATGACATCTCAAATGACATCACTGATGACTTCACTGATGACATCTCATTTGACATTACTCATGACATCATTCATGTGATGATACGATGAACCTCTTCAGACTCTAATATAACCTTAGATACACTCAGTGTAAACAGACACTCACAGACTGTCACTCATCCATGGAGTTACTCACACACCTAATCAGTCTTGCAAAGAATCAATCACACCTCCATTTCCTCAACTATATAGTTAAACACACCTTACTTATTGAAACATATAATAACACATATTTACTCTGTTATACAATCCCTGATACAAGTTCACAATAATCCATACAGCCACTCACACATTCACTGGCTCTTATGCACAGTTATTTATATATGTCAACTACCACATGTACTGTGTTTTACATATGTACTTACTTTGACATGTAGCACTGAGATATCCATTCACTCACCAATACACTCATGCACACAGTAAACCGCCCATACAGCTGTTTCCACATGCACTTTTGAACCCATACATCTAGTGAATCAACTGCTCACACATCTATGCACAGAGTCATACACCTCCCAGACACCCACACACACACTCAGTCTCCCATACAAATACTTGGCCAACTAATCAATAACCCATATAGTTAGTCATATAGCTAATGATCAACACATGCATCAGATTACAAAACAACAGACACAATGGTGCACAATTTAAAACAGTTTAGTCACTAACCCATGCACTCAGTGAGACACATTTAATCACTCACTTATACAGTCAGTCATGCACCTACTAAATACATCATCCAGACACTTATACGTCCACTCATTCTTCAATATATAAGACATATTTTAACTTTACAGAAACATACAGTCACTGGATGTTGTCATCAGTGATGTCATCAGTGATGTCATTTGAGATGTCATCAGTGATGTCATCAGTGATGTCACTGACCATGTCATGAATGATGTAATATGTGACATCATCAGCAGTGGATTGCGGGTGCGCGATATATAGTTAGTACAACTAACTATATATGGAATTTCAATGGTTTTGTGTGAGTAAAATAAGGTTTTGTAAATGCTAATTCCTAACTATATATGGTCTATAACCTATGGTTTTTTCAGTGAATATATATATATATATATGTCTTAATATTTTTACACCATAATTAGTATATACATTTTTACAGAGAAATGCTCATATCTAAATACACACATATAATCAAATAATACATGTTTACACACATAATCATATGTTTGGTTTATGCAGGGGGACTCATAAAAATGCACAGTAAAAAAAGTAACATTTTAAAACAATATCTCATTTCCCGTTCCCAATAGCAAAACGTGAGAATTTTGAGTCGGGCTTCGCCTGCTCTTTAAACCTAAAAACAAAAACCTACTTGAGGGTCCGCCATGTTAATGATTAAAGCAACCTGACGCTACCCTCACATATACAATTCAGTTAGCTCCTTTCTGCTTTAGAGGTGTCCTTAAAAATACATTTTAAAATTCCACAAAACATTAAAAACGACCATTCTATATAAAATATTATGATTAAAATTCATGACCATGTACTTTAAACTAACTACAGACCGCTAGTAGTCTGTGTTCATGGACATAAGTGCCCAAACTGCATCTTTTAAAAACATTCCCACAGAACAAATGCTCTCGTCAACAGTGAGTTGAAGCAACTTCCTGAATACTTCTCTATAGTCACTGGTGGCATACCTTTTAATTAGCGGAAGTAAGATTATTTTATTGTAAATCGAGTAAAAACCACAAAAGAATAAAAAGTGTAGCAGTGATTGGCCCGAAACCCCATCACATGGGCAGGGAGTGGAGTCCACATTTTCCTGAATTCCTAAGGGGAAGCATACCATCTATTTCACAGTGTTAGCCCTGAATCGAAACAACAAACATCTCTACCATCCCCCAAATGTTTTGTTAAATACATCACCAGTAATCTGTCCACTCCTAAATTCATATATGCTGCTACGCTTGACTTTAAAAGATCCGTTGCCAATCTGTCAGCATTGAGAGATTTATGCAGGGCCATTTACAGCTCCTTTTTACTAACAGTTGGTGAACCTTCCGGGTTTTGAAATAAGTGTTGGTAACGTACTTTCCGTAAATGAGATTCCGCGGTTGCCAGCCATGGAATACTCTTGCCTTTTTCATATGCGAGACAGTTTTGAATAATATCCTTAGTGAGACTTGCCTGTGTATTCCTCCAAAGTGTGAGCCATAATAGTGGAGGTTGGGCATATATGTAATCCTCAATATACGGGATATTCAATTTTCTATGGGAAAAAAAGTTAGATGAGGAAATGGGAACCCCTAATACTCTTCTGCAAAACGGGTTTTCTTGCACTTGAATAGAATGACACTTATTAATGCCCCATACCTCTGCCTCATAGGTGGCTGTAGGTCTTCACTGTATTTAAAAAATCTGCAGACAAGGGAGAAGGGCTCCTCCCTTTCTTGGCTGTGGCAAGCTAAGCAGCAAGTTAATTGATCTTGAGTTATAGTTGCTCAGTCTAACATGTTCAGTCCATAACCCAATATTTGTAAACGTTATTCCCAGATATGAGAAAGTGCGAGTGCATTTTAGAGAGGCCTCCCCCACCTTAAATGTTCCTAGGTTCAATTTCTTCGGCCCACAGATCATTATGTATGATTTATTAAAATTGGTGCGTAAATTCATGGATTTTTTCATAAAATTTACAAATCCGTACGCCAACTGTCGTAAGTCCCTTGGGGTATGTGCCATTAAACCTGCATCATCATCATACAGCAGCGAAGGAAGGAAGGAGTCCTGAACTTTGGGCACATCAGAAGTAGTAGTAAGTAAAAATGGGTGAAGATCCTTTATGTATAGAATAAATAAAAGTTGAGCTAAAACACACACCTGTCTTACTACCCTAAGAATTCCAACTGCCTCCGACACTGCTCTTTCAGTATTTATTCTTATTCTGGCCTTCATGTCTCTGTGCAAATGGGCTATAGAGTACACCAGTGCTGCATCCAAACCAAGGGTTAAAAGAGTAGACCACAGCTTCAAATGGTTTATACTGTCAAATGCTGTGGTAAGGTCCATGGATGCCAGATATATAGGGGAGATTTGTGCTATTGTATATTTGCCAATCAATAGGTGAAGATTGAGACCCTGCTCTACCGTATCAATCTTTGATCTGAAGCCGTACTGAAATGGGTAAAAAATTGCTTTCTCAGTTGCCCATTCTTTAAGCCGATTGTAAACTGCCCTTTCCAGAATTATTAGTGTACTTTCAATTAATGAGATTGGCCTGAAACAGCTTGGCTCCGAGTGATTTCCCTTTTTAAAGATTGTTACTATTATTGAGGTTGACCATGTGCTTGGTACTGGAGAGTATCCTAAACTATTGAACACTTTCAATAGCAGCGGGCCCAACAGCCTAGGTTATATTTAAAAAGATCAATCTGTACCCCATTGGGACCTGGGACCTTTCTATCGATACTCTGGTTTATAGTCTCCTCAACTTCTTTTGGGGTAATCTTATGGGGTAATATTTGTGGGCAGCATATATTCCGAGTCTGTGGAGACTAGCGCGTAGTAGTTTGAGAATTGCTGTTCCCGGGCCTCACTGGTATGTTACAGTTAATTGTTCCCACTGCCTGCTTAAACTGTTTCATTTCTTTTACCGCTACCCAAAAAAGTTTGCTATTGGTATTCTTGGCAGTAAAGGCTAGGGAATCCCATTGCTGGTCTAGAGCTTCATTTTTTCTGGCAAGGGTTACTTGCTTATAAGTTTTCCGTTGGCCTCTCACTTCCTGCATATTCCTGGGGAGGCCTTAAGAGCATGACTTAAGTGGCAATTGGCAATTGGCAATAGAGCATTCCTGGCTAAACCATTTTGGTTTCGTACTGTGGTTTTTTATAGTTCTCATAAGATCTTTGTTAATGAGGGAGTAGAGTTGTTCAAAGGCCATAATCACTGGATGGGCTGTAGGCTCTTTGTTAAGGCATGACATACCCACTGTGAAATTCTCTTTAATAACTTTCTGGAATAGAGTAGAAGGCACAACTGCCTTCCATATTAATCTAAGACCATCCGATAAAGGTTCAAGGCTATATGCTCCAATTTCCATCGAATAGTGTGGTCTGGGGAGCAGGTATGAGAATATGGTGGTCATGTAAGAGAGAACCAATTCTTGAGTAGCCTTCTGAAGATAAGATGGTTATTCAAGGATATTATTTTTGGGGGTAATGAACTCTAGGCCTGAGGGATTGAACAGAGAAGGATGTACCACCCTTGTTTATTTTTATTTTCGTGTATGCTGAGGGTTTTAGGAGGGGAGCCAATATGGAGCGGAGGTTTCTTTGTTGTATGCATTTGGCGATTTTATTCCTGAAAAGTGACCCTCAATCAATCAATCAACCAGGTGATTTGTTAAGTGCAACTAGTCACCCGTAAGGGTCTCAAGGCACTGGGGGTGAGGGGCGGTGCAGGTTCCAGTCCATCAAGGAGGGGGTCAGTCGAAGAGCCAGGTTTTAAGGTTTCTTGCGAAGATGGGAAGCGATGTTGTCTGTCGGGGGTGGAGCGGAAGGGCGTTCCAGGCTCAGGCCGCGATGAAGGAGAAGGAGCAGCCTTCTGATCTGGTCTTTCTGGTATGGTGGACCACGGTATAGGAGAGCTGGGCTGATCGTAGGGTCCTTTGGGGTGCATGGAAATTGGGTCGGCTGTTCAGGTATGCTGGTCTGGTGTCATGGATGGAGGGCCTTGTGTGCGTGGGTGAGCATCTTGAAGGTGACTCTGGCATCGATGGGGAGCCATTGGAGTGTGTGGAGGTGCTGGGAGATGTGGCAGTGTCTTGGCAGGTTGAGGACCAGTCTTGCGGCGGCGTTCTGGATGTTCTGTAGCTTGCGGGTGAGGTTTTTGTTTATTCTGACGTAGAGTGCATTGCCGTAGTCGAGTCTGCTGGTGACCAGGGCGTGAGTGAAGGTCTTTCTGTTTTCAAGGAATCCATTTGAGGGTCTTACGTAAGAGACGGAGGGTGTGGAAGCAGGAGGAGGAGACAGAGTTGATCTGGCGGTCCATTTTGAGCTCAGAGTCCAGAATGATTCCCAGGTTTCGTGTGTGGTCTGTGGGGGTGGGTGCCGTTTCCGAGGGCGGGGGCCATCAGGTGTCGTTCCAGGCATCCAGGTTTGAGCCCATGATGAGTACTTCTGTCTTGTTGGCGTTTAGTTGTAGGCGTCCATTTGGCAACGGCTTCCATGTGTTGAAAGTAGGCTGAAACCGTCAACATTATCGGCGCCCTCTTGCTCTCCTTAACCTTTTTGTGCGCGTAAAACAGCCGCCATTTTGAACACCATGGCTTCCCTGCTCCCGCCGAGAGCCAGCGCGCCTCTCTCCCACTCCTAACTTCGCCGGCATCCCCCGCATACTGACAACCCCCCTGCCTGCACCTGCCGCGAATCATAAAACCCCTCTTCAGCGCTGCTCTGCCCCAGACCCTCGTCCTGTTCCCAGCGCGACACCTCCCCTCTTCCCATTTATGATCCCCGGCCCTTTGATGCAAACCCCATTTTCCCGTGTGCCCGTTTGTCTTCCCCGTTCCCAGGCCGACACCCAGCTCTGCCGATACCAATCCCTTGCCCCTCCCCATACAATAGAAAGCTTCCCTCCTCAAAGGACCCCCGAGATGATCAAAGCCCCCCCCATCCCACGAGATCCGATCGAAACCCACACACTCCGTGGATCGGCGGAATATCCAGCTGCGCGATGATCATCACCTGTTGTGAATGGGGCGGGGACTTCCTCTGTAATCTTGCGTGGGAACGGGCTGGGAAGGGGGGGATTCTAAGGATGTCTTTCCGTACATCAAAGTATCGACGAAAATGTGTTACATGCAATAAACAGATAAACGTGTGTATAAGAGGCCAGGCCTCAGGGATGCAGTTAGAGCACCTCAGAACGATACCTTCTGTCCGTTTCGTTGTGTTCTCCTCCGGAGAGAATAAAAAACCTTGTTTCCTGCCTTCCAGTCTCCAGCGCCTGCCTCTTCAATAGTTTAACTTCTTTGTGGGTTCAAGAGGCGACACCGCCGGGCAAATACTTAAGGATCTTATATTCTGGTTGGTAGTGCCCCCCATTTTTAGTTTCTACAATTGGCGTCCCAAGCGTGGGGCCCATCAGCGACCCATGGATCCAGTGGGAGAGGTCCTGACGACAAAGTGAACGACTGCAACGATCGGGAACGCGTCTGTCCGATAGACCCTCGTCTGACAGCCGATCATCCGAACTTCACTGGTTCCGAACAGACCTCTCTCGAGTGATCTACGGTCCTGACTGGGAACCATCAGGAGTGCCGCGAGGATAACGAGGAAGAGAGGACGATCGGGCGCTGGATTCGGAAGACAGGAAACTGTCCATGCGGTCCGGGTAAGGTCGTGTAACCACGACAAGTCGCGAAATATTTGCTTGATTGCTTGTTTGTTTAAAAATACTAGTATTGCTCTTTTTATTTATTTGGAGATTCACTGTCTGCAAACGGAGAAACAACGGTCTCTCTCTTTGCAAGCAGTGGAGGATAGGTAGGGCAGCAGCCGTGCTTATTTTTTTCTCCCCCACTCAATAATCACTTGAAACTGAACTGTTGTTCCCAAAACTATTGTTTCCTGGAGATTCCCTGTCTGCAAACAGGGAAGAGACCACCCTTTTTGCAGATAGTGAAAAGGGTAGGTAACGCAGATCTTTGCGGACCTACTCATTCTCCCCATTGTTATTTATCGGTCTTTTTGTTATCTTGATCTATTTGGAGACTCACTGTCTGCAAACGGAGAAACAACGGGCTCTCTCTTTGCAAACAGTGGAGGATAGGTAGGGCAGCAGCCGTGCTTATTTTTTTCTCCCCCACTCAATAATCACTTGAAACTGAACTGTTGTTCGTAAACTATTGTTTCCTGGAGATTCCCTGTCTGCAAACAGGGAAGAGACCACCCTTTTTGCAGATAGTGAAAAGGGTAGGTAACGCAGATCTTTGCGGACCTACTCATTCTCCCCATTGTTATTTATTGGTCTTTTGTTATTTTGATCCATGAGGTATTCACTGCCTGCAAACAACGTAGAATAGAAATATTCTGTCCCGTCTTTGCACCTAGTGATAAGATAGGCAGTGCTGACTTTTTAGTCCCTCGTTACGAGCCGTCATGTCTGTCTTCTCCCCACTGATTGGTAGCCTGTTTAGCCCGGACCGCTTATTAGAGATGGACCATCCAGCCCCACTGGAAGGCACCCCTAATAAGGACATGTTCATGAAGCATGGATTGACCGCTATAGCCTATAGTAAACTATGGCGTAAATATACAAAAAAGGGTCAAGAAAGTCAATGGCCCCTGATAGGATCCTTCGATGATGATAAAATAAAAACGCTAGAAACTGCCCTGGGTAAAAGCAAGACAACACCTACTATGCTTGACAGCTTCGGCATGTGGCGAAAAGAAACTGAACAACGTAAAAAGAAAACTGAGAGTAGGTTGGAAAAAGAGCTGCGAAAAGCAGCCCACCTAGCTGCTCAGAAACTAGAAAAAGAGATAAAAGAAAGAGAGAAAGCTAAACAGAAACTAGAAATGGAAACGCCAAGCCAGTGTCCGGTTAGAACCCCCTCCATGCTCTACCCTGATTTACCCTCGAAACGACAAGCCAATGAGGACCTGCTGTTAGGTCCTCCTATCATCTACATGCCCCCTCCATATGCCCCTTCTCAACCCGTGGCGCAGCACGCGCCACCCCCAGGTACAAACGAAGGTACCGCCACAGCGTCGGCCCCAATGGCCTCTGTGCCAGCCGAACCCCTTGTATTAAAACCCGCATCAACAACAACGTTAGACGACCATGAGACTCGAGGGGCTGGTCCTGCAAGAACAAACAGACTAGACAAAGATGAGCGAGCGGGGATCGACAAAATAGCAAGGACACTGGTAGAAAGGAAGGATGATGAAGAGTACATCACAGATATGTTCAGCTCGTATACAGGGAGTCACAGACGACATTTTACCGTACGACTGTGTTATCATGTCTTGAATGCATACGAGGACCGATATCGAGACAAAGGTCCCGAGAGCCTAAGGACTCTGTACCGGAAGGTCGATATCGGGGATGAGGGCGAGTGTGATGTGTCGGACCTCCTTACGCGTACGCTTGAGGTTTTCCGCCACCTCACTGAACGAAAGCCGGGAGCTAAATCCGCAGCCCCCGTAGTGTCCGAACCACAAACCGAGCAATCTAACACCATGATGCCGATACGTGAGGCTGCCCCTTACTGGGTTCCTCCTAGGGGTACAGGGACTCACGATGATGCAAACAACCAAGATGCGAAGGGAAGGGTAGTGTACAACTGGGTCTACCAGCCGTGGGACCGGCAAGAGATACTGACATTCCGGAAATCTCTACCCGACCTACGTAAAAACCCCACTGCCTTCTATACTGAATTGGGTACAGCCCTGGGTTCAACGATCATGACCCTGGCTGACATCGACTTGTTCTTCGGGTTATGTCTACCAGCTGATGTGTGGAAGCAAATCCGGAAAGTCGACCACCTTGAGCTGTTTGGACATACCTGGTCACAACTCGATGACCTGGACAAACAACGGGGACCAGGACAAAAGCCGTTGAAATCCATTCTAGACCTCCCAGATAAAATCGTAGAGAAATTAAAAACCCTAATCCCAGAAAAGAAAGTGGACTGGTCGATAGTAACAGCCTGTCGCCAAAAACCCCAGGAGGATGTATCGGAATACTTCTCCCGGTTTGAAACGGTGTTCTCCGATTACAGCGGCCAGGACATGACCACTGCGACCGGACACCATCTGTTTGTCCAGAATTATGTTAAGGGCCTATCATCGGAAATCTCCCAGAAACTACAGGCCAGCGAGAGTAGTTGGGCAGCCTCCAAACCTACAGCGATTCTCCAAATGGCCCAATATTATGAGCATCAGAAAAATGAAAACGATAGGGCGACAGAGAAAAAGAAGAAAGACTTAAAAGAGAGGGTGATGATTGCCAAACTGCAGGGGGTGACTATAGGACGAGACCAATACCGAGGAAACTACCAGACAAACGTCCCTAAGACTACATTTCCCCAGGACCGCACTCTGACTTCCTACAGTGGACGCACAGACCTTAGAGAAGACCAGTGCGCTTTCTGCAAAGGGACTGGCCATTGGAAATCCCAGTGCCCAGTTCTTCTGGAAATGATCAGAAGCAAAGACCCCAGGGATGTAACAAACGGACCGAGACCTAGGGGACAACAACGAGGGCCCCCAAATGACGCGACTAATGACAGATCGAGCAGACCAAATACGTTCGATCGACCCCGACAGAACCAATATCAACAATCTGACTATGACGACACTCACACCTTCGCATAGGACAGCCAAGGGCGAGGGAGGGATCCAGTCGAGCTCTATGTTGACCAGCAGGGCCCTTACGTCACTGCTAAGGTCCTGGGTACCAAGTCTCCATTTCTGGTAGACACTGGCGCAATACGTAGTGCGTTATCTAAACGACTGATTCCAAGGGCACCCTTGTCTGGCTCACTCATAACATCGACAGGTTTCGATGGAACGCCCTCCACCAACCCTTTGTCTGCCCCGATTCTCTTTGACGTAGAAAACAACACCACCGACACCACGTTCTTGCTTTCCTCCAATAGCCCTGACGCCATTATGGGACTTGACTTACTGAAACACTTCCGAGCGACGATTAGGTGTTCTCAAGATGGAGTTCGAGTGTTTCTTTACGACAACCCCGTTCTGCTTAGACATTGTTCCCCCCGACACATGTTTTCCATCACCGACGTTGACGCGTCCCTGCTTGACACTCTGCCTCCGTATCTGTGGGCCAAAGCGGATTCGGACGTAGGGCGTATGTTAATTGACCCAGTGCACATTACTGTCCGACCAGACGCAACACTCCCAAAACTCCCACAATATCGGATATCGCCAGAGGGCGAGAAGGCATTGGTAATGATTATCCAGTCACTGATAGACGCAGGAGTGGTAGAGGAAGTGGTTAGCAACGTTTGCAACAGCCCTATCTTGCCCATTATCAAGAAGCAGGGAGAGGGAGATGAGAAAGCATACCGTTTCATCATCGACCTCCGAGAGATCAACAAAGTGGTGGTACCCCAGTACCCTGTGGTCTCAGACATCACCACCATCCTGACCTTGATTCCATCCACTGCCACCACCTTTTCCGTCATCGACCTCAAGAACGCATTCTTCTCCATCCCCATCCACCCAGACAGCCGATATCTCTTCGGTTTTACCCTAAAAGCCCGCTCATATAGATTTTGCCGAGCTCCTCAAGGCTACACGGAAAGCCCTAGCATCTACAGCCAGGCCCTCAAAAGACAACTAGACCAAGTCCAGTTACCCGACGGGGTGGTGCTGGTACAATATGTCGATGACATCCTTTTGGCAGCCGACACCACCCCTCTAGCGGTCACCGCCACCATTCAACTCTTGCACTTCCTTGCGGAAAATGGCCACAAGGTCTCCAAGAAGAAGTTGCAATTCTGCCTACCCCAGGTCACTTACCTAGGCCACCTTTTGTCCAAAGATGGAAGAAAACTCACCCCTGATCGAATCCAAACCATTCTAGATACCCCTGTCCCTAAAACCCAGAAGCAGGTTCGCTCCCTATTAGGCCTCACCTCCTTCTGCCGACAATGGTTACCAAACTTCAGCCTCGTTGTAAAACCACTGCTTTCTCTGCTAAACAAAGACGTCCCTTTCCCACTCCCTTGGACTCCTGAGTGTCAAACTTCCTTCACAGAACTGCGAGATGCTCTTTGCTCAGCCCCTGTCCTGGGTACCCCTGATTACAGAAAGCCCTTCTCCCTTTACACTCACGAAAGGGAGGGGTGCGCTTTATCTGTCCTGACCCAGACCATCGGCCCTAAGCAACGACCGTGCGCTTACTTCTCTGCCACTCTTGACCCTGTCGCCAGAGCCTTGCCTGCCTGCCTTCGAGCTGTAGCTGCTGCTGCAGTCTCTATCCGACAGAGTGAGGGGATTGTACTCTCGAATTCCCTCACGGTACTGGTACCCCATGCAGTCGACACCCTCCTGAACCAAACCAAGACACAACATCTGACGAGTGCACGACTGACTGGATACGAACTGACCTTGCTTGCCCCCCATATCACCCTGAAAAGATGCACCACACTGAACCCAGCAACTCTGTTACCCTTGCCAGAGAACGATCCCAATGTGCATCCCGTACATGACTGCGTGACTCTTACGGACGAACAGACCAGGAGTAGGGTCGATCTCAGAGACACAGCTTTCCCTGACCCCGACGGGGAGTTGTGGGTGGACGGTTCTTGCATCAAACTCTCCGACGGTACCACTTCCGCTGCCTATGCAGTCACCACGGCTCGAACTGTAGTAGAAACAGCCCGCATCACCCAGCGATCTGCCCAGGCAGCGGAACTGATTGCTTTGACGCGAGCCTGTATCCTGGCAACAGGAACCACAGCGAACATTTACACTGACAGCCAGTATGCCTTCGGGGTGGTTCACCATTTTGGGCTCCTCTGGAGGGAGAGAGGATACTTGACCTCACACGGCACACCCATTTTGCACGGGGATTTAGTCTCCGCCTTAATCGAAGCTGTCCTCCTCCCCAACAAACTTGCCGTTATCAAATGCCAGGCACACAAGAAAGTAACAGACATTATTGGACAGGGAAATGCACTAGCCGACATCACCGCCCGAACGACAGCTGAAAATAGAGCGACAACACATATGTACGTGACCAGGTCACAAGCAGAAAACTGGACTGACGCCAAGGACACAATTAGAGACATACAAACGACTAGCACACAACACGAATTGACTGAATGGACACGGGTGGGATTGAAAGACGATGAAGGCTGCTGGCGGACAAAAGACACGAACAGATGGTTGCTACCTGATTCGTACTTGATTCCCATATTAACCATGGCACACTCCCCTGCCCACATAGGATCAGCCCCCATAATCGAACTTGTCTCCAGGGTTTGGCACAATGACAAGATCCCAGATTCCGCCAAACGCCTGGTCCAACAATGCTTAATATGCTTGCAACACAACCCCGGGAAAGGAACTGTAGTACCCCGGGGGGGATTTGGGGTCCCAAACCACCCATTTGAAGTCCTGCAGATGGACTACATCCAGCTAGACAGATGCCAAGGCCTGAAATATGTACTAGTCGTGGTGTGCGCATTTAGCAAGTGGGTGGAAGCATATCCAACCCGTGACAACACCGCTATGGCCACTGCAAAGGTTCTGTTAAAGGAGTTTTTCCCCCGTTATGGCCTCTGCCGTGTTTTATGGAGTGATAATGGCCCCCACTTTGTAGCCAACGTTATCCAGCTCATCCTAAATGGGCTGGGTATTAAACAGAAATTCCACGCAGTCTTCCACCCTCAGTCTGCTGGGCTTGTCGAACGACACAATGCCACACTAAAACTTAAACTGGCCAAAATAGTGGCTACGACGGGCCTGAAATGGCCAGACGCCCTCCCATTGGCATTGCTATCGATGCGCTCTACCCCCACCCGACATCACTTAACCCCTTATGAAGTTGTCTTCGGTCGACCCATGAGCGTCTGGTCTGCCCCGAAACCAACTTCCATTCATGACGTTCCGGATGTCCTAATGTCTGATTATCTGTACAAATTGACTGAAACTTTGTCTGTCCTTCATCAGCAGGTGCAGCAGGCCATCCCCGATGCTTCCAGGGGTCCGGGTCACGCCATCCAGCCGGGGGACTTCGTGCTGATCCGAAATTTTCAGCGATCAAAGAGTTTGGAACCCCGGTGGACGGGCCCCTGGCAAGTGCTGATCACCACTCGGACCGCACTTCGAGTGGAGGGGAAGAAACACTGGCTGCACGCTCATCACTGCAAAAAGGTCTCTCCAGCCCTGGCCACGACAGACACCGTCAACACCCAAGAAGAGCTCCTGAACCAGGACCGACCATCGTTGAACTGCTACCCTGATACTGAGACACTTGAACTTTCAAAACATCCTGATCCCACTGTGCCATATCGAGAAGGGTATTTCCTGCGTCGAAAGGAGGGAGCTTCGGCTAAGTAGGCCACGGACTAGGTTAAAGGATCTCAGAACGGTGACCCAAACTACCAAGGGTTACCTGGAGAGAAGCTAAAACTAAGTCTGTGGTCCTGCCCACTACCGAGCACCTTGAAGACGAAGATGATGGAAGCGCCAGATAAGAAGATGATGGAAGCGCCAAATAAGAAGCCGACGGAGACAGCAGGAAATACCCACTACAGAAACCCGAGAATAGACAGACTCCATAGCTCAAAGACAATTGCACTCTTCATCGTAATCCTCCTCTGTTTTCTCCTCATGACTACGCTCTGGATTATGGAAGAACACGCACCTGCTCACGAAACATTCCTAACCACTGCTCAGCCTACCACCATGAAGGAACATTATCTAATTTCGCTCTCTCCTCAACTAAGAGAGAGGCGAAAGGAGTTTTGGAACAACTCTTTCGTGCAGCTACTTCACCAGCACAATCTTGCCACCAATACCACCAACTGCTGGATCTGTGGGTTGCTACCCCATGCCACTGGACATTCAATACCATTCATCCCTTCACCCTTCTCTGTCCACGGCTCCTGCCTTGCTTGGCTGATCCTCCTGCAAGAAAGCTATACGGGCAATGCCACCTCCAGCAGAACTGCAGCACATCCTTCTCATGGGGCCGGGCGAAACAAGACAAAGACACACTTCTGCCCGCTGACCCCCAGCGACTCGATCCAGATGGACATCCCGGCCAAAGAACGAATCGAAATGCAGGTGTTCAACAATCCAACCAGACCCACCTTCTCCTATCTGCGGAAACGAACGGCTGCCACTCTGACTGTGGCCCTGACGGTCATCAACGTCACAGGCCACATGTGTATAGAAGGACTTGGGACACAGCTGGTGGGTCGCAGCGCTTGCCGCTTTACCAGAACTTTGGACTCCACGGATCCACCTTCCTTTGTGTCATCCCCAAACATGTATTTCATCTGCGGCACGAAGGCCTACACCTGGCTCCCCAAAGGCTGGGGGGGCACTTGCTACATCTCCTTCGTCCTTCCTCCAACTTATGTGGCCCAGCGAAATACCACAGGCAAAAACGAGCCAAAGACGTTGAGCAAGCCGACTCAACAGGGGCGCAGTTCCTCGATGCTATGAAAGGACTCGTCCCCCTCTGGGGCCCGATGGCAAACAGCCGTGCCATCCGACATTTGACTCAGGCAGTCGAGACAACCATGAACATCACAGCGGGCATCTTTGCCAACAACACTGCCGAGCTCCAAGCGGTCCGTTTGGTGGCTCTGCAGAACCGCCTCGTTCTAGATGTGGTTCTGGCGGACCGTGGAGGAGCATGCCGCATTATTGGGTCCAGCTGTTGTACATACATACCGGACAACTCACCCTCAGTGTACAAAGCCATCGAACATCTTCACAGACTCTCTTCGGAAGTTCACCAAGAGCAAGAAGAATGGTCGCTTGGTGGTTGGTTCTGGGACACCGTCAAAAGCTGGGGCTGGAGACTGCTCACCATTATCCTGATTCCCGTAGTTGTAATATGTGGCCTATGCTTAGGAATTCAATGTTTGCCACCTATGTGTTCTTTATGTGCGAGTTGTATTTTTCCCAAAACTGTGGACATTGGAAGCGAACATATGAGAGCATTGTACGATACCGAAGTTAGGAATTTGATGAAAATTGACATTGAGTAAGCAAGTTGGCTAGATATGTTGAAAAGGGAGGACTGTTGAAAGTAGGCTGAAACCGTCAACATTATCGGCGCCCTCTTGCTCTCCTTAACCTTTTTGTGCGCGTAAAACAGCCGCCATTTTGAACACCATGGCTTCCCTGCTCCCGCCGAGAGCCAGCGCGCCTCTCTCCCACTCCTAACTTCGCCGGCATCCCCCGCATACTGACAACCCCCCTGCCTGCACCTGCCGCGAATCATAAAACCCCTCTTCAGCGCTGCTCTGCCCCAGACCCTCGTCCTGTTCCCAGCGCGACACCTCCCCTCTTCCCATTTATGATCCCCGGCCCTTTGATGCAAACCCCATTTTCCCGTGTGCCCGTTTGTCTTCCCCGTTCCCAGGCCGACACCCAGCTCTGCCGATACCAATCCCTTGCCCCTCCCCGTACAATAGAAAGCTTCCCTCCTCAAAGGACCCCCGAGATGATCAAAGCCCCCCCCATCCCACGAGATCCGATCGAAACCCACACACTCCGTGGATCGGCGGAATATCCAGCTGCGCGATGATCATCACCTGTTGTGAATGGGGCGGGGACTTCCACTGTAATCTTGCGTGGGAACGGGCTGGGAAGGGGGGGATTCTAAGGATGTCTTTCCGTACATCAAAGTATCGACGAAAATGTGTTACATGCAATAAACAGATAAACGTGTGTATAAGAGGCCAGGCCTCAGGGATGCAGTTAGAGCACCTCAGAACGATACCTTCTGTCCGTTTCGTTGTGTTCTCCTCCGGAGAGAATAAAAAACCTTGTTTCCTGCCTTCCAGTCTCCAGCGCCTGCCTCTTCAATAGTTTAACTTCTTTGTGGGTTCAAGAGGCGACACCGCCGGGCAAATACTTAAGGATCTTATATTCTGGTTGGTAGTGCCCCCCATTTTAAGTTTCTACACATGCCTTCTCGAAAGTTGTGTCTGGCGGTGTGCGGGTTCGTTGGATAGGGAGAGGATGAGTTGGATGTCATCTGCGTATGACACGATGTTGAGTCCGTAGGTTCTGACGATGGGGGTGAGTGGAGCCATATAGGAGTTGAAGAGCGTAGGGCTGAGGGAGGACACCTGAGGGACTGGGTAGGTGGTTGGTGTAGGGTCCTAAAAGAAAGGGAGGAGTATTATCCGCTGAGTTCTTCCCTGTTCCATGTAGTGTCTTTGTCTTTGTTGCTTTGTGGGTGATACAGAGCAGCATGAAGGTGGATCTTCTGGTAACCACTCTAGGGCCCTCACAGCAGGGGAGATGTGGGCTTGTGGCTTTACATGTAGGAGTAGTCTGGCAGCAGAGTTCTAGTTTTGTAGTAGTCTTTTCATAGCTGATAAAGAGGAAGTGTGATAGAGGCCATTGGTGTATTCAAGTTTAGACAGTACAAGAGAGACTGTGGCTTGGAACTTGTGTGAAAATCCTAGGTGGGGGAAGGTGTGTCAGAGTTTTCATAGTAATAAAGCTTGGTCTTGCTAACTTATTCCTTTGGGAATTAATTGATAGCTTCGTGTCCATGGTAATCAAGGTTTCTTACTTGCTTGAATGCTTTAGGAGGTGGTCCCAGATCGCCAGGCTAGACGCAGAGTGGGTCATAATCTTTCCAATCGCTACAGGGGAGTATTTCAGTTTTGGAGGCTTTCAGTTTGAGATGGGGCTAAGTCATCCACTGATCAACAGCTCGGAGGCAACAGAATATTTGAGTTTCCTATGTCTTTGGGGCTTTCCAGTTTAAGAAGTATTTGTGTGTCATCTGCGTAGTTATAGCATGTGAGCTGAAATTCATTGATCATTGCCGGTAGTGACTTCATCTAGATGTTCAAAAGCATAGGTGATAGATCCTTGAGTGACCCCTGCTTTTGTGGAGTACAGTTTGGATGAGAAAAGTGGAGTATGGATGATGTTGCTTCTATTTTGAAGGTCTGATGTGATCCAGTTGAGTATAGCCCACTCTATGCCGGCTTTGTGGAGTCTTTGGATTAGAGTGTCATGATCAGCTGTGTTGAAGGCAATGGGAAGGTCCAAGAGAAGTAGTGCAGCGATCCCGTTTTGATCTACTGTGTTTTAAGGTCTTCCTCGAATGCAATGAGAGCAGATTCTGTGCCTCTTCCTGGAGGGAATCCTGTTTGGAAGTCAGAAACTATGGAGTTATTTTCAAATAATAGTGACCATTGGGTGAATGGTACTCTATCAGTTTGCCTAGGATCGGTCCATTTGGACTTGGTCTATATTTTGGGTCATGCGGGTTCAGATTTGTTTTCTTGAATAATGGTCTATGTATGCCTTTTTTCAAGTCTTCTGTGAAGTCTTCTGTTTTTAAAGATTTATTGACAATTGCCCTAGCTGGTGTGACAGCAGAGGTAGTTAAAAAGATGTTCTTGAAGATTTGTGGTGGACAGGTTCAGAAGGGCAGCTAGCTGGCCTGCTTGTTTTGACAAGATCCATAAATTCGGTTTCTGATAGTTGTTTGAAGCAATGAAGAGGCTGGGTTTGCCTACCCTTTGAGGGGATTTTTAGAAATGGGTTGGTGTTGGTGGCTTTCATTTGTTTTAAATGGAAATCCAACATGTCTGCTTTGGTTGTGTAATGATTTGCCAGTTTGTCAGTAAATTCTTAGAAGTGGTATGAGTGCCTTCTTTCTCTTAAATAGAAGGAACCAGGAGCTTTTTAAACAGATCCTGCACATATACTTCTAAGACGTAATATGAAAAATAAGCCAATGTGCAGTTCCTAAGTGTGTGGGAGTGTTCAGGTCTAGTATGAGGTGCCCTCACACACCCCGGAGGATGTCATACTTCATCATTGGTTAAACAAAAATGGGGTAACCCTGTGTCCCTCAGAACCTGGGTAGTTAATGGTTAATAAAACAAGTGGTTCTGTTGGGTGTGACGCATGAGTAATTCAAACACTACTATTAATGTGGTTGAGGCCCCCCCTCCAATGACAACAGTTCAAAACCTCCCAACTAATGACTCGAGGTCTTATTTACTACTTTCAAGTCTTTTACTTGACTTTTTATTCAATGCAAAAGAAATTATTTAGAAAAAGAGAGAGAAGACTGTCCACATAGAATTTAGTGCAAAAATAGTGACAATAGTGAATAGTGATCAACAAGTGACAAATATATACAAGTGAAATTAGAAGTCTATACAATCAATATATACATATATACACAATTGTTTTTCTGTAGGCCGTGATAATTGGATGTCTAGAGATTCTAGATATTTCTTTCAGTTTTGGAATCCTAGAGATCAGCGGCCAGTTACAGGATGTCGACGTTTTGACCCTTCTGCGCCTGGGTGTAAGGTCGTGGCGGGTCTTTCTCAAGACAAGGTGTATTGCACAACAGTCTGTGGACAAATTAACAGTTCATGTCAGATTGTGGAGGGGGGGGATAGTTTTATTGTATTAAAAGTCGACATAAGTGTGTTGTGTAATTTAAAATGGGCCTAGTGCTGCCCTTGTCAATCATTTTATTCTCGGGTTGCACTCTCCTAACTAAAGACTGTGACCCCTTCCTGGAGTTAGTGATCGTACAGGGTCTATATGGTGCATGGGGTTGACAAGTTTAAGTGAGCCCCTAACAGGTTTGCTGACAATTCATCAGGACTGTGATATATAGGAGAAGGTAATCTCAACTCTTACAACGCAATGCTGGTTCTTGACAAAGTGATGTAACCGGCGTTGCTGTTTGGCACCAGGTCGATTGGCCTGGAGTATTGAGACCTGAAAAGAGAGTGGTAAAAGTGAGAAACTATTAAAAAGGGAGACGGAACGTAATCGTGGTGTTAGGTAAGCCCATATGGGTTTCCTAGTGAGAGGGAAAGGTGATGGATAAGCTAATCCGTTGTCAAGTGCCTCGGCGTGCTGCTGAAAGTACTTATGTAGGAACAACCAGATCACGGCTCCATGTAGTCGACAACATATCATGTTATCTGATTGACAAAATCAATGAAGAATGTGGATCCATCCTTTTGTAGTCTGTGCCCGTATGACGCGTAAACGTGCTTAATATTAAAAATCACAGAGTGAATTGCTCGTTCCCTGGTGAAAACACATTGGGAAGCAGTAGGTACTTCCAAGTAACAGAGTGAATATCACTGCCAAATCTTGCTTATAGACGGACAAGGACAATACAACATATATAGTAGGTGACATACAGAGTAGTTACTGTATATGTGTGGACATCCCACTTGCAGAAATGGGGGGTTGCTACCTCACCCGTAGTTTATGCCTTGTGCAAGTTTGATAGCCTGGAGGAACAGCTTCATGCAGTATTGGAGCCATGTCCACTCCCAACCATGCTTATGAAGAGTAAGTCAGTGAATAGGTTGTAGATGTGCATTTATTAGTAGGCAGTCTACAGATTGTGTTTTGGTAGTGGTGGTGGAGTTACTGTTTTCTGGAAGAGTGAGTAGTATTCTTTGAACTTGTAGCAGGTGTACTCTTAGTTTTGATATTAATTGCATCAGGATAGCAATTATATTGTTTTTCTATATAGTAATCTTCATCCAGCAGGCTTAGAAGGCATTTAGTTGGGTCTGTGTGTGCAGGTGGGGGGGATAAAAGTTTAGATTGTGTTGTTTTTGTAGAGCAGTCGTGTTGTGTAATAGACAAGGAGATGTGAAGCTGTTAAGAGTGGTGTGTTGTTTATTTAGTTTGCATATGTTTAGAGTGGTTGGTATATGGGTTAGTTGTGGTTGTGGGGCATGTGGGTCACTTTTTAAGCCTCTAAATTGTACATGGGAGGCAGGTGAATGATTGTTATGTTGCAGTGTTTGTGGTAGATGTCGTAAAGATAAGACATTTTAGTATAAAGTTGGTTTAGGATGTGTGTAGTGAAAGGGCTGGGCCCACAAGTTCTGTATCTATTCTAGAATCAAAATCGATGGTTCTTACTAGCAGTATGTAAGTGTAGACGAGAGAAAGTCGTTATTATGGTAGATCAATTCAACAGGAATTCTTCTGGGCACATAAGAATCACTGACAACTACGTAAGGTTAGTTAATTTATTACAAAGTCAAAAATAGCTGGACATAAAGACGCCTCGAGATGAGAGAGTAGAAATACATTGGGATCAGCATAAAGCCAAATCTGTGCATCCACTCTGAACGGTGTAGCATAAACAAAACAGTTCAAGAATCAGGATACAAAGGGACAAGGTCAAGCAGCAGACCACGATGGCCGCCTAACTCGTCTGCTCCAACACCCATATCTCCCCTACGACTATCCCAGACATAATCCGAGATCCATAAGAAGTAGACTGTGTTGGGAGGTGTGCTGAGCCACAATCGAGGACTCCCGAGATCCTACCTTCATGTTTACTGCCGTTACGAGCCACCGCCCAGATCGGGCCTGTGGCAACTCTGAAGCCGGGGCCTAGAGTATCGTGAGTGACCGGCGGAGTGGCTGGGGAAGGTGGAACGTCACGGCGGCAAGTCCCGGGGTCGATTTTGCGGCCTGTACAGAATCCGTCGCAGAGCGGGGTGACGCCTAGCAGCCCTCCCCGACAGCAAAACATCAGGCGGAGGGGCCCGATATTTGCCGCATCGTGGTGCAGAAAGAAGGGGCCTGTGCAACATCGAGGTGATGCAGGCACCGCCATAACGCGCCTGAAGAGACGTCAGGAGGAAGGGGCAGAACTGTGGTGGAAGCTTTCTGGAGTAATTGTCGCCCCCCTGGGCCCCCTCCCCCTTCTTGCCCAAGCTATCACCCCGGTGATCGGAGAGTGGAGAGGATGGACTGAGGAGCAAGTACCCCTCTTGGCCTGATGCAGCCGCATACTAAACCTGGGTACCCCGCAGTAGCCAGCTGAAAAAGGGCTGACTCCAAAGGATCCCCAGAGCGACAAACATTATGCTGCACAACCTTTCGCACGTACACTGGGAGGGCGGCTGCTCGGGTGCGGAAACAAGAAGAGCGCCTCACCATCTTGGGGCCCGCTCGCCCGACAGGCCCGCCAGCCTTCGGCTTCCAGATTCTATGCCACAAGCACTGTCTCCTGATCCCTGGAGGTGGACAAGACCTGAGCTGGACAGACACCGCCATGGACAGGACCAAACCCACCGGGAACGTCCAGACCAATAAACTTGACCGCTACATTTTCTCCAAGGAATCACCACAGGACACCCACACCAGAAGTAAATCAATGGCTGACCCTACTGGTGAGGGTCCAGACTTGACCCTCAAAGATGTCATGGAAGCTATCACTGGCATAAAGGCCTCCCTAGAGCACAAGATGGATACCCTCTCCATCGACGTAAACCTAATTCGCGCAGATGTTACTAAACTGAACGAGAAGGTCAAAGAAGTGGAAATCACAGCAACAAGCCTGTTTAGAGCTGTCGTCGCAGATCCGGAGCGACATCCAAAACCTCCAGTCCTTCCGTAAATTCGCTGAATTCAAACTGGATGACTACGAAGGGCGGCTTTGGCGAAATAACCTGCGCATTTTGAGAGTGCCGGAGAAAGCAGAGGGACAGACACCGGATCTATTCGTAGAGGACCTCATCCTTAAATGCCTGCAGCCCAAAGGCCTCAGTACATTTTTTGTCATCGAGAGGGCACATAGGGTCCCCTGAGGGCGCCCTAGGCTAGGACCTCCTCCGAACCCAATGTTGGCAAGAGTACTAAACTTCAGGGACAGGGATGTGATCCTTTAAACTGCCAGAACAGCACCGCCACTCCACCTTGACAATGCCTCTATCACCTTCTTTCCAGACTTTACGCAAATGGTGCAGAAACAGAGACGATCCTTCCTGGTCTTAAAGAAGAAACTCAGGGAGAGGGGGTTCAAATATGCAATGCTTTTCCCGGCGCGCCTTCGTGTGGAATCTGAGGGGCGAGCCTGGTTCTTCGAGCACCCAGAGGCAGCATCTGACTGGCTTGAAAACCGAATAGACTGACCCACCGACAACCACAGTGGCGACGACGTCCCGGCCTCCTAATCACGGGGCTGAGGGGACATGGCGTGTGAACCGACACTCAAGGGAACACATTACACTGAGGGACTAATATTCAGGTATTGGGGCTGATGGTGATTGTAGATCTTCTGGCGCCAGTCACCTGTCACTTTTTGAAAATGACTCCTCCCCTTCTTTCGGGGACAACACTACGAATTTGAATGGTGAGACATAGGGGAATGGGACAATACGCTCCACATTTATCTACTTTTAGTTTTTCACTAGGGCTACAGGCACTCTGCAAGTTGTAAATGGGCAGTTTCACGCCCAAAGTGCAGGGAAGCAGGGAGGGGGGTTGTTGGGTGGGGGAGTGTTGTGTTTACTGTTTTGGTTTTCACATCAACAGTACATGTAGACCTCGCTGTAGAGGACATGAACACCTATCTTAGACGTCATGTGTGCGCAATGGGACAAGAATGCTAAAATATTAAGTTGGAATGTTAACGGACTTGGGGACAAGATTAAACGTAGTGTTGTTCTCCAACATGTTAGGAGACACGCCCCCGATATTGTCATGCTCCAAGAAACACACCTGGTTGGGAACTCGTGTAAGGCAATGCACAGATGGGGTTACATGATGATTGCACATGCGGGCTTCACATCTAGCTCGCGAGGTGTGGGCATTATGATGAAGAAGTCTTTCCCACTCACGGTGAACTCCACTTTGTCTGATGATCGGGGCAGAGATATTGGGGTCACGGGCACATGGGAGGGACAGAATGTAACACTTATATCAATCTATGTACCACCGGGCCTGTAATCCACCACATTTAAAGACCTTAGCACTATTCTATTAGCGCTACCGGACGGGTTGCTAGTGCTTGGAGGTGACTTTAACTCCGTAGTCTTAGGCACATTAGAACGACCCCCCGCCCCCCTGGACTTGGTACAGTCGTCACGTTGGTTGCCGCAGTTTTTGGAGGCCAAGTGTATGGTTGATGGGTGGAGAGCATACCACCAGGAAAAAGTACAACATACATTCCACTCTGGCGTGCACAATAGTCTCTCCCGACTGGACTACATTATAGTTCCCGCACCACAGATAACACACATCCATGAAATCAGACATTTAGCCAAGGGTATCTCCAAACACTCCCCATTATGGGTGCATTTAGTCCTTAACAGAACACAGGTGGGAAGAATTGCCCCCATCAACCCGTGGTATTTGCGAGACCCCAAAATTCGGAAAGATCTAATCAAATCCATAGAGGATTACTTCAAAGAAAATGTGGGGATGGTGGATTCTCCTTAAACTTTGTGGGAAGCCTTTAAACAGTGATCCGGGGACAAGCCCTATCGTTAATATCTGGAATGAAAAAAGGCAAAAAAAAGACGCGGCGGCAGAGATTTATCAAATAAAACTAGAATTGGAAGCAGGCATCACACCTGAGGCGCTCCACACACTCCGTCGTAAGCAGGACACCTATAGGGAGCTAGTGACCGAAGGGCCAAAACACTAGGGAGGGACAAGATGGGTAGAATCTATGATCTGGGTGACAAGGCAGGGAAATTGATAGCCTGGCTAGATAAAAAAGGGTGGGCTATCAGACTGGTCCCTGAGCTTAGAACCTCAGAGATGACTGCCATAACGGACCCACAGGACATTGTCAACCAGTTTGCCGGCCATTACCACACCATCTACATGCCCACAGCACCATATAATGAAGAGGATTCAGCCGAACTCTTGAGGGATATCTCTCTCCCTGCACTTTTGGTTGATGACCGTAACTTTTTGGAAAGCGCCTTAACTGCAGATGAAATAGCACTTGCGATACGATCACTAAACTCTGGTAAGGCACTGGGTCCCAATGACATTACCATTGAGCTTTACTAACTTAGACCTGATAAGCTAGCCCCATATTTAAAGACCATGTACGAGGAGAGCCGGGAGCAGGGATTATTGCCGTTGGACCAGAGGGTAGCCACCATAGTTACCATCCATAAAGAAGGTAAATCTAAAACCGACTGTGCATCTTATCACCCTATCACGCTCCTCAATGCAGAACCTAAAATCCAAGGCAAACTTCTACCTTACCGGTTGGTGAAAATGATAGGGGGCCTAATACACCCGGATAAATCTGGCTTTATGCCACACAGAAATACAGTACTGAACCTACGCAGGGTCCATGGTGTGCTGGGCAGAGCAGTCACCTTCCGAGAACAGGCTATAATTGTCTCCCTGGAGGCCACCATGGCATTTGATACTGTTGAGTGGCCCTATCTCTTTGCAGTACTCACAGAGCTGGGATTTGGTCTGGGTTTTATACAATGGATAAGCCTCCTCTATCAGGAGCCTATGGCGCAAGTGGTAGTCAATAACAAGAAATCGGACACATTTCAACTTAGCCGGGATACTCGCCAGGGGTGCTCTCTTTTACCCTTACTGTTTGCGTTGGCCCTGGAACCCCTTGTGGCATGAATCCGAAGAGATCCAGTTATCCGCGGATTGCGTTGGTCGCTGGAATGGGAAGAGCGTATTTCCCTTTATGCGGATGACATACTGCTGTACCTTGCCTCCCCCAAGAAATCCCTAATTGCGGTCCTTGACATCCTGGCTGTATTCGGCAGATACTCTGGTTTCAGAGTTAACTGGCAGAAGTCTCTCCTTTATGTCCTCAGGGGGGATCCACCCCGGCCACCGCGAAATTGCCCAATACAAATTGCCACAGACGGTTTTAAATATTTGGGAATATTCATCTCCCTAGTTCAGGCACTTTGCTATAATCATAATCTTGTTCCACCACTGCAGAGGCTCAAGCGAGATATCACCAGCTGAAAAACACTTCCTCTATCGCTGTTGGGCAAAGCAGCTCTTTTTAAAATGATGTCGCCACCCCGATTTTATATGCATTGCTAAACTCGCCGATCCGGTCCCAAACTCATACTTTAAAGAAATTGAAGGGCTCCGGCGAGATCTATTGGGGGACGGGAAACCATGTATCGCACTACACAAACTCACACTCAACTGGTATGATGGGGCATCAGCCTACCTGATATCAAGAAATATTATTGGGCGGCACATCTTGCAGCTATTAATCATGGCATCTATGGTCGCCCTGATGACCCCGGATATAACATGGGCAGGTGGCTCCTCCCAGGGGGAATTACAATCGAGTGCTTTATTCAAAGCCATGTAGATACCCACTTATGGGCCCTACTAAACACTCAGATGATGTCTGGCCTGCTGCCAACAGAGCACTCTACTGGGGGCAGACACCCACACTAGCAGCACCACTGTGGGATTCCCAAATGCTGGGAGACTTATGGAAATCAAAGGAATTTGACAAATGGGAACTTATTGGGATCTCTCGTATCAGGGACCTATGGGATAAGGGAGAGGTGAAGCCATTTTTCCACATTCCAACAGCAACATGAACTGGCTAACTCAGAACACTTTAGATACACTAAGGCTCGACACGTGCTTCAATCAATACTCCCAAGGGGCTCCTTCCCTTCTGAAGCCTCCCCACTGGAAGACAGAATGCTTGACGGTCATTTACCCGAAAAAACAATATCACTATTCTATAAAAGCTGATTAATAACATGGAAAACCCACTCTGCACATTGCGAGACCAATGGGTCGGGGATGGCATTGAATTGGACGATGAGGAGTGGCAGGAGGCAGTGTCCTCCCCGAGAATAGTTGCAATTCCAGCACGCCTCAGGCTGGTGCAACTCAAAATCCTCCATAGAGTCTATGTAACTCCGCCCAGAGGCTTGTAGGTGCCTCCTAAACATCTGGGAGCCAACAGACCTAAATAATCATCTAACGCAATGGGTCACACTTGGGTTGATGGTAGCCAAAAGGAATATTGCACAGCTCTGGGGAGCGGCACATGCACCTAAGATTGTAGACTGGAAGAAAGACCTCGAATGATGCATGTACAGGGAAAAGACAGTCTACATAGCACGAGGTTGCCCCGAGAAGTGGTTCAAAATCTGGAACCCCTGGAATACATACAGGGGGAATATATGTAACCCGCGGCGGAGCGTTGACAACGATGAGGACCCTACTCCGTAGCATCCAATGGAAAGTAATGCTATATTTGTAATCAATGTCTGTCTCCACTGTACGAACACATGCCCAATCCTTTGTACTGTATGTTTTATGACAATGATTGTTAGTAAAAAGAATTATAAAAATAAAAAAAAGAAGCAGGATACAGGGGAACAGAAAGCATGAGTCCAAGTTTCTCTGCATCGAGGGATGATGAATATAGAGCATTATTCTATCCCTACACTAATGCTAAATGACATCCCTACGTAAGCATCTTCAGAGATAAGAAATAAATGGTGTCAACATGTGGAATCTTCCGAAGAAGTCTCTCCACCATTGATGGGTCAGATCGAAAAGCTGCCAAAGACAGAGCTCTCTCGCTCCGAAGGCATGGAAAAAGTGGGAGCTTTCCCTACTCCAAACAGCCCAATATTGAAGAGAACCTACCCAAGAACTTTTGCAGGTCATGCCATATACTCTAGGTATTGTTCTAATGGTAGTATTCCATGGGACAACAGTGTTCTTCTCCCCATATTTGTTCTTGATTCCAAAGTCTTCTCCTATGTGAAGGACAACAGCCTTCCCTTTTCGATTCAGACTGCCTGATGTAACTTTTTCTCTCCTTGCCTGACTAATAACCAAAGACGTAATTCAAGCTAACAAGCGCTACTTTCACCTGCACCACAAAACATGAGAAAGAACGATTTTCACAGCACACATGAATTTAGACCGTTAAGTCTAAAGCGAGTGTTTCCAGGGAAATGCCTTTCAGGCCTCCAAGGTTAGGTTTAAGGAACCATCAAATGAGCTTTACGAGATTGCATAGGAAAATATGGCACATTCAATTAATACATTTACCTATATGTAAAATAACACGCTTAATAACAATTTTAGCACATAAATAAATATCAATACCACAACACAAGATCTTTAAGTTAATATTTTCTGGTATTTACATTCACTTTCTATATTAATTCTCCAAGTTACTTTTAAATGGCCTAAACACATCACATTTCATATTATTACATTTTGAAATTCTAACACTTCACACTAATACGACAAAGGATTATATGCAGGTGCGCTCTACACATGTGAATATAATGCACCCCTACAAATAAAATGTGGATTCTGTGACATCAGTAGTCATGAGGGTAGGAGTAGGTGTATGTTTCTATTTTGTGATGGAATGTAGTATGACATTGTGTGTGTGATTTTTAATGTGCTGGTGAATGCTATGTTTTGTTTTTGTGGAGTAGTGAGATGAGATTTTGATGTAGCGAGTTTGTATGAAGGATTTGGATGTAAAGTGCTTTTGATGAGTGGAAGTTGAATAGGAAAAGTGGTGGCGATATGCATTGGAGTAGAGTGTATGTGGTGTGTGAGATGGGATGGACAGGGGTTATGAGTGTTTTTATTATGGTAGCAGGAAGAGGTAATATGTAGTGGTCTTTATTGCAAACATTGGTTGTGTGTTTTTGGTAAGAAGAGGAGTTTGTGTTTTTGGATGATATGTGAGAGGGTTGAGTATAGGATAGGAGGTGATGGAATGGGGTCTGTTAGGAGTAAGTAGAGGGTAGAGCTTTTTTGTTTTATGTATAAAAAAGCAGGGTGTGTTAGAGGAGATTAAGGTTCTGTGTAATGTGGGTTTGTGTCGTGTTGCTGATGTGTGGGCTTGATAGGTGGTATAGGACAGAGTAGTAGTTTATGTGAGAGGGATGGTGCCATTTGTGGGATTTACTGGCAGATGCATCAAAGTTATGTTTTGCGAGTCCTTAATAGCGAATTTTAAGGAATCGCTATTAAAGACTCGCAAAACGGGATGCATGTAGGAATCGCAATTTTATTAGCGATTCCTACAGATTCCTTATTTGCGATTCGGTGAATGGCTTTCCCATTCATTCCTATGGGCCTTAGGCCTTAGGCCCATAGGAATGAATGGGAAAGCCATTCCTTATTAGCGATTAGCTATTACCGAATCGCTAATGTTCCGCTATTTCAAGGGTGCCAGGGTGTCCAAAGGACACCCTGTTACACCCCTGAAATGGACCTGTGCACAAATGTTACACACACACATGCCTAAGGGCATGTGTGTGCGCAACATGTAACTTTGAAAAATGCACTAAAGTGCATTTTTCAAAGTTTTAGCAAATTACCACGAAGTTCAACTTCATGGTAATTTGCTCCCCCTATTAGCGAATTCGCTATTTTTTTGGGTTTCATGCATTGCATTTAAGGAATCTCATTTCGGGATTCCTTAAATGCAAGAGCAATTTAAGGAATCGCTATTTAGAGATTCCTTAAATTACGATTTCTGCATTTGGGATGATGCATCCCAAATGCAAAAATACCGGGAGCAAACGGCCAGATT
The DNA here is from genome assembly GCF_964261635.1 of Lissotriton helveticus. Classification (NCBI taxonomy): domain Eukaryota; kingdom Metazoa; phylum Chordata; class Amphibia; order Caudata; family Salamandridae; genus Lissotriton; species Lissotriton helveticus. The sequence goes on along the minus strand of NC_136059.1, from coordinate 470,734,342 downwards.
CTGAGAATCTGCCCGTTTGCTCCCGGTATTTTCTTTGATGCATCTGCCTGATAGTAGGGCTTATTGTGGCATTGACATGTGCATGAAGTTTGTTTGCTGTAAATGAATAGTGTGCATTTGATGAGACTGTGTATGTTTGAGGATGTGGATGGCTTATGGTGGTGACTGATACATTGTAAAAAGGACAGCCTTTCTGGAACAGGCCCAAACAGGCAACTGCCCTTGTCTTCTCCACCCTTCGGGTTGATACCTGAGCTGAGACGCCCTTAGGCTAAATAGCCCTAGATCAGGTGATCCTCGCCCAATTGGAACCCTATCCCTAAACCCTAGAGGCAATGGGAGTCCTAGCCACCAATCAGAACCCTACTTCTATCAACTAATCAGGACACTAACCCTAAATTCTAGGACCAATGCAAACCTTGGTCTTAGCAACCAACCAGAACGTATATTACTTGTGGATGGGAAGTTCTTTGAAGAGCTGTAATGCAGCTCCTAGTTGGCCACCAGATAAACAGCTGCTGCACATCGCACTCTTCTTGGCTGAAGTACATCACCCTGTGCTTTACGTTGCACAGGGTGATGCATGACATTGCATCTTTTTGCATTTCATAACTTTATCATCATTATACACAAAAGTAAACTAACACTTTTGTGTATGTTTGAGTGTTAGCTATTCACAGGAATTTTACTAGCAGTATATTTATAACTGCAGAGTCTCTGCACATTAAAAGATAGGACTGTCCTATCTTACTATGTGCGGAGAATCTATAATCTAAAGATACTACTAGTATACTACCTTTGTGAATAGCAAACAATCATAAACCTACACAAAAGTGTAAGTTACTTTTATGAATCAGGCTGTAAGAAAATTCCTCTTTTTGCATGATTACCTCCCACAATTTTTACCCCGGTTTCTGCAGGTTTTTAACTCTGAGAGTGCACTGAGATCTGCTAACCAGAACCCAGTGCCAGTGTTCAAACCCATTACAAAGTATACATTGAATAGGCTATGTCCAATTGGCATAGACTGACTTACTTTTAAGTCCCTAGTATCTGGTACCCAGGGCATGTAAGGCAGTGTCTACTCAGGGCTGCACCACTGATTGTGCCACCTTGTGTGTGACAAAGTACAAAATGCCCACTGCAGGCTGGGACTGCGACTTCGATTTTGCCAACTAAGCCTCTGGCAAAGCCACCACGTCCCATAGAAATATATGTCAGTCTTCCCTAAGGTAGGCTGACCAAGCCATAAGACAGTGAGCTAGTCCCTTGCTCACTTTGCCACTGGTAAGTTGGCAGGGTATCCCCAGACGTGGATTCAAGCTAGCCCGGTTGTATTGGGTGTTACCCCGAAACCTGTCACAGGATGCTTGTTTCAGGTCCAGGGAAGACCTGATTTGGCAGTTCGGGCTGGACTGTTCCAATGAGGCACACGGTTAAGACTGATTTTCATATGTCTGGGTCTGAACTGGGGTGGCGAAGTGAGCTAAAGAACGGTGATGGATTCAACCCAGATCTATGACTGGGGGTGAGTGTCTGAAAAGTTTCAGCGCTCCGTCCATCATCCCCTTGTGTCTGCATGCTGGAAGGGCAGTTTAAAACTTCTAGTTCAATTTTGCCAATTAAGCTACTGGCAAAGCTACCATTTCCCTTAGTAATATATGGCAGTCTCCCCTAAGGAAGGCCAAGCCTTAAGACAGTGAGCTGTATATTACTAAGTAGGGGCTATATATTTTCAACATGCCCTAACAGCAACATTTCCAAATTGTTGTTTTTGCTGTGGAAGAGTTAGCTTCATTGGCTAACCTGGAGTTACCAGGTGACCCCTCAGCCTGGCTAACTTCTGAATGGGACTACTAAAAAAGGTATTTCGAGGTATCAAATTAATCGTGGTACTAAACCAGACTTGATGCCCAAGCCGAATTTAATGTCACAGTTGAGGAAAAGCAACTTTAAATAGTTACCACTCTGTAGCCAAGTTTGTCCAGTGGCCTCACACAGTTGCTGGCCACAAGACAGCTTTCTGCCCTTCTGAGGAGGCGTGTGAACAACTCCTAGGCTTAGGAACCATAGTAGCCTACTATGGAGGGCTGTTACCTCCCTCTTGCAGGAAGCAACACTGAGTGCTGCTCCAAAATGCAAACTTCAAAGGCAAAGGCACCTTTGATAAGCAAATGGCCATCAGACTCCAGAAGGGTTGCCCATTTGTGCAAGTAGACAAAATGGCAGCAGGAACAAAGAGGGGAGGCAAGTGCCCAAACCGGTTTTCCAATGGATGTGTAGCCCATAGGTAGCCACACCTATAGGGTGGGCTATCAAGTTCCTAATATCCAAGGAAGGGTTCAGACATCTTGGGAGTTAGCAGGATAGTGCAACTAGGGTGACAAACCGTCCAGAATTTTCACGGACTGTCCATGAATTTACCATAATGTCCGTTGCCTATGAAGGAAGTTTCCACAGACGCATTTGTTCGCAATTTAAGCATTGGTGCTAAAGAACAAGTATTAAGAAGTTGAGATGGCTCAGCAGAAGGGAGGGTGTCTCCTGTGAGGTGATTCAGAGGGAGGGGCTGTCAGGGGGCTGGGCTGCTTAAAAGAAATGAAAATGCGGGCTTGTAGTTCATCTGCGTATGTAAAGACTGCTTCAATGCCAAATGGGTGTTAATTGCTAGAGTTCATGTTACGCTGCCTGTAGTGAAAGATTTCTTCTTTCTGCTGTAATTGCAAATGTGGGAGCTTATCTCGAAATGTTTGCTATATTGGCTCACTGCCCATGCCCTCCTTCATTGATCTCTCTGACATGCTTCTTGTGGCTATTTTGAGTTTCTCGGTTTGGATGTCCTACTTTAAATGAGGCAATGCAGGGATATGTTGTGAACGTGAATATAATAAGGCATGCTATCTCACAGATGTTTTATACTAAGGCAAGCATCAAAAAAATCTCCACTGTTTTGAAAGCAAGTCAAAAGCATAACAGATTAGGACACATACACAATTTGAAACATCTGAGATGCTATTGGTTAACAGAAGGGCTGCTTTCTCTACATATTTAGTTCTGCATCTAAAAGGTAATGCAAAAAATGTTTCACCATCAAGTGCCATTTCTCTACCTGATGATCCAATAAATCAATGAGTCAATCACAAGATTTGTAAAGCGCACTACTTACCCACAAGGGTCTCAAGGCGCTGAGGGAGAGGAGGGGGGGAGGTTGCCGCCACTGGTCGAATAGCCAGGTCTTGAGTCGTCTCCTGAAGGTCTGTTGTGAATAGAAGGGTTAGACCCATGTAGTCAGTGGGACCTGGGTAATTGATTGGGGTATATGAAAAGGGTCCCAGACCAAGAACATAGAAAAATGTTTTCAATCACATAATTATTTAAATAGAATCAAAAAGCAAATGATGGTGCTCAGTGTTTTTATTGTCACTGCACCAAAGGACATTCAATGTTCGAAAAATCATACATATAGTACACAAATTTGGGTGCACCCACAAAAGGGAAGGAAGGTGTGTGAGGGAGGGGGTGTATTTCAATTAGTTATACATCACTAATCAAAAATTCATAAAACATGAAATTCAGCATTCAAACCATGATTGTCATAGATCCACAAGGAAGAGGTCAAAAAACACACATGTCCAATAAACCAATTTACAAAAGAAAAGAGACTCCCATAATGATTATTACTATCAAACTGGGGTTAGGAGTTCTTGATTGTAGAGGATGGTCTACGTTTCGACCCAAAGGTGTAGGACTGTAGATCCTTACTCGCGGGTCTTCATCAGGACTTGAGGGACAGGGGGGTGAGGGTAATGTGGGGCTGGTTCCTAGGCACAAATTTAAAACACTAAATTACTTGAAACGGTCTCAAAAGAGTCCCAACATAATCATTCATCAAGACACCCAGAAGGGGTATTTTAAAAAAATTAAAGGAAGAATAAAGGGGTTTGTAAGAGAGGTTAGCTTATACTGAGGAAGAGCTCTAGAAAACCAAGTTACGTGGTTTGGTTTACCTGACGATGCAGGTAGAAAAAACGGCCTGCCCGTTGGGCGTGGTCCGTGTTCAAGCGGTCCCTTGTTCCAGTGTGGTATCGTCTGGAAATCATAATGGAGAAACTGACATTGAAGTAACAGGTACCAATTGATCGAAGCATTTGCTACAAGGTCTGGGGCGTGAACAGGGGGCCTACCTTAATTGATAGACACAGTGGTAAAGATCACCGATCTTGCCGTCGTGCCTGGCGTGATTTAAAAATCTCACAATTCAATATTGGATCGTGCCATGTCTGAAAAAAACCGAAATAAAATTAAAATTAAAAGCGGAGTTGTAATCATATGAGGGTAGCGGTTTAGACTGGGGGCACACTGTAAAATTGGATCAGGCACTCACCCGATGTAGAAAACGACAAAAATTACAGGGAGGGACAGTCGGGCGTCTCCGCGCGTCTTCTGATTAAGGATTACAATGTCCCCGTGTAGGTGCGCTCATTGGTTTAATCAGGCACACTCGTCAATCATCTGTAAGACACCAAGTATCAGATGGTATTAGCGTTGCCCCCAAGAATCGATTATATGGTAAGCGGGGTAAAGCAACTTCTGCTTTTAGAAACTCACCCGAGGTGAAACAGAGCCGAACTTAGGAGCCGGCGTCTCTCCGCATCTGTCGGCACAACGAGGAAGTGTTGCCCAGGTAACCGGGTTGGATTTCTAAACTCGTAGAGGAAAGACTCTAGCGCGTTGCTAAGAGACCAGGTGGCGTCCTGTAGGATGTGCGGGGAGGAAAGACTCCCATATCAGTTTAAGCGTGGGGTAGGCCATGTCATTAAATTAAACAATTACACCAGAAACGTCAGATGCGGACTAATGTGCACCACATACTGGGACCTTCAACCACCGCGGTCAGAGGGCGCACGTGTGTTAGTACCACATCTCTGGCTGTCAGATTATTGGATGCATAAAGAATTTAGGAGGGAAAAAGGCCAATGTTCCGACCAGTCTTGCATAGTAAAATTATAAAATAATGCCCAACACGCACATTTACTGAATATAAGGGATTTTGGTCGCGTACCTGCCAAAACGCGGCGGTCAGGCGCTCGGTATTCAAAAAACGGGAAAGCATCCCTTAATACCACTATTATATCGTGATAGTCTGGCAAAATTTGGGTTACCAATTACACCATGTTGTAAACCATTGGGGGTGATACTCTACTAACGCGGACCTGCCAAGCATGGTAGTCTAGCGTTCATTAGGGCATCAAAGGCACTCAGAGAAATGAACGAATAAAAGAAATAAACTGGAATGAATACAAAAAATACAAAAAGCAGACCTGTCATACATGGCGTTCAAGCGTACAATGTTCCGAGCTTTCTTGCAAAATAACATTATGTCCAACATGCACATTTGCTGAATATGGGGGAAATGGAGTCGCGGACCTGCCAAACCACGGCGGTCAGGCGCTCGGTATTCGAAGAAGGGGGGAATAAACATTCCTTACTAACACTGTATTATCATGATAGTCATACACTCATTTTGGCAAACTGTGGGTACCAATTATACCAGGTTAGTAAACCATTGGGGTCGATACTCTACTGGCGCGGACCTGCCAAGCATGGTAGTCTAGCGTTCATAGGGCATCAAAGGCACTCAGAGAAAGGAATGAATGGAGGGGGTACAGTGGAATGAATACAGGGGAACGAGGTTATGAGGGGTCCGAGGTATTATGTTGGACACCTATCAATGTGTGGGACAAGGATCAAAGTGTTGCCATTTGCGCAAAACTACTCTCAGATTCATTCAGGCCCAGAGTGACAGAATCAAAAAATCGGATCCATTTTATCTCCCTTACATTAAGGACCGGTTCTATACTACCACCCCTTGGGCCTAGTTTGACCTGTTCCAAAATTGTCCACTTCAGACTCTCAGGGGGGGTGATTGTTGGCATTGCAGTGGTCAACCAAAGGGGCACCAGTGACCTTGCACCTGACACGACTGCAGTGCTGCAGGAAGCGTACTTTAACACGTTGTTGTGTCTGTCCCACATATATCAAGTCACAGGGGCATATTATACAATAAACCACATTGGTGGAGTTACAGTTCGTGTGTGACTTGAGAGGAACTTGGTGTTGTTTGTGGCTAAAGATCTTAGTCTGAATCGTATTTGGACATGCTTTGCAGGATCCACATCGGTAGTGTCCCACAATGGGAGGCAGATGCCACATTGTGGCAATTGATGGTGCTTCCGGAGTCGTGAGGAAAGAGCGCACCACATGGTCTCTAATGTTCCTTGCCTTTTTGAAGGCGTGCAGGGGCGGGCACTCGGTGTTGAGATCCTCAGCTATCAGGTTCCAATACTTGTTGATAGTTTTTTTCACCATATTACTTTTTGTGGAGAAGGTTGTTACACAAATGAGGCGTTCCTCCTTGTTGTTGGATTTTTCTCCTGATTGTAGTAGAGTTTCCCTGGGGTTGAACCATGCTCTTTTCATGGCTTTCTTGACCAAACGCCTTGGATATCCACGTTCCAGCAATCTGCCCATTAGTATTTCTGATTGTTCCATGTAGTCATTCTTCCTACTGCAGTTACGGCGGATCCGCAGGAACTGGCCGAATGGGAGGTTATCGCGGAGGCCCCTCGGGTGATGGCTGGAGTACAAAAGTAAGGAATTTCTCTCCGTCGGTTTCCTGAAGAGGGTTGTTTGAAGGGTCTCATTATCCACAAAGATTGTTAGGTCCAAAAAGGCAATGGACTTCTTATCAAATTTGATGGTAAATTGTATATCAGGGGACCTCTCATTGAGCCAGTTGAAGAAGGTGGTGATTTCATCCTCGGTTCCTGACCAGACGCAGATGATATCATCTATGTATCTCATCCACATGAGTATTTGAGATCTGAAAGGGTTGGCCTCGGCGAGTATGAAGGTATCTTCGTACATGGACATGAAAATTATGGCCAGGTCCGGGGCAAAGGCCGCCCCCATCGCCACACCCTTGGTCTGAAGATAGAAACAATTCTGGAAGATGAAAAAGTTCCTCATCATAGCTATCTTAAGTAATAGGATGATGAATGATGTGGGTACCCGGACTGGTGCCTCCCGTGTGTCCAGTGCAATTGTCATTGCCACAAGGGCCTCCTCCTGGGGTATGCTGGTGTACAGTGACACAATGTCACATGTTGCCAAAAGGTGTCGGCTAGAGTCAAATGGATGTCCATCGATCAGGTTGATAGTGTGGGTGGTGTCTCTCAGATATGTTGTTGTAGCCTCCGCCAGTGGTTTTAGAAAAAAATCTATATACCTACAGAGGGGTTCCAGCAATGAACCACATCCAGAGACGATAGGCCGTCCCGGAGGCTGTTGAAGATTTTTGTGGACTTTAGGTAACGTGTAGATGGTGGGGAGTCGAGGGTGCTTCTGGTTCAAGTACTGGAATTCGTGTTCTGTAAGAAATCCTTGTTGTCGACCATCTTGTGTGACCCTCAGGATTTCAGCCATCAGATCTTTGGATGGATCACCGCCCAGTTTTTTGTAGCTGATCCCGTCGTTTAATTGTCGCAGAATTTCCCCCGTATAGTTGTCCAAGTCCTGGACTACAATGGCACCGCCCTTGTCAGCGGGTTTGACAATTATCTCCGTGTTGTTCCTTAGAGATTTGAGTGCGAACTTCTCAGCTCTGCTGGTGTTGTGTTTGACAAATTTCTTATCTCCCAGGATTATCTTTACATCGCGTAGAACTAGACTTTCGTAGGCCAAGATTCGCTGGGTCATGGCATACGTAGAAGGTACAAATGTAGACGGTATCCTTAAGTTAGTTGTGGACGTGGAAGGTTGATGAGGCTTGTCCTTGAAAAAGTATCTAAGTCGTATCTTCCTAAAAAATCTGTGAAGTTCGACCACAGTGTTGAAGGTATCCGGTGTGGAGGTGGGAACAAAGGACAGACCACGACTTAGCACTTTTGTTTCATCCTCCTTGAGAGTGTACTTTGAGATATTAATCACAGGGGAGGTCTTCTCTACCATCTGTAGTTCTTCCTGCGGTTGGATCTTTCCCCGTGTTCCTCCTGGGGGAAGCTCACCTGCTTCGTGCCTCTTCCTCTCCCGGAGTCCCACTCCTGGCCCGCATTGAATTGGCCTCTGCCAGTTCCCCTGTCCCAGTTGTTGCCTCTGCCACGTGGGGGTCTCCATCCTCCCTGTCCTAAAAAAGGGGGTTGATAAGATGGACCGTAGGAATCCTGGTATCCGTATGCACTACTAGGACCGGCTCGATCAGAGTCCTCACCCGAACTATATGAGGAATCTGAGAAGGTAGTGAAGTTGCGCCTTCCCCGGTAGGATCCGCGGCCCCGATTTGTAAATCTCCCTTGGTTATCTTGTCTGTAGTATTTGTCCTGCAGATAGGGATATGTTCTTTTTTTGTCATACGACTTTACATCGCGGGCTAATTTTTCAAGTTTCTTCTTTATAGTGGTAGTTTCAAAATCCTGTAGAGTAGCCACCAATTTTGTCAATGCCTCTTTGGAATTAGTAAGAGTCGAATCCCCACTTATCTCGGCTTTGAGGTCCGCTATTTGCTTGGTCAGAATGGCAATTTGTTCGCTAGCTGTTTCAATGCCGAGGACCATCCAATGTCGCGAACAGTTGTTCGCGACAAAACTGAAACCCTCTCGGAACTTGGGAACGTCAATAAAAATTGCAGGTTCGACTTTAACCTGTAAGCCTACAGGAATGATGTTGGATTGCAGGCACTGTGCTAGGAAATGTCCATGGAGTTTGGTTCTAATGAGTTTTTTCTCTAAACGTTCCAGTTGATTAACTTTATCATTAAGAGAAAAATCAATGGCAGGGGTGGTAGAGGACAAAAAACTGTTCGCTGAGTCTGATAGAAATTGCTTTATATAATCCTCAGTATAAGAAAGGACCTCCTTATCAACCATAGTGGTTGAGTGAAAAATATATTTGAAAGGTTCAGAAAACACAGGTAAGGTTTAGATTTATAAAAGAAAGAACCTCGCAGACCAGCGTCTGCTCGAAGTATGTTGTGAATAGAAGGGTTAGACCCATGTAGTCAGTGGGACCTGGGTAATTGATTGGGGTATATGAAAAGGGTCCCAGACCAAGAACATAGAAAAATGTTTTCAATCACATAATTATTTAAATAGAATCAAAAAGCAAATGATGGTGCTCAGTGTTTTTATTGTCACTGCACCAAAGGACATTCAATGTTCGAAAAATCATACATATAGTACACAAATTTGGGTGCACCCACAAAAGGGAAGGAAGGTGTGTGAGGGAGGGGGTGTATTTCAATTAGTTATACATCACTAATCAAAAATTCATAAAACATGAAATTCAGCATACAAACATATTCAGCAAATGTGCATGTTGGACATAATGTTATTTTGCAAGAAAGCTCGGAACATTGTACGCTTGAACGCCATGTATGACAGGTCTGCTTTTTGTATTTTTTGTATTCATTCCAGTTTATTTCTTTTATTCGTTCATTTCTCTGAGTGCCTTTGATGCCCTAATGAACGCTAGACTACCATGCTTGGCAGGTCCGCGTTAGTAGAGTATCACCCCCAATGGTTTACAACATGGTGTAATTGGTAACCCAAATTTTGCCAGACTATCACGATATAATAGTGGTATTAATGGATGCTTTCCCGTTTTTTGAATACCGAGCGCCTGACCGCCGCGTTTTGGCAGGTTCGCGACCAAAATCCCTTATATTCAGTAAATGTGCGTGTTGGGCATTATTTTATAATTTTACTATGCAAGACTGGTCGGAACATTGGCCTTTTTCCCTCCTAAATTCTTTATGCATCCAATAATCTGACAGCCAGAGATGTGGTACTAACACACGTGCGCCCTCTGACCGCGGTGGTTGAAGGTCCCAGTATGTGGTGCACATTAGTCCGCATCTGACGTTTCTGGTGTAATTGTTTAATTTAATGACATGGCCTACCCCACGCTTAAACTGATATGGGAGTCTTTCCTCCCCGCACATCCTACAGGACGCCACCTGGTCTCTTAGCAACGCGCTAGAGTCTTTCCTCTACGAGTTTAGAAATCCAACCCGGTTACCTGGGCAACACTTCCTCGTTGTGCCGACAGATGCGGAGAGACGCCGGCTCCTAAGTTCGGCTCTGTTTCACCTCGGGTGAGTTTCTAAAAGCAGAAGTTGCTTTACCCCGCTTACCATATAATCGATTCTTGGGGGCAACGCTAATACCATCTGATACTTGGTGTCTTACAGATGATTAACGAGTGTGCCTGATTAACCCAATGAGCGCACCTACACGGGGACATTGTAATCCTTAATCAGAAGACGCGCGGAGACGCCCGACTGTCCCTCCCTGTAATTTTTGTCGTTTTCTACATCGGGTGAGTGCCTGATCCAATTTTACAGTGTGCCCCCAGTCTAAACCGCTACCCTCATATGATTACAACTCCGCTTTTAATTTTAATTTTATTTCGGTTTTTTTCAGACATGGCACGATCCAATATTGAATTGTGAGATTTTTAAATCACGCCAGGCACGACGGCAAGATCGGTGATCTTTACCACTGTGTCTATCAATTAAGGTAGGCCCCCTGTTCACGCCCCAGACCTTGTAGCAAATGCTTCGATCAATTGGTACCTGTTACTTCAATGTCAGTTTCTCCATTATGATTTCCAGACGATACCACACTGGAACAAGGGACCGCTTGAACACGGACCACGCCCAACGGGCAGGCCGTTTTTTCTACCTGCATCGTCAGGTAAACCAAACCACGTAACTTGGTTTTCTAGAGCTCTTCCTCAGTATAAGCTAACCTCTCTTACAAACCCCTTTATTCTTCCTTTAATTTTTTTAAAATACCCCTTCTGGGTGTCTTGATGAATGATTATGTCGGGACTCTTTTGAGACCGTTTCAAGTAATTTAGTGTTTTAAATTTGTGCCTAGGAACCAGCCCCACATTACCCTCACCCCCCTGTCCCTCACGTCGTGATGAAGACCCGCGAGTAAGGATCTACAGTCCTACACCTTTGGGTCGAAACGTAGACCATCCTCTACAATCAAGAACTCCTAACCCCAGTTTGATAGTAATAATCATTATGGGAGTCTCTTTTCTTTTGTAAATTGGTTTATTGGACATGTGTGTTTTTTGACCTCTTCCTTGTGGATCTATGACAATCATGGTTTGAATGCTGAATTTCATGTTTTATGAATTTTTGATTAGTGATGTATAACTAATTGAAATACACCCCCTCCCTCACACACCTTCCTTCCCTTTTGTGTGTGCACCCAAATTTGTGTACTATATGTATGATTTTTCGAACATTGAATGTCCTTTGGTGCAGTGACAATAAAAACACTGAGCACCATCATTTGCTTTTTGATTCTATTTAAATAATTATGTGATTGAAAACATTTTTCTATGTTCTTGGTCTGGGATCCTTTTCATATACCCCAATCAATTACCCAGGTCCCACTGACTACATGGGTCTAACCCTTCTATTCACAACATACTTCGAGCAGACGCTGGTCTGCGAGGTTCTTTCTTTTATAAATCTAAACCTTACCTGTGTTTTCTGAACCTTTCAAATATATTTTTCACTCAACCACTATGGTTGATAAGGAGGTCCTTTCTTATACTGAGGATTATATAAAGCAATTTCTATCAGACTCAGCGAACAGTTTTTTGTCCTCTACCACCCCTGCCATTGATTTTTCTCTTAATGATAAAGTTAATCAACTGGAACGTTTAGAGAAAAAACTCATTAGAACCAAACTCCATGGACATTTCCTAGCACAGTGCCTGCAATCCAACATCATTCCTGTAGGCTTACAGGTTAAAGTCGAACCTGCAATTTTTATTGACGTTCCCAAGTTCCGAGAGGGTTTCAGTTTTGTCGCGAACAACTGTTCGCGACATTGGATGGTCCTCGGCATTGAAACAGCTAGCGAACAAATTGCCATTCTGACCAAGCAAATAGCGGACCTCAAAGCCGAGATAAGTGGGGATTCGACTCTTACTAATTCCAAAGAGGCATTGACAAAATTGGTGGCTACTCTACAGGATTTTGAAACTACCACTATAAAGAAGAAACTTGAAAAATTAGCCCGCGATGTAAAGTCGTATGACAAAAAAAGAACATATCCCTATCTGCAGGACGAATACTACAGACAAGATAACCAAGGGAGATTTACAAATCGGGGCCGCGGATCCTACCGGGGAAGGCGCAACTTCACTACCTTCTCAGATTCCTCACATAGTTCGGGTGAGGACTCTGATCGAGCCGGTCCTAGTAGTGCATACGGATACCAGGATTCCTACGGTCCATCTTATCAACCCCCTTTTTTAGGACAGGGAGGATGGAGACCCCCACGTGGCAGAGGCAACAACTGGGACAGGGGAACTGGCAGAGGCCAATTCAATGCGGGCCAGGAGTGGGACTCCGGGAGAGGAAGAGGCACGAAGCAGGTGAGCTTCCCCCAGGAGGAACACGGGGAAAGATCCACCCGCAGGAAGAACTACAGATGGTAGAGAAGACCTCCCCTGTGATTAATATCTCAAAGTACACTCTCAAGGAGGATGAAACAAAAGTGCTAAGTCGTGGTCTGTCCTTTGTTCCCACCTCCACACCGGATACCTTCAACACTGTGGTCGAACTTCACAGATTTTTTAGGAAGATACGACTTAGATACTTTTTCAAGGACAAGCCTCATCAACCTTCCACGTCCACAACTAACTTAAGGATACCGTCTACATTTGTACCTTCTACGTATGCCATGACCCAGCGAATCTTGGCCTACGAAAGTCTAGTTCTACGCGATGTAAAGATAATCCTGGGAGATAAGAAATTTGTCAAACACAACACCAGCAGAGCTGAGAAGTTCGCACTCAAATCTCTAAGGAACAACACGGAGATAATTGTCAAACCCGCTGACAAGGGCGGTGCCATTGTAGTCCAGGACTTGGACAACTATACGGGGGAAATTCTGCGACAATTAAACGACGGGATCAGCTACAAAAAACTGAGCGGTGATCCATCCAAAGATCTGATGGCTGAAATCCTGAGGGTCACACAAGATGGTCGACAACAAGGATTTCTTACAGAACACGAATTCCAGTACTTGAACCAGAAGCACCCTCGACTCCCCACCATCTACACGTTACCTAAAGTCCACAAAAATCTTCAACAGCCTCCGGGACGGCCTATCGTCTCTGGATGTGGTTCATTGCTGGAACCCCTCTGTAGGTATATAGATTTTTTTCTAAAACCACTGGCGGAGGCTACAACAACATATCTGAGAGACACCACCCACACTATCAACCTGATCGATGGACATCCATTTGACTCTAGCCGACACCTTTTGGCAACATGTGACATTGTGTCACTGTACACCAGCATACCCCAGGAGGAGGCCCTTGTGGCAATGACAATTGCACTGGACACACGGGAGGCACCAGTCCGGGTAACCACATCATTCATCATCCTATTACTTAAGATAGCTATGATGAGGAACTTTTTCATCTTCCAGAATTGTTTCTATCTTCAGACCAAGGGTGTGGCGATGGGGGCGGCCTTTGCCCCGGACCTGGCCATAATTTTCATGTCCATGTACGAAGATACCTTCATACTCGCCGAGGCCAACCCTTTCAGATCTCAAATACTCATGTGGATGACATACATAGATGATATCATCTGCGTCTGGTCAGGAACCGAGGATGAAATCACCACCTTCTTCAACTGGCTCAATGAGAGGTCCCCTGATATACAATTTACCATCAAATTTGATAAGAAGTCCATTGCCTTTTTGGACCTAACAATCTTTGTGGATAATGAGACCCTTCAAACAACCCTCTTCAGGAAACCGACGGAGAGAAATTCCTTACTTTTGTACTCCAGCCATCACCCGAGGGGCCTCCGCGATAACCTCCCATTCGGCCAGTTCCTGCGGATCCGCCGTAACTGCAGTAGGAAGGATGACTACATGGAACAATCAGAAATACTAATGGGCAGATTGCTGGAACGTGGATATCCAAGGCGTTTGGTCAAGAAAGCCATGAAAAGAGCATGGTTCAACCCCAGAGAAACTCTACTACAATCAGGAGAAAAATCCAACAACAAGGAGGAACGCCTCATTTGTGTAACAACCTTCTCCACAAAAAGTAATATGGTGAAAAAAACTATCAACAAGTATTGGAACCTGATAGCTGAGGATCTCAACACCGAGTGCCCGCCCCTGCACGCCTTCAAAAAGGCAAGGAACATTAGAGACCATGTGGTGCGCTCTTTCCTCACGACTCCGGAAGCACCATCAATTGCCACAATGTGGCATCTGCCTCCCATTGTGGGACACTACCGATGTGGATCCTGCAAAGCATGTCCAAATACGATTCAGACTAAGATCTTTAGCCACAAACAACACCAAGTTCCTCTCAAGTCACACACGAACTGTAACTCCACCAATGTGGTTTATTGTATAATATGCCCCTGTGACTTGATATATGTGGGACAGACACAACAACGTGTTAAAGTACGCTTCCTGCAGCACTGCAGTCGTGTCAGGTGCAAGGTCACTGGTGCCCCTTTGGTTGACCACTGCAATGCCAACAATCACCCCCCTGAGAGTCTGAAGTGGACAATTTTGGAACAGGTCAAACTAGGCCCAAGGGGTGGTAGTATAGAACCGGTCCTTAATGTAAGGGAGATAAAATGGATCCGATTTTTTGATTCTGTCACTCTGGGCCTGAATGAATCTGAGAGTAGTTTTGCGCAAATGGCAACACTTTGATCCTTGTCCCACACATTGATAGGTGTCCAACATAATACCTCGGACCCCTCATAACCTCGTTCCCCTGTATTCATTCCACTGTACCCCCTCCATTCATTCCTTTCTCTGAGTGCCTTTGATGCCCTATGAACGCTAGACTACCATGCTTGGCAGGTCCGCGCCAGTAGAGTATCGACCCCAATGGTTTACTAACCTGGTATAATTGGTACCCACAGTTTGCCAAAATGAGTGTATGACTATCATGATAATACAGTGTTAGTAAGGAATGTTTATTCCCCCCTTCTTCGAATACCGAGCGCCTGACCGCCGTGGTTTGGCAGGTCCGCGACTCCATTTCCCCCATATTCAGCAAATGTGCATGTTGGACATAATGTTATTTTGCAAGAAAGCTCGGAACATTGTACGCTTGAACGCCATGTATGACAGGTCTGCTTTTTGTATTTTTTTTATTCATTCCACCTTATTTCTTTTATTCATTCATTTCTCTGAGTGCCTTTGATGCCCTAATGAACGCTAGACTACCATGCTTGGCAGGTCCGCGTTAGTAGAGTATCACCCCCAATGGTTTACAACATGGTGTAATTGGTAACCCAAATTTTGCCAGACTATCACGATATAATAGTGGTATTAAGGGATGCTTTCCCGTTTTTTGAATACCGAGCGCCTGACCGCCGCGTTTTGGCAGGTTCGCGACCAAAATCCCTTATATTCAGTAAATGTGCGTGTTGGGCATTATTTTATAATTTTACTATGCAAGACTGGTCGGAACATTGGCCTTTTTCCCTCCTAAATTCTTTATGCATCCAATAATCTGACAGCCAGAGATGTGGTACTAACACACGTGCGCCCTCTGACCGCTGTGGTTGAAGGTCCCAGTATGTGGTGCACATTAGTCCGCATCTGACGTTTCTGGTGTAATTGTTTAATTTAATGACATGGCCTACCCCACGCTTAAACTGATATGGGAGTCTTTCCTCCCCGCACATCCTACAGGACGCCACCTGGTCTCTTAGCAACGCGCTAGAGTCTTTCCTCTACGAGTTTAGAAATCCAACCCGGTTACCTGGGCAACACTTCCTCGTTGTGCCGACAGATGCGGAGAGACGCCGGCTCCTAAGTTCGGCTCTGTTTCACCTCGGGTGAGTTTCTAAAAGCAGAAGTTGCTTTACCCCGCTTACCATATAATCGATTCTTGGGGGCAACGCTAATACCATCTGATACTTGGTGTCTTACAGATGATTGACGAGTGTGCCTGATTAACCTAATGAGCGCACCTACACGGGGACATTGTAATCCTTAATCAGAAGACGCGCGGAGACGCCCGACTGTCCCTCCCTGTAATTTTTGTCGTTTTCTACATCGGGTGAGTGCCTGATCCAATTTTACAGTGTGCCCCCAGTCTAAACCGCTACCCTCATATGATTACAACTCCGCTTTTAATTTTAATTTTATTTCGGTTTTTTTCAGACATGGCACGATCCAATATTGAATTGTGAGATTTTTAAATCACGCCAGGCACGACGGCAAGATCGGTGATCTTTACCACTGTGTCTATCAATTAAGGTAGGCCCCCTGTTCACGCCCCAGACCTTGTAGCAAATGCTTCGATCAATTGGTACCTGTTACTTCAATGTCAGTTTCTCCATTATGATTTCCAGACGATACCACACTGGAACAAGGGACCGCTTGAACACGGACCACGCCCAACGGGCAGGCCGTTTTTTCTACCTGCATCGTCAGGTAAACCAAACCACGTAACTTGGTTTTCTAGAGCTCTTCCTCAGTATAAGCTAACCTCTCTTACAAACCCCTTTATTCTTCCTTTAATTTTTTAAAAATACCCCTTCTGGGTGTCTTGATGAATGATTATGTCGGGACTCTTTTGAGACCGTTTCAAGTAATTTAGTGTTTTAAATTTGTGCCTAGGAACCAGCCCCACATTACCCTCACCCCCCTGTCCCTCACGTCCTGATGAAGACCCGCGAGTAAGGATCTACAGTCCTACACCTTTGGGTCGAAACGTAGACCATCCTCTACAATCAAGAACTCCTAACCCCAGTTTGATAGTAATAATCATTATGGGAGTCTCTTTTCTTTTGTAAATTGGTTTATTGGACATGTGTGTTTTTTGACCTCTTCCTTGTGGATCTATGACAATCATGGTTTGAATGCTGAATTTCATGTTTTATGAATTTTTGATTAGTGATGTATAACTAATTGAAATACACCCCCTCCCTCACACACCTTCCTTCCCTTTTGTGGGTGCACCCAAATTTGTGTACTATATGTATGATTTTTCGAACATTGAATGTCCTTTGGTGCAGTGACAATAAAAACACTGAGCACCATCATTTGCTTTTTGATTCTATTTAAATAATTATGTGATTGAAAACATTTTTCTATGTTCTTGGTCTGGGACCCTTTTCATATACCCCAGTCTCCTGAAGGTCAGCAGGTCTTGGGTCTGTCGTAGGTTGAGGGGAAGGGTGTTCCAGATCTTGGCGGCACTGTGGGAGAAGGATCTGCCTCCGGTGGTGGTTCTCCGGATGCGCGGGACGGTGGCCAGGGAGAGGTCGGCGGAGCGGAAGTGACGGTTGGGAATGTAGAAGGAGAGTCGACTGTTGAGGTAGGCTGGGCCGGTCTTGTGTAGTGCCTTGTGTGCGTGAATCAGGAGTTTGAAGGAAATTTTCTGTTGTCGACGGGGAGCCAGTGCAGGTTTTTCAGGTGGGGGGTGATGTGGCTGTGGCCAAATCACCTGTGGCCAGACATATTTGTCTACCCCATGAGCTGCATATCTATTTTATACTCTATGTGCCATTTCATAATTGCATGTAAAACTACCGCCAACATTAGCTTCTTGTATTAATCTTTGCCCACGTTGTCCTATCACTGAACATTTCAGCAAATCCCACTTGCCAAAATAGCTCCAAGATCAAGGTAATATAGCAGCGCGGTTATCTCCAAGGTTAGGATGAAAGAGAGCAAAGAAAAGGTCTTGATTTACTGGAGTACTGTAGGTGGAATTCCTTGGGCAAATGGTGCAAGGTTGGTTGTAAGAAGATGTTTGTAAAAGTTCAATTGAAAAATATTAAGGATGCTTTTATCAATTGTTTTCTTTTTTATAACCGCCGTTGCCTAAAAAGTGCTAGCTTTGCCTCAAAAAGACCTGCACAGTTGCTCAAAGCTGCGCGCATACAGAAAAACGTGAAGTGCACAGTGTCTCAACCTAATATAAACTTATTTTGACTTGTACTTATGTTGGTTGCCTATTTACTTGCTTGTATACTATTGTGCCACATCTTCTGATGTGTTTATAAGACGTATCTTTTGTTGCCTATTTCTGTCCTGAATTTTGGCCTTCAGTCCTGAATTTTTGTCCTGTATTTTGACCCTTCGTCCTGAAGTTTTACACTCACGTTCCTGAATTTGCACCCATGCCACTTGGTTACCCTAAGTGCAACATGGGACTACTATATGATGCACATAGGTGGAAGACATCATAGGGTGGGAGGGATCCTGATATGCCATTGGCTAGGATCCCAGCATACCCCAGGGCACTTTCTGGGCCTAAATATGACACTCCGGGCACCCTGAACCTCAGAGTACTACAGAACTTCAGAAAGGACCAAAGAAAATCTGCTCTGCTGACCCCTGGACCTGGCAAACAGAGTGTTAGAAATTGGGTTACTGGTTGACTGGGGTGTGAGCCATGGTCAAGCAGCGACCATAATCCTAGTCGGGGCAAGGCACAAGCAAACCCCAAACTAACCTGTGCTAACACCCAGGTAGTTTGGCACAGAGCAGTCAGGCTTAACTTAGATTCAATGTATAAAGTATTTTTGCGACACTTCAAACAGTAAAAACACCACGCAAAAAGATCCCACATCAAGTGGACAAATAGAGCAGAGTCCAATAAATAAAACAAGACCAAAATGACAAAAACCTAAAAAGTTGAACCGGAGATATTGAATTTGAAAGTATTAAGAGAAAATTGTGCCAAAATGCGCAAAGTGGTAACTGTGGACATCTGGTCGAGCCGGACCAAGATAAAGTCACAAGTTCAATCTGACCACGATACAGTGTGGACCAGCTGCAGGGACCCAGTTAGGCTTCTGAACAGAGCACCTTAGATCCTGGTTTGTGTAGAGTTGTGGGGGTTGGTGTCAGAGATACGTCGTGCAGCCGAAGCGGTGTGTCAATTCTGAGATGCAGCAAGGATGTTGTGCGTGGGCCAGTCATCATTACGGATCCCATTGACGGGGCTTGTGATTCAAAGTCTGGCATTGAGAATATGGTGCTTATTCAGGGTGAGGCATCAATTCCGAAGAGTTGTGAGGCTGCATGCGGAGTCCCTCGTCATCATTGACACTGCCCTCGACGAGATTTGGGAGGCCCTGCACTTAGGATGCATTGTACAGTGGCAGTTTCGAAGGCAAAGCGGGCTGCAGCATGGATGCAAGTCTTTGCAACTGGCCCAATCCACGCCGCAGCTTGGATGCATAGTTCCTGCTCAAGAGGAGATGCATCTGTTCCGCTGGATCTACAGAGGCTGGCAAAGCATGTTAAGCCCACTTTCAAGGGTTCAGGACTGGGGTGGCACCACTTGGCAGGGTAGACTTACAGAGGGAAGAGTTCAGATGCAAGGCTGTTGGAAGCCTGTTATGTCCCTGAGGCTTCAGATCAGGAGGCCCTCCAACTAGCACTTGGAGTCACTTTGGGCTCTGGGTTTAAGTGATGCCTGTCCAGTCTTTCTCATCCAGGCAAAATGGGAGCAGGCAGCAGATTAGCAGAGCAGGACAGCTATTCCTTCAGAGCAGCAGTGCAGCAGAGTGGCAGTCCTTGTAGCAGCACAGCAATCCTCCCTGGCAGAGTATCCACATGTCCTGAAGTATACCAAAGAGTTAGTGTCTGAGGTCCTTCAATGGCGGGAAACATCCTTTATACCGAAACTTTCACAACGCGGTACCATTACCACTCAGGTTTTACAACGCAAGTATTTACAACGACTAGGGAATAGTTTAATTTACTATCCAACACCTTCCCTACTATCCACGGGGACTGGAGTTGGAATAGTAAATTAAACTATTCACTATCCAGCGCCCCCCCAACGCAAGTCGTTGTAACGACTTGCGTTGTAAAACCTGCGTGGTAACGGTACGCGTTGTGAAAGCACACGTTGTACCGTCATACATCCTTCAATGGCATAGCTAGCCCTTGGCTTCCTGTGGCGGTCCCAGAGTTTGCCACCCTATGGTGGCTGGAGTGAACAGTGGGGGGAGGGTAGGGGGCTGGCCAGATCTGATTCATATTCTGCCTGTGGCGGCCAATTTTAGAGCGGGGTGGTTATGATGCCCACCCGAGACTGCTGGTACGAGTGGAGGGATGCCTCCACACCCAAAACTCATGCCGCCCCCCTTGCTACACCACTGAGGTCCTTCTTTTAAACACAGTTGTGCCTTTGAAGTGGGGAGAAGCTTCTAGAGGCATGCCATCGAACTGTACAGATGCCCTGATGTCCCTACCCTGACTCCAAACAAACTACAGGGGGTATGCAGCACTTTGTGTGGAGGCGGGACACAGTCTATTCAGGTGTGAGTGAGACTGGGCCCAGCTACTCCCTCCCATCCTGCCAGTGATGGCCCATCCAGTCACCAATTGAGTGTGACTGTCTAGAAGGAATGCACACAACCCAATTACCAAATACACCCAGTCATGTGACCAGAGACAGGCTGCAGGCATCAAATGGCTAAGGCAAAAAAATCAAACTTTCTAAAAGTTAACAGGTAACAGTGCCTACAAGGGATTTATTTTGTAATCAACTATACTTCAATCTGTCGGTTAATTTAAATGTGTCATCATGACAGCACAAATTATTTATAACAACAGTAAATGGATTATTCCCAATTAAATAAATTCAAAGGACCAGATATATCCCTTTTTTGTATTTGTATCCAAAACAAGTTGGGGTTCATAACATAAAAAATCCTCATAAATATTGATAACCGATATTCAAATTCTCCTAAATCAAACATAACTAGTCATCTATTTAAAACAATCCATCTCCTCTAGTGTCAACAAAGGAGTCTGTCTTATACATAGGATCTAGATCTTATAGGTTAGATTTTGAACAGTGATTTAAAGGAAGTGTGTGCTCCCACCCTCTTTTTGTTTGAAAAGGCTCCCTTGTGCTAATGAGATGACGAGCTCTAGCTGATGCACATGCGCCCAGTAAGTGGTACAGAGACCTGAGAAGACTTTAGGCAGCATTTCCAGAACCCCCAAAATAATGTGTTGCTCTCTATTGAAGAAGGACAACTCTCTTGAAACACATTTCTACAGATACACAGCACTAGCTGCACCAACTAGGGTGATAAACGAAAGCCTGTCATGAAGTAATTGTTATCTTGAACTGCATTTACCATGATGCAGTGGGGCAAACTGAGTGCTGGGATGTGAGACAGTGTGCTGCTCCCACCCTCTTTTTCCTTTTATTCATGATTCAGGTGGCTGGGCCTGCATGGTGCACATGGAGTCAGTGGTTAGAAAGGTAGACTTGTCTGAGTCAGATCTATGGAGTTTGAGCCTGAGGCATCCTGCTCCATACATACCTAATAAGGTTGCCCCCCACAGTCCCGTGGAAGACCAGCCAGGCCGAGACCCCGAATTACCCTCGCAGCCCTAAATCGGGTCAAAACGGCAACGCCCATATCTAGCCTGGATCACGAGCCCCATATGTGATGTGCAACTTAAAGAATTTTTTTTGTATTTGTGAATTGTATATATAAATACGGAATTCTGACTGTTTCTAGGTGACCAGGTTGAAAGAGACTGAGATTTGTGTATCAGTCCAATGTTTAAATGTCTTTAAACATCCCATATGACACTACTTGAATTCCTTTTCACATCTCCCACATCAGAGCACCCCCTCCCTTTTTTCGCACGTTCCATTGGAGCAACCTTTCCTTCTTTCCTTATCTAAGACAGTAAATAATATACTGCTCACCTGATGATATGGAATAAATTCTCGATGAAATAGAAATTGGTTGTTTGCACTCTTTTAAATTAAAGTGAATGTATTTAATACAGTGAGCTTAACATTATATGCTCCTTAATTTGTTGAAAAGTAACAATTGTAGGCTTGATAAATATCGTCTAGAAATATAGGTCTAGGACCACTATGTCATGTGCTAGGCATATTGTATTGTCTAGCTTTTGTTTAATATGCAACTTGTCTCAGCTTTTGATCAAGTTACTGCTTAAAGTTGTGCAAAATTGTTTTGCCAACGGAAGGTTCTATCTATATATTAATGTTACCCAGAATATTTGTATTTGTATTTGTATTTGTATTTCCGGTTTATATAGCGCCAACTCACCGGCAGGTCTCAAGGCGCTTTTGACCGAAAGAAAACAGCATCTTACTCAGCAGGATGACCAAAGGGGGAACGTGCTTAGGCTAAACTCAAAGCCTCTCTGAACAGAATTGTTTTCAGAGACTTCCTGAAGCGAAGGAGGTTTCCCTCTTTGCGGAGGGAGTCAGGTAGTTTGTTCCATATTTTAGGGATCAAGACCGCAAAGGATCTTCCACCTTTTGTAGCGCGTCTAAAACGAGGACAAACAAGCAGTTGTGCATCGGAGGACCTAAGACACCGTTCTGGCTTGTACGGCTCCAGCCGTTTTTTTATGTATGACGAAGCTTGTCCATAGATCGCTTTATGGGCTATACAAAGGCTCTTGAATTCAGACCGCTGCCTTATAGGCAGCCAATGGAGGCTCTGTAGCAGTGGTGAGGCATGTGAGCGTCTTGGTAGCCTGAAAATGAGGCGGGCCGCATCATTTAAGGTCACCTGCAGTCTGTTAGTTAGTATTTTCGGAAGGCCTAGGTACAGCGCATTTCCGTAGTCCAGCCTGGATATTATGGTCGCGGATACGACCGTACGCAGCATGGACCTGGACAAAAGAGGGGCTAATTTACGTAGTTGTCTAATCAAATCCGTACAGGTGCCGGCTACGGTGGAAATCTGGCTCGCCATTGACAACTCACGATCAATTTTGATGCCCAGACTTTTTACTTTGTCCGCTGGTTTAGGAGTAGGGCCCAGATCCTGGGGCCAATACAAGTCACTCCATGGGGAGCAGGTCGATGCGACCACTAAAACTTCTGTCTTCTCAGGGTTTATTTTCAGAAGATTCGAAGACATCCACCTAACGGTGTATCTGAGTACATTCTGTGCTTGGGTCTGAGCTTGTACTGTATTCTCTATACTCAGCAACAATTGGGTGTCGTCAGCGTAATTAAATACGCGACAACCCATCTTTGCCAGGGAGTTAATTAATGGCTGAAGGTACAGGTTAAATAGGAGGGGGGATAAGGCGGAGCCTTGAGGTACCCCACATGTTAAGTTTCCAACCTCTGATATCTCCTCCCCTAGCTGAATCCTCAGTGTTCTCCCAGTCAAGAAAGATTTCAGCCAACAGAATGCTGACCCCTGAATCCCAAAACTGGTCAACCTGTCCAGGAGCAGTGTATGGCTGACAGTATCGAACGCTGCCGATAGATCTAGAAGTATCAGGGCACTCGGTTTCTTACTGTCAGCCATCTCTCTCAACTCATCCAGCACCGAGATCATCACCAGTTCGGTGCTGTGGTGTGCGCGGAATCCTGCCTGAAATCGTGGAGAAGGTGGTGTGACTCCAAGAACGAGGCCAGGGACTTCAGCACATGTTGCTCCAGGACTTTGGCCAGGAACGGGAGCTGGGAGATCGGCCTATAGTTTTTCAAGGACTTGGGATCGGCTCCTGGTTTCTTTATTAAAGGCTTTACCCGGGCTTCTTTAAATCCATCAGGTAGCTGCCCTGTAAGTAATGATTTGTTCAGCAACGAGAGGACATGCTCCTCTAGAATAGGACATGCTAGGCGGATTATGCTAGGGGGGCACGGATCAGCTGGGGACCCGGACTTGGTTTTGCTCATAATTTGCTCCAGGCTCATAGGGTCTAGTTGAGGAAAGTGTGAAATGATAACATCCTTCAGAGGATGATCAATCGATTGATCAATGAGGCCTGGCCCAGCATCCTTTCTGATATTCTGTAGAATGGTGTCTACTTTTTCTAGAAAGTAGTTTTGAAAGGTATTGCAGGGGATTGTTGTTTCCGTTTCTTGGGGTCTTTTACTTAGCTCCGTTAGGATCTTAAATGTCTCCTTCTGGACGTTGTCGGCCTGGCTAATCCGATTCTCATAGTAGGCAGCCTTGGTTGCCAGGATGAGCTTTTTATAAAGGTGGAATAGATTTCTATATTGTTCTCGGGCTATTTCATCTTTTTTCTTTCTCCAGCTTCTCTCGGCATTATGAAGCTTCTTCTTATGATCCCTCAGAGCTTGAGTGAACCATGGTGCTCCCTTTCCCTCCCCCTTGACTCTTTGTGATTTCTCAGGTGCAATCAGATCAAATGCTTTGGTCAGGCTATGTGTTAAATCCCTGTATTCCTGATCTACATTGCTATTAGGAACTATCGGATGAATGAGTTCCGAGAGGGTCGTTCTCAAGGTGCCTTGTTCAATTTTCTTCCACTGCCGAACTTTCTTCACTTTAGGCAGCACTTGCATCGGTCTTGCCTTTATGGGAATGTCACAATAAAGTAAATGATGATCAGACCAAATGCAGGGTACAACCCTCGGGGGAGCTACCTTAGGATCCAATGTCCAAATGAGATCCAGGATGTGTCCTTTTATGTGTGTAGGTGTATCTACTAGCTGTCTAAAACCTAAAGATGACATGGTCAGCTCTAAATGACATGCCGCAGGTTCTTTTATTAACCTGTCCCAGTGTAGATTAAAGTCTCCCGTTACTACTACATTTTTGTAGCGTGAGCGGATGTAAGATATGGTAGACAAAAATAGATCGTTGAAGTTTGGGGTGGAGTTAGGTGGACGATAGACTGTAAGGATCACCAAACATAGATTGTCAAATATAAACTTTACCGCAATCATATCAGCTAAGTCTATCGTTTCTGCCAGGATTTTAATTGCCGTTAAAGATTTTTTAAACACAATTGCTACTCCCCCCCCTCTGGCATTGTCTGCTCGATTATGCCATAGAATATCGTATTCATTCGGGACAGCAGCTATAATATCTGGCAGTGAGTTGTCTCCCAACCAGGTCTCGGTTAGTGTTAAAACATCAATTTCCCCGTCCTGGAGTAGGGAGAATATCTCGAGATTGTGGCATTTCAACGACCTGGTGTTTAGACTGGTCAGTTTTAAGGGGGGTAGGCTTGATGCGAACCTACAAATAGTTGGTCTTTGAATGCCCAGATCGGATAGTGTATTCACAGTACCTGGGTTTAGTGCTGCTACTTCAGTGTGTCGTTGGTGCAGTTCTGCCGATGTATAGGACAGTCGACTGCCAAGAGTCCCGACCCCCGCGCCCATCCGTGTGCGGACAGGCGCAGACGGGCTGGACTCTGGCGTGACTCCGGCGTGCTCACGCTGCGCGTCAGCATGGCCGCTCTAAATAGCTCCCAGTGAGCAGCTAGGTGAACAACTAGCGCGGCAACAAAGATGGCGCCGCCGGGCGTCTCCGCGTTCCCTCGAGATGGCCGCCGGTGAATAGGGAAGTGGAAAGGACCCGCGAAATGCGGTGCTTTTTTCGTATTATGGTGCAAGCATGTGGTTTTGGCAATAAAAGCAGGGGAAAATTCAAACCAAATGTAAAAGCAAATACACAACAGGAATTGTTAAAACAATCAAGTCTGTGCCCACACGAAATCCGCTTAGCGCGGCTGCAGTGTATGTAGTGCGCCCTATTCAATCAAGGCTACACTCTTAATATTCCCTAATTTTCTGAGCTCCAAACTAATTACCCTAACTCGGCTCACTCCAAATCATGCCCCAGTCCAGCACATGTCCGTTTTAGTTGGTTACACTGTTGCTTGTTGGGATAGTTCAGACTCACATTTCCCTAATATTATTGACCAAGCTACGTCCATGTGTTCAAGCCTTGCTGCTCAAAGCCACAGCTACCTAGGGTTGAGCTGAACATTTTGCAAACAAGCCTGACAGATCCTAAGACAGCTTTTGCAGGTGTATTACATGGTAAGGTCTCACAACCATAGCATATAATACACCCAACCTCACACAGGCCCACTGTATTTTGGTCTGTGACTTTGCGAAAAGCGTTGTGCTTTTGTTTGGATGTTTGTCCTTATGCTGTGTGCATCCAGCATGCAAAAGTCAAACCTACTGTCTTTTCTAGAGATTGATTTACTCAGGGAAAAGATTGGTTTATTCACCAGCGATAAAGTTGCAGGCCTAGTAATTATGAGAGGGTGATCAACTAAGTCTTTTTATGGGTGTGCATACGTCCTTGTCGATTACTGTTTGAGAGCTTTAACAAACTCGAAGCTCCATAACCTCCAGAGGAGATTGTGCATGCTCAACACAATAATTAAAAATTAAAAATAACAATTTAATATTATATTCTACAGTTGACGAAATAAAGCTAGTAACTTCAGCCAGGATAAATTTGATTGAATAATCAAGGGTTGCAGATTTAGAATGCAAGTGTATTTGACTGGTCTTTTCAAGTCTATAGTACTCACAAACAATTTGAATAACTGTGAAGAGTAAGTGGAGGTCTTTAAATGGGACGCGTTCTTTTCCTGATCCAAGCTTGAAGACATGGCCTAGCCAGTTGACTGCAGAAGTTGAACACTTCAAACAAACTAAATTCACGCCTTAGTCACAGTTTTGAAGAAAATGTCTTTCGGATGGGAACCATGCACTGAGAGTGTCTGAAGAAAGTGCACTGCCCTCGATCTTCTGGGGCAGGTGCTCTCTGGTGTAATTGTTTGGATGGGGACATTTTGAAGAAGAATCAATACCCTGAACTCCATGATAATGGTTGATTGCTCTGAGAGTATAGAATGACGACAGAGTGGGCGCTGTCATTAGGGATCCCTGACAAATGTACAACGTACTCAGCTGGCCTGTTGGTCACTTCTAAATTGTAACACAGACTTGGGGGTAGATTTTGACTCGCTCTAGTGTTTAAGTCTGAAAACGTTTAGTGATGTTGTTTTGCACTTAGCATATGTAGATACATGTGTTAGAATTTGTTTTACTTAAAAAAAAAGTTCTATGGAGCAGCCAACTCTACAGTCTGAGTTTGCGATGGTCAGAGTTTAAAAATCAGAGTTCCACTCCCATATGATTACTTGTCTGTTTCTGATTTGCAAGAATCTCCGAAGTACTCTAGGGAAGCTACAAGTCATAGCTTCTCAGAAAAACTCAAATTCATAAAACCTACATATGCACAATATACACCAGACAGCAGGGAAGTGCCATTTTATACATATTTCTTTTTTTTTTACTTTACAGGGAAACTATTCTTTTCTTTGTGTATAGACACCCTTTCTACAAAATATTATACAAAGGGGTGGTATTTTCACTTTGGAAATCAACTTTCCCCTGTCTTCCACAGGTAAAGTTGTATGTATATAACCAGAATGGGAAATGCACGTACATTTTTTGTGGGATTTCACTGCAGTTTGCTGGGTGATACTGCCTGTGATATCTATATTCAAACAAATGCTCTGGATCAGTGCTTCTCAAACATTTTAGATCAACACACTTTCTTGACCCACCTAGCTTTAACCGCTTGACCGCGGCGTGAATTCTGCTGCGGTGCTGGCGGAATAATGAGTGGGCGGAGTTCGGACGGCCCCCGGCCGTCCTCCGCACATGCTCACCGTGACGTCGGACGAGGTTAATGGACATGAGGCAGGTGATTTTTTAATTAATGTAATAACAGCAATTGTTTGCACACGTCATGGCAGTGACCATGCCCTTTGATATTGAACTGTGGTCAAGATATTGATCTGCCCATGAAAGTGGCACATGGAGAATTGCACTGGAGCCTGGAACTGGAACACTTTTAAGAGTTGGGTGTTGAACTTTGGCATTCACTAAATTGACAAGTCTTCTGAAAAATCTTGTTTTGATACCAGTGACTTTAGCAAATTTTAAAAGAGTATGTGGTAGGCCCTCATATCCATTTTTGTGTTTAAACTAGGGGCAGTGGTGCATTTTGGACTACAAACGTATTTTGCAGTTTTATATGTCACGAGCATGGCCAAAGGGCATTGAGGGACTTTACAAGAGCACCAGATTACATTGCACAAGGTCGGATTCATTTTATTTTAAGCACTTGAGATTAAGTATTTTGTGCAGAGTCAAAGGATATTAAGCCAATACTCGGACTCAACCAGGTTTCCAGATCCAAAGACAGCAGCTCTGAAATTCAGATTTCTCAATTTTTTATGTGAAAATCATATACCATTGTTTGTATAGTGTACATATTTTCTTGTAAAATGACTTTGTGAAGTAAAAAACAACAGCAACAAATACTGAAAGGTTCATCCGAAGTCTTGCTTGGGAAAATTTACAGGGGTTCAATATAAAACTAAATTTAGGGACCTTGCTCAGCATCTTTGCGCTAGTGCTCAAACAGGGCTAATCATTTTAAATATAACTCGCGACACACCGGTGGGTCCAGACAGAGTTTGGGAGACGCTGCTCTGGAATATATGTGTGTGTAGGAACTCCCATCCTATTGATGGATTTGTAAGTAGTCTTATGCGCACTGTTCTGGAGTGTAAGGGTCTGGAACTTGAGGGGTCCACATGCCAATTATGAATGCGCCTCTGTTGTCTTGCCAACGCCTGAACCATCTGGACAAGACCAAGAAGCTGCTGAAAGGTGTTCTAACCATGACCTGCGACTCAAGATCGTGCATTTTCTCTGTAGTGCTTCCATCTGAGTGGACAAAAGGAACGGTATGGGCCTCAAATGCAGTCATTCGAGATTTATGATTTTTGTCTTCTTTTCTCACAAACATGGCCATTGAAGTTACACTCTGTTTCTAGTCATCTATGTTTTCACTAAAAAAACACGGATGTTAAAACTAGACCTAGGTTTCTTAATTTTGCAGCTTTGAAAATAAAGGCATAAGCACGTGTTGGCACATGTCATGAATAATGTATAAATACTCATTAAGGTCTTCAAAGCGCTGAAAGCTCTTTGGTATTTATGAAAGGGCTATCACAAATGAGAAGTTAGCAATTGGAGTGTTTTGAATGAACATTGCTAGCCTCTGGCTCCACAAGTTTACAGGCACATGTGTAATGTGGTTTTCCAGTCAGGTTTTTTATTAGAATTTTGGGATTTGTAGTCGTGTTTAATCCATCATAAATCAGGACTAGAAGTCCCAGAATTCAAAGGAAGAAACTTGGACTGGAGCAGCACATCATGCATGGACCTGGGAAATTGTCAGCCATGTAGCTGACAGATTGCAAGTTTGTAGTGGTCTACATTAGGTCCAGGCCCTGCAAAGCACTGCTCTTGGTGGAGAGGCCCCAATCAGCCCGTTCTGGAGAGATGCTGAACGTGTCACTTCATAGTGTGGCTTCTAAGAGCTGTTTGTCACAGCTATAACTGGCAAGTGTGCTAAAACAACAAAGAACAGATTTACATTTTTTGTGTGTGATGCAGTGAGGCAACCAAAGTTATTGCACAAGAGCTACAGAGCAGCAAAGAGCGATATTTTCTAACAAGCATTGGCAAAGCTAATAGGTCTTGCCTAAGCAAGCGCTATTGGCTAATGTGTTTTAGCCATATTGTACACCAGCTGTGTTAAGCATGGCTAAAAGTTTGTGGGATAGAGGAAAAGTGGTGTGGAATAGCATAAATTGGCATAGAGCGTCGTAGTGGAGTGTCACAGTGTCGTAGAATGTAGTGGCTTAGATTAGAGTGGTGCAGAGTAGAGTAGAGTAGCATAGACTGCATTGTTGTGGACTGCCATGTCGTGGACTGCAGTGCCGTAGAGTGATGTAGAGTGGCGTAGAGAACATTAGAAGTAGGGTGGAGTGGCATAGAGTGCAGTGGTACAGAGAAGAGTGGCCTAGAGTAGTGTTGCAGAGTGCAGAGGTGCAGAATAAAGTGCAGGGCCATGGAGTGCAGTAGCTTAGAATGTAATGGCTCAGAGTAGAGTGTAGTGACATAGAGTGCAGTGATGGAGAGGGAAGTGTTGCAGAGTAGAGTGATGTAGAGACCAATGGGGGGTAATGTGGCAGATAGTGCAGTGGCATAGAGAGTTGCAGAGTATAGTGGCACAGAATGCAGTGCATAAAGTAGAGTGGTGCAGAATAGAGTACAGTGATGTGGAGTGGATCAGAGTAGAGTGCAGTAGCATGGAGCTCTGCAGAGAGGAGGGGTGTAAAGTAGAGTATTCATGGTCTGGTAGCGCACTGCCATTACAGATAATACATTTTCAATTAAAATGACCATTACATTTGCACAGACAGACAGTTTTGTTGATAAAGGTTTACAGCACCCAAACGATAATGTGTGGAAATATCATCTCCTAGAGTATTGATTTGTTTTGATAGTATTAAAAATGTTTGTTTCCACCACAGTTCAGAATTACAAAAAATGATTTGTGCTTTCTTAATTCTGATATATTCCGAAATGTCTGCACAGTTCATTAGACTTTTAAACTTTGCTGTGTACTAGAAAAAAAGCCTTTCACAGCCAGATTGTCACATAAACTCTCTCACTTTGAAGTCAGAGAAATAAAAGTAAACAGCAAGCTCCCTGGAAGGCAGAGCCTGACATGTGACCTCTGTCTTTGAATGCACATTAAATGCGACAAGTTAAGAAAATATTTAAAGCCCTATTTATAGAAAGGGAGCACTCAGAAGGACAGAGTGAATAAGAAATGCTCTTTGTGTAGGATGAACTCAAGCTGGGCAGCCTAAAACAAATAAAACCAACAAATAGAAAGAACCCAAATGTGAGTTAAAACCACAAAGTTTGTGGTAAGCAACGGACAGCATGCAGTCCCAGGGAAGCTTTCCAAATGTCCCCAAAATGTATTTTGGCACACCAGACCACTGCACTGCCTAATGAGCTTTGTCTTACCCCCTTGCCTGCGGGGCTGATTCCCCCGCTGTGCTGGGGGGTGGGGGCGCACAGCGCCCCGGTGCTCATGACGAGCTCAGCTCGTCCTCAGCCATGGTGGCCGTGTGCTCATGACGAGCTGAGCTCGTTTCGGCCACACCCTTTCCTGTAGAACGTTCAGCACAGCGGGGGAATTAGCCCCGCGTGCCAGCGTTGCGGCCGTTAACACACGGCCACCATGGCTCATGACAGCTGAGCTCGTCATGAGCATGGGAGGGGTTAAAAAACGGCCTACTGCTGCTCTCTTCTTTTAGAATGGTGCACAAATTGGCTGCCTAATGTCACACCCATACATTTCGACCATGGTGTAAATGTGTTTGCGTAATTTCTAGCATTTGTTTTATACTGGAAATATACCATTGCCATACAAAATTCTATGCCTAAACAGTTTTTATACTCTTTCACTCACTGGATGTGTGCTGGCCAGCGCAACACACCGGCAACGTGGGAAATATTTCGAGAAATAAAAACATTTCTCCTACTTTGAGCCTGCCTCAAGGAAGCATTATTTTTTACAGAAAGCTCAGCCTGACATCCTTAATAGATCAGGCTCATAGGGGCATATGTATCAAAGGATACATTTGCGGTTGTCAAATAGCGATTTTTAGAGAATCGCTATTTGAGAATCGCAAAACGCTATGTATGTAGGATTTGCAAATAATTTAGCGAATCCTACATATTCCTTATTTGAGTATCGCAAATTGCGATTCGCAATTAAGGAATACCTCCCCATTCATTCCTATGGGCCTAAAGGCCCATAGGAATGAATGGGAAGACATTCTCAATTTGCGATTCTCAATTAGAGAATCGCAAAATGAGAATGCAATTTCAAGGGTGCCAGGGTGTCAAAAGGAAATTTTGCGATTCCCTATTTTGGGTTAGCCTTTTGGGATAATACATCACAAAAGGCTTTTTCCCATTCGCAAACGGGCCAATTTTAAGAATCATCTTGTTTGCGAATAGGAAATGGGCTTCATACATATGCCCCTTAGTCAAAAACCATGGGTTCTTGTGCTGTAATGGGCAAGTACCTCCCATAGAATGCCCCCTAGATGCAGCTTAGTGCTAAGAAAACAAAGCACAATTTGTTTCAAGAGACGGGCATCTTTCCTTCGCAAAAACTATACACCATT
Source organism: Lissotriton helveticus (assembly GCF_964261635.1). Classification (NCBI taxonomy): domain Eukaryota; kingdom Metazoa; phylum Chordata; class Amphibia; order Caudata; family Salamandridae; genus Lissotriton; species Lissotriton helveticus. The sequence goes on along the minus strand of NC_136059.1, from coordinate 470,702,417 downwards.
TTGTACAACTGTGCATGGCTTTGTGATGGCGCAAAGCCTTAACAAATCTGCTCTCCAGAGAGTTTGTGTTTCACGGAGGTTTACAAAATAGACCTGCCCCACTAGGCATGAGATTTCTCCTGTGTATTGTGGCAAGAATACAGACACCCTGCTTTGATGTGGCTCGGTACCAATGACTGGTGGAAGAACACTGCAGAGCAGCCGCATGGCTGCATGCTAAACGTGAGCAACACCCTAAAAGTAAATACATCTACTTATTTCTACCTTGACATTGTTTTCATCACTGAAACTGCTTGCAGTTTAAACCGAATCACCTAGGAGAAACATCTGCATTATCAGCTTTAGGACTAATGATGATCGGATTGAAATAATCCAAATCCCTGTTAAAAGCTCCTCGCTTTCCTGTAAACCTCCTAATATATTTACAAATTAATTCTGCCTTAGGGTGGGATTGGGGCAGAAAATAGGCACAGACACCAAAATAAAAGCGACCCAATTAATTAATCAGATAGCTAAAAAGGGGTGCATATTTGCAAATCCGGGCAGTTTTGAACTTGTAAAGGTGCGCTGTTAAAGTGTTTAATAAGGTATAGGAGGCTGCATACTTCTGTGCTTGCTCCAGGAATGTTTGTGATGATATTAGGGAACTCAAACTGCCAAAAACTGGCACACACTCTGATCTGTCTGACCAGCCCTTTGGGCATTGCCAGATTGCCCCACAGGTCAGTTTGACCCTGGCCTGCATTGACAAGTGACTCACTGCTTCTGGGTTTCTCCCAAAACTCTTTTTACAGAAAGGCAAACATTTACAATTTCTTTTCAGCATTTCTTTAGCCATGTCCTAACACCTGTACATTTTGATTGCTGGCTAATTATGTGTTTAGTTTATTTGTTTACTTGTTTATAGCGCTGAAATCAGGGACCAAAACGTACATATGCACAACAGAATTCAGGCGAGAGACCTGCAAGAAACTGTTGGGTTTTTGGGGAAGCCAGAGTAATGTTTCTTTAATGAAGTGAACTATGAATATTTTCTCTCAGCCAAGTGACCATGGTATGAATCTAGTCAGTCATCCAATCAGTGAGAGACCTTTGAGGTGTTACAGCACCTCCTCTGTTTTTCATTGGTTGACTTCAAGACCATTAGCACCCAACCAATGCACTCAGTCAACCTGGAATTCAGTTTAACAAAGGAGCCCCCTACATATGACACCTGAGGATGAAACTGGGTGTCCTCTGCACACCAGGGTAAGATGGGGCCTTGCGCACAAATCAGGTGGAGTAAAGGTCTACGATAACTGATAGCAAAAAAAGTGAGATTCTGGCAAACCTCCTGAAGGTGGAGTCAGTTGTTCTGAGCATCACCTGGAGGTGGTCCACAGGAGTGAATCATCAATGGTGTCCAAAGCTGTGAGCAGATTCGACATATTAAGGAGCCCTAGCAGCTTCTGATCAGTAGTCTACAGTACCTCTTACCAAAACTCAACCAGACTTTTTTTTCTTAATCCTCATACCACCAAAAACGTCTGCAACTCGTAGAAGACCGCTCAATCTATCTGTCCGCCCAGTGGTCACTGCATTCGCCCAGTGTCCTGACACCATATAGGACCTTCACCTCTGTTGGTGCCCAGGTGTAATCATTGAAATGTATAGCCGGTACTCAAGGAACAGCACAAAGTTGAGAAATCAGTCCATATAGCCGGTGAACGGCAAATTTCGTAGCCCTCATCTAGCCGCCATACCCTAACAGCCACCTTAATCCAATCTTCAACTTTCGGAGATATGGGGTCCCTCCACTTCATACAGATTTCTCTTCTAGCAATTAATATCAGGTAGAAAAGCAGCCCTCTCTGCGGTTGCCTCAGGAGGTTGCTTGTTATCTCATCCGCTCCAAAAAGGACAAGCAATGCACTCAGACTAATCTCTTCAGCTAGAATATCTTTCAAAGATAGTTCTATTTCTCCCCAGTAATCACTTAACATAGGGCATTGAAAAAAGTGTGCAAATCCTTTGCTTCCTCATAACCACACCTTTTACACTTGGGAGGAGGCTGGAGGCGAACTTTGCTATTTTGAATGGTGTCCAGTAAAGTTGGTCAGTGGTGAAAAAAGTATTCCTTTTCAGGTTGGTTGGTTTAACTGTGGAGTACAGGAGCCTCAGGCAGTTATCCCACATTGGTTTGAGATCCATCTCCTGAAAGGCTCCTCTCCAGACAAGGTGGGGAGGGGGGGGGGGGGGGTGATAGCTTCTTCCCCTCAGCCTCCAAAAGTTTCTCATACCACCTTGCAACCTCCTTACTCTTAGGTCTTGTGTCTTGGAGAAGAAGCTCTCACGCCCAGTCACCCCCTATCTCCTGTTTTGAGGCTGCAAACCAAGTAGACAGTTGGCTACATTTAAACTTGGACAGGTTATTTCCCGTTTTTGCCTATAAGACTTCCCAAGGATGCAACCCCTCAGTTGTCATCAGATCTGCCCATGTTATTATACCCGCCCTCCTGAGTGGGAGACTTAAGCTGTCTTTCAATCATGTCGTGGACCCGGGGGAGTCCTACACTGGGGCCAGATCTGAATACTAACCTAAGCCCCACATTCTTCTGATCTTGTACCATACATTCAGCGCAGATCTCAATACTTTTAATCTGACTTTCTTAAAAAATCTGGGGGCACCGAACTTATAGAGAAAACCCTCTGAGCTCAACTCTCTCACCATGTCCCCTAGGAGCTTCCCCGACGTGGAATCATCTGACTGCCCCAACAGCATCCAAACGTTTTTAAACTGGAACACTACACAGTATAGATTAAAACTTGGACACGGCCAACCCTCCCTTATCGAGTGTGAGAGGCTGGCCTGGTATATGAAGTCCACTAATGTAAGTGGCCACCTTGCACCAGTCCAGACAACCCTTATGGTGATGTAAGAGGTCTTAGACAACCTTAGAAAGCTCTCTAAGTGGTTGCTGTGGAGAGTAGCCTTAAGGCCTAGTCCAGGAGGAGTCTAATGCAGCTTGTTTTACCAGAATGCAATCTTATAGTATAGATTAAGAGAAAAGAACCAAAACAAGTATTTATAAAAATATATATTTATTATATGATATTCTCTAGTATGTTCAAGTATCTCCAACACAGCGATAAACACAATGCACACAATACTTTAGCAAAGAAACGCAGTAAATAGCACAAAATACACAGTGGCCCCGGGGTGGGGGACCAATCCATATACTAAGAAAGTGGTGTAGGAACCACGACTCGAGTCAGGATGTTGTCGAGAGGATGTAGAATTGCTAGGGACCCACATAATCACCCACAGTAACTAGATAGGGACCCCAAGGAGAGCGTGTCCAGAGTGGGACCACAACCGCGTGCTCCATACAAGTCACATGTGCGACTCGTGGTTGGATTTTTAAAGATTAGGATCCCTTCCCAACGGACCCTGAAGAAACGCTGTGGAAGACAGAAGGTTGGAGAGCCACCCCACCCATTGATACCCTCAGGGAAGCCGGGTGCATATGTTTTTAATTTATGTGTTTTTTATAAAGTATATCACTTTTTAATATCAATTCATCATGTTTACAAAACTCTACTGTAAAAATGTATCCTCCTTTAATTAAAACAAACTGGTTTTGATATCAAATTGATTGTTTGTGTTATAGTTTATACTCTCTTCATTGGTAATAGTTTGTGCAAATACATAGCTAGTGTTTTGATGTAAAGATAGTCTGGGTGTTTACCTTCACATTGTACGTGTGAAGGGGTGTCAGAAACCGCCGTCGAACCCAATGGAGTACTTTAGGAAAGTGCTGCTGCTGGAAAAGGAAAAAGTGTCAGTGGGAATCCAAACGTGCATTCTTGAAGAGGAGTAGCTGAAAGCAGAGAGGACAGAGTCTATGTCACTCGGGAGTGACTAGGAGACTTGGAAGACGAATGTCCTCCGATGTCGGGTGCTACAGGGAAGATGACGATGACCTTTACTCTGCAGCTGCGAGGACCAGGCGATGCTGAGGAAGACCAGAACCCGGATACAAACTGTCCCGCAAAGTAGGATGAGTGCTGAGTGGTCGGTGTCTGGCGGGAGCACCAACAAGCCTTGGCAAATGCAGCCCATGCAGGAAGTCAACAAGGTGCACAGTTGGGACCACCAAGGTCCACAGGACTCACCACAAGCAGAGGAATCAGGGTAGGCCAAGCAATCAGGGGAGCCCAAAAGAAACCAAGGTGACCTTTAAATGGACCCACAGGCCATAGGCACAGGAGTCACGAGACGACGTCGAGCAGCTCACTTAGCAGGCCATGTTTCCCAAGAGGTGGTGTGGCTGAAGATCTTGGTGGAAGACATTGCCGGAGGTTGGGGCTACCTGGAAGCCAATGCACTTGTTGCAAAGTTGCCAACAAGCCTTTGGACTTGCAAAAGAACGCAGTGCACAGGGGTTCAGTTAATGCAGCCCCCACAAGGGATACTGGCCTCAACCTCAGTGAGAGGACAGCTATGGCCTCCAGGGATGTAGGAAATCACCACCTGTGTTGTTGAACCCTTTGGAGCCCGCAGGAGCTTGGGATCAGCAGACCGGTCAGCAGTGTTGAGGTGCCTGCGAATGCAGGGAAGTGGCCCCTTCACTTCAAGGGAGATTCCTTCAAGTGTCTTTGATACTCCACAGGCCGTGCACGGATCCTGTATGTGAACAGGCACCGACGATGCTGCAGACTGAAAGGGAGACGAAGTCAGGCCCAAACGAAGTCCAGCGAAGTCCAGAGTGCCCAGACTGTAGAAGGGCAGTGGTGTCAATTCTGAATCTTATCCCATGACAAATCTAGGAACCTACACCCAGGTGAGCCCTAGAGAAAGGGTTGGGAAGATTCAACGGACCCTCCCAGGGTCAGGTCTGGACAGGGGAGAGGCTACTCTCATGTCCTTTATCAAGTTTTGCACCAGAGGGGGAGCCAACGGCTCCCAGAACTGGTTTGAACTGGACTCTGCACAGGGACACAAAATGTGCCCCTCATGCAGACGTTCAGGTGCTAGCAAGTGCACCCACCCGGTCCCAATACAGTAAATCCTATCTGGGAGGTGGTTACACCTCCCTGTGACAGGATGCCTATTATTCCACCTTCCTCGCTCGAGCTTGGCTCAGCGGCAGGAGGGCCGAAATGTGTCTCTGGTCAGCAGCAACCATTTTGTGCTGTCCGGGATTAGAAGGTTGGCACCGGGAACACTGAGAGCCTAACAGAGGGCTCTTCCAGTGCTTGGAATCATACCTCCCACACCGTGTATGATTCCAACATGTTTGATACCAAACATGATAGTATTTGTTGCTGCCATTTTGAGATGGTCATCCCGTAAGAACGCAGTGCCCCTCTATATACTATATGGCTGCTTCACTGACAACCTGGGAGAATGGAATCCGTAGGCTGCAGGGGTGTCCTGCTCATGCAGGGTCACCCTCTCACTTAGAATCAAGAATCCTGTCTTCAGGATTGCAAAGGCTTGCTATAGGGTGACTTATAGGTTTTAAATGCAGAGACCCTTAGATATAGTAAATGTATATCTTTAGTAAGTGGTGCATGCCCCAACTTAAACAGTCTGAAATGGCAGGTCTGTAGTTCCAGTTTGAATGGTCTCTCATGGGTGGCATAATATATGGTGCAACCCATGGAAGACCTCTCTGGTACCTATGCCCTGGGTACATGGGTACCATATACTAGGGACTTACAAGGATACCCCAGTATCCAATCTGGGATGTACCTAAGTACTGAACACAACAATATAGGGAGAAAGCAGATAGACGGGGGTCCTGATTAGCAGGATCCTGGTCAGACTAATCAAAAACAACATCACATCAAGCAGAAAGTGGGGGTAACCATAAGTAGTAGATCCTACTTTCTTACATCGTGCCTACGCGTGAGTTTTTTCCAGGCCAGCCTAGCACCCTTATAGGCCCAAATGAAACTGACGACCTTCCCCTAAATTTTGTCGATGCCTGATTTTGGGAACACAAGGGGAATAGCATTAAAAAAATGTCAGTTTGGGGAGGATCGCCATTGTTGTCAAATTAACACGCCCAAAGATGGTTAACAGGAGATTTTTCCACCTAGCGAGTAAGCAATCTATATCCCTGGCGACCCTTTGAAGATTAATCTTGGGGATTTTATCTACCTCATCCACATTTGAGATCCCCAAATATCTAAAGTTTGGGCTCACTCTCCCACCCCAGTCTTTGACATTCCAGCACATTACCTCAGTTTTAGAGGTATTCCCTAAATATCCTGAGAGGGCACCAAATACTGCTAAAAAGTATTCTACTCTGGGATTATTTGTGGCGGGATCTACCGTGTAAATCAATAGGTCGTCTGCATATAGCGCAACCTTACTGCTATAAGGTGGAGAAATAAAAGGGACAACCAGGGCATCTGATCTCAGAAGTTGGGCCAGAGGTTCTATATATGTAGCAAACAATAGGAGTGATAGGGGACAACCCTGCCGTGTCCCTCTTGATATACTAAAGCTGGAAGTAAATGCGCCATTTAAGAGGATCTTAGCTGACGCACCCTCATACATTGACTGAAGTGTATATAGAAAACCAGTGCCAAACCTCATTGCTCTCATGATCTCCCAGAGAAACAACCAACACACTTGATCAAAAGCATTGGCCGCAACCATAGTGATCACTGCCAAGGGAGCAGAGCGTTCAGTAGCAAGATCAATTGTGCCGATAAGTTGTTAAGTCTGCTCCTGTAATTGCCTCTTAAGAATGAAGCCCTTTTGATCTGAGTGTATCAGCTGTGGGGCAAGTTTAGCTAATCTCTCCACTAAAATACTCATACAGATTTTATAATCCGCATTTAGCAGGGAGATTAGTCAATAGGAATCAGCCCTACTAGGGTCCTTGGAGGGCTTCAGGATGAGAACTATTGTGGCCTCCCTCCAGGATCTTTGGACGGGTCCACCCTGTCTGTGTATTGTTATTGTTAATTTCTATTTGTATAGCACCAAATCACCAATGGTCTCTAAGCGCTTAAGAGGACCATAAACCTAGAAACAGGACGCGTCTCCTGTAGGTCAACGAGACTGGGAGATCTTATCCAAATATCTGGGTAAAAAACATGGTCTTAAGTTTCCTCCGAAACAGGAGTAGGGTGCCTTCCCTGCGCAGGCTCTCTGGAAGCTTGTTCCACAGCTGAGGCACCACAACTGAAAATACTCGCCTCCTCCTTCCCCCACGGTGGCTTTGTCAAAGCGAAGGCATGCCAGCCAGCTTGCCTCGCACAATCAGAGCCGGCATCCTGGCACATAGCTCTTCAAGCGATCTTTGATATACTTAGGTGCTGCTCCATTCAGGGCCTTGTGTGCTATGCGCAGGCCCTTGAGCCTCGCCCTCTGCATAATAGGGAGCCAGTGTAGATGTTGTAACAGAGGTGTGGCACGTGTTCTTCTCAGAAGTTTGAAAATTAGTCTTGCTGCATCATTCATAACCACCTGAAGTTTCTCTAGTAACTTATCAGGTAAGCCTATGTATACTGTGTTCCCGTAGTCCAAGCGTGACACAATTAATGCAGACACTACAGTCCGCATGGTGGAGAATGACAGCAGCGATAGAAGTTTCCGGAGTTGTCGCATAAGACCCACACAGCTCCCCACCACAGCAGTCACCTGATTGTTCATTGTTAGCTTGGTGTCCAGCCTAATTCCCAAACTCTTCATGTATTGCATTGAATAGGTTTTCCAAAACCGGAGGGCGTCCGTGCCCGCAGCTTTACCATTCCTACTCTTAGCTAGGCTGTCAGGGATCTCATCCTTAGTTACAGGGGCCTCAAGTATATCCCAACTCTCCATTGTTAAACGTGGCAGTTGTATCTTGCTTAGCCAGGCTTGGAGGAGGCATTGGGTAGTATAGATCTCCTCCTTGTATAGTGTAGAGAATAAGGATACTAGACAGGCTTGCATATCTTCCGTTTTATCTGAGACATCCCCTCTGACATTTACTACCAATTGTTTGACAATATTCCTTAATGTGTCTGCTCTAACTTTCCACGCCAGAATCGCACCTGTCTATTCGCCATACTCAACATTCTGCATACAGCTGGCTTGCCACTGCACTCTACGCTTTTGATCCACTCTGATCCTGTAGTCTTGCCTTGCCTCTTCTAAGAGTCTCTGTGCCTGCTCCCTTGCAGGGACTAAACCCGAGCCAGTCTGGAGAAGGTCAGCATCGAGTGATCCCACTCTATCTTCAAGTTCCTTTAGACTGAATCTCTCGACATTTGTTTTAACATATGCCAGATTTTGCAGTACCCCTCTCATATATGACTTAAAGGCATCCCACACAACATCTAAAGAAGTGGACCCAATTTTGTCATTAAAGTAAGCCAAACTAGCCCGCTTTAGTGCCTCACCCGTCTCAGGTTTAGTAAGGATGCCCTCTACCCTCTACCATATACTACTAGGGACATGCTGATCGCAGCATGAGCCGAAATATGACCAGGGATGATGTTTATTGCTGTTATTGCCTCTATAATAACTCTATCTGCAAAGAATTATTCTAGCCTGGAGAAGTGGCCGTACATTTTACTGTGAAACGTAAAGCCTTGACTGGCTCCCATTCTATGCCTCCTTCCATCTAAAAGGCCCAGATCATGCAGCATATACTTTAAGGTCTGACCCACACGGGGGCATGATCATGGCTCTTCCTGCTAGACCTATCTTGTATAGGGTCTAATAAAACATTGAGTCCCCCAGTGATTATTGGAGATGTTGCTTCCATTAGATTCCATTCTAGATTAGATAGATGGGAAGGATCATCCATGTTGGGCCTGTAAAAGACGGAACAAACTAGTTTTGCCCCTCCACATCCCAGGGTTGCAATTACCAACCTCCCGGATTTATCAATTTTGGAGGATTTAATAACACATTCTGTCCCCATCTTATTACAATAGCAACACCCTTACAGTGTGCAACCTGCTCTGAGACTAAAAAGCACTCTATCCAGGGATATTTTGTGAACAAAGCTCGGCCTTCATTAGTCTCTAAGTGGGTTTCCTGCAGCAAACATATGTGCGCTTTACTCTCCCCCAGATATTTCATTATCAACCTCTGCCTCCGCTTACACCTGAGCCCGTTGACATTCCAAGATAAGAATGTTAACTTATTGGCTCCCCTCATTTTAATCATTTAATGTCAGCACTGCATTGAACCGGCGCTGTAATCCATACATTCTAGTGATGTAGAGGACATTATTTTTTTGCTTTCTTCCCACTGCTCCCTACCTTGTGCCCATCCACCCCAAACCCGTGCCTTTCCTTCCCCCCACCCCTGGGGAATCCTCCCTGACCTAATAGGCATGAAGCCTAGTGGTCTTCCCTCATCTGTGGAATGTGATGCACAGATGGTGTGATGGGCCAACCCTTGCCCCTACCTCCCCTCTTTTCCTAAGGACCTGCTCCTTTCCTAATTTCATCAATCAGGGCATTGACTTCCTCAACTGAGCAATAGTTATACATGCGGTTATTCCACATTATTATACTTCAAGTTTATTCAGCTCCTCCATCCTCTCCCCAGTTCCCATTGTTTCTGAGCAGTAGCATGGCAGACGCCTGATCTTATAGAGAACGAGTAGGATCCAGCAGAATAAGAGCCTTCTTTTAACGTTATGGTCAGAATCGCCTTCTTGGTTGTGTAGGTGAGGAAGTTGGTTAGAATCTTCCTAGGCCTCCCCAGATTCCTCTTAAAGAGGTCTCGATGAGCCCGTTGGATCTCGAAAGTGAGATCATAGCTGGGCTATTGTTTTAAAACAGTTCCCTGTAGCAACGAGCCAACAAGGCCTTGATATCTGAACCCTCTGCAGTACATTAAAAAGCCTAAGATTATTCCTACGTTCCTATTATTCCTACTTCATTCTAGGCGTTCTAGGTCTTCTTTCATCTCCTTATTTTGCCTAACCTAACTAGCCGACTCACACTTGCAGTGTTCAAATCGATGGCCTGTTTCATTTTCGGGATCTCTTGCTCCAAGATATCGGTTCTGGCAGAGACTTCTTCTAGCTTCTGAGCTAAGGCAGCACAAGAGGCTGTATCACCACCTGATTCTTCTCTGATATTATAAACCTTCTCTTCATCTCCTCTTTAAGAGCCAAACGAATAGAAGCCAAAGAGGCCTCAGAGGCTGCCAGGGGAGAGCGTCCAATATCTGGGTCCGAATGCGAAGACTTTGCCTGCTCGTCATGCTTATCGTCTTTATGCATCTCCAAAACTTTAAACCTCTTTGATGTTGTAATTGTCGTTCAGGGGCTACTTTCATCAGCTGGCGTGGGAATCTGGGACGCCGGGAGAGGAGGAGGGAAGGGGGACGCCGTATTAACCTCTGAGGCTGGGCTAGTCCTTTGTTCCATTCTGGTAGGGTTAATACCCCTTCCCCCCCCTCCTTGCAGTGTCTTCAGTGGCTGGGGCCGGGGATGCAAGCCCCTTATAGTATGATATTAGTGATGGGGTAACTCTCATTTTAGGTTGTGGTGTCTTCCTTCCCCTGCCTCTGCTCCTGGGGAATTTGCATGCGCCTGGTAACCCAGCTTTCTCCACTTTCCCACCTAACCCCCTTTCATTCTCAGTCTGTCCAGTCGGTTTGCTCTGAGCCTTAGCCATGATAGCTGTAATATTCTCAGGTGCCAGCCTGCTAGATGGAGGGGTCGGTGCTAATCCTGCTAATCCTGGTACTGGTGTAATTACCCCCCCTCCCCCCCAGTGCAAAGGGTATATCTACAAACTTTCCCCACAGATGAGATGCTTCTATTCTGCTTTTTTTTGCCCTTCTCCATAAACACAAGAACTTGCCCCCCTCCCCCTACTGACTTAGAACAGTCCACATGGGCCCCACCGGCTTTAACACAGGGGGTCACTGGAGGAAGAATCGCCATTGTTTTAATATGGACAGGGGTCTCAGCTGCAACCCAGCCTATTGTGTCTCCACTGGCCCGACCATCCTTTTTAAAATAGGGCTTGCCCCTTCCTCCCTCCTGGGGGAGAGGGCTTGCCTGTCCTCCACAGACGGTTGTTGCAGAATGTCTCAAATGGCAGGGGGTCTCAGGGGTATCCCAGCCTGTGCTGGCTCTGCCGACCCAGAACAGTAGCACAGCCCCGCAACAGCGATGCAGCTCCCTTGCCGCACCTTCCCAATGTGGACCCACAGCGAGGAAGAACATCTGCCCGGCTCCAGCACCATCTATAGTTGCACTCCCATGGCAGTGGCCGAGGTACGGGGCAGCAGGCCAAAGGCCTAGAAAGTCGAGGAGGTCAGGAGCAGTCAGAGTGCACCAGGATAGCAGTAAGCATTAACGGTAGCGGGGGTTAGAGGGGGAAGCCCTCTCAACCCGAAAGCATCCGATGAGAGACCTGCGGCCATTTAGCTGGTGGCTGCCATGTTCCCCACAGCTGCTTCCCTCACCAAAACCCCACCAGTCTCAGTACCATGCTTTGGGCAAAGCCCTGATTGATTGATTTCCTGCGTTGTTCTCCTCTAAATGAGCCGTATCTGAACATAGAGTTTTCCAGTTGGCCATCACATTCTTCTAAAGGGCCAGAGGTTGTTGCAGGAGACTGGGTGGAAAGAAGCCTCCTTCGGCAATGGAGTTGCTATCATTCTTATAAGGTATTCTGGGGTAACACTGGTGGACAGGGAGCAGGTGTGAGGTATTTCAAATCAATTGGGCATACAACTTATCTATAAATAACATGGCTAGTTAGGGCGTGGCATGGCAATCCCTTTGTGTGGTACATGATCCAGCACTTTTGCATTTTAATACACAAAATATATATACACGCACGTAAAAAATAAAATGAGTAAGGACTACAGAGACTATCAAACCTGCTGTGTTATCCACTTGTAGCCAGCAGGGTTTTGATGAGTATGCTTCAGAGTGTGCATCTCTTTGTACAATAAAAGCTTTTTAAATGTTTTTCTAGATAGCCTACCAGCATGAACAGGATGCCTCCTTTGCGAATGTGCTAACGTGGAGCTCTATTAATTGTGAGTTTAGATCTAAAGCATGCTTGCACGTAAGAGTTAGAATTGTCATCTCCTCTTTGCAAGTCCTTCAGACAAATTTCAAGTTGAAGGCATTAGTTTGAGATCACTTTAGAACTTCAAAGCAGCCCAAATGTGGTTACTCTCCTTTCTGGAAAGGTAATCCCCAGTATTCTGTCTCATACCCCGGCAAACTCTTGTTCGACTAATAATGGTATCAAGCTAGAGGCTTGTATGAGGGCTTTTCTCTTGTATCAGCACTAACTAGACGTATTGCTGATCTGATCTTGCATCTACATTATCTCTTATGTTGACCTCTTTGGACATTTCTCTTATTCACAGCTCTCTTACAGAAATGAAGACTTAGAAGTGTGCAACCGCAGACATCTAATAAAACATGTTTTAACAGCTCCACCTTGAAACTTACTGAGAAAGTCTCTAATTTCCATGCCAATTTCTTCCTCAGGTCGATGAATATTTACCAACATGTTAGATTGGAGCACAACCCATATATATTTTTAAATCAATCAACTTGCATAGTTATAATGTTCAGTCAATGATGAGAGGCTTGGTGAAGTTTTAAAAGTATTATTTTCTCATTGAGAGATTAGTCTGTATTTTTGTTTTTTTATTTAGGTTAGTCAGATAAATCAGTTTACACAAATATCAAGAACATTTTAGATAGAATAAGCATACCAAATAACATGAAAAATGAGGCCCCATCTTAATCTAAAGGACCTATTTTAGCAAGAGCTGTAAAGAGTTATTTTGGAAAAGAGCAAGAGGCTAATTTTTTTTTTTTTTACAGAGTTTTATATAGCGCGAACTAGACCCGAACTGAATCAGGTATCAGAGCGCCTTACATAGCACCAGTTACGTTACATGGGGACACACATTCATTGCAAATCACAGGAGGTTTTTGGTGTTGTTACCGAGACTCGAACCCAGATCCCCAGGTCCGAGGTCGAGCGCCCTAGCTGTTAGGCCAACTCCTCTCCCCAATAGCTAGGAAAGGTTGACCTCCCCATAAAGAATAGTTCTGGAAACTCAGCCAAGTTCCCTCAGAGCTACAACAGCAACAGTTACAACAGGGAAAAGGAAATAATCACAGCAGTACCTATGACCAGCATGGAGCAAGTACCTTCAAATGTATCGGGAAAACAGAAAATCACTGCTCGCAGTAGCTCACAGCATTTCAGGTAAGAGAAGCACAGTCAAGTGCTAAAGGGCATGGCAGGGAAAGAAGTGCATAGACTGCATGCCAAGAATACCTAGAATGCAATGCAATGAAGTGCAGTGCAGTAACTCTCTAACTAGGAACACGTACTATCGAGAAAAGCACAAATCATGTTGAAAACTCCGGAGGTTGGATCATCTCTAACCAATAGAATAGGATCTTCTGATGGTCCGTCATCTTCTCTCTCTTGATTCGCACAGTAAATATCCATGTTGACATGTGTTTATTTGAATGTGGCTACAGCTTAATAGAAAAAGATACATCTGGGAAGGTTCAACATGAGAACCTTACTCTGTTAGCTGTTCAGTGTCCCATTGTGTAACAATGGACTGCTCTATGAAATGAAATATTCATGTCTAACATATCCTGGTTAGATCATGAAACTCAAGTATATATCAATCATTTTCTTTCATCAATATGCTTATTCGTTTTAAGCATGGGGCAGAGTAAACTATCTAAAATATGAAGAAGTCATATGGTGTGAGGAAGGAAACAAATACATTCTGCAGCAAACAGCACATTTCACAAAGAGGTCAAGTTCTGCAGTTCAATTATAACATTGAATCAGTATTTACAAAAAGGCATTCATTTTAATAAAGGGAAAGAAAGGAATAAAGAATATATTGAGGCCTAGCAGTGATAGAGCTACAGACAAAGGATCTTTCTGTAGCAATAAGCAGAATTTTTCTCTTTTGTGCACGTTTTATAAAGGCAAATTTTCTCTAACCAGTATATTGACACACATTTTCTACGTTAACGTTAAGGCACATTTCTACATTGTTATGAGGTGAATTTACGTAAAAATGTTCAACTTCAACACATGTAATGTTCTCTTTCCCTCATGCCCCCTCCACTTTTTGCTGGCTCGTCATTTAAAAACCGTATCGGAAAAGTCTAGAGCCAAAAGTGAGAATGCAGCCCTCAGTTGGTGATGGAGTGTACGTGCTGTGGCTTATTTTCAATGTTATGTTGTATGTTACCATAAATGCAAGGCAAAAAACGTACAATTGGACAGTCCATTCCATAGAGCACAAGGAGGGTATAGTTGGGTCATTTCACTGTGTTATTGGGGTTCACAGGACGTGCACCCTGAAAGAGATCATTTGGTATGCATTTTGGTGTCAAATAGGCCGTGATCGTTAGTTATGCTTTCCTTTGTCCTTTTTAGGGAAGTAACTCAATGAAACAACCTAGTGTTCAGTAGCGGCTACTCGTACTGCGAAGTGGTGAGGTGGGAGAAGGGGGCCACAAAAAAATCCCAAAAATTCACAATGCCCGCTAGTCTGACCCTGCCCTTGTCTGCCAGGTTGGAGCAAGGGGAAGAGGTCCTCTCCGTGCCTTGGGAGTAGCCTGTAGTTAAATAGCTTCTGCCTCAGAATTGAAACAGGCAGTGCTTGATTATTAAAAGATTGAGTGCTTGTGCCTAAAGCTGTGCTCAGAATCCTGCGGCCAGCTCTATTAAATGTCATTGCAGCGAATACAAAGGCTGTGTATCCATGTATCTACCTCAGACAGCTTCAATCCACTGCCAGTCTCTCCCTCTTCCTTTATTACACTCCTGCAGGTTCCTGTGGTCTCCCCTTGTGACGGTTGTTCCGTCTTTCTCTTCTTCCTCCTTTCCCTTTGTGTGTTTTCTCTCTCTTGTTCTCTGGAAATGTCAGATGAGGAAAAATAAGTGTTGTTCCCCAAAAATGAGCACCAGTGGACCCCACCGGCAACCACCAGTGAAAATTAAGCACTGGAAATAGGGCAGTATCTGTGGGTACTTTTCTTACAGTGTGATGGGTATATATTCTGCTTCAACCTGGAAATGTTGCAGTGTGATGTTTCCTCCTCTTGGCGATCATGTGTTCTTGTTTATTTTACTTAGATAACAATGACTTTTATGAAGCTCTGGCTCTAGCCTTTAAATCAGAGAGTTTAATAAAAGGAAGATAGAGATTACTGAATAGAAGAAGTTAGAGTGGAATGGGATGGGGTGAGTAACGGAGTCTGAATTTCTCCACGTTTGACCCCTGTTTTGTGATGCTTTGAGTTAAAGACCAGGGGGCATATTATCAAACACAGGCGATACATTATCACCGCTTTTATCGGTAGGAAACTGCCGATAAAGCGGCGATAATGGCCTTGATAATATGCTCTATGAATTTCAATCGAAGCCCATGTTAGATGTGTTCACATCTAACATGGGCTTCGATTGGAATTCATAGAGCATATTATCAAGCACATTATCTCCGCTTTATCGGCAGTTTCCTGCCGATAAAAGCGGTGATAATGTATCGCCTGTCCTTGATAATATGCCCCCAGGTTTAATAGTTGAGTCTAGGAAGGTTTTCTGAATAGCATGCAGGTGGGTTCAGATATCAATTGCAGTTTAAGAGTGGCTCAGAGTCAAATGCAGTTTAAGAGCGGCCCGAGTCAAGTGCAGTTTAAGAGTGGGCCAGAGTCAAGTGCAGTTTAGTATTAAATCGTTTTTTATTAGCAGAACACATCGCATGAAAGTACAGTGCATCAACTCCTACAAACCCTTGGGCCGGCTGCAATGTAAATAATCATTGGCATAGCCAATAGGTTACGCTTTTGGGACCTTATAAGTATTTAGTTATGCAGCACAATATCCTTGGTGCAACAATATCAACCGTTGCACGGCTAAACACTTATAAGGTCCCAAAGGCGAGACCTATTGGCTATGGCAATGCTTGTTGGTACATGGACGTTGCTTGGCGGTAAGCTCACTACATCTTCCAGGTCGTCTAAGAAGGATGTATGACCTCGGATGTTGGATCGTTGTTAGAAGCAGTCGATTTCGCTGCCCGAAAACACAAACACAGGCGGCCCAAGGATCCAGAGAAGACGCCTTATATTAATCACCCTACAGGTGAGCGAACTAACCCTGGTACGTATTTGTAGCACACCCTTTCTCAGTCTGTCTTCCATTTCGTGTTCATGTGACCTTCTGTTCTCTGGAGTACATTTAAAGTTGGTACTACAAACGCAAACAAGCAGGGTTGATTTTGTAGCTTGTAACCCAGTTGGACACGCAATGGACGTTTTATAATCACAGTTATTTACAATAGCCGTCTTTGATTGGGGATAAACGTTCTATGGTAGTTGAACACGCAACTTGTAGTAATGATTACAACTTGTAAGCAGAAGGCAATTGAAAGCAGTCAAACAACCTGAAGAGTACTTATGTTTTCAGATTCTTCTTGTGAGTAGCTTTGCGTGATGTGCTACTCAAATCCTGTTTTTTCCCTTTGAATGCTGGGACTTGTCATGTTTTATAATGGAATACATGACTACAAGTCCCTGATTCCAAAGGAAAAACTTGGACTGGAGCAGCACATCTCTATGGACCTGCTCGTAGATGCAGTCTGCTCATTTGAGAACTCATTAGAAAGATCTTTCAGATTTTTGTGGCGAAAATGCTTTAAACTGACATACATTTTGTAAAAATACAATCATGAAGAAAGTTGAAACCTATAGCATTTTAAAGGCAAAATTTGTGAAAATGCACATAAAAATATAGTACAAACTAGTCCAATATCACACAGTGGGTAAGCAACAGCATCGGATTGGTAACATGGGCACTCGGGCAATGCCCAAGGGGCCGGTGTCCAGTTCCAACTGTGGGCTGCTTTTTTGGGCAGCCTGGGGGCTGATTTGGGCGGTGTCTGGTGTGTTTGATGCCACCAGCAGCCTAGTGGGTGCCGGAGTACCCTTTCTGGAGGCAGATGGCCTCAATTACTTCCCTTTTGTCATAGGGCAGAGGTGTCACACCCTTTCTCTCGCTGGGGCCAGCCCATTAACATATGCTTATTGAGCCGGGGGCAGGGGGCCTGAGCAAAAGTGTGTTTCACCAGTGCAAGCTAATCCGTGCATTTTTTTACCCCCCCCCCCACTTTTTTTTAAAAGAAAATTTCGCCGACGCAGTGTTTTGCAAAGGCAATATGCAAATGTGGGCCACTTTTTTTATCGGGCCGGGCCGATTTTTAATCCCAATCCAACCCTGGTAAGCAACAGGGCCAAATTCAGATGAAAGCACAGGAAATTACAGTGACTCATACAAGAACAGAGAGATTGTCAGCACTGGAGAGGGGGGTCATGCCATGTCCTTGACTTGGGACTCATGTATTCCTATGACTTATGCTGATGGTGAAAGGTGCAGGGGCGTGCACAGACCAGTTAGAGCAGAGGGCTGCAACCAACACTAACATCATGCAGCCTGACACAATTCGTGTTCACAATGCTGAATAAAAAACACAAACAACTATATGACGCATGAGAATTTCTCCACAGTAAAGACGACCCGAACCCGGGAGATCTCCTTGAGCAACACCGTGGGCATGTAACGGCCGCATCAAAGGGCTCGCCGCTCACCTCGAACCGGAAGTAATAAATGAATCACTACACCAGTGGAGGCAGGGATAATATTAAAATGATGCACGTTGCAGTAGTAAGTGAGCGCCGCACTGAAATCTAAAGCATGGCGCCCGTGCTGAAAAAGTAATGTGAAGTGACCACCATGCAATTGATTTTTAAAAAATTAACCTCGGCGTAGGCTCAACATCAGGTGATTCTGGGTAAATCACTTAATTTCCCCATAATCTCCCCGTGCCGACCAAATAATTAATGTGTTCTTCGGGTCCAGTTTATGGCCTTAACTATGTAGGATGGTCACAAGCGAAGGAATAAAGCAGAAAAGTAGTGAGGAGCGTCGGAACATAGGTTTTCCTGGCTCGGTGTGTGCAACATACGGCCGGGACGGTGTCAGATATCAACTTGCCCTGCAACTTGCTCCCAAACACTGGAACTTGGACACAAAGTGGGGGAGGGCTGGGAGCGGAAGCTAAACAACATGAAGCGCAACATTAACAACAAACATTGGCTGTGCGCGCGCCTCGCGATCAGTATAGAGAGGGGGTGTGGAGGCCAGGGAGTGTGTCTGAAGAACTCGGTATGGGTAGAGATGTGACTGTTTCCTTTCCTGGCAAAGTAGATCTTTATTATGCATAAATGTTCTGGTAATCAGGGCTCAGCTGCAGGCAGTAAGTGAGACTGGGGCACCGGCCCAGTAGCGGCTTTTATTGGGCTTTGAAAGATGCCCCGCGACGCCTCCTGCAAGGGTTGTTTGAGTTGAGGGCTCAGGATTCAAGTAATTTACTTCTGTCAGAGGTTTCCAAACACAAAGGCATTTTGGACTCCGCATATGAATTCAGAGAGTGAGGTGTTGCCTGAACAATAATGTAGCAGACGAAGGAAGACGAGAACAGTCAGATGTAATGGCTTGTGAATTTTAACAGGGGCGCATAAATTGTTATCCTTAAAAAATGTAATGTTTCTAATTTACAAGGTACGATTGTACTCATTAGCGAAGGTAGGCGACATTTCAAGGGATTCCCCTCAACGAAGGCCGACATTTTCACAAATGTCTCACGAGATTCTAACGGAAGTCGAGTGCAATATTAAAACATCTTGAGGACGCAGCTCACGTCGGTTTTACAGGTCTCACAAGACCTTTCTAAGTGCACCAGCCTAGCTCAGTAGAAAAATTGCATGAAAAATCGCAGTCTCCCAAAAAACAAGAACTGCCCGCGCGGCCGTGAAACTGACACGGCCGCCCGGCGCGAAAGTCAGATGGCAGCTGTGTATGTCACGTGCGCTTGTGCGCGTGACAGCAAGCTGGTGGCCGCGAAAGTAGCACTTTTAAAAGCCAGCTACTAAAACTCTTGCTAGACTAGCGCATGCGCTGGCACTAACGAGACCTAAAAAAGCCTTTGATATATAGGCTATCTATTACGTTAACTGACACAGCATGCCGCCTACAACCCATCGTGGGCCGGCCGTGTGAGGTGGGGAAGCCATTAACGAACCAGTCAAAAAGATAAATGCAAGATAAATGCACATGTAGAAGGACTTGAACACAGTGGGTATGCATATCACAGTGAGCCGGAGAGTCGGTATATCCTACTAGAGGTGAGTAAGTCTACCTTTTAAGGGAAAAAGAGAAACATAAACCAAACAGTGCAGTTTAAGAGTGGCCCAGAGTGAAGTGCAGTTTAAGAGCAACCCATAGTCACGTGCAGTTTAGGAGCGGCCCAGAGTCAAGTGCAGTTTAAGAGCGTCCCAGAGTCAAGTGTAGTTTAGGAGCTGCCCAGAGTCAAGTGCAGTTAAAGAATGGCCTAGAGTCAAGTGCAGTTTAGGAGCGGTCCAGAGTCAAGTACAATTTAGGAGCGGCCCAGAGTCAAGTGCAGTTTAAAAGCGGCCCAGAGTCAAGTACCATTTAAGAGCGGCCCAGAGTCAAGTGCAGTTTAAGAGTGGCCCAGAGTCAAGTGAAGTTTAAGAGCGGCCCAGAGTCAAGTGCAGTTTAAGAGCGTCCCAGGGTCAAGTGCAGTTTAAGAGCGGCCCAGAGTCAAGTGCAGTTTAAGAGCCTCCCAGAGTCAAGTGCAGTTTAGGAGCTGCCCAGAGTCAAGTGCAGTTTAAGAATGGCCCAGAGTCAAGTGCAGTTTAGGAGCGGCCCAGAGTCAAGTACCATTTAGGAGCGTCCCAGAGTCAAGTGCAGATTAGGAGAGGCCCAGAGTCAAGTGTAGTTTAGGAGTGTCCCAGAGTCAAGTGCAGTTTAAGAGCGTCCCAGAGTCAAGTGCAGTTTAGGAGCGGCCCAGAGTTAAGTGCAGTTTAGGAGCGGTCCAGAGTCAAGTGCAGTTTAGGAGCGGCCCAGAGTCAAGTGCAGTTTAAGAGAGGCCCAGAGTCAAGTGCAGTTTAGGAGCAGGCCAGAGTCAAGTGTAGTTTAGGAGCGGCCCAGTTTAGGAGCGGCCAGAGTCAAGTGCAGTTTAGTAGCGGTCCAGAGTCAAGTGCAGTTTAGGAGCTGCCCAGAGTCAAGTGTAGTTTAGGAGCGGCCCAGAGTCAAGTGCAGTTTAGGAGCAGCCCAGAGTCAAGTGCAGTTTAGGAGCAGCCCAGAGTCAAGTGCAGTTTAGGAGAGGTCCAGAGTTAAGTGCAGTTTAAGAGAGGCCCAGAGTCAAATGCAGTTTAGGAGTGGCCCAGAGTCAAGTGCAGTTTAGGATCGGCCCAGAGTCTAGTGCAGTTTAGGAGCGGTCCAGAGTTCAGTTTAGGAGCGGTCCAGAGACAAGTGTAGTTTAGGAGCGGCCCAGAGTCAAGTGCAGTTTAGGAGCGGTCCAGAGTCAAGTGTAGTTTAGCAGCTGCCCAGAGTCAAGTGCAGTTTAAGAGAGGCCCAGAGTCAAGTGCAGTTTAGGAGCAGGCCAGAGTCAAGTGTAGTTTAGGAGCGGCCCAGTTTAGGAGCGGCCAGAGTCAAGTGCAGTTTAGTAGCGGCCAGAGTCAAGTGCAGTTTAGTAGCGGCCCAGAGTCAAGTGCAGTTTAGTAGCGGTCCAGAGTCAAGTGCAGTTTAGTAGCGGTCCAGAGTCAAGTGCAGTTTAGGAGCGGTCCAGAGTCAAGTGTAGTTTAGGAGCGGCCCAGTTTCAGAACTGCCCAGAGTCAAGTGTAGTTTAGGAGCGGCCCAGAGTCAAGTGCAGTTTAGGAGCGGCCCAGAGTCAAGTGCAGTTTAGGCGCGGTCCAGAGTCAAGTGCAGTTTAGGAGCGGCCCAGTTTAGGAGCGACCCAGAGTCAAGTGCAGTTTAGGAGCGGCCCAGAGTCAAGTGCAGTTTAAGAGAGGCCCAGAGTCAAGTGCAGTTTAGGAGCGGGCCAGAGTCAAGTGTAGTTTAGGAGCGGGCCAGAGTCAAGTGTAGTTTAGGAGCGGCCCAGTTTAGGAGCGGCCAGAGTCAAGTGCAGTTTAGTAGCGGCCAGAGTCAAGTGCAGTTTAGTAGCGTCCCAGAGTCAAGTGCAGTTTAGTAGCGGTCCAGAGTCAAGTGCAGTTTAGTAGCGGTCCAGAGTCAAGTGCAGTTTAGGAGCGGTCCAGAGTCAAGTGTAGTTTAGGAGCGGCCCAGTTTAAGAACTGCCCAGAGTCAAGTGTAGTTTAGGAGCGGCCCAGAGTCAAGTGCAGTTTAGGAGCGGCCCAGAGTCAAGTGCAGTTTAGGTGCGGTCCAGAGTCAAGTGCAGTTTAGGAGCGGCCCAGTTTAGGAGCGACCCAGAGTCAAGTGCAGTTTAGGAGCGGCCCAGAGTCAAGTGCAGTTTAGGAGTGGCCCAGAGACAAGTGCGTTAAGGTCCTTGTACACCGAGAGGTCTGACTCATTGTGTCATCCTTTTGAAGGATTGTTTGTTAACCAGATATTTGTGCTGTAAACTCCAGACCCTATGAATTGTTCGCCTACAGTGCTGCTTAATATTTATGGTGTCCTGCCGAGCACAATTCACGGAGTGTCCCACCCCAGTGTCCCTGGCCTCTGGCTTCCACTAGGATAAATCACAATGCTCGGTGCTAGCACTATGTCACATCAACAGTTAAGAAATTCCCCAGGCAATTGTTTCAGTCTTTTTTTATCATAAACATCATACTCACATTTTTTTTACTCCCCTGATGAGGTGAAAGGTCACATATCATTTTTTTGTCCCTAACGAGGGAGAAAGGAGTTCTGAGCAAGTTCATTGGACGGGTTTGTGTTTGATTAATTAAACACTGTTGGCGATCGGTACTGGAGGTTTGTTGCGTTCTCTTGTCTTTAAAATGAAAATATGGCTTCCGCTGCTTGTGTGGTTTCTAGCCCTTTGACATGTTACTGCACGAACCTGCGGTTCCTGGAAGCTTGACTGCAGTAAAGATAAGAAAAGGGACTTGTGAAAAGAGGAGCGGGCAGGAGGACCTGGGGAGGGAGTAAAACATGCAAGCAATTGTCTGCAGGCACGACACCCACGTGCAGGCCGATGAAGCGTATCTATCCTGTGATCACATCTATCTTGCGCGTCATCTTTGCTGTGGGTGCTGCTGCCTGTCAATGTCTTGAAAGCCCAGGTGGACGCGCCTCGTTTGTTGCTGTCAAAAGATCCTTTGTCTCTCCTGCCCCCTCTAATACCTTTGAAGAGAGCTCTGCTTTCACCCTGGAAGCAGCAATCCCGTCATGTGGTCCTACTCTAAGAACACTGCTGCTTATCCATGCTCCAGTCATCAATACCCTGGACAATCTTCACTTCCAAAGTTCTCTTCGGTGTTACTACATATCAGTATCCACATGTCCATACCCTGGACAACTCTTAGTTCCCTCTGGTGTTGCTGCAAATCGACATTCCACATGTTGGTTCCCTGGGTGATCCTCCATTCTGAGTTCTCGCTCGTGTTCTGCATATCAGTATCACATATCGATCCACCGGGCGGTTCTTAATCCCTTGTTCTTTCTGGTGTTGCTGCATTCCAAATCTCTCTCTCTCTCTCTCTCTCTCTCTCTCTCTCTCTCTCTCTCTCTCTCTCTCTCACTCACTCACTCACTCACTCACTCACTCTCTCTCTCTCTCTCTCTCTCTCTATATATATATATATATATATATATATATATATATATATATATATATATATATATATATATATATATATATATATATATATATATATATATATAAATATATAAATATATATATATATATATAATTTTCTCTGGCCATGCCTAAATTCTGAGCCCCCTTTGGAGTTGCTGCATATCGATACTTCATATATCGATGCTCTGGGCAATCCTCAATACCAAGTTCTTGCTGGTGTTCCTGCATATTTAGTAGATAGATAGATAGATGGACAGACAGATAGACAGATAGACAGATAGATAGATAGATAGATAGATAGATAGATAGATAGATAGATAGATAGATAGATAGATAGATAGATAGATAGATAGATAGATAGATAGATAGATAGATAGATAGATAGATAGATAGATAGATAGATAGATAGATAGATAGACTGGTTGATTCCAGGCATGCCTCAATTGCAAGTTCTCTATGGTATTCCTGCGTATTGATAGTCCACATATTGATGATTCTCTTGGCTTTCCCATGAGTTTTCATTGGTGTTGTTGCATATCAGGATTCGAATATTGATTCTTTGGCGATCCTCAATTCTGAATATTCCTTGGTGCTGAAAATTTTCAGATTTTTTCCAGAATGGAAACTGAGAAAATATGTTTTTCAATGACAATGAAAGGGCGGCAAACTAGTGGCTGTAGGTACAGAAGGGAAAGTATCCCAGATTTTCAGAGCGCTGTCATAAAAAACTTAAAGTAGCAGGGGCCAGAGGTAACAGACAGTAATAGTACCATTATTTGGTTAGAGGAACTCCAAGTACAGCTAAGTATATAAAGGTGGAAAGGACAGAATAGACATGGCACAGACAATTTGTGGACACATTGAAAAACAATCTCCAAAAATGGATTGAATGAAGACTCGAAAGGAAGCTAGAGCAGGGAAATAATGCAGAGAGAGAGAGAGAGATAGAAGCCATGAAAAGGAGGTGACAGATGAGATGAAAAAATATATCAGAAATATGAACACGAGCTACAGGAGTGAAATGGAAGTCTCACTAAAGGGAATGACCAACAAGCAATACTAAAAGGATAGGAATATCAGTTTTAGGGCCACTGGTAGGAAGCCATTTATCAGCCCTAAAGCCTGTGATTCGCTGAATCATAGGGTTTGGGATGGCCATATGGCTTTTACAAATGTACTATATCCATAAAAAATTGCAGTTTGGAAGGGGCGTGTATAGGGTGTCCCTTCAAAATTCCAGTTCGCACTGCTATGCATGAATGGCTTGCAACCACAATTTTGGTCTTAAACCACTGATAGGTTGCAGACTCCTCAATGAAAGTGGTAACCCATTCGCACAGGAGAAATGATCCCAGTGTGACCCAGTACCCTTTGGGAATTAAAAGAAGTTGGTGTGGGTGGTGGTGTAGGGGCCCACTGCCAACTCTTAAACAAATGTTTTTAAGAACCAGTACATTTTTCTTTTTCTTAAATGCAGTCGATTTTCCTTTAAAGAAAATAGGCTGCATTAAAAAAAGTATGTACTTTATTTAAATGCGTTCGCAGACATGGCAGTCTGCTGCCTGGTGGCCTGTGAAAGCCTCCAATTAGGGGAAGGCACAGTTTGCGACTTCATTAATATTCATGAAGTAGGTCAGATTGCAACCTGCTCCAAATGGTGATTTTGCAAACTGATCTATAAGTACGAGTCAGGTCTAAAATTCGGATCTCATTTGGAAAATGCTGGTGCACAACTGGCACCTGCTTTTTGCAAATCAAATGTTAGTACAGTTGGCCTTTGTAGAGTAGAAAGTAAGAAGGCATCAATGAAGTCATTTGAGATGTCATCAATAATGTTATCAGTGATGTCATTTAACATGTCATGAGTAATGTAACATGCATGGTCATAAGCATTGCGTGAGGGGAGTGCATTATAGTTAGCTCAGTAAACTACAACTGGTGAATTACAATTTTGTTTTCCTCAACATTAGTTTTATCTTATTTCAAATAACATCACTACAACCTTTCTTTTTTTTAGTCAAGATTTATATAAAACCGCTTACTGCTCATTACTCATCCCTCTACCCTAAAAACCTTAAACTCCTTACTACACTGACCCTAAAATCTCCCATATCACCTTATTAACCGTTACCTTGACACATCCCTGAAGTCTAAAAACACCTTGCTATGCTGAACTTTTAAAACTCCATTCCACCTTGTTCCCTTATCCATCCTTAAACCTCAAGCAAAACCTTACCCCTCCATAACCCTACCTGTTCCTGAACCCTAAAAATCTCTTACTACCCTATACCCTTACCAATCCCTGAACCTGTAAAACCCTAAAAATCCTTCACTATTGTGTAACCTTACCCATCTCTGAAGCCTAAGAAATCCTTACCGAACCATACCCTTCTCTGAACCCTAAAAGCCCCTTAAACAATTTACCCCTACTCATTACTCAACCCCTGAAAAGCCCTCACTACCCCATATCCTAAAACAACTTACTATCTAGTACATCTCTTTGTCCCTACCCATCTCAGACCCCTAAAAATCCCTCACTACCCCATAACCTTATCTGTCCCTTATAACCCTTTAAACATCTCACTATTCCATACACTTGCTCATCCCTAACACTAAAGAAAAAACCTTCAGCCGCAACTTCCCCTTAATTCTCTTCCTTACCATAATTAAAAAAACACTTGCCTGCATGGTAAACTCCAGCGTTGCATAGTGCCATAAAACTGCATACGTGGTACTTACCTCCGCGGTAAAGCACCCGTTAAAAGCATTGCATACCTCACTCAGATATAGGCTGATCGCCTCGCACTCTATCTAGTACAGTAGATGTTATTTCACAGCTAGGTGGAAAGAAAAGTGTTACTGTAACTTCCTAGGAGAGACAGGATTACATGCCACATACAGGTTTACATGCCACAGAGAGGTTTAAATGTGACAGACAGGATTACATGCTACAGACAGGTTTACATGTCACAGACAGGTTTTCATGCCACAGACTGGGTTACGTGCCACAGACTGGGTTACGTGCCACAAACTGGGTTACGTCCCACAGACTGAATTACATGCCACAGACTGGGTAACGTGCCACAGGGCAGCCCTGTGCTTCACTAGCGGAAGGCTGTTTTTAATTAGGGCTCCCAGTTTTATGGTATTTTTTTTAACATTTCCATTTGTATTGAACCATATTTATTTTTTGCCCAGCTCATTGGTATTTATCCATATTTATTTTGTGTTTTGAGGCTAAAAGGAGCTGTAAAATGCTATATTTCCTTGTTTATTTAACTCTTAGATGTGCACTCATACATTGATGCCTGTCATGTTTTAGCAAATTAAGGAGCTACTTATAACAAAAGACTACACTCAAAGGTGCATATTAGCACTATACTACAAATATATGTTAACATATTCCCATGTAAGGAAATCTCACCCTTTTTTTTAAACTCCCTATGCTGTCTATCTGCTCAGCTTTTCCCTGGAATTCTTGACAGACAGCATGGAGAGTCTCTCACAAGAAGCACCTCTTTCAGTATTTTTCCGCTTTAAAAAATAAATAGAGACATGGAACACATTGTTTTCTGTCTGTATTTATCTGTAAAAATCAGTAAAAACGGAAAACTGAGAGCCTTATTTATAATCAACCACGACTGACAGATGCTAGGAATTCCACAATTCAACAAGGAAAAGAACAAGCATTTGCAATGCAATTGGTCTCGCCTTTGGGATCTTATATGCATTTAGCTATGCAGCACATTAGCCTATGTGCTGATACATCTACTGTTATTTAACATGGAGGGAAAATAATCCCCAAACTGCGCTTTCAAAACTTTCTCCACCCCCTGCTCGTACACGGACTTGGTTGAGCCTTACACAGAGCATCACACAAACAAGCAACACAGTAGCCCAACTACTAGCCCGAGTACACCCACAGCCAGTAGCACTTCCCTTGCCACTCCTTCTTAACTAAACGCCTACACCAACGTAAAGAAAACACAATAGCCACCTGATATGTTCCTGCACCTTTTCCACCAATCAAATGGCACACTTAGAGGACCCACAAAGGGTACCAGCAGAGAAGACAGAGAGCAGATGACGGGCACCAAAGGAAGAGCAACAGCAGGACAGGGGGCAAAGCAACAGGGAAGATATAGGAACAGCAGGGAAGACAAGGTCACAGAATTTTCAGAGGATAGGGAAACAGCAGACGGAGAGTTGGGAGGAAAAGTTAGAGAGAAGGTGAGCGAAGATGTGGCGTAGTGGCACAGAGGCTGCTTTTGGAACTGATCCTCATGTAAAGCGCACCAATACCTTCGGGTTGACTTTGCGCTATATAAAACTGGCAAAAAAACATACCGGTGCGGACTAGAGGGAAAGACAGAGAAACAGCAGTGGGGGAGCAAAAGGAGAGGCACATGGGGAAGGACAGAAACACATGGGGGAGAGCAACGGAAAGGACAGAGAGAAAAACAAGAGTGACTGATGCAGTGAGGTAATAGCGGAGGAGAGCAACAGTGTAGGACGAGATAAACAAGCAGTGAAAGAGACGCAATGTCAGAGGGTGAAGAGAAACGCGGGGAGTGGTTGGAAAGAGAATGCAAGAGCTGATGCAGAAGCAGGAGCTAAAGGTAGAACAGTGGGGAAGAAACGTAAGGGAAGGGTGAAAGGGGTGCAAAAGGCATAATGAGAACATCGGGGAATGAAAGGAGGGATGGGTACATGCTACGTAAAGGAGAGAGAAACAAGAGGACTTAGTAAAAACTCGTCGGTGAGCACAAAGAGATGGAGAGCGGAAGCACCGAGAGTGTATAAGGTACTGTCCTACACATGAAAAAGAAATATAAATCAAGGCCAATGATAGTGACTACAGGGCTTAAAGTGAATGAAAACTGAAGGATTACTGCGATCTATCTTTACCTGACACACCCTAAGCTGCGGGCACCAGGTTTTAATGAATTCAAACCATAGCATATGCCTTATCTTCTTCCAGTCAATAAGCTGAATTAAAAATCAAACTCATCCCCGCCACAAATCCCTACAAATTGCAAGCACGCAATGGTTCTACGTTCTTAGAAGCGATAAACTTCACATTTTAACAAGCATTTACAATGCAATGGTTTCGCCTTTGGAAAAGTTAGAGCTATTGGCATTGTAAATAACAACATTTGTATTTATGTGTTGGTTTTGAAAGCAGATAAACACATGGCATTGTCATTTACATTGCCATTAGCTTAATCTCTGCAGTCACTCTGCACTCCCTAGCACTCCCTAGCCCTCCCTAGTCACTCTGCACTCCCTAGTCACTCTGCACTCCCTAGCCCTCCCTAGTCACTCTGCACTCCCTAGCCCTCCCTAGTCACTCTGCACTCCCTAGCCCTCCCTAGTCACTCTGCACTCCCTTGCACTCCCTAGTCACTCTGCACTCACTTGCACTCCCTCGCACTCTGCACTCCCTTGCACTCCCTCGCACTCCCTTGCAGTCCCTTGCACTCCCTCGCACTCTGCACTCCCTCGCACTCTGCACTCCCTCGCACTCTGCACTCCCTAGTCACTCTGCACTCCCTAGTCACTCTGCACTCCCTAGTCACTCTGCACTCCCTAGTCACTCTGCACTGCCTAGTCACTCTGCACTGCCTAGTCACTCTGCACTCCCTAGTCACTCTGCACTCCCTTGTCACTCTGCACTCCCTAG
Source organism: Lissotriton helveticus (assembly GCF_964261635.1). Taxonomy (NCBI): domain Eukaryota; kingdom Metazoa; phylum Chordata; class Amphibia; order Caudata; family Salamandridae; genus Lissotriton; species Lissotriton helveticus. Next base: position 470,674,077 of record NC_136059.1, on the reverse strand, counting down.
TCACTCCCTAGCACTCTGCACTCCCTAGCACTCTGCAGTCACTCTGCAGTCCCTAGCACTCTGCAGTCACTCTGCACTCCCTAGCACTCTGCACTCCCTAGCACTCTGCAGTCACTCTGCACTCCCTAGCACTCTGCAGTCACTCTGCACTCCCTATCACTCTGCAGTCACTCTGCACTCCCTAGCACTCTGCACTCCCTAGCACTCTGCAGTCACTCTGCACTCCCTAGCACTCTGCAGTCACTCTGCACTCCCTAGCACTCTGCACTCCCTAGCACTCTGCAGTCACTCTTATAATATGTTATCTGTTCTCAGGCCCCCAGTTGATTGAACCCTCTGTTTCCTTATGTTTTTTCCGAACAATATCAGACAACACTTCTACCTGAATTCGTAAATATATATATATATATGTAATGTATTTATTGACTGCAACCACGTCAAGGCTTCTTGGCGTGACACAAACAAAAACATATTCACTGAGTATTTGCATGAGCCTTACTAGAAAGTCCTATCTCGAACAGTACGCAACTTACTTTCCTTTGGGTTTAACAAAAAGCGATAAATCGTAAAAAAGGTTTTAAGCAACACATTTGGTTAGGTGCAAAAGAAAGTGTCAAGTACGTCACTGTTTAGTTTGCCTCTAAAGCCTTGAATATTAAATTTGTAATGTACAACAGTACACTTGTTTTAAAATGTGAAGTCCCATTGGACCCGACAGTTTTATACAGTCTGTGCAGAAAACCAGGTAGATCTGGTCAAATAGCCAGGCGTCACCTTTAGGGCTCCAGAGAGTCATACTCAATTTTTTTCACAGCTGATTCTGATTTCGCAAATGCCCCACACATTTATACCATACCAGCTATGTCGTTGAACTGACCCTCACATGAATCCAGGTTTTAATTCAACCTATTAAATGTAATATGTGGGTGTGATCGCAATGAGGTGAGTGCGCTGAAACCTTGGAAAATGAGAAAGATGTCAGAGGACGAATGGTGCCCCTGAGAACAGTGAGCCTCTAGGTGGGTTTAAAAATACGTGTAGAAGATACTATGTATTCAGAGTAAGAAATGGAGCCAGAGAATCGGCCAGCCGGCCAATAGAGAGAGGTGTTCTTCTGACCTTGTGGTCTCCACACTTGGTTTTTAATCTTGGATCTCTCCGATTACAGAATAGAGCTTAAATACGCAGGCAGCTTTCCAATAGAAAATGTAAACAATAAGGTGTCAAATATATCAAAAGTTGAAAGTGAGACTGGAGATAAAAGATGTCAGATAAGAAGTTGCTATTTTGGCCAATTTCCTTGGATTCTAACAAAACGTCTTACAATGACACTTAAGACCATGGCTGAACTCCTATTTCCTGTAGCAATAGGCTTACACATCGGACAAGCCCATCAGCCTGTGATCGTACATATTCCAATAGATCGGCTAAATTTCCCAAGATAAACGAAAATCTGGGCAAAAGGCAAACTCCTCAAACATGGCCGCCGGTCCGTTGAGCGCAGTACAGAGTGGGAGTCAAAACAGTAAACATTTAAAGTGTTGTTCTACTATTCATGTGAATCATTAGTGTGGATTTTCTTGAGAATTTTAGTGTGAACTTCTCACCAGAGACTACAGATGTCTAGCTGTCTGTGAACTCGACTAATGTATCCAAATGGATGTGTGCAGTGTTAAATCGGATTTGGTGCAATAATAAGCGGTTTGTTGTTAAGCTTTTGAAGACAAATAAAACAAGCACGGGCACACGGACAGCGGGGAAAGTACATGAGAAATTGTGAAACACGTGGCTTGTTAAAGATAATATTGATATTTCCCTTAATGTATGTAAAAAATTAATTTCATTTTACACAAAATAAACCCAGAGATCTCAGAAAATTGTTTCCGATGTAACCAAGAGGGGGAGGACATGGACCCATATAATCTGGGCTGTCCATGTATTCGATCATTTCGTAATGAGATAGATTTAAACTGTCTTTGCATTTTAGAATTACCCCAATCCATAGACACTCAGACTGCAATTTTAGGTTATTTGTTGGATATAAAAATGAACCTTTTGCTAAGAAAAAGGATATCCATTCTTGTATTGATTGTGAGATCAATCTTTTGGCAAAACGCTGGAACGTGTGAAGATATGTAATGTAATAATTATGGCTTAGTATTTAATTTATTGGCCATGGGGTATTTATGCTATCTATTATAAATGTTTCTAAGATTCTATGGCCTTCTTGCCAAAATAAATTTATGTTATATGTCTTTCTTTTAACTCTTCCAACAAATACATATATATTTTTTAAAGGGAATGCGACAGCCATGGAATAACAGACCAAGAGGGTTTACACTGACAGCAAAAAAGTGCCTGTAGACAACACCTTAAAATGATGACAAAAAAAATTGGCAAAATCCATATATTTTCTCTTCCGAACAAAAACTAAAAACAGCAAAAACGAAAAGCATTCCATTCTATAGTTGTCTAATTTATTCCTAAACGATTACTTGAACAAACGGGCACAAAAATGCCTCGTTAAAAAAATAAAAAACACAGAATAGTGTAACAGCTTCTGGCCTTCTCCAAATCTCAAGACAAAAACGAATGATAACAATATATTTCACTGAAAACGGGGCTCTGATCCGATCCTTCCCAGAACAATGAACCGGCATGAAAGGCCCTCACACGTGCACAGAAAATACACCACTCCGCCTGAAGACAAAGAGCCCATCGTTTCTAATGCCAATACACCCTATAAGGCCTGGTACTGACCTGGGAGCCAGTCAATCCAATCCAGCTCCACTGATCTCGTCAACTGCTCCAAGATCCTAGAACTGAGGGATCAGTAACATTCCCTGGCACTGCACGGCCTGCAATCAGTGCGGTCTTCGATGCACCACCGATATGATCGGGGTGCAACGAGGACTGATCGCAGCCCTACCACATCAGGAAGAATTGTATTGAGTTTTGTTCTCCCGGTCGGAGTGGACAACCTGCGGGTAACGCGCAGGCTCGTCAGTCAAGCCGGTCCCCACCCCTCGGCCCATTCCCAAACGGATCTCCAGGCCTCCCGCTTTGTTCGTTCCCCTGGGGGTTAAGTCGGAGCTCCTACGCAGAGCAGGCAGTGGCTGCCGTGCTTTTTCCAGAGGTTTCGCGCGCTACCTCCTGCTCCAAGCTCCGCCAGCGCTCGGGGGGGGGGGCGGGGCGGGCAGCAGCGGTTTGGTGGCTTTGCTCGCCCGAAAGCTAACAATTGGTTAAGGACAATAAATATCCGCCCCGTAAAGATGACCACTTCGCCCTGGAAGTGACCAGAGGAAGTGAAGTTAGAGTCGCTCAGGAAGTGTCATTAATACGGTGCCCACGTGATCGACGTCCTTAGCAACTAACTAGGCATACGTCTGTCATGTGACCATGTGAGGCTGCGCTGTTAATGTTAGTAATACAAATAATCTAAAACGTGATGAGGTAAGCAACAAGACTGGTCTTTAAATATGTAAACAGAGCACATGCATGTATTTGGTTGGGTGATTTGATGCGAGGGGCACTGAGAAAGCGGTGCATTTAGTGATTTTAGAAGCGACATAAAGGCATCTTTGCATGGTTTAGCTGAGAACGTGAACACATTCCCCCCCGATGCGTTAACGTGAGTTCAAGTCACAGACTCGGGCACATTTTGTTTTTCCAAAAAAAGTATCAAACGAACTCACTTTTTCTATTCGTGCAACGGCCCGATTCCGCCCTGCATTACCGGGGCAATGCTCCATCTTCTTACCTGCGTAGGTACATCCAGTACATTCTGCCCATGATTGTGATGACTCTTTCAGGTGGTCTTATCTGGCCCATGAGTTATTGTAAATGGAAAATCAAGATAAAGGGATTGAGGGTGAGGAAGGGCTGTGGGAACTGGAAAGTCAATTCCTCGTGTTGAATAGTAAGTTTAAAAACAAGTCAGGTCCCGGGCCGGCAGCCAATCACAGCGCGGCCCAGGGAATGACGTCACGGGGGTGTCCCGGGCCGGCAGCCAATGACAGCGCGGCCCGGGACAAAGGGGCGGGGCTTAAAAAAAGTACCAGAAACGCCCCCGAATCGCGTTTTCGCGAGAAAACGTGATTGACAGCCTCTGTCTCCCAATGGCTAGCCTCCATTTATGGAGCTAGCCAATGGGAGACAGAGGCGGAACCAAAGTCCATATGTAGGATCATGAGGTTTCGCCGTGGGCGGAGCAACTGCTACGCAGTTGCAACGCCCAGGGCGAAACCTAAAAAACGCACAAGACACATGACAAAAGACAACCGGCATCCAAAAGTAAAATCTGAGGCTGTTTCCTTGTGTGGAAGTAAGTCACAAGTATGTTCACCATTAGCGCAATGCCATACATAGTACGCATGTGCGCAAAAGGTCTGGAGAACCAGGAAGTGCTGTGTTTATGTTGAGTACGCTGTGCGTGTTTTCGCTCTCAATGCTACCGGGCAGCTGCTGTAACATGTATATTTAAAGGTAGGTATGGGCTCAAGGGAAGCTCTAGCGAGGAGGAAGTGACGCCCGCTGCTGCCCACAAACATTCAACTGCTGCTCTGGACAAACAGGAAGTGCTGTGTTTATAATGAGCATGCTGTGTGCGCTTTCGCTTTCAATGCTGCCGGGCAGCTGCTTTAAAATGTATATTTAAAGGAAGGTGTGGGCTCAAGGGAAGCTCTAGCGAGGCGGAAGTGATGCACGCTGCCGCCCACAAACAGGCAACTGCTGCTGACATTTGGAGGAACTACTTTAAAAACAAGCATTTGCAATGCAATAAAACTCCCATTTACGCAAGTTCTATTGCATTTAAAACGGGAGTGAGGGCAGGCAAAAAGGCATGAACGGGAGTGCCGGGGTGGGTTGGGTGGCCCCAGAAGTCATGGACTGCAGAAGGGAAGGGGGTGAGCCACAGCAACCAAATTGTTTTTAAAGCAAAGGGGCTGATAGCCCTGGAAGGATACAAATCAGAACGTGGTCATCAGGAAGAGGGACTAGCAAGCTAAAAACCAAGCAGATGGCAGCATTTAAGATCTAAGCTAATCCTAAAGATGGGTGGAGAGTGGGCGGAGTTTAAACAGAGCTTCCCCCACTATAGTGTATACTGCATGCCTCGCAAAGCGATGGCAGCGCTTTCGCTCTGCAGCGCTAGGCGAGACCTAAAAAGCTAGTCCGCCCAGCCTTCTCTGGGACAGTGTCTAGAATGTGGAATAGTATCCCCCATAGCTTCGGATAGCCGCCTTATACATCTGTCTAGAGGGGACTGAAGTAATTCCGAATTACAGCTCATACACTATGGTAAGCTCATTAAGGTCCCCTTAGATCTACTCTGCGCTATACACAAGACCACATAAATAAAGTACAGCTATATTGGAGCTGATCAGATTGCAGCTCGAAATCGAGTTTTTATTGTCTTGGAATTTGTTGATCATAATATAGTATGAAAAATACACCACGCCCCCTTAAAAAAAAATAGCTTGGTGTTTTACCCTCTGTGCATTTAAAGAACACACACACACACACCCACACACACACACACACACACACACATATATATATATTCACTGAAAAAACCATAGGTTATAGACCATATATAGTTAGGAATTAGCATTTACAAAACCTTGAAAATTCACTGAAAAAACCATAGGTTATAGACCATATATAGTTAGGAATTAGCATTTAGAAAACCTTATTTTACTCACACAAAACCATTGAAATTCCATATATAGTTAGTTGCACTAACTATATATCGCGCACCCGCAATCCACTGCTGATGATGTCACATATTACATCATTCATGACATGGTCAGTGACATCACTGATGACATCACTGATGACATCTCAAATGACATCACTGATGACATCACTGATGACATCTCAAATGACATCACTGATGACATCATCTAGTGTCTGTGTGTTTTTGTAAAGTTTAAATACGTTTTACATATTGAAGAATGACTGGATGGATGGAAGACTGAGTGTGTGTGTGTGGCTGGCTGGGAGGTGTGTGACGCTGTGCATATCAATGTGTACTTGTATCAGTGATTGTATAAGAGAGTAAGTATGTGTTAGTATATGTGTGAAAAGTATGGTGTTCTGTGTTTAACTATAGATGAGGAAATCGAAGTGTGATTGATTCTTCACAGGACTGACTAGGTGTATGAGTGCATATGATAGTGTTCTAATAATAACTGACTGTATGTATGAGTAATTGTATGGGTGAATGAGTTAATGTGTGTGTAGACGTACGAATCAGTGAGTGCGTATGTAGTAACTGGTATTGGTGTGTCATGATGTCATCAGTGATGTCATTTGAGATGTCATCAGTGATGTCATTTCAGATGTCATTAGTGATGTCATCAGTGATGTCACTGAAGTATGGTGTTCTGTGTTTAACTGTATAGATGAAGAAATGGAAGTGTGATTGATTCTTTACAGGACTGACTTGGTGTGTGAGTAACTCCATGGATGAGTGGCAGTGTGTGACTGTCTGCATAGGTGTATGAGTGCATATGATAGTGTTGTAATAATGAGTGACTGTATGTATGAGTGATTGTATGGGTGAATGAGTGAATGTGTGTGTAGACGTAGGAATCAGTGAGTGCGTATGTAGTAACTGGTATTGGTGTGTCATGATGTCATCAGTGATGTCATTTGAGATGTCATCAGTGATGTCATCAGTGATGTCATTTGAGATGTCATCAGTGATGTCATCAGTGATGTCACTGACCATGTCATGAATGATGTAATATGTGACATCATCAGCAGTGGATTGCGGGTGCGCGATATATAGTTAGTGCAACTAACTATATATGGAATTTCAATGGTTTTGTGTGAGTAAAATAAGGTTTTCTAAATGCTAATTCCTAACTATATATGGTCTATAACCTATGGTTTTTTCAGTGAATTTTCAAGGTTTTGTAAATGCTAATTCCTAACTATATATGGTCTATAACCTATGGTTTTTTCAGTGAATTTCATTGGTTTTTTAACAGCTAATATCTGTAGCTGTAAAATGTATTCTTCTTTAAATCCAAAAATATATTTTATATGTTTATTAATTAAAAAAAAAATTTATATTTTTTTTTCTTCGTTCCCGCTTCGCGAATCGGGAAGCTTCCCGTTAGCTGACCTTGATGCCGCGAAATAGACCGCGAGCCGGTAAACGTTTCTTTACCGCAACTGCCGCGTTAGAAAACAACATCGTGACGCCTCCCGTCCGCATGACGTTTCGCGTTGTCGCGTGATACGTCATATGACGTGCTACGTTAGCGAACTGGTACGCTTACCGAGTCGCAAAGCACAGGTTTCTGGAAGCAAACCGGGTGGCCCTGCAAAGCGCTTAACGTAAACACAGCAGGTCATGTGACTTGGTAATAACACTTTTCATTGGTTCATTTCACTTTTGGTTTCCTAATGATGTAAGACTAGGTCATATAATCTAAAATGAACACTTTTCATTGGTTGAGAACTATTGTTTTTCCCAAATGATGAAAATCCCTCCTTCTTTCCTCACTCTGACTTTCATCATTGTGAGAGAAAGACCCTTTCTTACCAGTGAGCAATGGCTTCTTTAGTAGCTTCAGCTGGTGCTTCCCCACCACCTCCACCACATCCAAGGAAGAGTGGACCACCTGCTGAAGTTATAATTCAGCAAGAAGAGGAAGAAGAGGAACAGGACGACGAGCACGAAGAGAGGCACTTTTTGCCTGAGGAGCCCAGGACGTCTCACCGGAAAGAAAACTTCATTTGGCAATTTTTTAAAATTCCCAAAGGTCAGAAAAAAGTAAATGCAAGATACGTAACTTGCCTTATATGTCAAGATAGACTGTCCAGAGGGACCAACAAAAAATACAGTTTCGGAAACTACACAATGCATCGCCATATGACTAGGTGGCATCCTAACAACTACAGTGCTGCACAGTTTCGTAACGACCTAGATAATCTCCCTATTATGGCCAGAAGATCTGTTGTACCGGAAGTAACGGGACCAGAGGGCAGGGAGATGGTGCCAAATATACAAACGAGATTTCATGAAGTAAAACAAGTCTGCGTATATTGCAGTGGATTCATTTGCTACGGAGAAAGAAGCATCACTCTGATCAACAGAGCTATTGACTATCATATGCAAGTTTGTACGAAACGCCCCAAATAATAAATTCTTTTTTTTGTTTTGTTGCTCCTGTTGAGCCCTTTACAATGAATCGTTTTCATTGCCCCCTCCAAGAAAAACCAAAAAAAATATAAAACTGTTCAGAAAAATTCAAAAAAAGTAAAAAAAAATTTCAGAAAAATAATAAAAAAAATATAAAACAACAAAAACAATTAAAAAAAAGTTCTTTTCAGAACTACCTCCCCGTTATTAAAAAATTGGTACAATATTTGGAACTGTGCCAACCTCTATTTCTCGTAGTTCGCTTCCCAGTTCGCTCGCCGGTACGCGAACCGGAAGTGAACCAAAATTAAAAAAAAAAAAAAAGAACAGTAAGTATAAGGGAAGGAAACAGACACTTATGTTAAAAGAAAGACAGCTATAGGGGAGTAAACTAGAGATACTGTTACCCGTAATCCACTGCTGATGATGTCACATATTACATCATTCATGACATGCTCAGTGACATCATCAGCAGAGGATTGCGGGTTTTTTGGCAACGTGCCTTATCCACGGTTTAATAACGCTGCCTATTGCTTTATATAAGTTTTCAAATTGTATGAAATATATACCAATAGGTCGTTATGAACCTTTAGGTAGTGCTTTTCTTCATGAGGTCTGGTCGCTTCCATACACATACAGATGTTTCAAAGATGATCAAGAAGTTTATCTGAATGGAGAGGAATGCACTGAGACGCCAGATCATTCACTAATGTGTAGGCACATACAGTTACACGGTTCATGCAACAAACACCGACCAAATATGGCTTGCGTGTTGCAAGGCACGCCAGTTCCTGCTATCATCCCCACGTTCAAGTTGTTGGAAAATGGTAGTTATTTGATGCTCAATAATGAAGATTGTTCTGGGTTAATTAAAAGTATTCCTTTTATCGTAACAGTAAGTGAACGGGTTATTTGCTGCAGAAATGTTCTATTTCCTCACACACATGAACATAGGGAGTTTTCAATCTGGCCACAAATACCAACCTTGGGAGCAGATTTCAACGGCATGGCAAGAATAAGAGCTCTTTTGTCTCAGAGAGAGGTGGCCTTGAGTTCGGCCCGTGAAACTTTCGTGCTTCACATAGCGAACACCCGTACAGAGGTGCAGAACCTTTTCAATACTGATTCGCCTTTCCATTTCAGCAAGATGGTTCGGACTATCTTTAACGCGTCCTCCACAAAGGCCCTGGCGCACTTTTTTAAAGTTGTTACCAGTGGTCTCGTGACTTCATTTGAGAAAATCTTTGGAGTCATCCCTGCTTTCTTTCATTCTATTTTTTCCACTGTGCTTCGTGGATTCCCATTTTTACTTGCATTACCAGCGGACGATCTTGTGCTTTTTTACATTTTTAAATATGGATGTCCCTCCTGTGCAAGCTCCCGCCCTGCAGCTGCTGACGCTGTTCCGCAATCGCATTCTTGAATATTATGGCACAATGCCGTTGGCGATATTAAGCACGGCATATGGATTATCTTTTCGATTCTCCTACTTCACCTGTGTCCAGCCTGTATTTCACTGCCTGACCTGTGATTTCGATTGGGTCATTGATTTGTGTCTCTGCGGACCGGTTTCTCCTGACGTCGACTTTAATCAGCTGATGACTCCTATCATTACTCACGAGTTGGTTTGTCCTGGCGAAAGGATTATGGCTGTGGCATTGATGCATGGACTAATTAGTCCCTGGAATTTACTGGCGGCAACACAGTCTTTCTTGGAACAGAGCTTTCTTGAAAACCCACCGAGCTGTCCTCTGATGGTGATAGAGGATCCGGTGCTGGGAGAGCACGTATGTTCTTTTCCGCTTTTAAATTGGATGGCTGAACTCTTTTCGGATGAAGACGGTGACTTCCTATTGGAGGCTGTTGCAGCTTATTTTGCATACACAGTTATGTCATAGACCTTTTTCATGTTTGATATGCTGAGTACTAGCATTTCATTGACAATTCATTGACTTATTTGTCAAGTTTTTATTATTTAGCTTGCCTATTGGCTTAAGACTCGATAAAGTACTTGGCTGTTTTATTTTTCTTTAGCATTAAATTTTCCTAGTTTTTAATGTTTTACCTTGCGGACCGTCCACATATAAAGTTGCAATCTGCTCTCATGAGATGGCACTTCTATTATCTTATTCAGTTCGTTTCCGGATCATGTGGGGGTGTCATCTAGGTCCTGGATATCTTTACACCGTGTTAAGTTAGCATGGGCTCATTACCGGTTTAAACGCCATTTTTCCTTTTTTGCAACTTCTGCACACGACACTTAGTTGTTGCTTTAGCTTTCAACCTAGTAGTTCATCGTGGTTTACATGAGAATAATATGTTATTGCTCTACTATCTGCTTTGCTTGTTAAACTATATCTGTACAGCGAGTGCTGAAGTTTCAAGAACAACACGATACAGAATTGTTATGAGGTCTGATCTCCACGACTTCATACTCATAACATAAGTGCAGCTTCTGCCAATTCTGGGCATGAGGCGGGTTTTATATTGCTTTGCCGAACACACATACACAACAGTTGATGCGGTTCACATGAAGAGAGAGCTGGTGTATGCTGATGTGATTCCTTCAAATCTAAGACACTAAAGTATGGGCACGCCCTAAACCAACACAAACAGACCTTCTTAGCAAATAATATAATATGTGTATTAGGGAGGGTGAGATATAAGCAGCCGCGGGCCGTGGAGGGAGTTACGGTGGGGCAGGGAGGCGGGGAGGGGGAGGGGCAGGGTGGGTGGTCCCTCCACGGCCCGCGGCTGCTTATAAGTGTTGCTAACTCTTATTCATTTACAGCATGTTAACATACTGTCACCATTCGCTTTTTATGTACTAGTAACTATGCTGGTAATTTTGCTACTGATAATATGTGTACTTGTATTATCTAAGATACTACGCCTGAGAAGACGGCATTAGTAAATAAACATTTCAAATACACATGTGTTCTTCTTAACTCCATGTTCTGGTTTCTAAGAAATATATAACGACCGACTGTTCATGAGTTCCACGTATCCTGAGGTACTATAAGTTCATATTCTGGATTGTCTAAACATTGAGAGTTTGTTATATCCAATGTGACACTGTACCTAGCTTGCTAAGGGGTTTTTGATTACTAAGGTGAGTTTTGGGGCACCCTAATTCGCCGAGGTTCCAATCCTCTGTCCACAGTTCTGTGTGAGAACAGAAACCCTGCGACAGGGGCACCCCCGACCCTTGCTGGAGCTTCATCACACTTGCGATACAACTCCAGCAATGCGCCACCTTTACGGCACAGATACATCACGCATCTGTGCTGTTTTTGCCCCATGATGCGCCGCATTGTAAATGCAGCACACCATAGGTGACGGAACAGCGGCACAGAATGACTAACACATCCCTGGTGATGCGCTAGTCATCATAAATCTATCCCTATGCTTCTTATCTTGTTAGAGATGAACCGCCATATGTATCATCAAAGTTTTTTGCATTTCCTAAATAGCGAACTTTAAGGAATAAATAGCGATTCTTTACCATTCCTAGTTTGCGATGAGCTATTTGCTAATTACAAATTACCCATTCATTTCCTTCATTTCCATAGGGCGGTTGGACTCACTTTTAGCTCGAACGGCTGAATGGATTTCCACGAAACTTGGCAAAATTGTAGGGACTGGTAGCCCGATGTGCCTTTGCTATGTCTCAAGATATATGCTCCAGTGGTTTTTACGAAAATTAACTTTGAAAAATATATATTGGGCTACATTGGCCTATATATATGTTGGAGCCCAAATGTAGCCCAATGTAGCCCAATGAAGCCCAATGAAGCCCAATGTAGCCCAATGTAGCCCAAAGATGGCCGCCAGAGACAAAAAAAACAAATGTAGCCCAAATATCAGCCAGATGTAGCCCAACTATAGCCCAGTGACAGAATGACCAATCAGCTTCGCAAACCTCCCTTACGCGAAGCGGAGCGCTGTTACAGATATATATCTTTTTTTGAACGTTAATTTCTCAAAATCCACTGGAGCACATATATTGAGACCTAGCAAAGGCACATCGGGCTACCAGTCCCTAATATTTTACCAAGTTTCGTGCAAATCCATTCAGCCGTTCGATTATTATTATTATTTTTTTTTTTGCCCCGCGGGGCCCTTTTAAAACCTCCACATCAAACCTAGGGGGTCAGCGAGGATCTACTATGCCCCCTTATGGTCATTTGCCCCTTCGCTTTGGCCTCCTCTTGTCTCTCGATCCTACCGAGAGACAAGATGGCGGCCGCTACGGACTGTTTGGAATGTTTACAGACGCCGGAGAACCAATCAGCTTCGCTTCACAATGCTCCGTTGCGCGAAAAGTACGCGTACTGGAGCGCTGCCCGGTCCGCTGTTACAGATATATATCTTTTTTTAAACGTTAATTTCTCAAAATCTACTGTAGCACATATATTGAGACCTACAAAAGGCACATCGGGCTACCAGTCCCTACAATTTTGCCAAGTTTCGTGCAAATCCATTCAGCCGTTCCGGCTAAAAGTGAGGCCAACCGCCCTATGGAAAACTCAATGTTAAAAACACGTTTTGGGACCCCCCTTTTTTCTCGACCCCCCCTGGACGAACCCCCCCCAATTTTCAGGGGCTGCTCAGAAACAAAATGTGCCATTTTCCTGAAAATTTCAGCCAATTCCGTCCACAAACGCCAAAGTTATTTGACATAGAATTTAAAAAAATCCCATAGGAAAAAAATCCTAACTATATATACCTACTGGCGACCGCCAGTAGGTAATATATATATATATATATATATATATATATATATATATATATATATATATATATATATATTTGTATATGAGAAGCCCTGAGACCTAATAGGACATTTAGTCCTATATCTATTTCTATGTCTGTGCCCGTCCCGATTTTTCATTCTGAAAATCTGGTCACCCTAGTCTCACCTTTCCTCCCCTTCGGGTAACCCACAATATCTGTCTTTCCAAGAAACTTTGATTCGAATCAAAGAAATCTCTCCAACGGGGCATTATAGTCTTGTTAAACTCCCTCGCCGTGTTAACCAAGGGGCATATTAGCAACAACTTGCGAAAATGATGGCAAACCGCGGTTAGCTACATTTTTTTTATCGCCTCCTATCGCTGGATTTTATTGTGGAGATAACGCAGTATTACCAACGTTTATCTCCACTACAATAAAAAATCCAGCGATAGCGGCGTATCCCATCTATAACGTGAGATTTCCAGCGATGAAAATCCTATTGCTAATGAAAATCTCGCTAATAGGCAGGTGGGGACTTAGACATAGAATCCACCTCCCATTGACTATCATGGCTTAGTCAGGTTTTTACCAGGTGTAAAATCCTGGCGCTAATCGCAGTTAGCGCGCATTTTTTTATCGCGTCACGAGTATTGCTAATAGGCGATAGCTGTGTTAGCGAGTGCTTTCAGTCACTACCAGTTTGGGTAGGCCCACTTTGCATGTCATTAGCGATAAATATCGCTGACAAACAAAGCGGGTCCCAAACCGGTCGCTAGTGCCTGGAAACTGTTGCTAACTACTGTTAGCGACAGCTTGGTACTTGGGCGATAAAAAAAATTGCTGCTTTATCTGTAAAAAGTGCCTCTAAAGCGGCGATAACGCCCTTGCTAATATGCCCCCAAGTTCTTTGCAAGCACAGCACACCAGCAATGCTCATGCCATCACAGAAGCCCCTGGAAGGGGTGTTTTCAAATGTCTCGAATGTGACACAGTCGTCCTAAACCTTGCAGACCGAGGGAGAGTTTCTTTCCTGCGCCCCAGGTGTACTCTGACTAAACTGAGGGCCCAGGAACCTGGAGACACACATTCTAGCCCCGCATACCACACTTTATTTTAATCTCTGCGCCTCAATCTGTAATTATGTATAATTCACTTTAACGAAAACAGCAGCTCTAAACACCAGCTGTAAATGCGCTGTAAACTGACTGAGTGCGTTCACATGTCACAGGTGAGTTCTGTGGTGATCTGCTGGTCATGAATGTATGGAAATCCTAGCAATGCCAAATGCCAAATACAATAACATTTAATTGTTTGATTCTGGTGTTGTAGGAAAGGCAGATGTGTGGGATGCAGTATTCTATAAAACATGTTATTGTACTGCCGTGGTTTCACCCCCATCCGATCACTTCTTTTCTCTCTTATAATCTGATTGCAAGCAGAGTACTCCAATGCACCGGATACTGTTCTATGTATCTAACACACCCCTGTTAAAATTATATGGGGCTTATTTACAAGCCTCTTGCGCCATCTGTATGTCACTTTTCCCCATATTAAAAGTGATGCACCAGCGGCGGAAGGAGCTTGTTGATAAACCCCTATATGTTTTCAGTAAAGTTCAATGGCTCCTTGCATCCAGGCCCAGACTATATTAAGTACCTACATTCCTCTAACATACAGGCACTTTACTCAGCAAAGCTGGCGTTACTGATTTGTCCAAGTGTACTTTGAATGTGCTGTCAGTGTCAAGCAGGGCCTTCCTTCTGGCTTGCCCCATTAGGAGGGTTCAAAGAACACGTTTAGGAATGTGGTCTCTGCCATGTTCTTTTCGCTCTTGCAGCTTCATGCTGAGAGGAGGAATGCCCTGCCTGTCATCCGAACCTCGGGTTTGTAACCCTGGATCCTAGCATGAGGCATTTTAGCATTTGGTTGGGTTTGAACAGCCTAACAGCCTAGGACAAAGACTTTGTATGTTTTCTTATTCCGTAGTATTGTAGGTACTTCTTACTTAAGGAATCTGTGTTTTGGTTGTGCCTGGGCGTAATTCAGATTAGGAAGCATGAGCTGGAGGTGTGGTTCACGTAGTTGGCTCGATTGGCCATGAGAATGAAATGTCAGTGGTTATGTTTTTGCTCAAAAAAAGCTGACAAGCTAACCGGTGGACATCTTGAAACCTGGCAAACCCTTGTTGGAGGGGCTCCACCCTTCTCTAGGCAGGGTAGGTGGCTCTGCCTGCTGGCTGGTACCACCATCCTGTGGAGACCGTGCCTCCAAAGGGGGGTAGGGTGGGGGGTGTATTATGGGAGCTGTTCAGCCCTCAGGAGCCCCAGACTCCTCCCCGGTCTGACACCTCCCTAGCCCAGGTAGGTGTGGTGGTCCTGCCTGATGCCAGGAGCCCTGGTTTCCTAGGTAAAAGCCATGACTTCGCACACCTCTCATGGGGGCAGGGAAGGTGGCCATGTCTGGTGCTTTGTGCCCTGGCTTCCTAAGTAAAAGTCATGGCTTTGCCCGGCTCTCATGGGGGATTAAAGAAGCTGGTCAGCCTGTAAGTGCCCCAGACTCCTACCCGTTCTGATGCCACCTTGCCTGGGTAGGAAAGATGGCCCTGCCCGGTGCAGGGAGCCCTGGCTTCCTTAGCAATAGCCATGGTTTCGCACACCTCTCATGGGGGATTACGGGAGCTGTCAGCCCGTGGGAGCATCAGACTCCTCCCCGGTATGAACCCATCCAGGTCTGGGTAGAGAAGGTTGCCCTGCCTGGTGCTTTGAGCCCTGGTTTCCCAGGCGAGAGCCATGGCTGCACCCACCTCTCACGGCGGATTATAGGAGCTGATCAGCCTGTAAGAGCCACAGACTCCTCCCTGGTCTGACAACATCATTGCCTGGTATTGCCCTGGGCCTTCATATTGGGCCCCATGGTTCCGCAACCCGTCCCTCCTGCCAGCCTGGTGGTAGAGGGACCCCAGGGGTACAGGCACCCATGGATGAAGACAAAAACGTCCTTCAGAGAATGATTTTCAATAAATCACAGCAAGCTAGATGTTCTGCTACTTACGAACCCCTGACCTAGAATCAGATTGTCTAGAATTGATTTAGAACCAGGTGCCCCACGAACATGCAGTGCAAAAGGGTCAAAAAGGCAACCCTCTTCCATCCACACTCTGCTCTACACACCGCCCCAGAGGCCAGCTATCCCAAGCCAACCGAGGCTCCATGGCACTGTGGTATAATTATGGTTTAGGAAAGTTCTGACTTGGAGGCATTCAGTCATAATTCCGCAGATGGCAGCTTTTCCCCATTGGCTCCTCAGCCAAGCACGTACACCAAATATCTAAACCTGTGGTTCCTCTCATACTGAGCAGGACTAACCATTCTCACGACCATCTTAACCCTGGTCATGTTTCCTATTAGTGGGTGAACAATGCTTGGTGAATTCTGCTTTTCAATAATAAGTAGGATCAAAAAGGGACACCTGTATGAACACTTCACTGTCACAAGTCAGTTATCCCTGTAGTAACTTTTCTGACACATCCTGCTTGAAACTCAAAAAGTCAGAAGGATTGTGAGGGCACTCTTTTCACAGCCTATATTCATACTGAAAATAAAGATCGGGCAAGCTTTTGCCCTTCATCTATGCAAGAGGTTTCTGCCCTCCCTGAGCTTGCCTTAGGACACCTTTATTATTGTTTGACAGGTGTACTGCCTCAGTCAAACCCCCCACCAGCCACTATCCCCAGAGTGGCTCATCTACCCTACCTCACCAGATGGGTGAAAAAACAATAAGAGTAACAATATTTCACCAGTGACACATTGGCCTCCTATTTGTCCTATACCTATCATGTCTTTTCACAGTGCCAGACTAGAGTCAATCTCAACAGGGACTTCTTTCTCCTCTGGTTCTGCCAAGCCCATTTCCCTGGCTGTGGTTTCACTAGTTTCTATGTAGAGACAGTGGGAGTTTCAGTCATCCATTTATGTTCATCACTAATTAGACGACAAACCAATGTGGTATTCTTGTACCACCTCACTGTGGCTCAATCTGGGTTATTATTGCTACCCATCAGTGTCAAGTCGCTGTTGCTTCTAACAGCACAATAATTGTCCTGGAGTACAACTATACTTGAAGTTGTCCTTACAGGAACATGAATCACATATTGGATAGAGATAGTGCACCCTCCAGGACCTCTCTAACACTACAAATTGTCTGACTTGCTGCACTTCTGGATCTTCTGGATACAAATGACCTGTGCAACGTAAGAATTGATGTTAACTGTACCAATTATGTGTATGCAATTATAATAAATCTAGCCTGAATTCTCCCACATGTCTAAGTATCAACATATGTACATGTATATAAATACATTATCAACTTCATCTAAATTTACACGCACAACTATTGTAATAATAAATCTATGTCTAATACTATGATTCACTCCTGACATTGTAACTATAACAGAATTCAAGTGTAAAATAAATAGATACTCTTAGGATCAGAATTTTAATTGAGAAGGAAACTGGGTTAACAATTCAGTGTACATTAGAATGTTGAACAAATCAGTCAGTTGTCCATGAATACTTGGCACATTTTTAAAGTGTTCACTAAAGTAGTCAGGCAAACAAACTTCTTGAATGGGAGAGACATTTGTAGTCCAAGTTTAGCTAGAACAATGTCATTATACTGAGGCCAAATACCCGACATCCTATTAATAAAAACCATGACATCTTACAGTGGAAAAGTTTGTGAGATTTTTGATTTCTTGTGATAAATCCTAATAGCCGTTAACTTTACTTTCAAATGCTTGTTCAAGGGAATTTTGTGAATTTTCATGTTAGTTTGAGAAATCAATTAACACAGCAGTACCATCTTTGGTGAACACTGCCTTAGGTTTCCTTTATTTGCCTTGACTATCTTTGATACAAGGTCCCCTATATGTCATCCAACCACATCTTTTCACTCTATCAAGTGCTAGAATTTTATTGTCTTTTTATATTTATGTCCTATGTTTTAGGACATGTACCTGATGATTTTCTGATGGAATTTGCATGCTGTTAGGATGGTTGCGTTCCGAAAGCCATCTTTTGAACAAACTCGTCTTTAGGACGCATTTGTTCAGCACACAAGTCATTTTAATGACTTGCCTTACAGGGGTGCTGGGTGTTGGAATAGTTTCATTTACTATTCCAACTCCAGTCTGTACAACAGTAGGGAAGGTGTTGGACTTTAAATCCAACACCATTTCACCAATGCAACCCCCTAAAAGCAAGTTGTTGTTACAGCTTGCGTGCTGAACGAATTAGTGCTAATGCCGTGTTCGTTCTATTGCCGGCGCTGTGTTAGCACAGCGTGATTCTGTGTTCATCCGAAAGGATGTTTCCCGCACCTGATACACAAGCAATTCTTTCACAACCATCTTTACAGTATCTGCAATTAGCAAATGTTTGAATTCTTCCTTTGGAGATGGTTTCTCTATTGTATAAGACGTTTGCTCTCAGCATCAGTGCAGCGATATATTGGTTTTCCTTCAATTTCATGCGTTTACTAATCCAGAAATTGGAAGTTGGATTGTTTTATAAATATTTAATACCATCCCCTTGTACAGGGAGATTTTTCCATTTCTCAAATTCTTCTTTTCTCCAGTCATATGTTGCTAACAATTGCAGATCATAGCTTAGGAATCTAAAGTCCAATATGTTCAGTTTGTACATTTTGAAGATATTATAAATTGTATTATTTATTATATCCCCTGCATACATGTAAGAGTGAGCAATGTACAGATCTAGAGTTTCTCTAAGAGATATAACAGATTGTTGATTTTGTTTATTCCTATTGTTGTACACAACTTTACTATGTTTAGGCACCATTTTATCTTTTTGAGTAGAGGAGACCATCACAGGTGTATGCCGGTAGGTGGAGTAAGTGTTTGACATATATCTTTATTGTCTGGCCTAACTCAATGAAGGTCTTTGCTTCTATGCCTGCCATTTCTACTCTAAATAACAGCTTAGGAACCAGGTATTAACATAATTCAACCTTTTCTGTGGTAAACTGTCAAGTTTTTTGAGCCCACTATGTTAGTACCTCATTTATTTTTCTGTTTCATGCATGACCTGTGTGAGGATCAAAGTTCAATCCGAGGTATCTCTCACGGTCACCTAGATGTATGTTTTCAATGTTTTGTTTCTCGAATTGGCATAGTTTGCAGTTATTCGCCATGATTTTGTCTTTATGATGATTTATGGAAAAAAATTACTGTTTCACATCCAGTTTTAGGCCTGCTGTTTAGATTAATTTTTCAACGACCTTCAAATTAGTACTCATTCCTTCCCATGTGCTACTGGATACTGCTATATCTTTCTTTTAAACTTTATTTAACATTTTGCATGTTAAGTTAACAAACATATGTAGCAGTTACTCAATGCAGCAGTACATCGATTACAATAAGGAATAACAGTGTCACACATATACATCTTTCAGTGAGAGCATCGCACATAAAGCGCAAGAGACAAAACATCAGTAAAGTCAAATTTCCACAGTTCAACATTGCTGTGGTCATTACCACCTTTGTGTAGCCATATGTATATAATACTGTTTCCATAGTAGAACAGCCCACCCTGGCTGGGGCAATCCCATCAGGAGGTTGTGATGACAAAACAGAGCTCTCCTCGAGCAGATAGTTTTTAAAGGGCCCCATACGTTTGGTATTACAATAAATGAGACTGTTAAGCCAGGCTTGAGTTGTTGGAATAGATCTATTTCCCCACAGTAGTGCCAATTCTCACTGAGCTAACAGCAAGGCAATGGCTACGAATCTTCGCACTTGTTTTGGGAAATTACCAACGTATCCCAATAGGGCCACCTCTGGCAGAGGGTTGATCTCAAGGTGTATCATACGTGACAATATTGTATACACTGCCTTCCAATATCCCCCCACCTTTACACAAGTCCAAGTCATATGAGCGAAGTCAGCGTGGTGAGCTCCGCATTTCCGGCACAAGTGTGATCACAAGGGGTCAATGGAGTGGATTTTAGCCAGTAGCATGTATGCCCTCCATAAACATTTTAAATGTAAAAATTTATAAGTTTATGTTTACAATTCATGGGCACTTCTTTAGTCTGGGTACAGCAGAAAACCCAATGCTCGTCTTCTATTGGGTAGCGTAGGTCTCGTTCCCAGGACTCACATATCTTGAGGTCTCTGCTGGGCATCAGTGCCATAGAGGCTTTATACAGTTTGGATATGAGCTCGGCACCATCTTGATTAGCAATAAAAAGGGTCAGCGGTGGGAAAGAGGCAGGCTCCAGCAGGAACTCAGATACTTGTGCCCTCCGAGCACTACGGAGTCTCCTGAATATGAAGTGGTCCATAAAGGAAGCTCCGTTAAAATCTATCCTCCTCAGTACTTGAGAAGACATGTCCTCCCGGAAATAAGTCCCCAGCTGTATCCAATGAGTATGCACTGAGTGTATGCTGTACAAGGTTTTCTGCTGTAATGGGAAGCCATGGACTGTTGATTGCCGGAAGTTTAGAAGAGTAAAATGTGTGTTGTCCAGTCATCCTCGCTAGTTTTAACCATGCCCAGATAGTGGTGGATACTGTCTGTATGTATCCGGGAGTTTCTGAGGAACCCTTTCGGTGGTATCATTTTGGGTGGAGTAGGGAGTACTAAATCAGCTTCCAGTCTGGAATAAGGTATTCTAGCATCAGGGTCGTACCAGGAGTGTGCAAAGCTACATTGCGCTACTAAATAATAAATGTAGAAGTTGGGAACCCCCAGACCCCCCGTTCACATGGTAGAGTCAGCGTATTTCAGCTGATCCTTGCTCTGCCTCCACCCCATACCAATCTTATCAGATGGGACCGTAATGTGCGAAAGAAGCTGTTAGGGAGTCGCATGGGGATATTACGAAACAGGTAAACAAATTTTGGAACTACCACCATCTTAATGAGGGCTGCTCTCCCAGCCAGTGATAGGGGAAGTTTTATCCATCGCTCGACCTGTTGTTCCAGCGCGTTAAGTGCAGGACCGTAGTTTAATAGTATAATCTGATCGACCTCTCTATGTAGCTGTATTCCCAAATATCTGGTGGAATCATCGCAGCTCACCAAGGGGAAAGTACATTCCCACCTAGTAGTAGATGTTGTCAGTGGGAAGATTTCTGATTTTCCCCAATTAACCCCCAAACCTGAGAACGCCCCAAAACTAATAACCTCTCTGATTAGTGGGTCAAGGTTCTCCTGAGGGTGCCGGACATACAGAACAATGTCATCAGCATATATGGAGATTAGTAGGGAGCCAGTATTGAATTGCAGACCCCTGTGTAAATGCCTTTCCTGTAGATGTCTGACCAGGGGATCCAGAGCTATTATAAAAAGTAGCGGAGACAGGGGGCATCCCTGTATGGTGCCACGGGAAAGCTGAAACTGGGAAGGCAAGGACCCATTTAGGTGGAACTTACCTGTGAGGTAGGAGTGCCGTGAGATTAACATATCCCTTCGGAATACCCATTCTTTGCATGATTGTGAAGAAAAAAAGCCACTCCAGGCGGTCAAATGCCTTTTCGACATTGAGCAATGCAGCCGCGGCCAGCACTACTGGCACTATCCTATGAAGGACTGCAAATAAAGTATGGAGGTTTAGGGCAGTGGACCTGTGTGGGGTAAATCCAGATTGGGTAGGTGAAATGATCTTGTCCATCAGGAGTGCCAATGTAAGTGCTAACAATTTCGCCAGTATCTTGTAATCAAGATTTAACAAGAACAGTGGTTGGTATGAACCCCATAAAAGCGGGTCTTTGCCGGGTTTGAGGAGCAATATAATCACGGCTTCCTGCAATGTGGGAGATAGTATCTGCCGCCTAAGGGCCTCATTATATACCTCTAATAAATAGGGAGCAAGGGTGCTTTTTTAGGCCTTATAGAAGTTGCCGGTGAAGCCATTGAGGCCAGGGGCTGTTGCACCATCGATGGCATCTAAGGCACTGATGATTTCTTCTGCGGATGAAAGGCTCCTCTAGGAACTGTTGCATGACTTTATCTAGCCATATCAAAGCTATTTTGTCCAATTATGCCGCCAGTCCTCAGTACCATGTTCTGACCGCGTCGTATACAGACTAGAGTAATAATCCAGGAACTCGTCCTGGATATAAGGGGAACTAGTAATTATGCTACCCTGCTCTGAGCAGAGACTGGTGATGTATTCGTGCCCCGAAGGGGTCCTCAGGAGACGTACCAATGTGCGACCTGGACTCTCCCCTTCTCAATAACGCTGTGCAACTGAGTATTTGCTTAAGAAATGGGCCTCCTGTACCGCCAGATGTCGAGCACTCGTGTTGTGGTCGGGGTTTCTGGCCTATTCCTGGTCTAATAAGCTTAGCTGGTGTTCAATATTTGTGAGTGTGCGTCGTAGGTCTCTTGGGCACCCTGGCATGTTTTGGAATGCAGACCTCCCTAGCAAAGGCCTTAAATGCCTCCCAGAGTGTGGCCCAGGACTGGACTAACTCAACATTAAGCTCAAAATATTCATTGATTGCCTCCTGCAGTTCAGCACGGAAGATCTCGTCCTGTAAGGCTTGACTTGGGAAGCACCATTGTCTTTCGGTACCCTCCAGACGTGTCATAAGTGTCATTATAACTGGGGAGTGGTAAGATAGCGTTCTGGGCAAGTGTTGAGAGTCCTCGTACAAGGCAACTTAATTAGAAGATACAAGCCAAAAATCCAATCTCATCAGCGTATTGTGTTGGACTGTGTAGTGTGTGTATGCGCTGCCGCTTGGTCAGCAATATCTCCATACGTCTATCAGACCGAGCTTGTCACATTGGGTCAACAACACACAGCGAGTATGAGGTTTCGTGGCTGGGGAGATGTATGTACTATTACGTGTGGGATCTACTAACAGGTTAAAGTCCCCACCCATGCATACATAGTCCTCCTCTACTTGCAGGATTTGGGCATGTATGTCATGGAAGAACTCTGGGTCATCTACATTAGGAGCTACACACATATGAAAGCTATTCGTACGTCCATAAGATTTCCCACTACTATTGAATACCTGCCCCCTTCGTACAGTCGGAAACTGAGGAGCTGAAAGGGTAGGTGCTTAAGTATCAATATGGCCATACCTCTTGCATGTGTACTGTAATTTGCGAAATATCTGTGAGGACCCCATGTTCTGGCGAAATGTGTCTGTGTCGATCAAAGCAGATGTGTTTCTTGAAGAAACGCCACATCTATCTGTTGGTGCTGTAGAGAGTTTAGAATTAATTTACTCTTCTTTGTATTATTGAATCCCCTGATGTTCCACGTTCTCAGTACTAATCTGGAGTGGGAGGCTACATTACCCCTGCCATCATGTGACAAACTCAGTACCAGGACTGATTCTGCACTGTGTAAACTCTGCATAACTGCCACATTGAGTAGAAATTACAAGTGAATGGAAAACAGAAAAAAACAATCGCCTTCCCCAAGCCCCACCCATCCCTGTACCCACAACCGCAGGGAAATGCCCTGTTTCCTAATACACAGAGTGTACCATGTGTGACCCCAATGGTACTGAGCAAAGACAAATAACATCATACACTCAAAGTAGAACAAACCAATCATTGTGGTACACACATGGGGTGTGGCAACGCCCCGCCAGTCAACAAGAATTTGCTAGGATAATTAGTTCAATTAAACAGCGACATGTGTAATTCTAACTTATGAACACGCCCACTAGGCAGTATCGAAAGAGACCCAGCACAATTCTGATAACAGTCATCGGTGGATCAAATATTCACATTATTCTGTGGCGAATAATTCCACACTGGCCACTGACCCACTGTGTGGGGGGAGGCTCCAGCCAGGGTTTTCTTTTGGGAGACTTCAGGACCTTTGTATTTGCAGCAAATTTCATGGACTTTCGAGGGGGAGTCAAGCACATGAGTTTTCCCTGCCACTTCTACACAGAGTCGAGCAGGGCAAATCATCCCGTATTTCAAGTCCAAATTATGGAGGGTGGCTTTAACACCAGTGAACTTCCTCCGAGCCTCTTGGACCATGGCTGTGAAATCCGGGAATAACGTTATAGTAGAACCCTGCCAGGATAGAGTACAATTTGTCTTGCCATCCGCAGAGCTATGTCTCTATCTCAGAAATTGAGAAGACGGGCCAGGATAGGTCTCGGAGGGGCGCCCGTGATGGGATGGGGACCCGTGGTGCGGTGCGCCCGCTCTACCACGAAAGTAGTGGTAAAGGATTTGTTGCCCAATAGGTCAGTCAGGAGTGTCTCCACAAAGGTGTCCATTCTACTGGTGTTTGTGGTCTCAAGGGACTTCAAGAATGCGTACATTATTGCGCCTCCTCCTGGCTTCTAAACCTTCATTTTTCATGGTGACACCCTTCAGTATTTTCTCCACTCTGTACAGGTGTTTAGTAGATTGCACAGTGCTGTCCTTTAAATCTGACACCCTACCTTCAACTGTGTCCAAGTGCCGTTTGTGCACCTACAATTTAGCCCCCATAGTGTCTAATCGTTTTTCCAGCGAGTCAAAACATCCGTCCAGGGCCTTGAAACCAGCTCTTAATTCCGTCATCCAGGCATCTGGGCAAGATGGGCCCCCCTCCAATCTGGATGCCTCCGCACCCCTCTCTGGCATTTCTGTGGCTGGGTTCATCTGCACCACGCTTGGAGCTGAAAACTGCAATACCTTTTGGTTAGGGTCTTTCCTGCCCATGACCCCCCAGTTGTGGTGCGGTGAATTGTACCACCAATGAAGCAGTCTGTGCCTTGTTGTATAATCAGGGCTTTCTTGATCCCAACTGTGTGCTGGAAACAGAAAGTAGTTAGGCCAATGTAAGAATACAAGGGTGTCCGAGTTTCCTAGCTAGCTGACACGCGGTGCCCTCCGGACCAGTTCACAGGCAGAATACTATGTGTCCGTCTGCCCTCTCGTGCGGCATCCCTTTATCACAAATGATCACCAGAACTGCCGTGCAAACGCACCCCGCCCGGCAGAAAAAAAGCCACTCCAGGCGGTCAAATGCCTTTTCGACATTGAGCAATGCAGCCGCGGCCAGCACTACTGGCACTATCCTATGAAGGACTGCAAATAAAGTATGGAGGTTTAGGGCAGTGGACCTGTGTGGGGTAAATCCAGATTGGGTAGGTGAAATGATCTTGTCCATCAGGAGTGCCAATGTAAGTGCTAACAATTTCGCCAGTATCTTGTAATCAAGATTTAACAAGAACAGTGGTTGGTATGAACCCCATAAAAGCGGGTCTTTGCCGGGTTTGAGGAGCAATATAATCACGGCTTCCTGCAATGTGGGAGATAGTATCTGCCGCCTAAGGGCCTCATTATATACCTCTAATAAATAGGGAGCAAGGGTGCTTTTTTAGGCCTTATAGAAGTTGCCGGTGAAGCCATTGAGGCCAGGGGCTGTTGCACCATCGATGGCATCTAAGGCACTGATGATTTCTTCTGCGGATGAAAGGCTCCTCTAGGAACTGTTGCATGACTTTATCTAGCCATATCAAAGCTATTTTGTCCAATTATGCCGCCAGTCCTCAGTACCATGTTCTGACCGCGTCGTATACAGACTAGAGTAATAATCCAGGAACTCGTCCTGGATATAAGGGGAACTAGTAATTATGCTACCCTGCTCTGAGCAGAGACTGGTGATGTATTCGTGCCCCAAAGGGGTCCTCAGGAGACGTACCAATGTGCGACCTGGACTCTCCCCTTCTCAATAACGCTGTGCAACTGAGTATTTGCTTAAGAAATGGGCCTCCTGTACCGCCGCCTCTTTAAATTCCTCCAATAGTGCCAGATGTCGAGCACTCGTGTTGTGGTCGGGGTTTCTGGCCTATTCCTGGTCTAATAAGCTTAGCTGGTGTTCAATATTTGTGAGTGTGCGTCGTAGGTCTCTTGGGCACCCTGGCATGTTTTGGAATGCAGACCTCCCTAGCAAAGGCCTTAAATGCCTCCCAGAGTGTGGCCCAGGACTGGACTAACTCAACATTAAGCTCAAAATATTCATTGATTGCCTCCTGCAGTTCTGCACGGAAGATCTCGTCCTGTAAGGCTTGACTTGGGAAGCACCATTGTCTTTCGGTACCCTCCAGACGTGTCATAAGTGTCATTATAACTGGGGAGTGGTCAGATAGCGTTCTGGGCAAGTGTTGAGAGTCCTCGTACAAGGCAACTTAATTAGAAGATACAAGCCAAAAATCCAATCTCATCAGCGTATTGTTTTGGACTGTGTAGTGTGTAAATGCGCTGCCGCTTGGTCAGCAATATCTCCATACGTCTATCAGACCGAGCTTGTCACATTGGGTCAACAACACACAGCGAGTATGAGGTTTCGTGGCTGGGGAGATGTATGTACTATTACGTGTGGGATCTACTAACAGGTTAAAGTCCCCACCCATGCATACATAGTCCTCCTCTACTTGCAGGATTTGGGCATGTATGTCATGGAAGAACTCTGGGTCATCTACATTAGGAGCTACACACATATGAAAGCTATTCGTACGTCCATAAGATTTCCCACTACTATTGAATACCTGCCCCCTTCGTACAGTCGGAAACTGAGGAGCTGAAAGGGTAGGTGCTTAAGTATCAATATGGCCATACCTCTTGCATGTGTACTGTAATTTGCGAAATATCTGTGAGGACCCCATGTTCTGGCGAAATGTGTCTGTGTCGATCAAAGCAGATGTGTTTCTTGAAGAAACGCCACATCTATCTGTTGGTGCTGTAGAGAGTTCAGAATTAATTTACTCTTCTTTGTATTATTGAATCCCCTGATGTTCCACGTTCTCAGTACTAATCTGGAGTGGGAGGCTACATTACCCCTGCCATCATGTGACAAACTCAGTACCAGGACTGATTCTGCACTGTGTAAACTCTGCATAACTGCCCCATTGAGTAGAAATAACAAGTGAATGGAAAACAGAAAAAAACAATCGCCTTCCCCAAGCCCCACCCATCCCTGTACCCACAACCGCAGGGAAATGCCCTGTTTCCTAATACACAGAGTGTACCATGTGTGACCCCAATGGTACTGAGCAAAGAGAAATAACATCATACACTCAAAGTAGAACAAACCAATCATTGTGGTACACACATGGGGTGTGGCAACGCCCCGCCAGTCAACAAGAATTTGCTAGGATAAATAGTTCAATTAAACAGCGACATGTGTAATTCTAACTTATGAACACGCCCACTAGGCAGTATCGAAAGAGACCCAGCACAATTCTGATAACAGTCATCGGTGGATCAAATATTCACATTATTCTGTGGCGAATAATTCCACACTGGCCACTGACCCACTGTGTGGGGGGAGGCTCCAGCCAGGGTTTTCTTTTGGGAGACTTCAGGACCTTTGTATTTGCAGCAAATTTCTTGGACTTTCGAGGGGGAGTCAAGCACATGAGTTTTCCCTGCCACTTCTACACAGAGTCGAGCAGGGCAAATCATCCCGTATTTCAAGTCCAAATTATGGAGGGTGGCTTTAACACCAGTGAACTTCCTCCGAGCCTCTTGGACCATGGCTGTGAAATCCGGGAATAACGTTATAGTAGAACCCTGCCAGGATAGAGTACAATTTGTCTTGCCATCCGCAGAGCTATGTCTCTATCTCAGAAATTGAGAAGACGGGCCAGGATAGGTCTCGGAGGGGCGCCCGGGATGGGATGGGGACCCGTGGTGCGGTGCGCCCACTCTACCACGAAAGTAATGGTAAAGGATTTGTTGCCCAATAGGTCAGTCAGGAGTGTCTCCACAAAGGTGTCCATTCTACTGGTGTTTGTGGTCTCAAGGGACTTCAAGAATGCGTACATTATTGCGCCTCCTCCTGGCTTCTAAACCTTCATTTTTCATGGTGACACCCTTCAGTATTTTCTCCACTCTGTACAGGTGTTTAGTAGATTGCACAGTGCTGTCCTCTAAATCTGACACCCTACCTTCAACTGTGTCCAAGCGCCGTTAGTGCACCTACAATTTAGCCCCCATAGTGTCTAATCGTTTTTCCAGCGAGTCAAAACATCCGTCCAGGGCCTTGAAACCAGCTCTTAATTCCGTCATCCAGGCATCTGGGCAAGATGGGCCCCCCTCCAATCTGGATGCCTCCGCACCCCTCTCCGGCATTTCTGTGGCTGGGTTCATCTGCACCACGCTTGGAGCTGAAAACTGCAATACCTTTTGGTTAGGGTCTTTCCTGCCCATGACCCCCCAGTTGTGGTGGGGTGAATTGTACCACCAATGAAGCAGTCTGTGCCTTGTTGTATAATCAGGGCTTTCTTGATCCCAACTGTGTGCTGGAAGCAGAAAGTAGTTAGGCCAATGTAAGAATACAAGGGTGTCCGAGTTTCCTATCTAGCTGACACGCGGTGCCCTCCGGACCAGTTCACAGGCAGAATACTATGTGTCCGTCTGCCCTCTCGTGCGGCATCCCTTTATCACAAATGATCACCAGAACTGCCGTGCAACGCACCCCGCCCGGCAGCCATTCAATGCCTGGCCAGAAAGTTCTCTGTTATGGTGTGGCCTAGGCGTGCAGCTGCACTTCAGCGGCCCAGGTAGTCTGCAGCCACCTCGCGCTCCACAGCCTGTCAGAAGCTCGGCTAGTCGTGTGCATCACCCCGCCCCCAGGCGACACAGGCCGGACACGCCAGTCGGGTGACTGGTTCCCAGGCTCGCCCGCGTCCTCTCTCGCTGTGGCGCCTCCGGGAGCTCAGCAGCTGGCTTACCTGTGTGTCCGGGGGCCGGGGATCTCAGTGCTGGGGAGCGCCCTCATAGTGGAATCCCCTTTCGGCAGCCCACTCTGCGCTGCTGCAGGCCACAAGCCATGTCGTCCTCTCGGGAGCCAGAGTGCGCGTCTCAACTGGTTGTTTCCGGAGCACGATTTACACACCTCCATGCGCCCCCCTCCAGCCTCAGCACACCCCTTCTCAGCCTCAACTGCAGCTATGATCGTCGCGAAGCTCCCATTCGCTGTGTGGTGTAAGGTAGGCAAATTGATTATTAAGTGCGGATAGGATCCAGGATGTCGGGTCGGTTGGCGGAGCTACAGCGCTATGCAGCCAACTTAGTCGGTATCTTGGCCACGCCCCGATACTGCTATATCTTCAGAAAAGGCCAGAGCTGTGATTTTCTCAATAAGTCCATTGATCCAACGGTGAAGCCCTTTCTGAAGATCACATTTTAGAGGATCACAATGTTAAACAAAAGTGGGGATAGTGAGTAACCTTGTTTTGCTCCAGATTTCATTGTCATGTCTGGTATGGATTCATTGTTATTACCCCTGAAGAACGCTGATTAGATCTCATATGCTTGACGGAACTCTTTGTCTTTCGAGACTCCGTATAATGTGAACATGGCTGACAGAGTCAAATTCTTTTGAAATGTCTATGACCACCACTGCAAAAGTTTTTTTCTTTTTTGACCCTTTTATGATGTTCTTAAGCAGTGTTAGGTTTTCGAGACTCCCTCTCACTTTCATGAAGCCCTTTAGTCTTGTATTCAAATTAATGAAAGAGGTAAGTCTTTTGGTCAATGTTTTTGGAAATAGCTTCATGAATACTGTACCAATTGTAATCGGTCTCCAATTGCTTATTATGTTTAGCTCATTGATTGGTACATTGTTTGGAATTAGATTCAAAATGTTCTTTTTTATGCATTCTGGGCCTCTTCTCATTATTAACCAAGTGGATAATATTTTGAGCGGCATCCTTGGTTATTTTTTATGACAATTGTGTAGATCATTTAAACCAATATTATCAGGCCTCAGTGCTTTATTTAAATTAGAGTCTTTGAATGCTCTGTTATGTCAAGAAGTGTAATTTCTTTGCACGGACGCTCAAAATCCCATTCTTCTGGTATTCTGTCAATATGGATGAATTTTGTATTTTTCTTATTTTCTTTTTCAATAACGCCTTTGTATTATTGAAATATATCATCAGCACTCATGTGGCAAGTGGCATGTATTGCATAATCTGGAAATGTCTTTCTTGAACATTGCCCCATATTCCTTATAGCTGCCTTTTACTTTTGTACATATTTTCTTATACAATTTATTAAGCATTTCATTTTTTTTAAATTGTTTTTGGTATGTTACTTTGGATTGAGTCATTCAGAATCTCATCTACAGCAGTGCTCATAAGCTCATTACCAATTTCAAGTGGATATTCAGTGCGATTGACTGGCTTTGGATATATATCAATGGCCTTGTCTAAGATATCTATCACAATGTCTTCCATTAGGTCCATAGCAGCTCCGTGATGTTTCAAATTTTTGAAATATTTTTGAACTTTTGATATTATGTTATTTAGATCATTAAAGAGATTGTAGGCGCAGCTTTCTGCTGATAGTCTTTTTCCAATTCAGCTAGCAGCAATATTTAGTTTTTTTGACCGCAGTTATGATAGTTTGAAGCTTGTATGTGACTTTTTTGGTGACATCACTTCACTTGTCCCTGGGCTTATTATTAGTCTCATACACATCTGGCAGTTTTCCAAATCTTACTGCAATTGTCAATCAGTCCTGATAAGGCTACAAATTCCTTGTTTTTACTGAGGTCTAAGGTTTCCTCATTGTCTATTCGTATGAGGTGAACAGGGTGATAAAATGAACTTTGATTAGTTGTTATTGACTGTGCTGTTAGATCTAGGTGTAGAGTTGACAAAATCGGCACGGAGGATAATGATTTGTTCAAAAGACAGCACCTTCTTTCGCCATTTTAGTGGCGTTTTCGATATCTAGGAACTTTTCCATCTGGAATTGGGATTGTTATCTTCACAATTTCTCGCTATCATACTCATGACCATGATAGAACCTTCTTTAGCATATCTCTGTAGACTTCTCCTCAATTGAGTCTTGCTTCTCCCGGTGGGGGTTCAGCTGCGGTGAGTACTGCAGCGTTACTGACCAGTGCCCCCAAGCTTATTTTGCTTCTTGAGTTTTGGGGAGGCGCGCCCTCCTGGTCCCAGCTGCTGCCTCCACCTCTCCGGGGCTGATGCCTGGTGCCCGAATCTGACTTTCCCCTTTCTTTGCGGCATTCTGAATGATGAAGCTACAGCCCCTGGAGCCCGGGTGTGTGTACGTCGACGTAAAAGCTTTTGGGTGTATACGGTATACTGGCGCTCATATAGTTATTAACACTAAGTTTGTCCTAACAAATAATACGTTTGGTGCATCCAAAAGACGGGGAAGAGAACACCCTACTTCCCTAAACTCAATCAGAGATTGAACAGAACTTAGACAATGTTTTCGGAGCACACATGCACTTTTAGAGTTCAATTCTCAATATATGAAAAAATCAGCAAAAAGTCAGTTGGGCTCTTGTTGTTTTCTTCTATAATTTCATCACATTCCAATCCCTTTGTGCCAACGCGTTTCGCTGTGGTACAGTTGACCTACGGCTTCATCAGGGCTTAGAGTTTCTCAAGAATTGATCCTCACTGTAGAATTTAATGCGGCAATAATTTGTCCAACTCAGGACCTCACAGCTCCTGGAGAGAGAAATCGGAGGACAATGGGGTCCCTCATACCTTGTCTCTAAATAATCTGGAGAAAGGCTACCTACCTTCCTTGTAATCCATGCACACCGAGTGAAAGGAGGGCCATTAGAGGGGTAATATCCAATCTCCTGGAGCCCTAGCTTGGAGAGTCAAATGAGCCATCATCAGGACTTCCAGATAGGTCCAGCCATCACAATAACAGTACAATCCTGGCTAAACCACCCTTCTCCCCCCCTCAAGCATTCTGCTCTGCACGCAGATGTCAGTTTTTCACCCCTGCCTACGCTCAGGTGAGCAAGGCTTGTAGGAAAGGCCCTTTGGACAGGGCTGGAAGGGAGCTGCAGACTTGGGCCCCTAGGGGTGACCTTGGACCTTGCTCAGCCTGCTGGCACCTAGGTGAGAACAACCAAAAAACAAGGGGGTCCTAGATCAATCAATCAATCAATCAGTGAACTTGTAAAGCACGCTACTTACCCGTGAGGGTCTCAAGGCCCTTTACGGGGGTGGGGGTGCTGCTACTGCTCGAAGAGCCAGGTCTTGAGGAGCCGTCTGAAGGTGAGAAGGTCTTGGGTCTGCCGCAGATGGATGGGAAGGGTGTTTCAGGTCTTGGCGGCGAGGAAGAAGGATCTGCTGCCGGCGGTTGGTCGCCGGATGCACGGGACGGTGGCAAGGGCAAGGTTGGTGGAGCGGAGCTGGCGGGCTGGGGTGTAGAAGTTGAGTCTGTTGTTCAGGCAGGCTGGTCCGGTGTTGTGGAGTGCTTTGTGTGCGTGGGTGAGGAGTTTGAAGGTGATCCTCTTGGTGATGGGCAGCCAGTGCAGGTCTCTCAGGTGGGAGGTGATGTGGCTGCGGCGGGGGACGTTTTGGATGCGTTGTAGTCGTCGCAAGTGTTTGGCCGGGATTCCTGCGTAGAGTGCATTGCCGTAGTCCAGCCTGCTACTGATGAGGGCTTGGGTAACCGTTATTTTGGTTTTGGATCGGGATCCACTTGTAGATCCTGCGAAGCATGCGGATGAATCCTAGGTTACGTGCGTGGTCCGTGGGTGTAGGGGCTGTTCCTAGTGTGGTCGGCCACCAGGAGTCATCCCACGCAGAGGGGGTGGGGCTGAAGATGAGGACTTCCGTCTTGTCCGACTTCAGCTTCAGGTGGCTTTTTCTCATCCAGTCGGCGACGGCCTTCATTCCCTCGTGGAGGCTGGTTTTGGCGGTGTGTGGGTCTTTGGTGAGGGAGAGGATGAGCTGTGTGTCATCGGCGTAGGAGATAATATTCAGGTCGTGCTGGCGGGCCAATTGTGCGAGGGGGGCCATGTAGACGTTGAACTGGGTCGGGCTGAGGGATGATCCCTGAGGTACTCCGCAGATGATGTTGTGGCTTCGGATCGGAAGGGTGCGAGGCGCACTCGTTGGGTTCTGTCGGAGAGGAAGGACGTGGTCCAGTCCAGGGCCTTCTTCTGGATTCCAGCTCCTTGGAGCCGTGTCGAAGGCGGCTGACAGGTCCAGGAGGATGAGGGCTGAAGTTTCGCCGTTGTCTAGTTGGAGCCTGATGTCGTCTGTGGCGGCGATGAGGGCTGTCTCGGTGCTGTGGTTTCATATGAATCCGGACTGGGAGGGGTCTAGTATGTTGTTGTCCTCGAGGTGGCGTGTCAGCTGTATGTTGGCGATTTTCTCGATGACCTTCGCCGGGAAGGGGAGCAGAGAGATGGGCCGGAAGTTCTTGAGGTCTTTGGGGTCCGCCTTGGGCTTTTTGAGGAGGGCGTTGATTTTGGCGTGCTTCCAGCTTTCCGGGAATGTCGCTGTGTCGAAGGAGATGTTGATAATCTTCCGTAGTTGGTGAGCGATGGTTGCATCGGCATTGTTGTAAACGTGATGTGGGCAGAGGTCTGACGGAGTTCCTGAGTGGATGGAGTTCATGATCTTGCGTGTCTAGTTGTCGTTGACGTGGGTCCAGGAGGTCAGCTGGTTGGTGCCGGTGGGGGTCGGGGTCAGGTCTGTTGCTGTCGGGACGAGTGATGTGTTGAAGCTGTCGTGGATGTCGGCGATCTTGCGATGGAAGAAGGTGGCCAGTGAGTCACACAGATCTTGCGAGGGCGGGATGCCGCTGGTGTTGGCGCTGGGGTTGGAGAATTCCTTCACTATGTTGAAAAGCTCTTTGCTGTCGTGTGCGTTGTTGTCCAGGCGGGTTTTGAGGGAAGATCTCTTGGCTGATGTGATGAGCTGGTGATGTCTGCGGGTGGCATACTTGTGGGCTGTGTGGCTGTTTGGTGTGCGGTCGTGGAGCCATTACTTCTCCAGCTTCCGGCATGTACGTTTGGAGGTCTGGAGTTCTTCGGTGAACCAGGTGGCTTTCTTGCTGGGGTGGTTGATGGAGGGTTTTTTGAGCGGGGCGAGGGTGTTGGCGCAGTCGTCGACCCACTTTCTGAAGTTTCGGGCGGCGGTATCTGTGTCTGTGGGGTCGGTTGGCGGGTTATGGGCGAGCGTGGAGGTCAGCTGGTCTTCGGTGACTTTGCTCCAGCAGCGGCGGGGCAGCTGTTGGGTGCATTAGTGCCTGGTTGGTTTCTTGAAGGTGAAGTGGATGCAGCGGTGGTCAGTCCAGTGGAGTTCGGTGGTGTGGTTGAAGGCGATGTGGGTGCTTGTGGAGAAGACGGGGTCGAGTGTGTGGCCGGCGGTGTGGGTCGGTGACGAGTGGTTGGAGGCCGATGTTGGCGAGGTTGTCAATCAGGGTGGCGGAGTTGGCATTGTTGTTGTTCTCGAGGTGGAAGTTCAAGTCCCCGAGGAGGATGTAGTCCGTGGAGGCGAGTGCGTGGGTGCTGGCGAGGTCGGCGATGGAGTCGCTGAAGTGGTCCCGGGGTCCGGGGGGTCTGTAGATGAGTGTTCCTCTGAGGGTGGTGTCGGTGTGGATCCTGAAGTAAAGGTGTTCCGCGGAGTTGAGGGTGTGGACCTGGAGGGTGGACTTGTGGACGATGGCTATTCCTCCTACAATTCCGTTGGTGCGGTCTCTGCAGGAGATCTTGTAGCCGTCCGGGATGGCTATGGCTATGTCTTGTGCCACGGAGTCATTCCACCAGGTTTCAGTCAGGAAGGCAACGTCTGGGGCGGAGGTGTTGAGCAGGTCCCATAGCTCGATGGCATGTTTACGTGCGGAGTTGAGGAGTATGCAGCGAAGGCTGTTGTTGGGTCTGGTCCTGGGAGGTTTGGTGGTTCTGTCGCAGGTGAAGTGGCAGGTGCTGCAGGAGAAGGGCCCGTGGGTTCGTTTCGGGGCGGCCTAGAAGCAGCGGTGGTCTCGGTTGGTGTTGAGAGCATGGAGGGTGTCGGCGTCGTACCGGAGTCTGGCGTCGTAGAGTGTGCAGAGTTTAGGGGGTCTGGCGCTGCGTGCGGTCCAGGCGTGGATGGGCACAGATGGGCTTGCCTTTGGCGCGTCAGCGGCACGTCTGCTGCGCGGCCGGGCAGCGGCTGCCATTTAAGGAGGGGAGGGAGGGAGGAGCAGCTGGGAGGCGGTAGCGGGCGGTGAGGGGGCGTGGTCGCAGGGGGCAGCGGCTGGAAAGCGGGAGACAGAAGGCAAAAAAGGGGGGTTGGCGATCTGGGCAGCAGCGGGCAAAACGGAGCAAGTGCACACAACAACAGGCAGAGAATACAAGATAAGGCAACTTAATACAGAAGAAAAATTAAGAAGGCAAATTAGGGCAAACCAGTGTACAGCGGCGAACTGCGTCACCGGAGCCTCGAACACACGCAAGGAGCGGCAGCAGCGGGGCGAGCACACACAGGTGGTGCTGTTCGGCAGTGGGGTGACCTGGCCTGCGAGCAGGGTCAGGGGTCTGGAGACACACTCCCTACTAATCCAAATGAAGGATGCCCTCTTTACTTGTAATCCGTTCACCGTGAGTGACAGAGGGGGCATTGGAGATAACTCATCTGACCTCATGGAGCCCTGCCTGGGCTTGAGGACTCAAATGAGCTCTCATTGGGACTTCCAGTGCAGCCTGGCCATCTGGACTCTCCAATGGAAGTCATTGCTCATGTCTAGATGTTTAGGGTTCATAGCAACCAGATGCCCACACTCCGAGGATGGCCATCTGGTCGCCTCCATGACTTCTGAGAAAGGATTCTGCTCACCCTTGGAGGGGACGGGTACTCTGAGGCTCATGTTCTCTGAGCTTGAGCTGGTTATCAGGAATGGGGCGATGGCAGGGGGTCTCACGGAGCTCTAACCTGGGGCCCAGTCAGAGCTTCTGAACCTGTATAAAGATGGCAGCCTCTCTGGTCTAACGGGACCCTGTCCTGCACACTTTCCGACACAGCAGGTTGGAATTATGAACCTAAGGTTAGGGGCTGCCAACCCAGGGCCCACCAGGCCTTGAGCCAGTGCGAGCTTCTGAACACGGACAAGGAGGGGAGACCTTCCAAGGCCTGTGGGTCCCAGTATACAGCACTTTGAGACACAGCGGGCCAGGGAACGGTGACAGGGCTGGTGTCTTCCACCCAAGGGCCGGTACAAGCTCTTTTCCGGGGCCCAATCAGGCTCCTGAACCCGGACAAGCAGGGGAGGCCTCCAAAGGCCTGCGGGACCCGGTCCTGTGCACTTTGTGACACAGCGGGGTGGAAAAGAGAGCACCTGTCAGAGTTTCTGAATCAGGGGAGGCCTCACAATCCCTATGGTTCCCTATCGGCTGCACCCTGAGACATTGTGGGCAAGAGAACAGAGCCCAGGGTTGGAATCTTGTGTCCCAGGGCCCTCTGGGGTCCGATCAGAGCTTTTAAACCACAGTCAGACAGGGGAGGCCTCCCTGGGCTTTGAGCTCCTGTCCCGGGTACTTTGCCCTGGGCTCTCTTCTCCAGTCCACCGTGTCACAGAGGGCTTACAGCTGGGGCTCTGCCACGGGGTATGGTCAGAGTTTCTTACCTTGGGCAAGCAGGGAAAGCCTTCCAGGGCCTGCGGGTCCCTGCCCCGGGCTCCAGGTGACACTCCGGGCCATGGGGTAGAGTCCAGGGCTGGGGGCTTCCGCCCTCAAGCCTGCCGGGGCTCTGACCCGTGTCCTGGTCAGAGCTTCCTATCCCAGGCAAGCAGGGATGGCCTACCTGGACCTGCAGGCCTTCATTCCAGGCACTTTGAGACAGGGCACACTAAAACCAGATCCCCAGAGTTCTCACCCTGAGTCTGCCTGAGCATTACCCATTCTTGTAATCCATGGACACCGAGTGACTGAGGGTCACATTTGAGATTATGTATCCAGCCTCCTGGAGCCTTGACTGGGATTCAAGCATAAAATGAACGACTGAGGTCCGGTGGGAATCTGAACATTGAGTCATATGAAGAGAATAACATGTTTTATTTATTTAAGCACAAAATGTCACCAGTGACATTAACATGGCGCATTTCGCACCACCCATGAAGGTGTGGTAAAGGACCCCCTAATTTGAATTACACCCAGGCCTAGTTGGGATATATCACTAGCATTTTTCCTCCTTGACAATGATCATGGCCTTTAAAATGTAGACAACTCTAAGACTCTGCTTCGACATATCTTTTTAGGTCTCGCCTACGACGAACGCGCTGAAAGCGCGTTCTCGCAAGCGAGAACTATAGTCGTCGTCTCAGCAGTCTGAGACCGACGAAGGGAGACAAGACCTGGCCGCGCGCAGCGTTTCTCCATAGGATAACGTTGTGCGCGCGGCCAGGTCTTGTCTCCACAGCATGGCAGGAAAGGAATGGATCGCGTCGCGCGCCTCTCTGGAATGCAGGGGAGTCTGCAGAGAGGCGCGCGGCGCTGATAAAAGCTTCCATGAGCGGCCCCCTCCTTCCTGTTGCGTTACCCGCACGGCGACATCTGTTTTCAATTAGGAAAACAGATCGCTCGCTGTAGCGAGCGCGCGCAGCACTTCTGGCCTTGTTTCTGCTGTAGCTGCATAGGTTTACATTATCAGCGAATCAGTGATTTAAGGTTTTGCTTCACATGTGTCACATTTTAGAAACACGTAAACGTGTTGTAGTGCGGAGGTGACCGGGCGGGGCACTAAGATTGGCAGCTTCGCTTCTACGGTATTGTGAATTTATATAGCATGTTGAGCCCAGGGTTCCCAGGGTTAGGCTGGCAGTATCCTACATTCCCGTCTGTACATTTAGCACTGTTTATTTGTGCATGTGTGTTTGTCTGAACACTGGCATGTCAGGGTGTGCGGCGCTTTCCGAAAGCCGCATTCTGCCGCTTGTGTGCACGTGCGTGGCATCCACTTCAAGGACACCGCGCTCTGTTTTTTTGTTTTTTTAAACTTTAACACTAAGCGCAGCACCCGCTTCAAGGACACTGCGCTCAGTGTTAAAGTAAAAAAAAAAAAAAACAAGCACAGTGTCCTTGAAGCGGCGCCGCGCTCAGTTTTAAACTTAAGCATTTACAATGCAATTGAACCTAATGCATTGCAAATGCTTGTTAGTGATATGGTGTTCCTCTTTTTAGTTAGTGCCTGGTATTGGATCTGTTTTCACACATGTCTGCTGAATGGGAAAAGGACATAGACATTAGTCAAACCCAGGGGCCATCTGAAATACACACGAGTCAGCGCAAACTACCCTCATCTGTAATGGGTTCAGAAACTATTAGCGCTCAGCTTTCCTCTTGACATTTATTAATAATTTGTTAGCATGAAATCTATTGACTGTTCAGAGTTAAAGTTGTTGTGCACTGCTGGTCTGAACTTGCATATTTTAAAGGCAAAGTTGTTTCTGGCCAATACTGTCATAGTTGCTGCAGAATCTACACTAAAAGGTTCAGCAGTTTCCAAGATGATGCAGAGTAAAAGACACCGGCATCTACAAAATGTTGACTTTTTATGCTTTTAGCCAGGGTTAATTTTTATTTTTATTACATTCCTAGCTCACAAACAACAATAACCGATTACTTTTTTAATGTAGCAATTTTCTTGTGCGGTGACTAATGTTACTGGTGGGCTTTTGAATGCCTGCATCGTCTTTTGATTTTTATTAGATCATGGCTGTGTTTTCTATATAGGATGTTGTGTGACACAAAGGTCGCCGTTTATCAGACAGCACAGCTGACTGCCTGGCTATGCGAAAGACATCTTGGTGACTTTCAGAAAGTTGACCTGGTGATTCACTTCCGCCCATGGCTTGCTATTGGCTCTGTGGTTTCTAGCTCACGTCAGTATTCTTGCACAAACTCTTTTTCTGTAATAAAAGGCTTTTAAATCTTATCTCGCCACAGTTGATGAGCATCCACAGACAGAGGTAAAATGTTAAGCTGTGTTTTCTTGTGCGCCTGGTTTTTATTTTGCTTTTGAGTTGCTCGAAAGTGAAAACGTTTATATAACACGCATTTGCAATGCAATAGATCTCACATTTATGCGAGTTTAAGCTATTGGCATTATAAATGACAATGCCTTTTATTTATGTTTTTAAAACGAAAACAAAAATAAAAGACATTGTTATTTGCAACGCCAATAGCTCAAACAAGCGTAAATGCGAGACCTATTGCATTGCAAATGCTTGTTATTTTTTTCCTTATGAATGCCCTAATCAAGGGAGGATATGTGGCCTAATGATCATAGTTGCTGACTTTGGAACAAGGGAACCAGGTGCTAAGCCCAGTGTCGGCTCTGCATCTTCTGGTTCTGGGCAGATCACTTAATCTCTCTGTGTCAATACAATGAATATGATCTTGTGTAATGTAATATGGCGCTCATCTAAAGTATTCCAATGCCCTTGAATATACAAATCTGCAATGTTTAGAAACGCTAGTGTCATAACATGTATCATGATATTTGCCTCAGTTGTTGAGAGAGAAGCATTAGAATAAAGGGAAATTTTTGAGCTGCAAGAAATGGCAGCTAAAGGTGCACCTATAAATTACTGATGCCTCACCACCATGTCTGATTTCACGGGAAAGGTGAGATTATCTGTTACTGGTGCCCGAGTTCTTCCCCTCTGAGTGTCCTTTCGCTGTTCTTAATAGATGCCTCATTGTATGTATCAAACACAACATTGATTTTTTTATTCCTATTTCCTTCCTGCAAAGCCATGGACAAGACAAACATAGCCACCTAGCCAAAGTTTGATTCCTCTCCTTTTACTCTCTGATCAAGAAACATACAATCAATCAGCGTGGCAGGATTTCCAGGTATTTCCTCAGGAGGGGTAACATTTTTCTGAAAGTAAGTTGCTAGAACAACTTTGTTTTTCTTTCTCAACAGACCTTGATTAAAAAGGCCCTAAGGGATGAGAGGGTACAGCTACAATTTGAAGGTTCCGATTCTGTGCAGTCACAATGATTCAACCAAATAGTGCTTTGTTTGCTTTCATGATTTTTTTCCTGTCATTGCTGTTCACTGCCTTCTTCTTGGATAAGTTAGTGAAGGTTTTCGGTTTGTTCATTTTCATTGGGTCATGAAACTACTTAATAGGTGGATTATTATCAAGCCGCACAAGTTTAAAGTCTGTATGTTATGTTATGCTATGTTATTTATTTTCTTCTATAGCGCACGGCTACTCCAAAGGAGCATCCCGGCGCTTTTGCGAAGAGAACTTATGCAGAGTAACAAACATAACAACTAAAAGCTGAAGGAAAAAAGAAAACCAAAAAGAAAACCCTATACAGAAAAGAGCCAAGTCTTTAATTCCTTCCTGAAAACAAGAAGATTACTTGCCCTTCTTAAAGCCAGAGGGAGCTCATTCCAGCCCCGCGAAGCCAGGTAGCGAAACACCCAGCCTCCAGTTCTGGAGCGCTTAATGATGGGCACAGCCACTTTGGCCAAAGAGGCAGATCGTAAAGCCCTGCTAGGCAGGTAAAAGGAAAAGCGTTTCCCGATGTACTTGGGTCCTATACCATGAAGGGCTTTAAAAACCTAAGTAAGGCTTTTAAAAAGAATCCTCTTCGAGATGGGCAACCAATGTAAAGCTTTCAGTAATTCAGCAGCGTTAGCCCGTCTCGGGAGTCCAAATATGGCTCGAGCCGCAGAATTCTGCACCGCTTGCAGGCGGGTCAAAAGATATTTAGGTAGACCTAGATAGAGGGCGTTCGCATAATCTAAACGCGACCTTATTAACGCCTGCACGATGGTTCTTTTGTGGTGAAGTGACAACAAAGGAAGAAATTTCCTAAGCATCCTGAGAATGCCAAAGCATTTCCCTGAGAGCCCGATGACATGGGGCCGGAAGGATAGGTCACAATCGATCAGAATTCCAAGGTTCTTTGCCTTCGCAGAGGCAGTGTCCGGGGGAAACATATCCTGTGGCCACCAGGCCTTCCAGTTGGAATCAGGAGTGCAGCCAAAGAAAAGCAACTCCGATTTGTCGGAGTTGCATTTAAGACCCTGACATCGGAACCACTCGAAAACAGCCTCGAGACAGTCCCTGATCCGTATGCCATCGAAAATCCCGCCTCTGTCGCATGTGAACAGAAGCTGGGTGTCGTCAGCACAGCATAGGATATGATATGATCTATAGTACTGTTCACCTATTTCCTGCTCCTTCAGTGTCAGATACTATGTCTTGTGATGCCTTTTTTCCATGTAGAGACTGAGATCATGTGACCCAACAAATGGTTTTATCCAGGTGTGTACCAGATTAACAGCGCTTGTAACAATATCTTCGTCTTTTTCAATTTGTGAATTATGTAGATCTGCGTGAGTAAGATCTGATCTGTTGTTATGATCCATTTCCCTTATCCGACCCAAAAAGGTGCTTCTGTGTTCAGCCGTCATATAATATCTTTTCACAGCACCCGCCTTGAGGTTTGTAGTAATCAGGAGACCACACTGGAGTGA
The DNA here is from genome assembly GCF_964261635.1 of Lissotriton helveticus. Taxonomy (NCBI): domain Eukaryota; kingdom Metazoa; phylum Chordata; class Amphibia; order Caudata; family Salamandridae; genus Lissotriton; species Lissotriton helveticus. Next base: position 470,632,913 of record NC_136059.1, on the reverse strand, counting down.
TGATGCCAATGTAGGTTTATTCAGGTATCAAGTAAGCAAGTAAACAGGTAAAATAAGTTCAAATATAAGTCATAGTAAACCCCACCGGGAGCAGCCTGCTAGCTGCTCAGCCCCATTCATCAACTGTCATCTCTCATTCAGTTACCCAAGCATTCCACTCATAGCCCATACACCAACATTCGACTCGGAACATTCACACAGGCTGAGCAGCCAGGGACAGGGAAACAGGGGAGAGGCAATCCATAACATCAGGATACTACAAGGTTGAACCTTGTTGTTCCACCTGGAGTCGGCGTGTTTGTTGACTGTTACCTCTATCGCTTGATCGGCCAGAATTCGTTCAAACAGATTAACATCTGACAGTTGAACTGAAAAGCATCTGTTGATGAAGTTGTGGAGTATCTCGGAATGTTTCACTGCCCATAATGTAATTTTGGCAAGTATACAGCAAGATATCTGGCATAGTTCATCTTGTCACATGCAAAACGCCATGGGATCATAGAGCATATGGGGGTAAGATGTAAATTCCAATTTCCTTCTCATGCAGCAGAGCCAGCAAGACATTTTCAACAATATTCACATTCAACCAAAAAGCAGAGAGATCTCCATTGTCATGACAAAGATGTTCCGGGGATACATCCCAAAGCTGTGTTACTTCGGCAAAGGCAGCATTCTGCAAAAAGTTGTTTAATCTCTGTTGGCATAGATCTTCTGCATAGTCATTAACATCCTCAATGAAGGAGTAGACTACCTGTATGTTCTCTTCGTAATTCTTCTCCACCCAGGGGACAGATTCCAACCAAGCCAGTCTCAATATAGCTGCATACATGCACTTCTGTACTCGAACGGCACGATTGTACATACAACCTTCTAGTATTGATGATATTGATCCTTCTTCTATCATATCTGCTTCAATGCAAAGGTTGTGAAGGCCAGCGTCTTGAAAGTGTCTTCCAAGAATGGACATGACATTGCAAATTGTGTGAAAAGTACCCATTCGAAGAATGATTTTTTTGTACGTTGCTTTATGCTTCCACGTGATTTCAGTTGCTTTTGATTTAGAGAACTTGATCCGTGACCACTACAATTTTTGCCAGATTCCTTATCAGCTCTGACTGTTCCAAAGTTTCAGAAACCATTGTCAACTCAGTTGCAAGGTCATTAATGGTGGGCAAGTAGCCAATGGAATCCTATGATACACTAACTAGGATGTTAAATCCTGTCCAACTTGGTATTATGTGTGGGAGGCTCGCTTCTTGTCTTGTAACAACCTAGATTATTTTCTTTTTTGTGCAAGATTCAACTGGGCAGCACATTCTGGAATGACTTTGGTACTTGTCATCAATGGCTGAGGCCCAACTCATTCTCCAGAAACATACATGAGCAATTCTTTTGTTTCTCAATGCTTGGGAGAGGAGCTTTAAAAGGTTGTGGTCCAAACATCTTGGGCTGCCCAGCTATACTGTTGACTCAAGTTATCCCCTTACCAGTAAGAGTCTCTTTCAGCCTATCAATATTATCCCATGCCTAGTAAGTGAAGACATGTGGCTGAATGTCAGCTGGAAGAACAATTTGCTCATTTAAGGTAGCAGCAAGTTTCTGAAGACTCAAGGCAGTATAATTTTCTTCTAATAGTGAGTAAGAAATCCCATGACCAAGTCTGCTTAGAGTGTGAATGATTTTTAATATTGCCTGTCAGCGTTTTTATGGTGCATGGGAGCACAAATTGCTTTGGGTGGGGGGACTTTTCTGCTGGCCATTTGTCACTGCATATATAATGTCCTGACAGAATGATTTCATAAGTAACCCTTTTGGATGGCTTTGTGCTTTCTAATCTCCAGTCAGAAGTCCTAATTGGAACCATTTAAGGTAAACAGGCACTGTAAATTAATCTTTATCATTGTCTGATGGATGATAGGGCCATGGAGTTGATGTCAAGTGTGTTTGAATCATTGTTCTTATGTGTGATGATGTTTGATCATTGATCGTGTTCATGTCTGCTGCCTTAACCTTTAAAACTGATAATTCTCTTTTCAAACTCTGGTTTTCTCTTACAACATTCTGTAGCATTCAGTGGAGAAGCGTGGCTCAGTGGTGTGGAGAATGGTGGCTCAGTGGTTAGAGGCGGCAGACCCGGAAGCTGAGATCAGCCGTGGACCAGGGTTCGATTCCCCACCTCGGCGGGTCTCGGGCTCAAAAATTCCACAGACTCGACAATTCTCGCTCCGGTGCCTACTTGACTCACGGGGTCACACTCTGCGACTCTGGGCAATAGCTTGCTTAATCTCCACTACGGCCCCTCGCGGCGGGATTCCTGGCTTTCACCTTGTGAATACCCTGCCGGGGTATCTCACAGGGGAATACCAGGACGGGTTCCCTAAGCAAGCGCCTTGAGACCCCTGGGTGATTTGTGCGCTATATAAATCGAAATACATTTACATTTACATAACACTATCAGGTTGGGCCAATGAATGAATGAATGAATGATAGCATTTATAAAGCGCAGGCTTTCACTCCAATGGAGTATCCTGGCGCTATGGGTGAGTAAATAATTTTCCTTGATTGTCTGGGAATATGTGGAGGCTGTCATTGAACTCACAGTCCAATTTTCTTTCAATATGCTGTTTGGTTGATTTGTCTATTCCCTATATTCATTGCGTGTTATGAGGTTGGAAGCCTTTCAGTGAGAGTAGTCACACGTATTTCCTCTTTGTTAGGAATAATCACAGTTCTAATATATTGAAATGGTCCATTATATGCTTCATCTCTCTTATTTCTGTAGCGATCATCGGTTAGAATGCTAGATGCATGATCTTCCTCCTTCGCTTTAACTCTTGTTTAGTTCCTATAACAAGATGCATGATAATGGGCTTCTGCAGCTACTATGGGCCATATCAAAAAGTCATTTTGCGATTTTCAAATAGCGATTTTTTGCGAATTGCTATTTGAGAATCGCAAAATGCTATGTTTGTAGGATTTGCAATAAATTTTGCGAATCCTACATAGTCCTTAATTATGGATCGCAAATTGCGATTCGCAATTTAGGAATACCTCCCCATTCATTCCAATGGGCCTAGAGGCCCATAGGAATGAATAAGAAGACATTCTCAATTTGCGATTCGCAATTAGCGAATCGCAAATTGAGAATGCAATTTCAAGGGTGCAAGGGTGTCAAAATGACACCCTGTTCACCCCTAAAATAAGCATGGGTGCACATGTGGCACACATACATGCCCCAAGGACATGTATGTGCGTCACATTGCACTATGAAAAATGCAAAAAAGTGCATTTTTCAAAGAAATCGCAAATTACCACCAACTTGAAGTTGGTGGCAATTTGCGATTCCTTAAGGCCGATTTGCACTTTTTTGGTTTTTCTTACATTGCATTTAAGGAATCTCAAAATTAGCGATTCCATAAATGCAATCGTGAAATAAGGAATCGCAAATTTTACGATTCCTTATTTTGCCTTAATACATACCATTTGGCAAAATTGCATTCGCAAACGCCGAAATTCTGCAAATTTCGGCGTTTGCGAATGCAATTTTGCTTGATACATATGGCCCTATGTCCCTACTACATATTGCTAAGATCTTTGAACGAAAATTAATGGTAGCAAACTCTTGAAGCTTTTTTCCAACTCTAAGTTCGTCAAAGTTCGTCTAAGTTCGTCCGTGGCCTTGATTAATTTCTCACACGTTGATGTTCCCGTGTAGCATTTTATCTTTCCACAAAAAATACATTCTTCAGCATAGATGTTTGACCTAAATAATATTTTCCTGTTGAAGCGTTTACTCATACATTCAATCCAGTATCGTCACTGATATCTGCTTCAGCTTTTCACGTAATAGTCTGTAAATCTCTCTTCATATTAAACAGGCTCTTGCACTTCCTGTAGTAAAATACTTGGGGATCATTTGCTTCCCACATTTCTCACAATGTCTAATAGTGGAATGTGATAGAGCTAACTCTAGCAAAGTTTTCCATGATGAGTAGTCCTGTGGGCTTGTCAGCGTAACTCCATGTTGGTCATTTGACCAAAAATGAATTATACACTGGGGATCAAAGGGGCAGGATGTGCTTGTTTCAGTCTTCATGATGTTGCACTGTTGTTCAACACCAGCTCTGGAAAAATACATTAAATAAAACGTGTATATATTTTACTTGGTGTAGTTAATATAATCACATTGACTATTAAAATTAACATTTTATATAATCACATTTACTGTAATTGTAATTTTTAATAACCAAATTCATAATAATATTAAGTATTAAAACAATTCAATTTACATCACGGTATCTTGGGCATAGAGTGGTAATACACAAAAGCAAACAGTTTTGACTTTCTATTACGTATTTTCATCTCTAGACATCCATACCTTGCCAATAAATCATATTAGAACCCATCTCCCCAAGAGGTACCGATAACATGGTTGGCTCAAGGCCTAATAAAGAGAAAGCAGCATTTAACTGCCATACAGAAATAGTATCCAGGGTTCTCAAAGGACTATTCTTCTTGAAGTGGATACATGTGTGGTTACCCAAAATGGAGAATCCCTCTCGCTTAATTTATTTGAGTAATCTTCACAAATGATTCTGATCATTGGCACTGGCGTATCACAGGCCCTTGCAAGCCCCCGCGATGCAGGCACCCCCCAAAGTTCCAGTGGGCCCCCTCAGCACAGTATTCTTCCCGGAGAGCTCCTTAATGAGTCTGAATGGGCCCTTCTACACGTACCTACCTTGCAGGGGGCCCCCACAAGTTTCTTTACATCAGTGATCATTAGTACCTGCAAGACAACGGGACAGTGTCTCGGAACTCATACACATATGTGAGGGTACCAAATAGCTATACCGACATCAGCATTCCGTCTCTCTCTCAGGCTATTGTCCAAAAGCACATGGAGGTTGGAGCACACCGCAAAGTTCCTTGGATCTTGCAAGAAAACTGGCTGTTGTAATGCTGTACTTGACAGGTTCAAGAGCACAAGTAGAAATGGAAGAACATAAGTGTATGTTTGCAATGCCCATCCACCACCATCTCAGCTACACATGCAGGGTTGATCTCTCAGGTGGCTGCTTTCCGTCACTGGTGCGGGGAATGAGGAACTCAGCAGAAATTCACAAACATCAGTGCCTGATGAGGTTGAATTCCCCATAGTCGGCCTCGATTTCTTAGTGAGGCGTGTAGTGGGGGTGGCTACCTCAGTCACTCTGTAGGTACAGGACTCTTCGGTGCAGGATGGGAGCTTCCAGCCCAGACAAAGGCAGCAGCAGGGTAGTCAAACAGAGCTTCAGCATGTCCTTAGCTCAATCCTACCCATGAGGAAGTGAGCAGCACTCAGCACTTTAGATTCAGTTCCTCCACAAGGGAGTTCAGTTAAGCGAGCTGCAGGGAAGGTCCTAGTTGTTTTCACAAAAGTGGACATTTGGCACAGAACAATATCCATTCACTGCCCATTGCGTTCAATGGTTTCTCTCCTGAGAAACAATGTTTACTGCTTAAGGGTTAATTAGAGCAAAAGGAAGATCAGGAAGAAGTGTGGGATGGGTTTGTCCTTTGTGGGCATGATTTGTCCCCCATCTTGAAAACACAATTCTTACATTATGACAAAATGTTTTTGAGCATTTGAGAAAAAAAAGAAAAAAGTTTGATATTTAATGTAGGGCATACCAACAAAAGAAGAGCATTTTAAAATACATAATCAGTTTCTAGGCGTTTATAGATAACCCTCACTTGGGCATAATTTATGCGACCACACTCCCACCCCCACTCTTTTTTTTTTTTTTTGTTCAAAAACCTTTATTTGAGCAAGCATAGAAAAATACAAGAATGGGCCCACAACCTCACAGGCTGGCCGCTAATATTAAGGCACAAGGCATGAAGTAGAATGTACACCCGTGGTAAGGCACAAATCCAGCACAAAGCATTACTCCCAACATAACACAGAGCATGTTGACTTTTTATTTTGTACAAAAAGAAAAACAAACACTAAAAAGGCGAATGCACGGTAATTAAGGTCAGCCCAAAGAACGGAGGGGATGGTCCACGATCAGGAGAACATACCCCACCCCCACTCTTATCATAATTCAAGATCACTAATCTTTGCAATAGGTTGTGTGAGCAACAACTGCATGGAATGTTCACATACATTATAACCCATAACAACAGATGTTATTATGATAGGGGCGTAGCTAGCCTTATGGCCGCCCGTGGCGGTCCCTGCTTTTGCCACCTTGAAGACCGGGGGGGAGGGGAGTGCTGACGTGATTCGGCGATGGCCGAAATGTAGAGTGCGGGGCGATTGCCGCTTCCAAAACAGCAGGTAGGGGCAGGAGGAGGCCGCCGTCTCCAAAACTAGGCCTGGGCATAGCACTACGCTACACTCGCGTAGTTTGCGAAGTTTGCGCAACTTCACACTACGCGAACTGCACGTAGCACAGTGCGAACACGCGTAGCATAGCGTAGCGTAGTGCAGCGATCATTTTTTGCTTGCTCGCGGTCCTCAACATCAAGTTGGCGACCGCGAGCAAGCAAAATTACATTTGACGAGACTTTTTCCTTGTTTGCCATCAGCAACATCAAGTTGTCGATCACGAGCTTAAATTATAAACCTCCCTTCGAGATTCTCAACGCAGGGAGGTCTGGTTTCTCATTGCGAGTGGTCGCGTATGCTTGCGACCGCTCGCGATGAGAAACTACCAGTCTGCGTTGAGAAAGCTGCTGCTCGAGTAAAAATCTCCTCGAGCGGCAGAAAACTACAGCTCGCACTGTGCAAGATGCCAATTTCAATGATTGCACAGTGCCGGATGCTTGTCCGCACTGTGCAATCATTGATAACGGCATCTTGCACAGTGCGAACATGCTACGACCCAGTTCGCGTAGTGCTAAGCGTAGCTCGCATAGTGCAAAGTGCACTTCGCGTAGCTTCGCGAACTGCTACTTCGCAAACTACGCCCAGCCCTATCCAAAACTCGTTCCGCCCAGGGTGGGCTGCACCCCACGGTCCGCCCAGTGAATGGGCTTTACTTTCTCTGCCATGAAAGAGTTTAATGATTGAGAATTTTTTTTATTATATCCACTAGAAAGTCTCTGGACTTTCCCTAAAACAGGTCGGCCAGGACACCGCTCTCCTGTGTGCCCTTGCCCCCCAACACCCAAACATCAACTGGCATCAGTCTGTGCTCGGCTAAGGGAAATAAAGTGGTCTATCCTCCCTTGGGCGAAAGAGCAAGGGGAGCAATGGTGGACGGTTGCCAAAAACAAAACTCGCCTGGGGACTTCCATCGGGTAAATACTTATCTGGTATGTGCTCGTTTTAACTACACAGATTGGCTTAAAAAAATCAACAGGGACACAAAACCTTTCAGATTTAACTTTACATATTTAAATATTCATGTACAGTAGTCAGGAAAACATTTGCATAAAGAACGAGCCATCATCTATGTACCAAGGAGGGGAATTTGCAACAGCGAGCTAAATATGGCCGTGAGCAGAAGAAGCTATGATGATGGCTCATTTAGAAAAAAGTGTGCATGCTTTAAAAATGAAGAGTGACAATGACATGGAAATTACCTGATCATCGAGGTATGTTTTCATGCCATAAGCAGTCAAGTAAAAATGACAAAAACGAAGGTCACAGGAAGGTCTCCAAGGCACATATTTTACAGAGGAGAAATGGCAGATAAATGAAGTCAGCCTTCCGGAGAGCCCACGCCTCTGAATGCTCGCTCTCGCATTTCTTGAAGTCTTTCTATATGCTCGAAGCGCATATTTGGAGGTTTTTGAATGTTTTCAAGAATAATAATTTTTTCGGTTTCGTTTCTTTTTTTACTTTTCAATGTATAAATAGATCCATCCTTTTTCATTTATCTACTTCTAATGCCTTTCTCCGCATTTATGTGTTGATCCCGTAAAAGGAACAGCAATAATAATGCTCAGATTCATTTACACAGACGAAAGCACTAGCACCTTTATGCTTGTAAATGTTTCCCTCTACAATAATCAGCCATAGACCATATGTTCCCATTTTTTTTAAATTGCACTTCGTAAAAATTATTCAGCGTCAGTCTTCCTCCAGTGAAAGTTGAAGACCTTGCATTTCCTGCCACCTTTGTTTTTGCACACTTCTTCAAATTGTAACATCTTATAATTTAGATTTCCATTTATTTAAAGGCCGTACCTAGGAATCCACTGTCTCTTGTATGTCGAATCAGATGGACGGCTTTATGTTCAGCCACGCACAGTATGAGGATGCACCAAACAGCTTTCACTCCTACTTGGTAACTTCCTTACTAGGGACATCCACATTTTCATCTGTAAATGTTATAATTTTTTTCTTGGCCTCTTTCACAACATCAATTTCTCATTCATCCTGCCTTCTTCTGAACCATCTGAAGGTGGGACTAAGGACACTGTTACGCTCTCCCTAATCCCTGTCTGACTGTTCAAGGTTAGATGTACAGGCTAAGTCCAGGGATGTTCTTTGGACCTAGGGTACAGGTTTGCCCACCCTGTCTGCAGGAGGCAGGCCGCTTCCCATGGGTGTGGCTGCGCTGCTGGGCAGCTTTCTTACGCTCTCTCTGATGTCACCAGAGAGTGATGCACAAAACGTGTGATTTTCTGTGAAAGGCAAGATTAACGCTTCATAAATTAGCAATTATTAGCAATTCGCATAATGACACACGATTAAGTAGGTTTCACCAGAAGCAGCTACAGTTGTAATTGAAGTGATCTGCTGTCTGTACTGTGAATCCTTCTTAGTGCATCTTTTTTCATTAACACAAACTCAGCAATTACTAGTGCATTAGTAGAAGGAGTTCAGGACTCTCTCTAACACAAAATAAGCTGCTCTTAGAACTGAGAATTATCATTCAAAGGGGGAGGCAAGATCCAGGAAGGAGGCACCCACAGCCCAGGAGGGCTTAGAGCTGTCTCACTGCAGCTGCAGCTCAGGATTGTGTTTTTAGGCGCTTGATAGCAGGTGGTTTACCACATGGGATACAAGGCTGATCCTCAGAAGGAGAACAGACATCAAACAGTTTCTGAAATCTTAAAAGTGCTACTGCTCGCTGCCAGGGGTGGTGAGCTCACGCAGGAATGACCTTTGTGGTTTGAGACCTACTGTACATCTGCTTTCCCATTACCTCATTCGGCGATACTGGCTGAAACACTTTGAAACCGAAAGGAATTCAGGGTGGGTAAGAAGTGGCAACAATCGCAGCAGTGGTATGCACCAACCCCTAAAGGCATCTTCTGTAAAGTAAATACCTTCGTGTGATTGAGGGACTCCCACTGTTGAAACCTGTGAACAATGTAAGAAGATGAGCAGCAAAGCCAGGGTCAAAGGCAGGCGAATAATGCCTGCCTCTGAACCAAAGTCTCCTCTCACAAAGCTGCACCCTGGGCCAGGTGTGCTGAGAAGGGTCATCCATGCCTCTACACGCAGTGAGCTACTCATAGCATTTTACAGTATCAGAGGCCGAGGAGATAGAATCTGTAGATCAAAGAACCTATGTGTAATGACTCAGAGCCCGAATTATGGCTCCAATATGCCTATTTCTGGCACATTGTAGCAAACCCGCCTCCTCTGCTCTCGGCTCTACTCCTCTAACCACCTTACATTTTAAACCCTAACATTCTACATGTGGCCAGGACTACATAGCACATTCCAAACTCTGTGGGATAGCTGCATCTTCCCCCTTTCTAACAAAAAAAATCCCCAAATGGAATGAAACAAAATATTTTTTGTACACAGTGCAAAGTCGTGGTTTCTTGAGTGTCCTTCCTGACCTTCTGAAAGAAGTATGATCATTCTCCTTTATATTTTGTTGTTCTTGAATTGGAGTAATACTTTTTGAAATGTGCTTTGTTTCTTACTATTGTTTTGTTTTCATTTTGTGCTTTGATTGCCAACCCCTTTACTTTTATTATTTCCAATGGAGATGAATGGAATCTGCTCATAGATTTTCGTACTGGGTCCTGTCTTGCTAATATAAGATCTCCAACCTGATAATTTCTTGCTTAAATATGTTTTCTTTGATCTACATATTGCTTCATTTTTCCTTTCATCATCTCATCTCTCTTTCCGTGGTGGTTCCTTTATTGGGGTATGGGGGCGTTGCCTCCTGTTAGTTTTGTTGACCATAGGCGGCCTATAACATGTTGATTCCTTTTAGCTGCATCGTTGTGGCCCCACAGTGTGCCTTTGAAAGCCGGTAAGGAGCAAGGATGGAGATTAAATGTGGATGGACAGGTGGTTCGATTTGGTCAGGGGGTGATGTGTGCATGTCGGGTTGGATGGGTGCCTTGCTCTGACCAGCCAGACATGCGCACTCGAACCCTTGCCGAGCTGCACAATGTTAGAGCCTGGGGGTTTACAGCCACAGCCTGCATGTCTTCTAAGCAGTGTTGGCAGTGCCTCACCGAGCCAATCATTGCGCTGCTCTCATCTGTTAACCATCATAACAGCAAGGGAGCAGTGTCTAGATTGACTCAGAAGACTCGGGTTGGGTGGAGCCGAGTTCCGAGCCAGTGGTGAACTCACAACTCCATGCACGCCCAGAGCCGGAGGCAGCAAGTCACAGCAAGTGTTCTTCTCTGTGACGACCCCGTTGACTGTCTCACTCGTAATTTGTGAATACTTTGATTTTTGTGCTATAGAAATGGAAAAAATGTCAGCAACACAGGAGGTACAAACTCACAGAAGCCTGCTGGTAGTTCATTGCCAAGTGTGAGATGTTTGGCCAGCCTCTCACAGAAGCCTGTAGCAGCTCCTTGCCATGCGTGAGATAATCCGTCTATCACAGAAGCGTGCAAGCAGTTCCTTTCGAAGCGTGAGATGTTCATCCAGTCTCTCACACAAGCCTATGGGCAGTTCCTTGCCAAGCGTGAGATGTTCAGCACATCTCTGCCTTGAGCTAACACTACTTCGTATTCTAGCGCTTGCAGGGTAAAGGAGAGAAGTCTACTGTAGTTTTCCCATTACAAACTGACCCACCTCCAGGTGCTTCTACGATGAGTGGATAGAGACAGTTTAGTGGGGTACAGACAGCAAGCCACAAACACACAATGTGGAGCAACCAAGATTAGAACCCAGATGCCACATGCATGACAAGTTAGACCGCAGCTAGTCGTGCATTTACAGCAGTACAAGTGAAACGAAAAGTACCACAATGCAGTGATGTGAACTGAGAGGCAATGACTGGCTGAACGCCACACACCAATGCCAACTATTTGTTTTAACATCCAATCAGTTTAATGATGAATATAGCTAGAAACATGCTAGAAGTTTTTCCAATTCTGTCCACTGCTGTCGGTACTGTGCATTGTGCTACAGAAGTGCTTTTTGCACCCATGCTACCATGCACATATCCATCTATTCAACCTTCCATCAGGAACCTATCCAGCCTTCCATTAGGGATCCATCCATGAGTCCACCTGTTCCATCATCTTGTCCGTTCATCTTGCCACCAAAACTATTCGTTTGACCATCCATTCACTCATCAGTCCACATGTCATCTGTCCATTCACCAAGTTATCCCTCCTTCCACAACACCATTTGTTCTTCTATTAAATGTATTTATCCATCTGTTCCTTCGTGCATTCATCTATTCACCCCACAATTTCATCCACCTACCCATCCATCACCCATACATCCATTCATTCACCCATCCCCACATTTGCCCATTTATCCATCCTCCTCAAATACATGCATCCACCCACCCACCCACCCACCCGTCCCCCCCCAGCCATCCATCCATATCACCAGTTATCCATTCATACATACACACCTGCATGGATGCATCCACAACTTGCAAATAACATTGTTTGATTTCTGAAGAATAAATGTATACCACGTTCATGAATTACAGGTCAGTGATTTTGTTCCTGTTTCTATTTCACATGTTTTACTTAATCTTGCTTTCCTTACGAGTGCTCACTAGGTCCATGATGCTGTGTTTCTAAAAAAAATTTGTGTAGCATATTTCTCTTGTACAATGCACATTTTGAACTGAGTCACCTTCCGGCATTTTTAACAGGCCATTATTGAGAGCTATAGAGCAAAGGCTGAAGGCAGTGCCAATTTCTCACAGTGCCTTTCAATGGGTCAAAAGTGTGTTCAGAATACTTGGCCATCCAATCCCTGGCCTTTCTGCTGAACAAACAGAGCAATGGTCACTTATTCCAGTTGCAATTGTGATTCTGTGCATCTGTGTGTGAAGGAGGTACACAGTTGCCAAAAAATTGAGAATGCAAAAGGTAATTAAAATACAGTGCTTACAGGTGAGTCAGTGCCTTGTATGTTTGGGGGCTGTAAAGTGAAGTTCTCTCGTTATACTCAATAAGCAGCTACCTATGTCATTACCATATGGAATCCCTTTATTGATGTCATAACCAAACTTTCACAGTTGCTTTATTAACCTTCTTGCTTTCTCACATTTGCTTGAAAATGCACTATTTGCCCACAATTTTCTTGGGGGGAGTACCCCCCAACCCTTCTTATGACGGTCTGGCTCGATAGATATGCTCACTCGCCACAGGGCACTCGTCCCGCACTTTTACACCCCATCACTTTCTAATGTCAGCAGCCGCCACTGGTCTCTTTGCAATTTGTTCTTGTTCCTAAGGGAGTTTGAAAGGCGCCTGTGGCAAACGTGTTTGTCTGGCTTGTCCAAATAAAAACTCTGAAAAATATTTTCTAGTCGACCCAGGAGTTGTATTTCTATAATTATGTAGAACTGGACATAAAGCTTGGTTTACAGAAATGTGCACCAGTTTGGCTCGTTGAACTGATTTTAATAGTTGCCATCAATCTTCCTACTATTCCATTGGCCTGTTGCCAAAGTGGAATAATTTTCCTATGTATCACTCCCATATACTAAAATAATTTCCTAACTTCACTTCCATTAATAGGTGGACCATTGTCTATCTTTAATATTTTGGGCATACCCCATTGTAGAAAAAATATCATTGAGGATAGGAAGTACCACAAATGCAGATGTAGATGACACCATTTTGACAATTGGAACTCTGGAGTACCCATCATTTATAACAAACAGATATTGTCTAGAATCTAATGGCCCATGAACATCAAATGCTTGCTCAGACAATATAGCATCTGGCAGTTTTGACATGTAGAATTCCTCAACATTCCTTTCCTTTGTACATTGACAAAGATGACAAGCTTGTATAATTTCTTCCACCTGACTGTCTTTTCTTGGAAACCACACATTTTCATGTAACAGTGTATTTGTTGCTGATATCACTTTGTGACTTTAAGGTGCCAGATTAATCACACGTTTTTGCAAAGCATGCAGGATAACTATTCTATTTCCTCTTAGAAGAATGTCAGGAAAGGTTATAGTCAACTCAGCCTGTATGTTTCTGAATGCAATTATCTCTCTCGTATATACTTTAGGTTGAACTTTTGTCATGACATTTATATGTTTAGACCTGTTTAGCTTAATTTTTCCTTTCACTTCTGTAAGAGAGTTATCCTTGTTAGATTCATAGATCAATTCTTGCACTGAATTTGTCTCTGGAACCACTGATTTAATTATAACGTTTACATTTTCAATTTCATCAGTTTGTTTTTCATTCATGTCACCTGGATGTCTTGACAAATAATCAGCTGGACTGTATTCTTTTCCAGGCTCGTGAACAATCTTAAAAAATCCTAGTCCATTAATCTTATACCCCATATTTCAATACAAAAAGGTATTTTTGCCTATGGATTTCCAAAATTGGTTGTTAGTGCTTGGTGTTCTGTGACTATCACAAATGGTTTTCCAAATAAGAAATCATGATAGCGCTAGCACATCCAGACTCTGTTAAGCTTTTACTGGCATGCAACACTACTAACCTAGGAGTATCCTTATCAAGTTTGCATGGCAATAAAATCACACTTAGTTCCACCGGACTAGGATGTACTATTAGTGTAGTATGTAGATCTGGGTAAAAGTATTTTTACATTTGCCACTGATGCTACATTATCCTTGATAGTTTTATGCATGTTCAAACTTTGCAGCCCAGTTGAATATTTTTGCTTTTTTCGTTAAATCTAGAAGAGGTGAGATAATAGTGGCATATTCCTTGATGTAACCAGTGCAATTACTAGCCATTCCCAAAGAAGAGCATAACTCTGTTATGTCTTTTTGACGGGCTGTCGATTTTAGGGAAGATACTTATATCGTTTCATCCCTTTGCTTTTGAATATGTGACCATAACACATTAATTCTGGCTTGCTAATCTCACATGTATCTTGGTTTAGCGTCAGTACAACTTTCATGGGTTCTCAACATATTTCCCTTACTGCTTGGTTATATTCACTTTGTTTTTCAAAAAAGCAAGAATGTTATCACTGTAATTCATCCGTTTTTTACAGGGCTGATGACATTTTTTATGATTTCATGAAAGATCTCTGCACCTGAACAAATACCAAACTTAAGTCTTTTGTAGTAGCACAGCAACCCACCTAATTTTACAAGGATCTAGCCACTGAAAATGTATCATCAGATAGGTCACAATATTGACTTTCGATCATTGACATCGAGCAAACAAGGTTAAGGGGCTGGCTTGGATCATTCAGCAGGAGTGTGTGGCTGTAACATGCAAGTAACACTAGAGTTATCCACCTGGTCCATATTATAAAAAATGGCCGAGGGTGTAACAGGTGTGTCTGCCCACTTTTTGAACTCTGGTGCACTTTGGAATTACAGAAGGGGCTGCAAGAGTTTCTGCAGCCCCTTCATAAAGTATGATATTCTTAAAATGCTTGTTCACCAGAATAGGCATCATGGCTCCTTCTGTACTACAGGACACAGCAGCACTGTGTTTATATTTGTTGGATCCCAAGGAGGCATGCTATCATTTTCCACAAGTGAGGAAATAAGTTGCCTTTACACTAGCACTGTATTACAGACGTGGGCCTAGAGGCAAAGAGACGGTCAGGAGGTGCACTGAATGTTCGCCACAAAGTGCAGCACAGTCTGTCCCCGAGCATGTCCCTTGAAAGAGGGTAAAAAGGAGACCAGAGACCCCCTCTCCAAGAACCCCCCTTTGAAAGTCATGCAGGGTTGTCACATATACATAGAATAAAGGACCAGCAGCTTCAGTCAGCCCATCTTTCTCAAATGTGCGGTTCCCAGTCCATCGGTGATATGGTGCCCTGACCCAGTCTGTGTTCCCAGTGCACACATTTCAGTGTGCACTTCAGTTTATTGTGGCACAGTGCACGTTATCTATATTGTGCCCTCTGATGTCTTGAGAGCTTTTTATTTGATTACGAGCCGACCCTAATCGAATAAATGCATACCGAGGGTTCAAACCGTACATTAAAGTTTCGTTGTTGAGGGGGGCGTGGCTTGGATGGCAACGCAGGCGGTTGCCTAAGTTCGGGAGCTCCGTGACCCCGGGGGAAAAGAACGGCGAGAAAAACGGCGAAAGACCTTGGACTCCTACACAAGCAGAAAGAAGTGTGTGGGAACACACAGAGCAGCAGAAGAAGATAGCCTGAGTGAGTGGAACAACAGACAAAAGCAGAAAAAGCCAAGATCCCCGAGATTGAGGAAACGAAGTAAGGCAGACCAAGATGGCGGGGCAATAAAAGTTTCACGGAACAGCCGCAACGACTTTGGATACGACACCAGGCTCGGCCGGAACCAGGGCAACGCTGAGGTCACGAGCGAAGGTGGGACGTAGTCTGCAGAGTTCACGGAGGACAAGCCCAAAGCAAGCGAAAAGTCAGACCACGCAAACAAAGGCAAAGGGACATGAAACCGAAGCCAAACAGAGGCGGCCATCTTAACCACCTTACTACATGAACAACACCAGCAGAAGTGCAACCGGGAGGAGAAACACACGGAACGGAGTGCAGTCCAGCGAGGCACTCGCCTGAGGGACTAACACCCGAAAACCAAGAAAGAAGTAGCTATACACTGAGGAGCAGGAGTGAGGCAAAGCAAGCGCAAAGCACAAAGCAAAGCAGCGGGACAACCACCTGAAGCAGAGCGCAGAGCGCGAGAACGGAGCAAAAGAGGCCAAGCCGAGCACACCAGGCAAGGTAGGCTGGGCAAAAACGAAGTGCTGTTTGTCTTTTTTGCAAGCGCCGACCATCACTCGAAAAAGCACTAAGGAAGCTGCCCGCAAAAAAAAGGAACGTGGCGTCCATCTTGGAACGGTGCGAACAAAACAGTGGTGGCCATCTTAGAAGGGGACAAATCAGCTATCATATCGTGATCACCTCACAGCACAAACACACCAACAGAAGCGCAGTGCGAAAAAGTGTAGCACTCGCCTGGTGGGCTGCATCTGAAAACCAAGAAACCAGCAGCCACACACTGAGGCGCGGTGCAAGGTGAGGCGATAGCGCTAACAAACAGTGGCGGCCATCTTAGAGGGGAACAAACCGGCGGCGGCCATCACAGAGGAGGCAACCCACTGGCTGGCCAGCAGAGAAAGTGAAACTATCAATCACCTACCAGAGCCCTACTGGACCCAGACGGCGGCTTCCCAACAGCGGGTCAAGACAACAAAGTGAAACATCCTAAGTAAGGGGGCAAGAAGCAAGGAACAAGAGGCAAAACTGGGTCTTGCGAGTGTCAAGCGCAGCGCGATCAAGCGCCCAAGCGCACAGCAGCCTCCTGGGTAAACAGCGCGGAAGCCATCCTGGAACAGTCGCAGCACCCTGTGGCGCCAGAAAACGATAGAGCGCCACCAGTCTCACGGAGAAACGGCGGAGTGTGCGGAAAACAGAACGAAACGAACATCAGCAAGGTCCTAGAAGAGCTAACCCCCTCCAACGGCCCCCACCCGGAGCACCAGAAGAGACTGGCGACGGCCCCACAGAAACGGAAGGAGGCAGACACGCTAAAAGAGGCAGGCCGAGGGCGGTGAGTCACCAGCATTAAGACACCAGCACTAAGCAGAAAGGGTGTCGGCAGGGTGTGGCGGCAAAGGAGGGAGCCTGCAGCACATAAAGTGGGATGGCAGAAGGAAAGGGACAGCAAGACAGAAGCCAAAACGTAGCGATACAGGAAGCAAAAGGGGGGCACCGAGCACACCTAGGAAGAACACCCCCGCTCAGGGACAGAAGCCCTGGCGTCCGGGAAAACCAGAACAAGGACGATAAGGTGGCCAAACAGGTTCACTTTCGGGAGCACTACAAAGGCTGACAAGGACACGGTCAACATAAAAAACAGCCCACCGCAAGGTGCACAACAGGCGGACCAGCAAAAGAAGGGAAGGCTGTCCATATACCAGGAAAGAAGAGGCTTAGGCAGGATGACGACCAGTGACAAAAAAAAAATTAGGAAAGACCTGAAATCACCAATCAAACTGAAGAACATGCAAAACACGGAGACAGCGATGGACCTGCTCGTCAAAAAAATAACCGAAGCCAATGACCTGGCCAAAGCCACAAAGATCTCCATGGACAATGTCCAGCTAGAGCTTACAGCCATACGTGCGGACCAGCACAAAGTAACCAGCAGAGTAGGGGAGACGGAAAGAAGAATCAGTGAAATAGAAGATAAATCAGACACCATGGAAAGAGATGTACGCTACATTTCCAAGATCTCTAGCGATATGCAGAAAACGCTCGCAGAACAAGAAGACAAAAACAGGAAAGGGAACATCAGGATCCTAGGTGTTCCAGAAGAAGAGGAAGAAGAAGCGGGCTCATGCGCATCGCTACTCGAAACACTGATACCCAAGCTGACTGGCTTAAACTTTGAAAGAACCTTCGAGATCGACAAAGCGTACAGGGTCCCAGCCACAAGACAACTGCACATGAAAGGCCCGAAAACGATCATTTGCAAACCACTGAGAGCAAACCACACTGACGCCATCCTCGCCTTCGCACGTAAAGGCCAAACCCTCAACTGGAAGGGGAAAAAGATAATCATCACCCAGGACTTCTCAAAAAGCACGGTAGAAAGAAGGAAGGGATTCCTGGCACTAAGAGACACCATGAAGAGGGCCAAGATAACGTGCAGCTTTGTAGGACCGGCAAAAATGAAGATATCAGACAAGAAAGGCACACGACTGTTTGAAGACCCGGCAGAGCTACGCAGATACCTTCAGGAGCCAGATCAGGAAGAGATGGAACAAAAGAGCCCGGGAACGGCAAAGAGAAGAGCCTCATCGGATGGCTCAGAGACAGGAGAAAAAGGAACAGCAGGTCGTTGATAAAAGACCCGGTCATGTCATATGCCCACAGAGAAACGGGCGGACACCTACCTCAAACGAACATCAACTACCTCAATTGGGAAACGATACCTATCTCATGATAAATGGAAAGAAGAACTAAGAGACTTCCAAAACGACACCCACCTCAGGGAAAACGTTATAAAAGACCCAAAGACCACCAGACAATACTACAGAACTCTCAGAACATGATCACTGATGGGCTGGCCCACTGATCGGCAAAATATCCTTTTATCAACGCACAGCACGGAAGGGAGCAGGGGAAGACTTAATGCACCCGGGCGGGCGGAGGGCGGAGAACCGTTGCTGTCGCACGTTTACAGTACGTTGACAGGGGGGAGGGGGGGGGGGGGGAGAGGGGTGGGGAGAGGGCAAGGGGGAGGCCATGTAGCACGGACAATCATAGCTTGGTGGGACTATCTACTCTTTTTTTCTTTCTTTCTTCTACTCACACACACATCCCCATCCTTATCCACACCCCGGGGGGAGCCCAAAGACTGGTGGCGAGCGGCAGGCATACACCGACTACAGAAGTTAAACACAGAATCCACCCCAGTTAGCAGCAATCTAACAAAGACACCATGACCACACGCGACACTCAGGGCCTAGCGCAGATAGCCGCTGACATTAAGATCGTATCACTTAACGTCAAAGGCCTCAACCACCCCGTCAAGCGGAGGAAGACATTAGACTACCTAAACAGACTCAAAGCAGATGTATTCGTCCTCCAAGAAACGAGAGTGTCCATAGAGGACGCAAACAAGCTTAAGGCAAACTGGATAAGTGAGATGGTATGCTCACCAGCAGTCAACAAAAAGGGAGGGGTGATCACCATCATCAGCAAGAAAGGGAAATTCAGGATTCAGGACAGCGTAGCAGATGCGGAAGGTAGAAGGTTAGTCACACGCATCAAAAGAGGCGAGGAAACCATGCACATAGCAAACATCTACGGGCCGAACGCTACAAACAAAAAGTTCTGGGAGGAGGTGGAAAGGGAACTCAGCAAGATCCCACTGAGAGAACTACTGATAATGGCAGGAGACATGAACCAGGCGATGGACAATGCCATAGACAGGCACCCGCACAGGTCCAGCCACGCCACACAAGAACAGAACACACTCAAAAACCTATGCACCAAACTTGCATTATCAGACCCATGGAGACTACAGCACCCCAGCGACAGAGAATACACGTTCTACTCAACCCCTCACAACTCGTACAGCAGAATAGACTATATCCTCATGTCAAACACGCACACCCACATGACTGACGAAACAGAGATAGGACCCATAACAGTCTCAGACCACGCCCACATCTCCCTCTCCATAAGCGGGAAACACAATGAATCACCAAGCAGGAGATGGCGTCTCAATAGCGACATACTAGAGCACCCCGCCAACATCACCGAAATAGAGGAGGCAATCAGAGAATATCTCCAATACAATGACACAAAAGACATAGAGGCAATGACACTATGGGATGCACTTAAAGCCACAATAAGAGGGAAACTCATAAGCATTAAAGCACGAATGAACAGAGGGAGGAACACAAGAATTAGAGAGCTGGAGGAACAGATAAAGGAACTAGAAAACAACCATACTGCAAACATACAGGACAGGAACACACTTACAGCACTAACAAAGAAAAAGTACGAACTCAACAGCATACTAAGCAAAAGGGCATCCACATGGATCAACAAATACAAATCCATAAACTTATGCTCAGCAAACAAAGCAGGGAAGGCCCTAGCAGGATACTTAAAAGCCAAACAGAGGCAACACTCAGTGGCGGCAATCACCGATACAGATAACATAACGCACACGGCGAACAAACATATCCTCGAAACCTTCAGGAGGTTCTACAAGGACTTATACACCGCAGACACAGCACTGGAGGCAGACGGGGGGGCTAGCCTTCTAGAGAAACTAGATCTACCCAGACTAAGCAGCGAGCAGAGTGAGGCGCTAGACCAAAACATAACCAAAGCAGAAGTAGGGATGGCCATAGACTCGCTAAAACCCAACAAAGCCCCGGGGCCAGACGGATTCACAGCGACTTTTTACAAAAAATTCCGACCGCTGCTCAAGGACATACTAGTCAGAGTCTTCCAGACATGCGCAGAGAGGGGGAGCATGACAGACTCAATGGTGGAAGCAAACATTATCGTCATCCCCAAAGAAGGGAAGGACCCCCAGTTCCCACAAAACTACAGGCCAATCTCCTTAATAAACGTTGACTGCAAAATCTACGCTAAAGTAATGGCAACAAGAATAAATGCATACCTTCCCGTCCTCATACACAAAACACAAGTGGGATACCTGAAAAACAGACTCTCACAGGATAACACCAGACTGCTCTGCCACCTAATAAACCGCACGGCAAACAGCACGGAGAAGGCTGTAATGATTGCACTAGATGCGGAAAAAGCCTTTGACAGAGTCTCGTGGCCATTCTTAAACCAATGTATGCGCAAATTCGGATTTGGAGAAAGATACAGAGGCATGATTATGTCCCTGTACAAAACCCCCCGAGCTCGAGTGGTGGTTAACGCAGCCACATCAGAAACACTCACCCTAAGCAGAGGGACAAAACAAGGATGCCCTCTATCACCGGGGCTATTCCTGCTGGCACTAGAGCCTCTTCTCCACATGATCAGGACAAACCCGCGGATCACAGGAGTGCAAGTAGAAGGTCAAGCCTTCAAACTTGAGGCTTACGCGGACGACATCCTGATCACCACAAGCAACCCACAAGAGTCAATAGAGGCACTCGTACAAACAATAGAGGATTACGCACATGTCTCAGGGTATAAACTCAATAGGGAGAAATCTGAATGCAAACCGATGAACTGCCACACCACCAGAACAGTCCTAGGCACGTCAGGCCTGGCGTGGCAAACAAAACCCCTAAAATATCTGGGCCTTCTCTTCGGGAAGGACCTCAGATCAACCTTGGAACATAACGAGGAGGCAATGCTGAAAAAGATCAAGATGAAGCTAGATACATGGGGCCCCAAATTTGTTAGCTGGTGGGGCAGAATTGAGACAATCAAGATGATGATCACCCCTATGCTAAACTACTTGCTGTCCATGCTGCCACTTACTTTAACCATAGACTTCCATAAACACATGGACAAAGCCATCAACACGTTCCTATGGGGAGGGAAAAAGCCAAGAATAAGCCTAGCGAAACTCAGGCTTAAAAGAGAGCAGGGGGGACTGAACCTCACAAACTACAAGGCCTTCCAAACCGCATGCCTCGACAAGCAGGGACTACACTGGATAGCCCCCATACCAGACTACATGCCAGTATGGCTGGACCTGGAAAGGAGCATTCTAGGAGGTGCAGACCCGATCATGGCCCTCACGGCAAACAGACACCCAGAAGCCAAAAACGCAATACTACGGAACACAAAAACAGCGATACTGAGAGTAGACAAGGAATTAGAAGTAAGCATCAGAGGCACCAAATGGGAGTCAATATGGCACAACACCAAAATCACATACAAAGGCAAAGCATTAGACAGCAGAGAATGGCGCAGTACAGGAATCACAACGCCAGCACAACTAGAAGCAGGAAACAACCCACTCACTTACAAGGCGCTGCAACAGGTAACCAGCCTACCAGACAAGGAATTCTACGAATTCCTAAGAATCAAACCAGCCATCACCAAAGCAAACCTCTCCAAACTCAAACCCACCATCGTACAGCATGCACAGAATCTAAACAAGACAGGCCACCAAACAGCGCAGATCTACAAACTAATCACACCACGCACCACAACTCTTAACAACAAAACAATAGTCTTCTGGGAAGAGACCACACAGAAACCACTAAATGAAGAGGAGAGGGCCAGATTATGGACATCGGCGTCCAAAAACAAGATCACACCACAGTTAGCACAAACAAAATACTGGATACTACATAGACTACACTGGACACCTGCGAAACTAGAAAGAGTAGGGGCAAGCGGCAGCAGCACCTGCTGGAACTGCCACAAAGAAAGGGGAGATCTAGCCCACATGATATACGAATGCCCCAAAGGTAAAGCTTTCTGGAACAAAGTATACAACCTAATAGACACAATCACGGGATGCCAGATACAACGAGGTCTAGCAGGGATTGCCACCAGCTTCCTAGAAACACAGCTTCAATCCAAAGAAGTACGCGACCTAGTCGACGTGCTATTGACAGCTGCAGTGAAAACCATCCTGGGAAACTGGAAGAACACCAGCAAAGCCACCTTCAAACGCTGGTTCAACTGGGTAACATTCCTTCGAGGGGCAGACAACATTACCGCCAAACACAAGGCGGCAAACCACACAGCCAAAGAGGACATGTGGGAGGCCCTAGATGCCTATTTGAAGCAGTGACCCGGGAAACCCCCCCCTCCTTTCTCCTTTCTCTTTTCTCTCTCTCTGGCACCACTAGGCCAAAAGTACACATTGTAAGAGCAGCCAAGCAAGACAACTGTATGCTTTGTATATGTAAAATTTATTTTCAATAAAAATATTTGAAATAAAGTTTCGTTGTTGAGGGGAATTCTCCGTTTTGTAAACTGGATAAATAAGGCCCAGCTCTCCCTGTAACGAGTGCAGGGAGGGGGGTGTAGGGTGGCGGTAGTGTAATATTAAGTGTGGGTGAGCTGTTGGGGGACAATTTAAAGACTTTCCAGATTGTCTGTTAGAGCATGCTCTCACTGTTATATTTCTGGTTCAATTTAATATTGTCTTTCCTTTCCTCTTCATTTCCGCCTAGCACCTCCCTGTTTACTGCTGCTCTCCCTCTCAGCACAGACACTCCACCTTCAAGCATTATACCATCCATCCCTCTGCCTACCACCCTTGCCCAGCATAGACATTTCCCTGCATTCCTGAACTGTCCTATGCCAGGTACGAATAGGTCATTCATATCTACGTTTACAATCAATTTTCCTCCTCAAACAGATGAAAGAAAAGGAAACTTATGCAGAAAATTATTTCCTCAGTATCCAGTCTAGGCCTCTGTCTTTACTTGTTGAATCTCTTGTTATTCATTCCTTCAGTCTCTGTGTCTGTTTTCAGTCTCTTTCTCGCTCTACCTATCTTTTACCCCTCTCTCCCTCTCTACCTCTCTCTCGCACTTTTTTCTGTTTCGGTCTCCCCAGGCTCTCCTTCATGCTGTATCTCTGTGGGCCTCCTTTTCAAGCTCACTTTGACTTGGAATACACTTCTTTATTTCATATTTTTCTAATAAATCTTTTGTCTGTTGGGGTTTTTCCTTCAAGTTTACCTTCTTCCACTTTTTCCTGGGGCAGTCGACTGACTCCCACCTGCTAGTTTCTTCCCCCTCTCTGTATTGAACTACTTCATTTATGTTGCTCTCAGTTGCTGTTTTCTCCCTTGATCTATCTCTCCTTCTCTTCTCTTCTCTCTCTCTCTCTCTCTCTCTCTCACTCGCACTCTCTCTCTGTATCTCTCTCTCAAATATAAGTATCTCAATCTCCTTCAACATTGGTTTGTCTCTGGTTCTTTCTCTCCCAGAAAAACTGGTTGTTTTTTCAGTCTCTTTCGGACTCTCTTACCCCATCTTCCTATCTACCTTCCTCTCAGTGCTCTCAATAGACCAGAGTCGGGCAGGGCTGGGCCCTGGCAAAAGGCAAAAACCAAATATTGAACCACCACGCTATGGGGCCCCTATTTCCAAAATTCATTTAGTGAAGAAAAAAACATGTATTTGCCTGCCTGGAAGATACCGAACCTTTAGCCTAACGTCCTGGAAGCCTCCTTCGTGACATAAGGATGAAGCAACATTGAGGATACTGTTGGTTACTGCCATTTCATTGCAATTGAAAACCCATGTTCTAGGGGCGTGGTCTGGCCACGCAGGGAGATGGCCGTCTGAGGGGAGAGCTCCGCCGAAGGACGGACCCCCGACGAGCTTTCCTGCCTTACCTGCTCACCGTGATCCCGCTCTTCGTATTGCTCTGGCAGCGGTGACCACACGGAATGCAGAGACGGTCTTCTCTGTGGAGCGGCGCTGACTTTCGCTGCTTTGTGGCGAGATGACGTCCTGACTGGCCGCTCCGACGAGTGCACCGAGATTTGCACGTTCCTGGTGCAGTGCTTCCTGTCAGGGTAAGCCGTGCCTCTAACAACTCCAGGGCCGGGCTTCCTCCCGCCTTAGGCCGCGCCTCCTCAGACGTCGAGCCTGCACGCTTTTAACTATCAGAATGCTGTGACTCACATTGAGGATGTTCCTAATACACGGAACCCTATTTAAAAATCTTTTCAGAGGATTCTTTGAGAACTAAGTGGTGGGACACTTTGGAACTTGCATTTTTCACTGTACCTTTTTTTATTTTGGATGCTTTTGCAGTCTTTTGAACAGGAGTTTCTATTTTGCCTCAGTTTGCTATCGCTTCTACATTTTCTCACAGGACCTTTACGTCTTTTATTGTCCTGCCTCTGCCTGCCAGCTGGTGACATTTTCTCCCCAATTGGATTTTATCTCTCCATTTTTTGCAATATTTCATGACTCTGTTCTCTGTTACACTGCCTTCTGTGCACTCACTGTACCTTTTACATGCGGACCACCTTATCACCATAGCCTTATTGCTTTGTTATTTTCCTTTCATACATATACATGCTTTCTCTCTGAGATAGTTTTGGCGCGTATGTTTGATTCATATAATATTATACTGGTTTGGTGTAGCAATACTTGGCGCTTATTTGTCTATGTTTTAATGCTTATCATTTTCCAGTGTTAATTGCATGCTGTCTGTGGTGGTCATTTATTTCCTACATTTGCTTCCCTGCCTCTTCTGTCATTTATTACATGGTTGGTTCCATTATTGCCTCCTGTTCTGCTATTAAGTCAATTCGCTATTGTAGGTCATCTTCTCAACGGCGCAATACCATGTCCAATAATAAGAATGGAGGTCGTGGCCCTAAACAGTCACTTTTTATTGAGGTAGTAAAGCAACCTTCTACTTCGACAAACAAAGGTATTGGATCTGCGTCACCTCCTTCTTCACAAGCTTCATCACTTCAGAGTGACAAGACTCTGTCTGATACTATGCAATGCATTCTACAAGAACTTTCTGGAGTTAACCGTCGCTTGGAAGGTTTGGATATTACCATGACGTCACTAGCTGCGGAGACTAAGTCCATTCGGGCTGAACTTACTACTTTTCATACTAGGATTGATGCCATTGACTCTAAAATGTTGGAGATGGAGGGGTGGTTGGACTCTGTTAGGGGCTCGGATCAGGATTTACTCTTTCTCCACAGTAAAATCATTGATTTGGAGGATCGTAGCCGTAGAGACAATATACGTTTTTTCGGATTTCCGGAAAATATTGAAAAGCAGGACGTGAAGAAATTTTTATGTGATGTTCTCCCCACTTTGACTGGGCTTTCTTTTGCCCCTCCTCTTGAGATCCAGCGTGCTCACAGACTTGGTCCACGCGTTCTGGAGCTTCTGCGAGATCCAGACCAATTATTGCCTGTTTTCTTCGGCATGAGCAGACCAGACAGATTTTATCAATGGCTCGCTCACATGGTTCCTTTATCTTCCAAGGTCATACCATTCATATGGCTGCAGATTATTGTAAAGAGACTAATGAACGGAGGAAGGCATTTCTTTCCCTGCGGCCAAGACTCGGCCAACTGGATATCAAGTATGGTCTATTTGAACCTGCACGATTTCGGATTACCTGGAATGGGGAATCTAAAGACTTTTATGATCCTGCTCTTCTTCATCAGTTTCTGGATGATATCAAGTCCAATGACATGGAAACTCAATCTTCTTCCTACGCTCAATCTTCTACATCCAAGGCTCCCTCTACAAATTTGCCACCATCTCATTTGCACGACTCTTCTGACTTCAGGCAACGTGGTAGGGGTATCACCCGTTTTCCTTGCTCTCAAGAAGAGAGGGACTCAGCTGTACATTCCGTCTCATCTCTTACTAACACACCGCAGAGAGACAAATACAGATCGCCTCCTAAAAATCCCTTTGATGCTGACTGAATTTCTTTTTGTGCTCTACTGATTTTGTTTTACCATGAGTTGATGGCCGCTAATGTTGTTGTTACTGCTCTGCTTCTTGATTTGTCCACTGACACTCCCTTGCACTGCATGATGTGTCTAGATCGCCTCTTAAGACGTCCTCTGATGCGGACTGAATTCTATTAATGGTCTAATGCTTTATTACCTTTTCTTATTTTATACGCTTATAGCAGTGTTTATTGTTCGCAATGCTTTTTGTTGCTCGCTTAGCTCACTGCGATTTTATTGCATGGTGTTGTTGTTCTTATATGTTGCTTCATGCTCTATTGTTATTCTCTACTCACTACAGATTTTAATGCATGGTATAATAAGATTCACCCTCCTTAGTGTCCTGTATAGTATTCTATATCCTATTGTTCTTCTAGATTTACTAATATGTGATTTACAGTTTACAGTTATTTAATTATTTCAGGTTTTTGCTTATTGTATACTATAAGACTGTTCCCCATCCCACAAGAGATCTTTCTCTCCTCCTGTTTACTCCCCTAGCTATGGTGTTGTTATTGTTGATACGCCTATCACCATTTGTTTCATGTATTAATTACTCCGGTTTTATATGATGTTCTTTGTTTTACTGTTTTCTTGGTTTAAATTATGTTTGGTCATTTTTCTTTGTTTCTTCTCTGCTGTATGGCTTTAGGGGGGTTTTCCTCCTTTTCTTCTACTTCCTATCTCTTTCCCTCCTTTTCTATGACAATGTTGGTATGTTGCTTATTCCTGCTTTCTTCTTCTTAGTTATGTTTTCTCTTTTTTCTTGTCATGTTAATCTTGTCTAGGTTTTATTCTAATGGTGTGTCCTTTTTTGTGGTGTGATTACCCTTGCCCTCTGTTTCATATTGTGGCTTATACCTTCTTGTACTTTTAAGTTTTTGTATTAGGCGATTGAATTCCTCAGAGTATTTATTTGATTGCAGCCTTTCTTCAAAGTTGTTACCTCTTATATGGTGGTTCCTTTTCCAATGCATTCCCCTTCCTATGAGGTTGTACTTGTTGTTAAATGTGACATTATCTATTTCCTTTACTCTGATATGGATGGTTTCACATATCTCTTTCAATAGGTTCTAATATTTTCTTCTGCATCTATTACTTTACCTCTCTCACACTTTTTCTTTTTTGTATCTTACCTCCCCCTTTGCTTTATCCTACTTGCTTCTCTTCACTCCTTTCATGTCCTTCTCATGTAATCTTTAGTTGCTGGGGGGTTTGATGTGTTGGTTAATCTTCTTATTACATTTCGTGACAGACTCCTGTGGGGACGTACAGGAGTTGGTCCAGACTTTTATGATGATATTTTATTCTTTTATGCTTTATGTATTTCATGTTACAATTTTTCCTCTAGGTCCCCATTCTTCTTTACTCGAAGGGGGTCCGGTTCCCCCTGGCGTTGCTCTAAGTGCACCCAGACCCGTAGTTAACAGTCCAGGTTGCTCTTTTCTCCTACTGTTCTTACTTACTTTTCCTTTTCTTTTTCCTTCTTTTCTTCTCTTTTTTCCCTACCAGAGTAGCATTTCTCCTTTTCTCTCTGCTTTTTCCTCACTTATTGTTAACTCAATCCTATTATCATGCCTTCTATCCATCCGTTGTCTGTGGTTTCTTGGAATGTTCATGGCCTCACCCATTACATAAAACGTATGAAAGTTCTTTCCTATTTACATTCTAAGCATGTGGATGGGGCTCTTTTGCAGGAGACTCATTTGGATGATATTGAGTCTAGTAAGCTCAGCAGAGATTGGGTTGGTAAAGTCATTCATAGTTCAGTTTTGCTACTTGATCCCGCCAACCCTAATCCTATTCGTAAATGCGGAGTCGCCATTCTTTTTCGGAAGTCACTTCCTTTAACAATTTTAAAGACATGGTCGGATCCGGAAGGTCGGTATGTTTTTGTTAAATTGAAGCTTGGCAATTCCTTCCTGGTTCGGTGTACGCTCCGCTTGGTTCCATAAAGCAATTTTTTCTTCGACTAAATCGTCTTCTTACCGAAATAAATGCTTCTCAATTTCTCATTGGTGGTGATTGGAATTTAGCACTGGATCCTGCTCTTGACAGAACAGGTTGCATTGACACTATTAACGCTTCAGACAGAGCCATCTTCGGTGACATTCTTGCTGACACTCGTCTTGTTGACCACTGGAGACTAAGTCATCCACAAGATAAAGAATATACGTTTTTTTCTTCTACTCACGGTACGTTTTCGCGTCTTGATTACTTTCTTCTTTCGCAACATTCAGTCTGACTGGTTACTGATTCTAAGATTTTAAAAGCAGCTATATCTGACCATTCTCCTGTCCTTTTGTCTCTAGATTTGGGTCTTATGAATCCGGGGCGCAAACTGTGGCGTTTGAATATCAACAGATATAAAACGCCAGCGGGCAAACTTCTGTTGCAATCCCACTTACGTGATTATCTTCTCAATAATGCAGATTCGGTTTCCTCTAAACGAACGGTTTGGGCAGCTGCTAAGCCAACCATTAGAGGCCAACTTATGCGGGACGCTGCTCTTTATAATAAAAAGAATGCTGCCAAGCAGACTGATCTAGAAAAGGATATTCGCCGACTCTCTCAATTATATATTTCGCAACCATCTCTCCAAAACCGAAAGTTATTGGAACAGGCGCATATGTCCCTCAATACTCTTTTTACTTCTAAGGCGGAATATGCCTTACAAAAAATGAAAGGCCGTCATTACAAACAAGGAGAAAAAGCTGGTCGTTATTGGCTGCGCAGTTGCGCCAAAGAGAGGCCGCTATGGCGATTCCAGCAATAAGATCAAGTGGTGGTGATATCCTCACTCGGCCACAAGAGATAGTTGAGGAATTCGCCTCATTTTATAGATCTCTGTACTCCCCAGGCACTCAGGTAGATACAATAGCGATGTCTACATTTCTGGATGAAGTTCCTCTTCCACGGCTCTCCGATGATGGCAGGGCTCTACTTGAGGGAACTATCACAAAGGAGGAAATTTCTTCAGCTATATCTACCTTACCGTACCATAAAGCTCCGGGAAAGGATGGTTTCCCTCCTGAATTTTTTAAATGGACTGGTCAGAGTATGCTTGATACTCTTCATGCTGCCTTTGAGGAAGCCGTGGAGGAGTCTTTTCTTGGTTCTATCTCTAACAAAGCCATCATAGCAGTCTTGCCAAAACCTGGCAAGGATCCTCTATTGTGTAGTAGTTATCGTCCTATATCTCTTTTAAATTCTGATGTTAAGCTTCTTGTCAGCATTCTAGCATCACGACTCCGCAAGGTTTTGCCTTCCTTAATCCATAACTCCCAAGTAGGTTTTGTTCCTGGTCGTTCCTCCCGCAATCATTTACGTACTCTCTCCCATGCCCTATGGTCCGCTAAACATTTGGCAGATGATGCCCTCCTTCTTTCTTTAGATGCTGAAAAACCATTTGACCGTATTAGGTGGAAATGCCTTTTTACCATAATGCAAAAATTTGGATTAGGTGATCAGTTCATAGCCAAAGTACGACTACTTTATGATAGCCCATGTGCCCAAGTTAACTGTGGAGGTTTTCTCTCTACTCCATTTCCTATTCGGCGAGGTACCCGTCAAGGTTGTCCACTCTCCCCTCTTCTTTTCCTTTTGGCTATGGAACCTCTGGCTGCTGCAATTCGTCAATCGGCTGCTGTGACGGGTGTTCCTCTTCCAATTGGTCATTCAAAAATTTATTTATATGAGGACGACATTCTTCTTACACTTACTAATCTTCCGCGCTCTCTCCCTGCTCTGCTCCGTGTCATTGATGATTTTTCTTCTTTTTCTGGCTATAAGATAAACTGGGACAAGAGCGAAGCCTTACCTATGTCTCTTGGTACTACAAAGGATGCAATCTCTGGTTTTCCATTTCACTGGCAACCTTATCGGCTTAAATACTTGGGAATACTCCTCAATAGGGGATTGGATAACGTTGTCACGGACAATTTAACTCCCTTGATTGCGCAAATGCAAAGGGACTTCGATAAATGGAAGGCCCTGGGTTTATCCCTTTGGGGACGTTCAGGCGATTAAGATGGTTACCTTACCGCGTTTTCTTTATGTTCTGGGTATGCTCCCTTTGACTATTCCTTTGGCTACTCTTCGGTCCATTGATTCAAAAATTTAACTTTTTATATGGGGTACAGCTAAACCGCGTCTTACCTTTGCAAAATTAAAATCCCACCAATTGCAGGGAGGTTTGGGTCTTCCCCCTATCGAGCACTATTCCCTTGCCCTTCATCTTTCCCATCTTTCTTTCTTTTTACCTAAGTCTAAAGATATCCCTCAATGGGTGCCACTTGAACGCCATTTATTGGCTTCTGGCCCTGGTTTGTCCCTTTTATATGGCAAGGGTTCCAGTTCTTGTGACCCAAAGAATCCTATATTATCTGCTATGTATAAGTCTTGGCAAAGAAGTCACCGTCTCCTTAAATCTAATTCGCGGTTTCACTTTAATGCTCCTATATGGTCTAATACGGCTATTCGAGTTCGTGGTCGAACTGTATCCTGGCCTCTATGGCAGGAAGCTGGTATTCATTCCCTGGAACAACTGTTCCATGGTGGCAATTTTAAATCCTTTTCCCAATTAAGTGAGGAATTTCATCTACCGCCCACACAATCCTGTAAATATTCTCATCTTCAGCAAGCTATCACAAAACATCTAAGTTCCCCACCTGAATTGTTGTCCGCTTCTCCTATTTTATCTTATCTGAATTTATGGGGAACTTTTAAGGGTGTCACTTCTGGTCTTTATAAGACTTTCCTACAACCTCTATTTTCGCAACCCCTTTCGAAAGCTCTTCAATTGAAATGGCAAACACGCCTCTCGGTGACATGCTCAGATACTCAATGGGATCTCATTTTGGAAGGATTACATAAGAGCGTTTGAGAGGCTCGCCTTAAATTTTGTATTTTTAAAATTCTCCATGAATGGCACTGGTCTCCGGTCAAATTACATCATGCTAAGTTACTTTCGCATTCCTTGTGTTGGAGATGTTCTGCTTCCGGCTGTGATATAACGCACATTATATGTGAGTGCCCTCGTACCAGATCATTTTGGCTTTTTGTACGAAACACTTTGGCTCATTCTATGTCATTGCCCTTACCCTTTACCTCTGCAAATATAATTTTACATGATTTTCGTGGCCTTTCCAAGTTTACTAAACCACAGACCCGTCTCCTCCATACTGCTTTAGCCACGGCAACAATTTGTATATTGCGTCACTGGAAGCCTTCTCAGGAGGAGTGGTTGGTGGCAATGATACAAACAGCTTTTTATGAACGTATCATTTATAGTCTACAGGACCAAGCTTCCATTTTTCTTCAAGTATGGTCCCCATTCCTGGAAACCACAGTGGATAATGACTCTGTCTCTACTTCTTCTTCTTCTACGATTACTCCTCCTTCTTAATTTCATCTTCCTTGAACCATGCTTCCTTTCTCTTCCTTCTCTCTTTACCGCTTCTTATCATTTATCATACTTCTTGCTTCCATCTCCCTTCACAAC
The DNA here is from genome assembly GCF_964261635.1 of Lissotriton helveticus. NCBI lineage: Eukaryota > Metazoa > Chordata > Amphibia > Caudata > Salamandridae > Lissotriton > Lissotriton helveticus. The sequence goes on along the minus strand of NC_136059.1, from coordinate 470,601,164 downwards.
TAGTTTGTTACTCTGGGGCTTCTTTTCTTTTTCTTTTTCTTCTTCTTTCCTTTTCTCCTTCCTATCACTTCTCTTTCTTTTCTTTTCTTTTTTACCCCAAATTTTGCCTTATGAATACTAGAGGATGTGTTGTTTTATGCCTCCTTTGTTATATTTTATGAATGGTTTCCTCATTTATACTATGTTCCATTTTTTCTTCTGCATATGTATCCGCATCTGTGATTTATTTGAAATTTCTTAATAAACAATTTCAACACAAAAAAAGAAAACCCATGTTCTCTCCTCCGTACATGTGATTCTCCACATGTAGCGATAGCAAACATTAATGTGCTGCTTACAGTAAAGTTCGCCTTTTTTTCTTCTGGCATGGTAAAAGTGTGCTGTATAAACCGTTAATTGAATATCTTAACAATGCTGATTTTTGTTGATATTTGTCCAGTAAGACTTTATGTATTAATGTTTCAAGCGTAGGATTCAATTTCACATGGTGTAGGCCACCCCTTAGTTATTTAGGCCAGGCCTCTTGTGAAGGTTCCTTTGATATGCTTCTTGGACCACAACCTTTTAGCTCCCCATCCAACCTTTTTTGTTTGTTTTATTCCACTTAAAACACTGCTTTCTTTCTATTTTTTATCTTTCTTCTCTTACTTTCAATCTCTGTATATGTTTTAGTGCTATCTTCTGTCACTCCTTCCTCATTTTTCCCTTTTCTCTTGCCCTCCATCTCTCTGTCTCTGTTTTCTCACTTTATCCCCAGCAAGCAAGGTATGTCTTGTCTTCTAAATTCTCTCTCTTCATCTCTCCGTGTCTCTTTTATCATCTCCATCTTCACTCACTTTTTGCTCCTTGTCTCTCTGTGGATAAGTTGCTCTTTCAAGATCTTTTTCTACATTTTATTTTCCACCAGGTTTCTCCTTTAATTTCTAAATGCCTTTTATTCTCTGAGACCCTATAGGAAATCTGCCATTTCTGCGTGGTCAATCCAGACTTTTCTCCTTTTCCTGAATCCTTTTTTTATTGCTGCATTAGAATGCTTGGTGCAGTACCCCTGATAAACTAGAGTAAATAAGGTATTCCCCCTTTTAAATATGGGTACATTGACCTACCCACCAATTTCATATTCAACTTGCCTATCTGCTCCTAGGAACTACTACAGGGTCCTCTCAACCCGGAGAGGACAACTCCGAGCACAACTTCAGGAGACCAATAGGTCTTGTGGTTTAAATCCAAAAGTTCATCACAAAGTATAAAAAGGAACAGTATTCCAAATGTTCATATTTGAGTTTTTATTGCCACGTAGGTTTAATTCACCAATACGTTGATTAGAAAACATAGAATCAAATCCATATCATCTTGTTGTCATGATATTTACACATCCCATCCCGATGCATTTCGGGCGTAGCCCTTCCTCAGGGGAATACTTTGGAAAAGTGTGAATTAGATTCCCATTTAGACACGGGAGCCGAGAAGGACAGGTGTAGCGGTCCTTCTCGGCTCCCGTGTCTAAATGGGAATCTAATTCACACTTTTCCAAAGTATTGTAACACATAGCTGCGGGCCTACCATTGTAGCCTGACTGCTACAGCTAAAGCATGCTGTCAAACTAACCCTTTTTGACAGGCGGGAAACTCTCTTCTTAAATATTAAGCCACATCTAAATACACTGTGATGCCCAAAAGGCAGAGTTCCCGATATTCAAAAGTGGAACAGGTGTGAAATTAAGGTTTGCATGTTCCTCCAGTGACTGGCCCCCAAAACCTATTTTGGCTGACAGGAATGGAGCTAAGTCGTAGAGAATTGCAAAGTACAGATTATAAAGTTTAACTTGCAACTTTGAACAGGAACCACCCAAACTAGTCACAGGAAGACTATCCATATTTATTACAAGTACAGTTCATTGGTGAAGATGTATTTTTACATATTATTTAGGAAAAGTAACTTTTAGAAAGTTGCCTTTCCCTGCCTGGATTTCCTGAAGCTTAATTTTGCATTATCCTGACAGTAACGTCACCAACCTGTACTTGGCCTTAATGAGGTGTGAACACTGCTTCCATAAAATGTACAATGCTCTGGATGTGGGAAGGATTTATTTGTCTCCTTGCAGGAAGAATAGTTAGGGTGGACCCAAGAAATTCATTAACTTTCTCTTTCATTGAGAAATGTAAGGTGAGACCAGGTGAAGGAAACCCATTGCTGCCCCCTCCCCCTTCAGTCAGGCTAACTTGAAGCCCAGTGGGAGGGAAGCTACCCCAAAAAAACAGATTTGAGTGTCTACAGAACAAGGGATTGCTCATTTCTCTGGCTCCACCTCTGGGTGGACACTAGAGCTCTGCACAGAGGAATGGTTTCCTCATCGTGGATTTTAGCAGTGAGGGGCACTGTGGGATTGTGTGCGGTAGGTCAAACAGCAACTGCTGTAAAAATAGATAGGGTTGCCCCTATGATTGTTTCCCCCCTTGATTAGAGTCAGGCAAGGGTCACCCTTACCTACTAGCTGGTGCCAACCATAAATGTGGCATCCCAAGGCACCACTCTCCGAACACTTTCTAGACTTGCAGAAGATCAGAAGCAACCTGGAACTGCTGCCTGTGACCAGATAGGAGCTCTGGATGACTAGACCTGCTCAAGGACAAATAAGTGGACATCAAGGGTCAGTTGGCTGATCTCTTGTGCAAGAGACCTTTTCCCTGGAGTGCCCAGCTGACCAGTAGCAAGTGGACATGTACTGGACATTGCTTGTGGCCATTGCTGGAGTGAGTCCTGGCTCCTAAGTGCTGTCACTTAAGCACAATTCAAGGGGGTGGGGGGCATTGTTTTGTTAAAAGGGGTGTTAAACCATGCCTGTCAGAGAGTACCAATATGAAGTAATATGTAATGGCTATGGCATGACTAAAGTATGTGAGTACTGCTATTATCTTGAAAACGTAATACAAATCTGGTTGTAAAAAACACAGTCCATTGAGACCAGGTGAGGAAACTAACACTGTTGTTGAATCCAATTTCCCATGAAAAACCCAACCTTGACAATTAGTGAAATGGTTCGTACTGTTGGGACAGAGAGAGGTCCTGTGGTTGTCTCTGGAGAACATGCACTTCTGCCTCGCAGTCACAACAGCAAGCAGTAACATTTTAAACTTTACCTCATGAGTCCACGAGCAGGAAAGGCCTATTTAAATGCTACCTACTAGAGAAGATAGCCTTCTGGCATTCCCCATATTTTCTAAACTGGTCTGACAGTGCCCTGCAAGCAAGTCTTACACCAAGTCATGTGGGTAGTTGATGTTGGGTGTGTGCACCTTACTTGTGCATGTAAAGATGCATGTTGAATCTGTGACACTTGGCCTCGTACACTGGGTTCCATTTGTACTTGCTGGATTCAAGTGATGCCTAAGTCGGGAGAGAGAAACAGACAGCTGATGTGAACTGCAGGTGTCCCCTCAATATCCAGCAATCTTCTATAGTGGGACAGACTGAGGGGTGTTAAAAAAAGGAGATATAGAGCTTTGAAGCTCATGAGTTTACTCCTGCTCTTTCTGAACTCATTGTTCCCTAAAAGGGCTACCCTCACAAGTTAAGTGGGCAGCCTCCCATGCCTTTGTGCTATTGTTTTGGGGTGCTCCTGACTGTAGATTCCCAGCTTTACCCAACTTTCCTGCATGCGCTTTGTGAAAATACTTTGGCTGGACTATTTTGTCAGAATACAGTAACTTTGTGCTTGCAATCAAATGGGAACAATTAACTATTTGGTTTCTCAATGCCTCCACCAGTGACCACATACACAGGAATATGAAGGTGTCCCAGGGGGGCGTCGGCTATGCTGGGCTCGGGGGTTTCGGCTTGTTCCCAGGGGGAGGCGGACAAAGAAGATACAGAGTCCTTGATGAGGGAACGTAAGGAAGGCTTTATTTATTTATTTTATTATTATTTTTTTTTTTAAAACCTTTATTGTACAGAAAGTGCTCACAAATACGGGCCTACAACCCGGCGGGCTGGCCACCACATATCAGAAGCATTATTAGCAGTACAAAAGTACCCACAGGATATGACAACACGAACACAGGAGACATAGGCCGAAAGCCATAGAGCAACCAGCATGGACAGGATACGTGAAGGTTGATTTTCTATTATGGGAACGGGAAGTACAGGATCATGATGGGCAGTGAGTCAAGCAAAAAGGGGGGGGCCGTGGTGAGCCGCGAACAGGCAATCATAGAAAGTACAGGATAAATCCGACAAGGACTAAACATATTGGTAAAAACAATTCCAACGGAAGTACAACAGGAGAGGCAATTACGCTCACCGTCCAGCGCCCACCCACCACAGCTACAACGTGACTTAACAAACAGACGTAAAAAGAGCCCACCGTATAAATCAATACGTTACACACCCCAATAAAAGGAAAGAAATCCCCCACGAAAGAGGGAGGGGAAGGAAAAAGGAAGAAGGAAGGGACTCCTCCTCAAACACGCGCCCCCTGGCGAACGAAACAGGAAAACATCAACCGGTACACAGCATCCATTAGAAATCAGTGACAGGAACATGTAGTGAGCCGTAATCACAATAAGACCGGACGGCCAGTGCATCCAAAACACCCCAGGGGAACACATGATAAGATGGAGTCCCGAAAAAGAGAATACTTAAGAGCCATAGAACAAAAAAGAGGAAAAAAAAAAAAGGGGGGGGGGGAAAGACCCCCCAAAGTGACAGACCCCCCCACCCACCCCGCAAGCCCACCCTGCACCCCTGCAGAAGGCTATGGCCTACCCCCCAGCAGCGTGCCTGTCGCCCTAATTAGAACCCGATATATAGAAGAGCAAAGGCGAGACGGAAACATAAGACAAAAAGGAGGGGGGAAAGGGAAAAAGGGGAAGAAAACGCACGGGAGAGGGCCATAAAACAGGATCAACAGCGCCCACCCACCCGCCTGAAAGAGGGCCAGAGCCCTCGGGAAGTCAAAGAAGTATAAGGATACACTCCAGGAGCACCACAAATTCACACATAGTCATACCGTTACATGTCGATCATCTAACCATTACAAGACTACCGTACACAAAGGCAAGTTCGTCTCAGCCCTGTCCTTGTTTGTCCAAAGTTGTAGTCGTCCGATTCACTAAGAACCAGACCGCGAGGAACAGAAAGCAAAGAACAGGGAGAGTAAACGGCAGTCCAGATAAGATACGTGGAGTAGAACCCGGATGATCCGGAAAAGTCAGAGAACATTGCAAGCAATGCAGGCACAGTTCCAGGGACAGTTCGAGGAAAGCCGACCCAGCGGGCCCGGCACAGGAGCCAGGGTCGGTCATTCGAGGCAAAGAGAGGCAGAAAGAATCATCGAGTGCCGTCCGGACGGGACCCGGCCCTCGGATCAGTGGCGCAGGAGATAACACAGTACGATGAAGGGCAGCGGAACTCCGCACACCCCCTGAAGCGGCAGTCGCCGGGCCCATGCTTCCCAGGATAGTTCCAGCCGCACCCAGCAACGGCGAAGCCGCACCCAGTTTAGGGGGCCCAAACGGCCCGAAGAGAGGATCCACCTCCAGGGTGACAGCGGGTGTGGCCACAGAAGCTCCCCAGGAGTGTAGGGCGGCAAGGATGTCGGCAAGTGTAGGAAAACCTTTACAGTATCCGGCACCCGGGCCATGCGGCGGGCCTCCAGCGCTCGTCCAGGCCCGGCTGAGACCCTCAGGGTCGGCCGCCATCTTGGAAGCCCGGCGGGGCCGCGGTGTCCGCCAACCCCCGTCCGGGCAGCAGCGAGGCAAATGAAGACCAGCCGACCGGCAGCAGGGCACCTCCAGAGCAGGAAGGGGGGCCACCAGAAGAAGGGGGATCGCCGGCTCCCCAGTGCCTCCGGCCCCGTTCTCCGAGTCCGGGCGGAGGAAATCAAAATGGCCGGACCGGAGAACAAAGGGGGAGCAAGCCGAATGTACGGTCAGCCCCGTCAACGGAAGGCAGCGCCTGCACCCAAGGCCACCGGTCCGCCGGAGCCGGCCAGCAAGTCACAGCCGGCCTACACGCACAACGGCCTCTACGACCGCGTCCACAGCGCCATCAAGGGCCGATCATCGCGCTCCGCCCCGTCCGGGCGCCGCCGGGAAGATCCAGGTCAGCCCGCTCCGGATGCCCCAAAGCGAGCGGGAGCGCCGTTCAGGATCCACGGCACCCAAGGACAACCAGAGCAAAAGGTGAGTGCCTGCAAGGTATCTGAACGCTACAGCATAGCAAAGAGGACTTCCCGGGCAGGATAACAGCAGGATATACGATAAAAACAGGCAGGCGAACGGAGCCGAGCTAAAACGCGGCCATCTCGGACGCGGGCTTGGCTCCTCCCACCAGGAAGGCTTTATTTTAATGTAGGAACGTCTCTGACGGCTCGTTAACCTTTCACGAGCAAAGGCGGCAGAGTCAAATGGGGGCTTCTTCGGGATATCCAGGATGCCTTACAGTGCAGCTGGAACGGTCTTCGTCTCGTCTTCTCACCTCTCGGGACATGCAAACAAGGGAAGAGAGAGAACTCGTCAGGCCATCGATTGTACACTCGTGATAGGGGCCGGGGGTGAGGGACACCCGTGAGGGAGAACTTAGTACACTCCGGGCAGACGGTGCTCGTGTGGGAGGGTTGTTGTGCAGGGAAGCATACATCCGCTGATACTCGCTCTCACTCTCGGTCCGTAGGTTGGACCCTTTTAGACACCCAACCCGCTACACGCCCCCGTACCTGTTGGAGCCACGCCCCTCCCGTGGGTGCGTGGCAGGGCGAATCGTGGTACCGGTGGCCTCCTGGCTGCGTCTCAGGTCCGGACTTCTCGTTGCTCCGTCGGTCTTCTCCCTCTCGCTTTCGGCTCTCTCCCTGCTCCGTCAGTTCTCCGGCTTCTTCCTCTTCCGGGGAGTTGTCCGTCGCCTCTTTCGCTAGGCTCTCTTTTGACCGTCCATCCGGGTCGTCGAGGGGCGGGGCCACGTCCACCCACTGTGGAGTCTTAAAGGTATCGCCGTCTTCGTCCGTAGGCGGCCAGTTGTATAATGGCTCGTTGTTCCACCAGGGATCCGGTCGCTGTGGAGAGGGAAACGTAGCAGGTAACATGGGAGCAGGCTCCCACCAAGCACAATGTTCGTAGTCCTTCCAGCCATCCCCGTTACACAAGGCAAGTTGTACAAACAGGAAAAGGAAATAAAAGAGAAAACAGAGACAACAAGCTCTACCACTCTGACCCATCACTCCTGTCGATCAAGGATGTCTGCAGAATGTTTTAGATATCAAGGAGGGAAATAGAGATCTTATGTAACTTTACACAGAAGGTCCTATGTTTAACTATAAGGATGAATAGATATACCTTGGCAATATCACTGCGTAGCCAACTTTCTGTTTTTTAGGTGAAATTTCGAAATTCTGAAAACTAAATACTAAGTACCTCAAATATACGTTCACCAACACTTTCCCTATATCTGGAATAACTACCTAAAGCTTCAAAGCTATGCACGTTTCCCTGGAAGAGGAATTATAGTTTTACTTGGTCCTGTTAGAATCGAAAGGCAATGGACAATGTTATTATTCTGTTGTTCCCTATTAGCAATTTGTATCTTTGTACTAGAACTATAATCCATTGGTCTCGATTTTCATTCATCACATGAGGAACGTATGTTGTAGAAGAGTCCTTCATGTTTTGTCATAGGATAGCCATTTGAAAAAGTAACAGCCCCCAATCTTAGAAAGGTTAGTACAAATGTTGAAGAAAATGTTGTTTCCATCAGCAGCACATCTTTTTAAATACTTCTGTGTATTCTCAATGTCCTCAGCACAAGTGGGTATGGAGTATCACTCTTCAAAACTCTTCCAATGCCAATAGGGAAGCAAGGACTCCAGCGTCGCTTCCTAACACAGGGGCTGATTGTGATGGTGGTCTGACAACCCACGGTGGCAGTCCCATCGACGACAGACACTGACAGACCGTCGGTGGCAGTCCCATCTCTCACAGCTCTTCGGTCCGACCGTCACATTTCAATACTGGCGGTTGGACCCACAGCGGGCGGAGTTCAGACCGCTGACTCTGACAGGATCTCAAATCCAGATGGGGTGGCGGTCGAAGGCGCGTCCCAAAATAGAGGCGGTGCTGAGCCAGGCACCACGATCTGGATTTAGATAACCCTTTCCGACATCCTGCTCAGGGTGGGAAAACCACCATGTACAGACTGTCGGAACGGATTATTGGGGCCCCAAAAAAGGCCCACCCTTCTAGCATATCATTTCTAATGAATAAATAAATAAATAAATAAATATATATATATATATATATATATATATATATATATATATATATATATATATATATATATATATATGTGTGAACAAGGCTCGCTGAGAGCCGAAACGTCATGCGCTATCCTGAACTGAAATAAATACTTGCACGAAATGGTCCGTGTCTGCGTCTCCTTGCCTGGGGAAAAGCCTGAGTGATTGGAACAAAGACGTGGTATTTTGGATATATATATATATATATATATATAGATATATATATATATATATCTATATATATATATATATATATATATATATATATATATGTGTGGTGTGTATATATATTACCTACTGGCGGTCGCCAGTAGGTAGTTATAGTTAGGACCAAGCTACCATAGGGAATCCGCAACATTCTATTGGGAATAACTTTTTGCGCCGTTTGAGGAATTTGTGTGTAATTTTCCAAAATTTAGGCCAGCTCCTCTCCGCTCCTTCCCTGAAAGTTTTGGGGGGATTCGTGCTGGGTGCGTTCCCATGTGCTCTCACCGGTACACGCACCCTGAGCGCACCACGGGGAAAAACTGCGCAAAAAATTATAGAAAAAAAATAATTTAGAGTGCTTAGAGGTAGGGTAGCTCTGAAAAGAGCTGTTGTGTTATGTGGGTGTTTTTTGTACCTACAAGTAGGTACCAATGCAGAGTCTCAAATTCAAGAGGAAGACTCTATTCCCCTCATCTGTAAAATGTACACCATCTCTCCTATAGATGCCTTGCATGTTGTAACGCAAGTTGTTGTGGTATATGGAACCCATACCATAGTCTCTGAGTAAAGCAGAAACAGATTTATTCACATGTTTCCTTGCTTTCTCAATCAGTGGACAAAATTGGTTGGACCAGTTCCATTTTTGCCTTTGGCATATATTAGAAAATACCAAGGCAGTTTTTGGAAAAAGTGGCATCAATTGCCCAAAGATGTTCTTTAAAAGCATTTCCAGACCTACCCCAGTCAAAGTGCCCAGGTCATTGCCACCACAGTGCACAATTATGAGGTCAGGCTGTGGTAGATGCATAAAGGATTTTACCAATGGTATCAATTGGTGACTTCGCAATCCTCTTTGTCCAATCCACACAATGTCCACATTTGGTAAATCAAGGTTGTAAATACTAAGCATGGGCGGATTTAGCGAATCTGGCGTACGCGAACTTGCGTATTTACGGATTCGCAATCCGCAAAATCCGCGAACTCTCGCGAATTAGCGTTTTTTTTGTTTTTTTTGTGTTCGCAAGGGTTTCTTCCAGTTCGCGAGGTTTGTTTACCAGTTCGCAATTGCGAACTTACTTTTCGGCTCGCAACGGCCGCGACTATGTTGTTTCTACGTCTGGTTCATCATCACAGGTTCACAGCACCCTCTGTTTCACCACTGCCACCCTCTGGTACACCCATGCCACCCTCTGGTACATCCTCACTGCCACCCTCTGGTTGGTTTATCACTGTAGATTATGGGGGTGAAAAAAAGCAAGCACACCTGCCCTGCTTCAACTGCCATGAATTAATTTGGGGTTGATTAATGTGTCACTGATTTTTAAACTTCCAGTCTGGCTGGCACCTGCTTCCTTCCTTATCTGTAATTTGCTTTCTGTTGCAGTGCAATTTTTTTTCACAGGACCTTTATGGCCTACTTGTAGCTATTCTATGAGCCTGCTGTGAGGGTCAGAGCAGGGTCATAGAATAGTTGCAAATAGGCAACTGAACTCTGGAGGGGCCCCTCAGGAAGCACTGGAGTGAATGGTTACTAATGTTAAGATTGAACTTTTGCACCTGCTGATTGCTTTCAGCTTTGCAAAAATCGTTTTTCTGCAATTTCACGCAATTTGCGGGGCGCGAATCCGTGCGAGATCGATTTCGGAAGCCGCGAATTCGTGCGAATACACGATTTGTTTTTTGCTGCGTGTTTGTTCGCGTGATTTTTTGCATGTTCGCAAGCCGCTTGTAGCGCAACGTTTGCGAAGTTACCCTAGCAGTCGTACATGGGCGCGGCCATCTTGTTTGCGTGACGTAATTCCGTTTCCGGGCGCTATGTGTAATCTCGCAAAGTGTGCGGCGCGCTCGTACATGTTCGCGTGTGATCGCGAGGAAAATCTTGTGCGAACTTACCCACGCGGTCGTGAACGGGCGCGGCCATCTTGTTTCTCATCCATTGCTATGGTTCTGGGCATGCTCTCTGTATCCTTTCTTAATCTCTGCCATCATTTGCTTGTTTGAAGTTTTTTTGATCTACTTTACTCATTATCTATCCCTCTATTTTTCTAGCTCTATATTTTTGTGTTTTTGCTACTTTTTGCTCATTTTAAACTACATTTTTAAACGCTTTTCTTTTCTTCTTCCCTGCTCTATTTCTTCTTTCTTATTTTGCTTCCTTTCTGCCCAGACCATGGCAAAGGGAAGGGTCCCGCACCCCGTGCCCGGCTCCCGTGCGGGCATTTGAGGGGGGAGACAGTTGTAGCTCGGGAGATTTTTAGTGCGGAGGAGGTGGCCACACTAGTCTTTCACGTCCAGCGCCGCCTCCCCAAGACCATCATGGGAGGCGGGAGGATCGCTACCGGCTACGGGATCCGGGAGCGCCGGAAGCGGTGGGAGAAGGTGTGCCGGGCCATGTTTGAACACTCTGGGGTCCGGCGCACCTATAACCAGGCCACCCACCGCTGGACGGATGTCATGGACCGGGAACGCGACTTGCTGGACGTGCTCGGCGTAGAGATCCCCGGGCTTGGTGAGTAGTAGTAGCTATTTCTATCTATTTCATCACTACTCTGTTTTATCCCGCTCTGTGTGTTATTATATTGCAAATTTTTGTTTTTTACCAAGAGCAATAATGCTGCCGATTACATTGTAGGCAAATTATATTTCAAAATCTTCTATGCATTTCAGGTGCACTGCTCTCCTTCTCAGTAGCCTTGCTACTATGCTTATTTGTTTTCTATTTTGTGTTCATTTCATTGGCCTGAGAAATTATGTATGAGTGTAATGTAAAGAACTGCGTAATGCTAGATACTAAGGGTCAGATTTTCAATTACTGGCGCATCCCTGCAAAGTAGCAGGGATGCGCCAGTAATTGTGCGCCATGCCACCACCACCCATGGTGCGCCGTATTTACAATGTGGCGCACCATGGGCCCAAAACGTCACAGAAGCCTTACGCATCTGTGCCGTAAAGGCGGCGCATTGCTGGAGTTGCGTGCCAACGATGGCGCAGCTCCAGCAATGCTCTGGGGTGCCCTATCTCCCCAATGCTGCATCAAGCCGTACGTCGGCTTCAAGCAGGCGCAGGGTTTGAGTCACGCATCATTGTCCTAAAAGTGACTGATTAACATCTTGTAGATTTCCCTCAGCCACTTTTAGGATTCGTTCCTGCGCAGGAACGCCCTCCCTTGCGCCGGAACGCCCCCTGATGGCGTAGGGCTTTACAACGTGATGCATCTCCCATATGCGTCACTTTGTTAATATACGCCGCACCATGGCGCCTCTTTTGTTCTGCCGCTGCGTCACAAAAGTCACGCAACAATGGAGCAAAAGAGCCGCAAGGGGCTTCTAAATCAGCCCCTACAGACTCAAGTCCAGTCCTTCCTTTAGACACATGGCTATAAGAAGAAATAGTGGTGGTGGTCGGTGTATTGATAGTTTGAGTATTCACTGATCTGCAAGCACGATGGACTTTGTCTGTCACTTCGCGTGCTGCGGACTGCTGCCTGCCAGGCCTAGGCAAACCTTTTTAGTAGTTTGTTTAGTGAGTTACATAGGAACTATCCAAGTCAACGGTCCGCAAATCAATAACGTAGTAGACCACATGAGATCGGTCAATATATCCCGTGGAATAGTTGTCTATTTGCTATTTCGCCAACATATTTTGTTATTGTTCTTTTGAAATGTTTGATTTGGTTGACAAATATCATCCATGTTTTCTGGTCTTTCTTTCTTTCATGTTGTACATCAGCTCCCCCCAGGGGCAAGAGGACACAGGAGGAGGAGGAGGGTGCTGTTCAGGATGCAGGCCAGGAGCGATCAGGCGAGGGCTCCTTTGCTGGCCCCAGTAAGTTTTAATTTTAATATAGAGTACCTATTTTTTCCTAGCGATCCTCATTTTCTAAATCGTCTTTGATCTTCTTGTAGACTTTTGGTTTGGCTAGTAGGACAATCCATTCTATTACTGTTGCAGGGACAAATCTGCACAAACAGAACTATGGACACTAAATAATGCATTGCTTAGCTTATCAATTATAATAGATGCTGTTAGACTTTCCACATACCTCAGTGATAACAGACTTTGTAGTTGAACCCCCAATCTCCTTACTGACTAGATAGTGTGGCAGAGTCATTTAGCTCCCAAAGTCACCGATGATTGATCCCCAATGATGATTAGATTATCCAACGCAGGACAAGAGTACGGAGTCAGAGTCAAGAAGTGTCAGAAGCACGGACTCATGCTTGCAAAAATTCCACAACCTTTAGCTCATCCACTCTAGTCTGGAGGACCAAAAACCACAGAGTCTATTTAAGTTTAAAAGCTTTATTAAAAGTAAACACATTTATAAAAATCAACTTTGTCATAAAACTAAACGTTTAACTGAAAATGGAAAAGTGCTTAGTGCTGACGATTAATTGGACACATTTCTTGTGGTCGAGCCGAGCTCTCACCTGGTTTGAACTTGATCCTGCTCGTGTTCTTAGAAGTCAAGCTTCTGTCTGTTAGGAGAAAAAGTGGTGCGTGTTAAAAATAAAAAGCAAGCATTCATCAGTTGTGCCAAAAAGTGCAGCAAGACAACAGCCTTACCTGGAAAAAGGGACATTTTTTCTTTAGAGTAGACAGACACAAATTATTACATTGTATTCTGTTTTTTTCACATTTCTTTATTCCTCCTAGACCAAATATTATATAGTAGTGAGTGGTGTATTCTAACATTCTTAAATGTACTTTGTAGGTGGAACATCTGGTGGCGGGGCCAGCGCGGAGGTGGTGGTATTGGACGAGGGGGACAACTCTGGGGAGGAGGCGCTGCAAGTGCCGGACGTGCCTGTGAGGGTTCACACGGTGGTGGCGGGCAGAGGTAAGCTATATATTCCTTACTTATTGAGATTGAAGACTGCATAGTGTGCTTTCTGCATGGGTGTATTATAAATCAACCAGGTAGTAGCCTCCTCTAAATGTACTTCGACTTAGCTGTGAAGTTTTTGGCGAGAAGAATCCCAATAAGATCTGAGATGAACTTGATGGATGGGATGAACGAAAAGCGAGAGAAGGGTGTAAGTAAGTGTGGAAGGACGAGAAATTTAATGATGACTGGCAAAGGAGAATGATATGTGTTTGCTTGGTCCCCGAGGTGGCTGGGAAGGAAAGAATATGGTATGGTGCATGGCTGGGTGAATGATGAAGCAAGGATGGGTGGAAGGAGAACAGCCTGGGTGGGTGAAACAGAAACTGTATGTGTGCATATACTTTGAATGGATGGATGCCTGGATCATGGTATTATCTGACTCTTAGATAGCATATGTGTATCTAGAGAGAGTATACAGTCACTGGATGAACTAAGTGTTACTTTGAAGAGCATGTAACACCGCACCCGCACGTCCGTTCCAGTGTAGGAAAGGCAAGGAAAAGAAGTTGTAATTTTGTCCAAATACTACCATGAATAGTAGCAGTAGTTTGTATTGCAACTGCAAGCACAGCATATATCCGGTTATTACGGTGGACACTCCCTACCTCTCTTAATAACTTTAGTTTAGTAGTAGTACGTCATTCATGTGTGGGCACACTGTTCACTCAATAATAAGCAAAGCACCTAAAGTCATCCCATATGTCATCAAATACATCCCATGTGATGTGATAGATAATCAGATTATTTAGCTTCTTAATTTTCCTTTTCTAGTACTCATTTGCACTGTAGGGTGAAAGCTAAATTAATTAACCAGTAGCCCTTTTAACAGAGTATTCTCAGTGCCACCCGTAATAGAAAAGTAAGAGCTTCACCACCTGCATGTACTGGACCGGTACAGTAACGCAAGTCTGTCTCACTCATCATGTTGTGCGTCTGTTTTTCTCGGGTGCAAGTTCACTGCGCTGGCATTATGCCGGCTTGCATAAGATAACGTACCAATTTTCCTAAACAAGAGAGAAGAAGAAGAATAAGACTGGTGTACTGTCATAGTCGACTGTAATGGAAGTCCATAGTGCTCGTAGAATTTGTTCCTTAAACTCCCACTAATGTTAGAGCAAGGATGAAGAAGTGGGAGGTTAGATAGATACTGTCCTCAATAGTTATGTACTGTGCTTTCAATTTGCTACTTGTACTGTGACACAACTTTCTGCTCAATCATTTTGTGTTAATCTTAAGGAGCATTGGTTACAGACTATGTCTTTCTATCTTCATATAGTTGCTCCTTCCAAATCAACCAGAAGACCATCAAGGAGGGAGCTGGCTCAAATGGCCCGGCGACGGAGGCTGGATGCCACTGTCGCCGAATACCGGCGGCTGGTGGCCCTGGAGGAGGAGGAGACGCAGTCTACCGGTACAACAACAACATCCACTGGGACAGCTGCATCCTCCTCCGTGCACCCACGGGCTGCCAGCCAGCGCAGTGCTCCAGCGGTACGGAGCCGGGCTACCAAAGCCAACCGCCACCGCCGAGCAGCAAAGACAGCAGCTGCCCCCCACAGGAGTTGCAAGGCACGCCAGCGCCGCTTATCCCTCAGAGTGTCCTACCTGGAGCAGGAGGTCTTAAGCTATAAGAACTTGGTGGAGGGCCTCCGCTTCGACCATGCCACCCTCCGCAAGGAGTATGATGCCCTGGCCGCTACAGTGAACAGCATCCTGCCGTAGTGTCCCTTGCCCCTTTTTTAGAGACTTTTGGGGGGTGGGATTTGGGAGTTGGGTTCTTTTTGGGACTTTTGAAAGACAATCGTTGGGGTTAGGGAGGGTCTTGAGGGAGATTATTTTGTTAGGGCTACAAAAATATACTTTTTGAAACTTTATCTGACCAAACCTGTTTTTTACTGCTTTTGAGTCTGGTGGGTGGGGGTTTAACAGTAAGTTTGTTTTCCTGAAGAGTCCTAGGACTTTAGTAGTACTACCGGCAATCTCTCGTCTATTCCTAATACTCCATTATACTACCTCCCACCAAACGCTTATCTTACCTGTAATTTGTGTTTGAAAGTAGGGCTAGGCCCAGGGCTGGCTCCACGGGAAATGGCGATTAAGGTTGGCAATCCTGGGCGGATGAAATGTCCTCATTGCGGTGGTACTAGTGGTGTGACACAGTGGCAGTTGCATGCCTATGGAAAAAAAGAAAATGAAACCTGGTTTGTCCTTACTGTAGCATTACAACGGTACGATAGAGAATATAGCAGGTGACAGTACACTAGAACAGTGCCACACAGAGACTAACAAATGGTAAAGTATTGAAAGTATAACTAGTACTTGCGTTGAATTTCTTTGACATTGGCTACTACTACAAGAAATAGAACTGAAGCTGAGTAAGTCTAGAATATATCCTCGGATTCCTTCACCAGCCTGTTGCTATGACCTTATCCTCCCCAGCAAGTGTGTGGAATTATTGATGTCATGTAGTCACACATCAAGCAAAACCACACAGCCCGGGGGAAGAGGGTTAGGGTTTGGAAAATGGATGGGAATGGGGGTTTCTTTTTGGGTAGGTTTTGTTGAGAGAAAAAAAAAGCACAGCATGGACAAACAATAATTCAAGATAAAGAAATCTTTGGGTACAAAGCTAACCATAAATCTTTTTAAGTGACATAAAGGAAGTGCATGCCCTACTGCATGCATTGTTACTGAAAAGTAAGTAGTACTAGAATGCGACAGTACAGGGCTGCAGCGTTTTCACTTGCCTATCTCTGCACTCAGAGAAACACTTCTTATTCTTACATTAAATTAGGTTTCAAAATTAGCCGAAGTAAAACCTATAGAATGGCTGTAGGGAATAGGGATCAATTTAGAAGCAGAGAGAGATCCAAGAAATGCAGTCACACTCATAGAAGAAAACAATGGATACTGTATCTGTATGTTGTTGTAGTTGTCCTGTTGAATTTAGTAAGTAAGTTGCATGCAGCAAACAATTCCTCTTATTAGCGGCACTCCTCCATTCCAGCTGACGCTTCGTCCATCAATGTTGGTGACCAGAAGACACCCTGTCCACTGCCTCCCTGGCAGATGCTGAATTGCGGCTCGCTAATGTGAAGCCTGACTCCATCCTTTTTTCCCCATTGCACAGACTGAAACCCGGCCTAACGAGCCCTAAGTTAAGAATAGTGGCAAAGGCTTTCTTTAACTATGCCAAATCCCCCCTTTCCCACCATACTACTGCTTTTGAGTCTGGTGGGTGGTGGTTTAACAGTAAGTTTGTTTCCCTGAAACTTAAGTCTGTGTCATTTTCTTCCTTTAAGTGTAAATGGCTAAATCTTTTCAACACTTAGGGGCAGATTTATGTCGGACTTGCGCCACGTTTACGCCGCCGTTGCGTGACGCAACGGCGCGGAAACGTGGCGCATCCCTGCGACCTATTTACAACGTGACGCATCTAGGCAGATGCGTCACGTTGTAAAGCCCTGCGCCACATGAAACCTGCGTCAGGTTTCATGTGGGCGTTCTGTCGCAGGGTGGGCGTTCCCTCGTAGGAAAGCCCCGTAAAACTGACGCAGTGAAATCTACAAGATTTCACTGAGTCAGTTTTACGACGCTGCTGGGTCAAATCCTTACGCCTGCTTGAAGCAGGCGTAAGGAGTGACGTACCACGTTATGTATGGGTGGCCTCTGTACATTGCAGGAGTTGCGTCGCACTTGCGACGCTACTCCAGCAATGCGCCGCCCGTACACCACAAGATGCGTCACGCATCTGCCCTTCCTTGCACCATGGTGCGCCGCATTGTAAATGCGGCGCATCTGTGGTGCCGCAAGGAGGGAATTGCGTGACGCATCAGTTCTGGCGCATCCCTGCTGATTTGCAGAGATGCGCCAGAACTCATAAATCTGCCCCTAAGTGCCTCTCACAGAGTAAGTGATCCCCCCTTTCCCACCATGGATTTTCTTCAAGTCGCTTGCAACAAGAATTACACATTCCCACGAGTGCTCTAAAACCCCAGAACTCAGTTGCAAAAATCAAGAACATCCCGAAACACATGCAATCCTGCTGCTAGGGCTAACCCTAACGAACCCTAAGTTACAAAAAGTACCAAAACCTGTTTCCTCATGGATGTTGTTTAAACCAGTTTTATCCGGTATTAGACCTTCCCAGCAATGGCCCCAGAGCCGTCAACCCAGGCGAAAACAAGTAGAAGACCCCCAAACAGCCAAAAAGCAAAAGTACAAAAATGTGGACTTAGTCACTTTTCTGAAAATTTCCCAAATCACTCAGCGCGCGCTCTGCAGCTAGGCCCTAACTCCCCTCTGCCTCCATGGATTTCCTTCAAACCTCTTGCTATCTAAACTATCCATACCCAGTAGTGCTCCCAGACCCCGAAACCCACCCACAAACACCAGGAAGCCCCCCAAACAGGCCCCTGAAAACGCTACATTGAGCGAAAAGTCAGAAAAGGCAAAACCTTTTTTCCTCATGGATGTTGTTTAAACCAGTTTTATCCGGTATTAGACCTTCCCAGCAATGGACCCAGAGCCGTCAACCCAGGCGAAAACAAGTAGAAGACCCCCAAACAGCCAAAAAGCAAAAGTACAAAAATGTGGACTTAGTCACTTTTCTGAAAATTTCCAAAATCACTCAGCGCGCGCTCTGCAGCTAGGCCCTAACTCCCCTCTGCCTCCATGGATTTCCTTCAAACCTCTTGCTATCTAAACTATCCATACCCAGTAGTGCTCCCAGACCCCGAAACCCACCCACAAACACCAGGAAGCCCCCCAAACAGGCCCCTGAAAACGCTACATTGAGCGAAAAGTCAGAAAAGGCAAAAACTTTTTTCCTCATGGATGTTGTTTAAACCAGTTTTATCCGGTATTAGACCTTCCCAGCAATGGCCCCAGAGCCGTCAACCCAGGCGAAAACAAGTAGAAGACCCCCAAACAGCCAAAAAACAAAAGTACAAAAATGTGGACTTAGTCACTTTTCTGAAAATTTCCAAAATCACTCAGCGCGCGCTCTGCAGCTAGGCCCTAACTCCCCTCTGCCTCCATGGATTTCCTTCAAACCTCTTGCTATCTAAACTATCCATACCCAGTAGTGCTCCCAGACCCCGAAACCCACCCACAAACACCAGGAAGCCCCCCAAACAGGCCCCTGAAAACGCTACATTGAGCGAAAAGTCTGAAAAGGCAAAACCTTTTTTCCTCATGGATGTCGTTTAAACCAGTTTTATCCGGTATTAGACCTTCCCAGCAATGGCCCCAGAGCCGTCAACCCAGGCGAAAACAAGTAGAGAAGACCCCCAAACAGCCAAAAAGCAAAAGTACAGGTGATTAAAGTTTTAATTATATTAACTTGTGCAAAACAAAGAAAGACAGAAACACAGGAATAAAAGTCAATAAGTACGAAAAAGAAAATGTCTGAATTCATTGGCTCATTTTCAGGCCTCGGTGTCAGGGAAGAAGAGTTCGTCCTCATACTCTGCGAAATCATCAGGCAGGAGTAGGTCAGTGTCACCTAACACAGAAGAAATTCCCTCATCTAAGTTGCTGTCCTCCTCGTCTTCTTGCCTCGTGCGATCTGGTACTTTGAAATCTGGTGGTATGAGGTGCTCATTCATCTTGATCATTGTCAATATCTCCACATTTTTGGGCGAGAGGCGGGTCCGTTTGCAAGTTACAATGCCACCAGCAGCACTGAAAACATGTTCAGAAGACACGCTTGCGAGTGGGCAAGACAAGTAATGTATAGCCAGGCGGGAGATCTCTGGCCACAATTCTTTTTTCCTATGCCAATACGCCAATGGGTCAGCATTAACATAGACCTCTGTTGAGTCATTCAGATAGTCCTGCACCATCGACTCAAAGTTCTCCACGTTTTTTCCACTTTGCTGAATTTTCGCTCGGACCTTTTCAGAATCATAACCAATCTCAGCTAGCCAATCCTCTTCATCACCCGATATTTCTGTTGTGTCTGGTGCAGATGATGCGGTTGCCGGTGTCTTTAACGGCTGAGAGGTCACTTTTGCCACAGCCACAGGTGCAGAAGTGGAGTCTTCTGACTGGGGATGGCCTGCTGATGCTGATGTACTGCCTTTTCCTTCAATTTGCTTCCGTTCTCTTTCAAACCTGATGGCTGACCAGGCTACCCAACGTTTGTACTTTGTAGCATCTTCATCACTAAAAGGAAATAATGCAGAGCCTGCCAGCGCCTTTTTGTAGCGTGGATGCAGAATAGTAGCACAAATGTAATGCTGTTCTGAGTGGATCTTTTGAAGACGTTCATCGCCACGTAGACGCTCTAATAATTTCTCCGCCAAAACAAAAGCTTCTTGCTTTTCTTCATCGTTTTGAAACTTTGAAGACACCGCCTTCAGTTTGTGCTCCAGCATGCACAACAATGGGATAGCTTTTCCCAAATTACAGTCCTCCCTGCTGACTGCACGCGTGAAGAACTCAAAAGGACGAAGCATGTCTGTCAGGCTTTTAACTAGCTCCCATTGCGACGCATTTAACCTCAGGTCCTCCTTCACAGCTGTACCCATTGTTAAGAAATACTGATCGAGTACCGTAAACTGCTCATACAGACGCTCAAGCATGTAGAAGGTTGAGTTCCAACGTGTTGGCACCTCCTGGATGAGTGCTTTCACTGGCATTCGACGTTCATGTAGCAGGCTCCTCAGATGCTTCCGGGCCTTAAAAGAATGGCTGAAATGGTTGCACATTTTTCGGCAGGTGACCACTAACTGGCATGCTGGACTTTCTTTATCCAAGAATTTTTTAACAACCAAGTTCATACAGTGCGCCAAACATGGCACTCTGAAATAGTCACCCAGTTCCATGGCCTTAACTACATTGGCGCCATTATCCGTGGAAACATAACCAATGCCGCATTTTTTTGGAGACAGCCAGTGAAAGACCTTTGTGTTGAACTCATTCAAAATGTTTTGTGCTGTATGACGTTTCTCCAAGCCAAACATGGCTAGTGTTGCATGTTTCCGAGCAGCTTTAAAAACTTGGTCCAGGTCAGCACCTGCGTTTAGCTTTGCTTTAACCCCTGAAAAAGAGACCCAGTGTGCAGTGATGCACATGTAATCAGTGCCTGCGCCACTGGTCCACATGTCTGTTGTGAGATGTATAGTGTGAACAGCACTCTTCTGCAAAGCTGCCCCAATCACCTCCAGCACATCTTCATGTAGTGCTGGAACCGCAACTCGGGCAAAATAGTACCGGCTAGGAACCTTCCATTTGGTGCAGAGCGCTGCCACTAATTCGAGAAAACCAACCCCTTCTACAAAAGAAAAAGGGAGAAGATCCAGCGCTAGCATTTTAGCCAGCTTAGTGTTATACAGACGCACCATTGGGTGGTTGCGGTCATATGGCGCGTCTGAAAACAACATTGTTTTAATGTTGCCCTGGACCATTTTACGGGATGATGATGATGACTTCTTCGACCCAGTTACGCTCGCTGATGAACTTTTTCGCATTGGTGTCTCACTCTGTCCCACACTCTTAGTGTGGCTCCCAGGGGTACTGGGTGTAAGGGAAGTGTGTGACACTTCTTCCTCCTCGTCATCATCAGATGGAACATCAACGTTTTCTCGACTTGCAATTCGGGCTTCCTTGATCTCCTTTAGGTGCGCAAACCATTGGACAGCGTGCTGTCTCTCAAGATGACCTCTCTGGCCTCCAGTCCCATAGTTGGTACCAAGCTTACCACGACTAACTGCAAGCTTACAAATGCTACAAATGGCTATGTTTTCCCTTTTTGTGGAAACACTAAAGAAGTCCCAAACTGCGGACTTGAAATGTCTGTGGGGGCCGGAGGAGGCGATACTGGTGGTGGCCGTGCTGCTAATGCCAGATGAAGTGGAGGATGTGTATTGCTGAACTTTACTATGTTGTGCACTTTCACCACCACTAATTGAGGTCGAGGTGGATAGAGGTCCCTTCTGGCGAGTAAGAAATATGGAAGCGGTACGTTGTGGTGTACTAGTTAAGATCAATGATTCTGGTGTTTCCATTGCCTCCTCGTCGACTTCATCATCACGCTCAGCAGCCTGTCGGGCTAGGGTCAAAATGTCGGGTTGCTGCATGCCCGCTGGGGCTTCAGTGACGTTAGTGATGATGACTGCGTCGTCGTCGTGAGAGTCTTCAGCAGCAGGAGTATACACCACTTCTTGTTGAGCGTCATCACACTCCATAACTTTGAGAGTTTCGACGACCTTCCTTTTACGCTTAGCTACCTTTGTCAGATCATGGTGTGCCTCCTCAACCTCACTCTCAGACGGCAGTGGTGCTGGTTCCCAAGTAAGATCCAGATCATCAGAAGGAGGTGGGCTTGAAGAAGATGTAGACACCAACACCCTTGATCTTTTCCTTGCTCGGGATGTGGAAGACAATGAATGATCATCAGGAGGAGTGGCTTCCTCGAATGATACCTCGGCTTGATTGTCGATTTCCAGGTGTGCCCCTACTTCTGGAGGAACAACTATTGTGGCCACTTGTTGTGCCCCTCCATGCACCTCTGCTTGCTCCTCTCCTTGCGCCGCCTCTCCTTCCACATGTACTTGGGCTTGTACTTGCACATGTGATTGTTGTTGCGGCTGTGGTTGTTCAACACTCGTCAGATGAGTTACAACAACCTGTGTTGATTGAGGGACATTGCTGCTACTGTCTTGCGATGAGCCAACATCACTGGTCGATGGTGATTGAACAACTATACTGGCTGTCTCTGCAGCAGTCAAGGGCTTGGACCTAAGTTGGTGGTGTCACTGAGCCCAATGGAGCGGAGGTGCTGCTCCCAGCTTGGTCCCCAGCAGACCCCGCTGCTGCTGCAGGCGTACTTTTTTTTCCCCAAAAAATGTGGCGGTCGGCATCACACCAGTCTCCTTGGTAAGTGGCGCCACTTGCTTCTTCTGCTCCTTACTGGCAACTTTCTTGCTAGAGGAGCTACGGGCAACTTTTTTTGGGGCCATCTTCTTCAGATGTCACTCTGAACAGCAGGCCGCAGTTGCACAAGTTGCAGAGTTGTCTGTGGCCACACGCACATGTGATGTTGTGCTACACACACCGCAGCAGGACTTCTTCCTGGCACTGGTGGTTCTCTTGTGCACCTACAAGCAATGGAAGACAGAGGAATATCAGTTATACACCCCAAAAAGTCGAAAAAACACACAAAAATCAGCACAATCCCATTCCCAGCCCAACTATGGCCTCAATGGTGTTTAAATTCAAGAAGACACCCCACAGAAAGACTAGGCCCATGCACCACTCACACTACCCCTGGGCAAAAGGCCCCACCAGCAGCCCCAAAAAAACGACAAAAAACACAAAATTCAGCACAATCCCAGCCCATCCATGGCCTCAATGGTGTTTAAATTCAAGAAGTCACCCCACAGAAAGACTAGGCCCATGCACCACTCACTACCCCTGGGCAAACTGCCTCACCAGCAGCCCCCACAGAAACGACAAAAAACACAAAAATCAGCAGAATCCCAGCCCATCCATGGCCTCAATGGTGTTTAAATTCAAGAAGACACCCCACAGAAAGACTAGGCCCATACAACACTCACCACCCCTGGGCAAAGGGCCCCACCAGCAGCCCAAAAAAAACGACAAAAAACACAAAATTCAGCACAATCCCAGCCCATCCATGACCTAAATGGTGTTTAAATTCAAGAAGACACTCCACAGAAAGACTAGGCCCATGCAACACTCACTATCCCTGGGCATAATGGATGAAAAGTAGGCAAAATAAGTGCAGGCCTCAGACACTGCCTCTCTTCAAAATGGCCCCTTGCACCCCAAGCACATGTTGCCTGTACCAGCACTCAAGATGGCCACCACCACCAACCACATGGCCAGTCCACATCAACAGTACACCCCAAAAAAAACGAAAAACACACAAAAATCACCACAATCCAATGCCATCCAGGATGTTTACATTAAAGAGAGTGAGACCCCACAGGCAGACTCAGTCCATGCACCACCACCCCTGGGCAAAGGGCCCCACCAGCAGCCCCCACAAAAACGACAAAAAACACAAAAATCAGCAAAATCCCAGCCCATCCATGGCCTCAATGGTGTTTAAATTCTAGAAGACACTCCACAGAAAGACTAGGCCCATGCACCACTCACTACCCCTGGGCAAACTGCCCCACCAGCAGCCCCCACAAAAACGACAAAAAACACAAGAATCAGCAAAATCCCAGCCCATCCATGGCCTCAATGGTGTTTACATTCAAGAAGACACCCCACAGAAAGACTAGGCCAATGATGCAACACTCACCACCCCTGGGCAAAGGGCCCCACCAGCAGCCCCAAAAAAACGACAAAAACACAAAATTCAGCACAATCCCAGCCCATCCATGGCCTCAATAGTGTTTAAATTCAAGAAGACACCCCACAGAAAGACTAGGTCCATGCACCACTCACTACCCCTGGGCAAACTGCCCAACCAGCAGCCCCCACAAAAACGACAAAAAACACAAAAATCAGCAAAATCCCAGCCCATCCATGGCCTCAATGGTGTTTAAATTCAAGAAGACACCCCACAGAAAGACTATGCCCATGCAACACTCACCACCCCTGGGCAAAGGGCCCCACCAGCAGCCCCAAAAAAACGACAAAAAACACAAAATTCAGCACAATCCCAGCCCATCCATGACCTCAATGGTGTTTAAATTCAAGAAGACACTCCACAGAAAGACTAGGCCCATGCAACACTCACTACCCCTGGGCATAATGGATGAAAAGTAGGCAAAATAAGTGCAGGCCTCAGACACTGCCTCTCTTCAAAATGGACCCTTGGACCCCAAGCACATGTTGCCTGTACCAGCACTCAAGATGGCCACCACCACCAACCACGTGGCCAGTCCACATCAACAGTACACCCCAAAAAAAACGAAAAACACACAAAAATCACCACAATCCAATGCCATCCAGGATGTTTACATTAAAGAGAGTGAGACCCCACAGGCAGACTCCGTTCCTGCACCACCACCCTGGGCAAAGGGCCCCACCAGCAGCCCCATAAAAACGACAAAAAACACAAAAATCAGCAAAATCCCAGCCCATCCATGGCCTCAATGGTGTTTAAATTCAAGAAGACACCCCACAGAAAGACTAGGCCCATGCACCACTCACTACCCCTGGGCAAACTGCCCAACCAGCAGCCCCCACAAAAACGACAAAAAACACAAAAATCAGCAAAATCCCAGCCCATCCATGGCCTCAATGGTGTTTACATTCAAGAAGACACCCCACAGAAAGACTAGGCCCATGCAACACTCACCACCCCTGGGCAAAGGGCCCCACCAGCAGCCCCAAAAAAACGACAAAAAACACAAAATTCAGCACAATCCCAGCCCATCCATGGCCTCAATGGTGTTTAAATTCAAGAAGACTCTCCACAGAAAGACTACGCCCATGCAACACTCACTACCCCTGGGCATAATGGATGAAAAGTAGGCAAAATAAGTGCAGGCCTCAGACACTGCCTCTCTTCAAAATGTCCCCTTGCACCCCAAGCACATGTTGCCTGTACCAGCACTCAAGATGGCCACCACCACCAACCACATGGCCAGTCCACATCAACAGTACACCCCAAAAAAACGAAAAACACACAAAAATCACCACAATCCAATGCCATTCAGGATGTTTACATTAAAGAGAGTGAGACCCCACAGGCAGACTCAGTCCATGCACCACCACCCCTGGGCAAAGGGCCCCACCAGCAGCCCCAAAAAAACGACAAAAAACACAAAATTCAGCACAATCCCAGCCCATTCATGGCCTCAATGGTGTTTAAATTCAAGAAGACACCCCACAGAAAGACTAGGCCCATGCACCACTCACTACCCCTGGGCAAACTGCCCAACCAGCAGCCCCCACAACAAGCATTGGAAATGCAATAGGTCTCGCATTAGGAAAGTTTGACTTTTTTTATTTATGTGTTGGTTTTAAAAATAGCAAAATTAATACCTTTGTCAGTTACAATGTCAATAGTTTTAACTTTCGCAAATGTGACACCTATAGCATTTGTAATGCAATGTGTGTTGTATTTACGTGACTTAGATGTATTGATATTACAAATAACAATGGCTTTTAATTTTGTAAATAATTATTACTTAAATACATTTTATTGTAATTTATAATGGCAATAGCTTAAACGTTTGTAAATAACTTTTGTGAAGATTATGTTCAGTGTATTTTATTGTGACGAAAATCCAAGAACATTGCATTTGCACCTACACACACACATAGCCACACACACACACACATATAGATGTGGTGGTGGTGGATCTGGGGGATATGGTGGTGGTGGATGTGGTGGTGGTGGTGGTGGTGGTGGTGGATGTGGTGGAGGTGGTGGATGTGGTGGAGGTGGTGGATGTGGTGGTGGATGTCGTGGTGGATGTGGTGGAGGTGGTGGATGTGGTGGAGGTGGTGGATGTGGTGGTGGAAGTGATGGTGGTGGGTGTGGTGGATGTGGTGGTGGTGGATGCGGTGGTGGTGGAAGTGGTGGTGGATGTGTTGGATGTGGTGGTGGATGTGGTGGATGTGTTGGATGTGGTGGTGGATGTGGTGGATGTGGTGGATGTGGCGGTGGACG
This sequence comes from Lissotriton helveticus, assembly GCF_964261635.1. NCBI lineage: Eukaryota > Metazoa > Chordata > Amphibia > Caudata > Salamandridae > Lissotriton > Lissotriton helveticus. The sequence goes on along the minus strand of NC_136059.1, from coordinate 470,575,181 downwards.
TGGCGGTGGATGTGGTGGTGGATGCAGTGGTGGTGGATGCGGTGGTGGTGGATGTGGTGGTGGATGTGGCGGTGGATGTGGCGGTGGATGTCATGGTGGATGTGGCAGTGGATGTCATGGTGGATGTCGGGGCGATGGTGGATGTGGTGGTGGATGTGGTGGAAGTGGTGGTGGATGTGTTGGATGTGGTGGATGTGGTGGATGATGTGGTGGATGTGGTGGATGTGGTGGATGATATGGTGGTGGATGTGGTGGTGGTGGATGCGGTGGATGTGGTGGTGGATGTGGTGGTGGTGGATGTGGTGGTGGATGTGGTGGTGGATGCGGTGGTGCATGTGGTGGATGTGGTGGTGGTGGATGTGGCGGTGGATGTCATGGTGGATGTGGAGGTGATGGTGGATGTGGAGGTGGATGTGGAGGTGGATGTGGAGGTGGATGTGGTGGTGATGGTGGATATGGTGGTGGTGGATGCGGTGGATGTGGTGATGGTGGATGCGGTGGTGGTGGTGAATGCGGTGGTGGTGGTGGATGGGGCAGTGGTGGATGTAGTGGTGGTGGGTGTGGTGGATGTGGTGGTGGTGGGTGTGGTGGATGTGGTGGTGGATGTGGCGGTGGATGTGGAGGTGATGGTGGATGTGGTGGTGGTGGTGGATGCGGTGGTGGATGCGGTGGTGGATGTGGCGGTGGTGGATGCGGTGGTGGATGCGGTGGTGGTGGTGGATGGGATGGTGGATGTGGTGGTGGTGGATGGATGGTGGATGTGGTGGTGGATGTGGTGGTGATGGTGGATGTGGTGGTGGTGGATGCGGTGGATGTGGTGATGGTGGATGCGATGGTGGTGGTGGATGCGGTGGTGGTGGTGGATGGGGTGGTGGTGGTGGATGGGGTGGTGGTGGGTGTGGTGGATGTGGCGGTGGATGTGGCGGTGGATGTGGCGGTGGATGTGGCGGTGGATGTGGCGGTGGATGTGGTGGTGGATGCGACGGTGGATGTGGAGGTGATGGTGGATGTGGTGGTGGTGGTGGATGCGGTGGTGGATGTGGTGGTGGATGTGGCGGTGGTGGATGCGTTGGTGGTGGTGGATGGGATGGTGGATGTGGTGGTGGTGGATGGATGGTGGATGTGGTGGTGATGGTGGATGTGGTGGTGGTGGATGCGGTGGATGTGGTGATGGTGGATGCGATGGTGGTGGTGGATGCGGTGGTGGTGGTGGATGGGGTGGTGGATGGGGTGGTGGTGGGTGTGGTGGTGGTGGATGTGGTGGATGTGGCGGTGGATGTGGCGGTGGATGTGGTGGTGGATGTGGCGGTGGATGTGGCGGTGGATGTGGCGGTGGATGTGGTGGTGGATGTGGTGGTGGATGCAGTGGTGGATGTGGCGGTGGTGGATGCGGTGGTGGTGGTGGATGGTGGATGTGGTGGTGGTGGATGGATGGTGGATGTGGTGGTGGATGTGGTGGTGATGGTGGATGTGGTGGTGGATGCGGTGGATGTGATGGTGATGGTGGATGCGATGGTGGTGGTGGATGGGGTGGTGGTGGTGGATGGGGTGGTGGTGGGTGTGGTGGTGGTGGATGTGGCGGTGGATGTGGCGGTGGATGTGGTGGATGTGGCGGTGGATGTGGCGGTGGATGTGGCGGTGGATGTGGCGGTGGATGTGGTGGTGGATGTGGATGTGGTGGTGAATGTGGAGGTGATGGTGGATGTGGAGGTGATGGTGGATGTGGTGGTGGTGGTGGATGCGGTGGTGGATGTGGATGTGGTGGTGGTGGATGTGGTGGATGTGGCGGTGGATGTGGCGGTGGATGTGGCGGTGGATGTGGTGGTGGATGTGGTGGTGGATGTGGATGTGGTGGTGGATGTGGAGGTGATGGTGGATGTGGAGGTGATGGTGGATGTGGTGGTGATGGTGGATGTGGTGGTGGATGGGGTGGTGGTGGATGTGACAGTGGATGTGGCGGTGGATGTGGCGGTGGATGTGGTGGTGGATGCGGTGGTGGTGGATGAGGAGGTGGTGGTGGATGTGGAGGTGGTGGTGGATGTGGTGGTGGATGTGGTGGTGGACGTGGTGGTGGATGCGGTGGTGGTGCATTTGGTGGATGCGGTGGTGGTGCATGTGGTGGTGGTGGATGTGGCGGCGGTGGATGTCATGGTGGATGTGGAGGTGGTGGTGGATGTGGTAGTGGTGGATGTAGTGGTGGTGGGTGTGGTGGATGTGGTGGTGGTGGGTGTGGTGGATGTGGTGGTGGATGTGGCGGTGAATGTGGAGGTGATGGTGGATGTGGTGGTGGTGGTGGATGCGGTGGTGGATGCGGTGGTGGATGTGGCGGTGGTGGATGTGGCGGTGGTGGATGCGGTGGTGGTGGTGGATGGGATGGTGGATGTGGTGGTGGTGGATGGATGGTGGATGTGGTGGTGGATGTGGTGGATGGATGGTGGATGTGGTGGTGGATGTTGTAGTGATGGTGGATGTGGTGGTGGTGGATGCGGTGGATGTGGTGATGGTGGATGTGATGGTGGTGGTGGAAGCGGTGGTGGTGGTGGATGGGGTGGTGGTGGTGGATGGGGTGGTGGTGGGTGTGGTGGATGTGGCGGTGGATGTGGCGGTGGATGTGGTGGTGGATGCGGCGGTGGATGTGGAGGTGATGGTGGATGTGGTGGTGGTGGTGGATGCGGTGGTGAATGTGGTGGTGGATGTGGTGGATGCGGTGGTGGTGGTGGATGGGATGGTGGATGTGGTGGTGGTGGATGGATGGTGGATGTGGTGGTGGATGTGGTGGTGATGGTAGATGTGGTGGTGGTGGATGCGGTGATGGTGGATGCGATGGTGGTGGTGGATGCGGTGGTGGTGGTGGATGGGGTGGTGGTGGTGGATGGGGTGGTGGTGGATGTGGTGGTGGTGGATGTGGTGGATGTGGCGGTGGATGTGGCGGTGGATGTGGTGGTGGATGTGGCGGTGGATGTGGCGGTGGATGTGGTGATGGATGTGGTGGTGGATGCGGTGGTGGATGCGGTGGTGGATGTGGCGGTGGTGGTGGTGGATGGTGGATGTGGTGGTGGTGGATGGATGGTGGATGTGGTGGTGGATGTGGTGGTGATGGTGGATGTGGTGGTGGATGCGGTGGATGTGATGGTGATGGTGGATGCGATGGTGGATGGGGTGGTGGTGGTGGATGGGGTGGTGGTGGGTGTGGTGGTGGTGGATGTGGTGGATGTGGCGGTGGATGTGGCGGTGGATGTGGCGGTGGATGTGGTGGTAGATGTGGTGGTGGATGTGGATGTGGTGGTGGATGTGGAGGTGATGGTGGATGTGGAGGTGATGGTGGATGTGGTGGTGGTGGTGGATGCGGTGGTGGATGTGGTGGTGGATGTGGCGGATGCGGTGGTGGATGCGGTGGTGGATGCGGTGGTGGATGGGATGGTGGTGGATGGATGGTGGATGTGGTGGTGGATGTGGTGGATGCGGTGGATGTGGTGGTGGTGGATGTGGTGATGGTGGATGCGATGGTGGTGGTGGATGGGGTGGTGGTGGTGGATGGGGTGGTGGTGGGTGTGGTGGTGGTGGATGTGGTGGATGTGGTGGATGTGGCGGTGGATGTGGTGGTGGATGTGGCGGTGGATGTGGCGGTGGATGTGGTGGTGGATGCGGTGGTGGATGTGGCGGTGGTGGATGCGGTGGTGGTGGTGGATGGGATGGTGGATGTGGTGGTGGTGGATGGATGGTGATGTGGTGGTGGATGTGGTGGTGATGGTGGATGTGGTGGTGGTGGATGCGGTGGATGTGGTGATGGTGGATGCGATGGTGGTGGTGGATGGGGTGGTGGTGGTGGATGGGGTGGTGGTGGTGGATGGGGTGGTGGTGGGTGTGGTGGTGGTGGATGTGGTGGATGTGGCGGTGGTGGATGTGGTGGATGTGGCGGTGGATGTGGTGGTGGATGTGGCGATGGATGTGGCGGTGGATGTGGTGGTGGATGCGGCGGTGGATGTGGAGGTGATGGTGGATGTGGTGGTGGTGGTGGATGCGGTGGTGGATGTGGTGGTGGATGTGGCGGTGGTGGATGCGGTGGTGGTGGTGGATGGGATGGTGGATGTGGTGGTGGTGGATGGATGGTGGATGTGGTGGTGGATGTGGTGGGGTGGATGCGGTGGATGTGGTGATGGTGGATGCGATTGTGGTGGTGGATGCGGTGGTGGTGGTGGATGGGGTGGTGGTGGTGGATGGGGTGGTGGTGGTGGATGGGGTGGTGGTGGGTGTGGTGGTGGTGGATGTGGTGGATGTGGCGGTGGATGTGGCGGTGGATGTGGTGGTGGATGTGGCGGTGGAGGTGGTGGTGGATGCGGTGATGGTGGATGTGGAGGTGGTGGTGGATGAGGTGGTGGTGGATGTGGTGGTGGATGCGGTGGTGGTGCATGTGGTGGATGCGGTGGTGGTGCATGTGGTGGTGGTGGATGTGGCGGCGGTGGATGTCATGGTGGATGTGGAGGTGGTGGTGGATGTGGTGGTGGATGTGGTGGTGCTGGTGGATGCGGTGGTGGATGCGGTGGATGTGGTGGTGGATGTGGTGGATGTGGTGGATGTGGTGGTGGATGTGGTGGATGTGGGGTGATTGCGGCTTGCAAGCTTATTTCGCTCACGTTATGCAGTTTCAAACATGATTGCCACTATTACTCTCAAATTCACTTGGCAGCAAACTGGTGAACTAATTAAAAGAAAGTCGTATTCAGCGTTATGGCCGGTACTTTATTCCAGCAAAGTGGCAAGCCAGTACACACCAATGAGCTAGTAAAGCTAAAAACACACCACATGGCACAATTGCTGGCTGAGCGAGCAGAAGTAAGCCAAACAGCTTTCCCGTAGCTAAGGAGAGCTGAGCTCTTTTTGTAGCAGCACGCATAAGAAAAGTCCCGTATTTTCACCAAAACACTCTGATAATGATCAGCCGAATTCAGAAGGCTTCCTGCCCTCATACATTCCCAAGAGAGCAGTAATCTTATAAGGAAATGCTGTCATCACACCTAAAGCTACCGAGGGAGAAAGGAAGTGCAAAACTACACTATAGTGCTTAATGGTAAACAACAGTCGAAAGTGCTGTCTGGAAGACGTTCAATTAATGAAAAAAAAAAAAAAAAAGGATGTCCTGTCTGTCCGCTGCTGGGACAGCAGTTCCAAGCAGCGGACAGACAGGAGATCGTTCCGTCGTCCCCATCGAACCCCACTTCACCACGGAGCAACAGCAGCTCAAAGCCTCCATTAAAAGGCCCACCGGTGATACCGCTTTCACCATACATGGAAAGTGGACAAAGGACCTCGTTCTTAAATCGCTAGAACCCCATCGAATCGTGGCCAATCCGCCACCCCGATGCTGCGTCACACCTCGAAACCCAGACTGCCTACTTGCAGCAAAGCCAACCCGTGAACTGTGTCGGCAACCAGCCACACTGACACCGCCCCCGCTCCCACCAGGAGCTGCGGAGTATTTTAGAACCACTCAGCCAAGAGCGGTCGTATTGTAAATACAAACAGGCAAATGTTTTTTAATGTTGTCCTGATGATGATCCCATGTAATTAGAGCGTAAAGGGATCGAAACGTCGACTATACCTAGTACTCCCACAACCTAGCCATTGTGTTGAACCTTGTTGTGTTGTAGTACTAACTGGAAAAACTTTAATGTAACACTGATGTAAAAGTAGCCAGTATTGCTCTTCTTTGCCTGTGCAAACCTTTTCCATGTGTTGTTTGTCTTTCTAGAATATGGTACAGGACTGTGCCTTTAACTATTCACATATCTGTTTCTGATTTTGGTTAAAATAAATACCCTGTCCGGCTGGACAGAGGACAAATATAGCTTCCTATTATGGCCTATATTTTATTTACTTGCCGTATTTTGATAAGCTTAGGACCCTTGTCTTTTAAAGCATAATTCCCCACGGTCCTCAGCCAACTGTTGGGTTCCCTTGTTATACTAAGATACGTATTCGCGGGCGCCAACTCCCGCGGGATCCCGCAGCAAGATCCAAAATGGCGCAGCACTCGCAAAATATCGAGAAAAACAAACCGGCAAACGCTGAATGACGGAAAGTGAACGCCGTGCGCCATGCCGCGCGCCGCAATATTGGATCACCAAGCAAAAAAATCCGCCGCGTGCGAATTGACGGATTTTCGGCAAATTCGCTAGAGTTCGCGGATTGCGAATTTACCGAAAATCCGCAAATTCCGCGAGCGGAACGGATTTTACGCCCATGCTTAGTAAATACCTCAGTTACTTGCAAATGTTTCACTCCAGTAGACAAAGCTATGACCCACAAACCAGACTTTTGGCATCTTGAAGGTAGATGTGCTTGTATTCAGATGAGTTGTGGAAATGAAATGGCAGTTTGAAAGTTGGAGTTATGAAAAAAAGTGGTTGAGATTCAGTGCACTTGAAAAACAAGAAATGATTGGTGCTTTCTTAACATTCTCCACTGAAAATTAGGGTGTATGCATCTGTTTTTTGAAAGAAGTCATTTTAATGGTTGATAAAAGTCATTGAAAGAAACATTGCACATGATTAGCTAGTACATTGAGAGGTCAACCACCCTTGCTGGATTGTTTTGCAACGTAGTATGATGAACTTTTCAACTGTGTGCTGAGTTAGGTGGGAGTTACCATGGTCACAGGGTGAATGAGCACTGGGGGATGGGTGAATATTATGTGAGTTTCAAAGTGTTGAAATGTACAACCAATTAAAATGTGCAGTTTGGTTTTGAATTTGTGTGAGAAGAATTTTGATTGGTTATGTACAAGAATATGGGTCTGAAATGAGAGGGAATCTGTGCCATTATTCTGAGGCTGCAGTGACAGAAGCATTATTCAGAGATTCTGCTTAAGAAAATCTGACCTTCTCCTTTATTTTCCTTCACTCCTTCACTCTTTTCCCTTCCCTTACTCTCCTTACTCTGCTTCACTAACTCCTTCTCTTACTCACTGTGTCCTCTTACTTCTACACTCCCCTTCCCTCATTCTCTCTCTGTAAGCCTCATTCTCTCCGTCCTTTTAGTCTCTCACTCCTCTTCTGTCACGCTCACTCTCTATAACTCAGCCACACTCCCACACTCACCTTCTTTCAGACCTTCTCCTTTACTTTCCTTCCTCTCTCTTCCCTTCCTTCGCTCCTTCACTCTTTTCCCTTCCCTTACTCTCCTTACTCCACTTCACTAACTCCTTCTCTTACTCCCTCTGTCCTCTTACTTCTACACTCCCTTTCCCTCATTCTCTCTCTGTTAGCCTCATTCTCTCCGTCCTCTTAGTCTCTCACTCCTCTTCTGTCATGCTCACTCTCTATAACTCAGCCACACTCCCACACTCACCTTCTTTCAGACCTTCTCCTTTACTTTCCTTCCTCTCTCTTCCCTTCCTTCGCTCCTTCACTCTTTTCCCTTCCCTTACTCTCCTTACTCCACTTCACTAACTCCTTCTCTTACTCCCTCTGTCCTCTTACTTCTACACTCCCCTTCCCTCAACCTCTCTCTGTTAGCCTCATTCTCTCCGTCCTTTTAGTCTCTCACTCCTCTTCTGTCACGCTCACTCCCTATAACTCAGCCACACTCCCACACTCACTTTCTTTCAGATCTCCTGTTTTACTTCCCTTACTCTCTCTTCGCTTCCTTCGCGCCTTCACTCTTTTTCCTTCCCTTACTCTCCTTACTCCACTTCACTAACTCCTTCTCTTACTCCCTCTGTCCTCTTACTTCTACAATCCCCTTCCCTCATTCTCTCTCTGTTAGCCTCATTCTCTCCGTCCTCTTAGTCTCTCACCCCTCTTCTGTCACGCTCACTCCCTATAACTCAGCCACACTTCCACACTCACTTTCTTTCAGATTTCCTGTTTTACTTCCCTTCCTCTCTCTTCCCTTCCTTCGCTCCTTCACTCTTTTCCCTTCCCTTACTCTCCTTACTCCACTTCACTAACTCCTTCTCTTACTCCCTCTGTCCTCTTACTTCTACACTCCCCTTCCCTCATTCACTCTCTGTTAGCCTCATTCTCTCCGTCCTCTTAGTCTCTCACTCCTCTTCTGTCACGCTCACTCCCTATAACTCAGCCACACTCCCACACTCACTTTCTTTCAGATCTCCTGTTTTACTTCCCTTCCTCTCTCTTCCCTTCCTTCGCTCCTTCACTCTTTTCCCTTCCCTTACTCTCCTTACTCCACTTCACTAACTCCTTCTCTTACTCCCTCTGTCCTCTTACTTCTACACTCACCTTCCCTCATTCTCTCTCTGTTAGCCTCATTCTCTCCGTCCTCTTAGTCTCTCACTCCTCTTCTGTTACGCTCACTCCCTATAACTCAGCCACACTCCCTCACTTATCTTTCTTTGCTCCCTCACTCAGTCCCTTTCTGTCACTCTTTCCTTCAGTACCTCTATCCCCTCACTTCCTCACTCCCTTTGTTTTACCCTCACTCACTTTTATCCACCCTCTTTCATCCCTCTTTACTCATGCTCTCTGCCGTTCTTTCACTCGCGTTCTCTTAGTCTGGTTCCCTCACTACCCCTCATTCCATTACTTTCTCTCCTTTTCCCTTTACTTTCATCCCCCACTCACCTTCTCTCAGTACCTATGCTTCAGTCTTCTTCCTCTCTCTTCCCTTCCTTCGCTCACTCACTCTTTACCCTTACTTTACTCACCTTACTCCATTTCACTCACTCTTTCTCTCACTACCTCTGTCCTGTCATATCCTCATTCTCCTTCCCTCACTCCCTCTCTCTTAGTTTCACTACCTCCGTCCCCTCACTCTCTCACTTCTCTTCCGTCATACTTACTCCCTATAACTCACCTACACTCCCTCACTTATCTTTCTTTGCTCCCTCACTCAGTCCTCTTCTCTCACTCTTTCCTTCACTTCCTCTGTCTCCTCACTCCCTCACTCCCCTTGTCTCATGCTCACTTGCCTTTATCCACTCTCTATCACCACTCTTTCCTCAACCTCACTGCTCTTCTCTTACCCTTCCTCACCCCCGTTCCCTTACTCCGCTTTCCTCACTTATCCTCATTCCTCATGTTCACTCCCCTTCCCCTCACTCACCTCCCACACTCACCTTCTTTCAATCCCCCTACTTCAATTCCCTTCCCCTCTCGTCCCTTTCTTTGCTTCCTCACTCATTTTCCTTTCCTCTCTCACTGTACTCCACTTCACTCACTCCTTTACAATATATAAAGAATATAGCTCTTTTTGGAGAATTGGAGGTAGTTCTAAAAAAAACAGTTTTTTTTCTTCTTTTTTACTTTTTTTTTTTTACTTTTTTCCGAACGTTTTTACATTTTTTTTTTTCCAGAACAAAAAAAACTAGGGAATGCCAAACTGCTCAACAGGAGCAAAAAAAGGGGGAAAATTAGGGCTGGGGAGGGCAGCGGTGTTCTTCTCTTTTTCGAACAATTAGTAGGATACTCTGCTCCCCATAACAAAGCAGTTCGTCACACTGCTTACACCTAATGGTAATGTCAGTAAAAACAGGCTGAATGTTTGGTATCAGCTCGACTGCTCTTCCTCTCCCCGATGATGTTGCTCCTCCGGTGGAAGTCGAGGCGCAATCTCTTGGTGGATTCCATGCCAGGTCCCTGACACTCTCCCGAGCATAGTTCTGGGGGTGCCTTCTCTGCACATGCCTTATCATGGTAGAGTTGACAAAATTATATTTTCTTGTGGGGTCACCCCGTGAAAGAACAGTATGGCATATTTTACACTACACCTTTGGAGCATTTACCTTTTTCTCTCCTTGTGGAATACTAAAAAATTTCCAAATGAAGTGCTCCTTCACTTTTGGCTGAGGAGGGTCCTCCTGCAGAAACTCATCAGAGTCATCACTGCTGCTTGGTGTCTAGCAGCCATTCTTTCCAAAGAATTGAAGAGAAGAAGGGAATAGGTCTTGCTCTCTCCAAAGTGAAAGAGGTAGTGAAGGAAATGGGTGGGGTTTTCATTAGTTGTAAAAAAAAACTGTTAACAACCAATGAAAAGTGTTATTTTAAGGTCACATGACTTGACGCGCTTACGCTACGCGCACCGGAGCGCTTCCGGGGGCGCTTACGCGGCGCGTACGTAGGCGCTTCCAGGGGCGCTTACGAGGCGCGCCTGAATGACGTTTTGTTAGATTTTAGGAAATGCGTTTAAAGTTAAAATACGGTTACTTAAAATCAAAAATACTACTTCTATAAGTATGCCACTGAATGTCTTGCATTATTATTTACTTTAAATACATAATTATATATTTTTTAGCACGCGGGAATAGCGCTCTCGCTACGTGTACGGGTGCGTTTACGGGTGCGCGCACCCTGAGCGCTCCGAGGTAAAATGGTAAAAAAAAAACAGGAAAAACACATTGAAAAATTTATTTTAGATAAAATTAAAAAATAATAATTTTATTAAAAAATATTATAATTAATAGTTATAAAAAACAGCTATTAAAAAAACGTAATAATTCACTTTAAAATTTGCAGGTTACAAACTCGTTATAGTAAGAAATTAGCTTTTAAAAAACCTTTGAAATTCACTGAAAAAACCATAGGTTTAACACTTGTTATAGTTAGGAATTAGCATTAAAAAAACCTTTGAAATTCACTGAAAAAACCATAGGTTTCAAACCAGTTATAGTTAGCTGGACATTTTACTCATACAAAACCATTGAAATTCCCTCATTATAGTTAGTTGGACTCACTATAACTCGCGCGCCCGCAATCCACTGCTGATGATGTCACATATTACATCATTCATGACATGGTCAGTGACTTCAGTGATGACATCACTGATGACATCTCAAACGACATCACTGATGACATCACTGATAACATCTCAAATGACATCACTGATGAAATCATTCATGTGATAATACGATGCACCTCCTCATACTCTAATCTAACCTTTGACACATCCAGTGTTAAATACAGACTACCATTCCAGAAACCATTGACACACCAATACCAGTTACTACATACGCACTCACTGATTCCTAAGTCTATACACACATCCACTCATTCACACATACAATCACTCATACATACAGTCACTCATCAATACACTATCATATGCACTCATACACCTATAGAGGTACTCACACACTGCCACTCATCCATGGAGTTACTCACACACCTAGTCAGTCATGCAAAGAATCAATCACACTCCCATTTCCTCATCTATACAGTTATACACACATAACCTTACTTATTCAAACATATACTAACACATACTTACTCTCTTTTACAATCACTGATACAAGTACAAATTGATCCATACAGTCACTTACGCAATCACAGGCTCTCATGTATAGTCATTGATATATGCCAACTCTCACATGCACTGTGTTTTACATATGTACTTACTTGGACATGTAGCACTGAGATATCCATTCACTCACCCATGCACACAGTCAACCGCCCATACAGCTGTTTCCACATGCACTCTTGAACCCATACACCAAGTAAATCAACTGCTCACATATCTATGCACAGAGTCACACATCTCCCAGCCACCCCCACACACACTCACCCTCACATACAAATACTTGGGCAACCAATCAATAACCCATATAGCCACTCATATAGCTACTAATCAACACATGCAGCAGCTTACACAACAACAGACATAATGATGCACACATTCAGACACTTTAGTCACTAACCCATGCATTCAGTAAGACATGTTTAATCACTCACTCATACAGTCAGTCACACACCTACTAAATCCTTCATCCAGACACTTATACATCCACTCATTCTTCAATATGTAAAACATATTTTAACTTTACAGAAACACACATTCACTGGATGATGTCATCAGTGATGTCATCAGTGATGTCATTTGAGATGTCATCAGTGATGTCACTGACCATGTCATGAATGATGTAATATGTGACATCATCAACAGTGGATTGCGGGCGCGCGAGTTATAGTGAGTCCAACTAACTATAACTTGGGAATTTCAATGGTTTTATATGAGTAAAATGTCCAGCTAACTATAACTGGTGTGAAACCTATGGTTTTTCCAGTGAATATATATATATATATATATATATATATATATATATATATATATATATATATATATATATATATATATATATATATATATATAAATATATATAGATATATATATCTATATATCTATATATATATATATATATATATAGATATAGATATATATATATATATATATATATATATATATATATACATGTATATATATAAAATTAGAAATGGATTGTAAACTGGAGCCATAAGCAAACACAATCAGTCTGCTGGATTGTGACCAGCGATACATTGTGTGGAGTAGTAGAGCATGTACAGCTTGACACAAAGTAGTTTCTGAATATTTTCCTAGCTCTCCCTGCTCCCTGCTCCTTGCGGTCTCCTCCATTGTGAACTGGACTCTTCCCGCTGGACTTGAGAAGGTAACTATTTCAGCAGGACTAACATGGTCCTTTGCGGTTAGATAAACTTGTGATTTGCAACTGGTCTCTTATTACCAGATAACCGCGAGTGGTGCTTTGTGCTTTTAGGCGTAATACTTACATTAAAGTATACCTTAAATCTTTGAAATGGCATATCTCTGGTTCTACTGATTGGATTGGAATACTTTACACATTACTCTGAATTACTCCTAACTACTTTCGTACCAAGAGACTAGAGTGTAAACACTGGTTAATTTAGTGGCATGTGTAGGTCACCCTGACAAGGATTGTGGCTGTTGCTTGAGAAGGGCTCACAATCCCCGCAATCAACAACCCAATTTATCACATGTAGGCTTTATCTGCCTACTTTGAGCGTATTGGCAAAACCAACCATTTTTTTTCGGATGAGTGGGTCTGTGTGTATGTGTGCGCATATATGTATGTGAGCATCTGACAAGCATGTCCGTACTTATGGGTGCATTGTTTCAAGTATAGTTAAATGTGTGTGTGAGCATTTCCAACTTTCTGTGGATGAATGTTTGGCAGGCTTCCTTTGCTTAATACTTGTGTTTGCTTTCAATAAGCCTGTATCAGTTGTATGCATGTTGTCACACTTTAGCAGTGGGTAGTGAAACATAAACATGGTTTGGTCCCAATGACCTATTGAGAGTATATTTTACCCGTAAGTATGCCCAGGTTGTGGTTTTCAGCGTACTCCAGGTAATAGCTTCCAGGTTTGCCGTTGCAGTGTTAGCAACCTACCTCGCTGCCTCTTCTGTGTATAAGAAAACTGTCTAATAGTCAGACTTTTGCCACATTGCTTGATTGATTCAATAGATCAATCAATCAGGGAATTGTGAGCGCGCTACTCACCCGTGAGGGTCTCAAGGCGCTGAGGGGGTGCAGATCCGCTCAGCCGAAGAGCCAGGTCTTGAGAGTCTCCTTGAAGGTGTTCGATTAATCACCAAAATTCCCTAAAAATGCATGATTTGGTGACAAAAAACTATGATGAATTAATCACAAAACCTTTCGAATAATGCACCGTTTTGTAACAAAATACAAAGCAATCACGATATTTTTCTCAATTATGCACTGCTCAGTTGAAATAAAATCCCCTGATTTTCAATCTAGCCTTTGTTCCTTTCATCCAAAACATCCACATTTATTAGACAAATTAGGGAATAAATTGGCAAGGGGTGGCCATACGTTTCTTCAAAACATTCTGCGACAGAGAAACATTTTTAATTCCCAATAGAAACAGCCACATTTGCAAAACAGACTGCCATAATTAAAAAAATTAATTCCGTTTTCACACTCCGCGCACCTCGTATCCCGTAGGAGTTAGATGGTACTGACTAAATTTGACTTTCTCATTTTCAGCAGCAGGAAGAATGAGCAACCGAATTAACTGAATGAAGTTGGTTATCTTTTTATTGCGCGCTCCCGCTATTTGCAGGGCCCTGAAGTGCTTTCTGAATGCGGGCGCCGACCACCGTTCTGGGATCCTCATGACGGAAGTTAATCTTTTGTTAAAAGGAACCTCCCCAAAGTCCATGGTTCGTGAGGGAATCTAATTGAAGCCTTCTAGTGTTGGGTATTACACTAACAATATGAGAAGCTGAAAGCGGAGCTGAAAGACGTGTAATACTGAAAAAAATGAATAAATCACAAAAGTACAATAGGCTGAAACGTTGGTTATCCTGCAAGTGAGTAAAGCAGATCGGATAGTATTTCTTATAGGTTGGAAATGTGGTGCAACGTGATAATGTGTTAATACCTCATATTTTGTTTTAGTCATTAAAGGGGCCATCGAGTGAATGACGCCACAAAAGATCTCGAAATCTAAGCAGACCTCCCCAAACGGAAGAATGTTCTGGAATGCCTGTTGTCACTGATGGTCAGAGATTCAGGACTAGGTAAGGAGAACTGCACCGCGCGCGGCCCTTTCAGAGGCTTTACAAGCCAATGCTGTGGAAAGGGAATGTTAAATTCCACACACATTGTGATGAAGAGCACAAAAAGCCTACTTCTTGTTAAAAAATGTATTATATCACAAAATTCAACTTTCAGCTATGTCCTGTTCTATCACTTGCACTACCGGTCTGTCCCACCTTCTAGAAGGAAGTGTGAGGTGTGGGGGGGGGGGGGCGGGGGGGCGTTAACACATCACAAGATGGCGGCCTAGTTTTGGCAGATCTTTGCCTCTTGTGCTGTTCTGTCTCTCAGAAATAGTTTTTTCTTGTATTGAGACTCCCATAAGGTTGGGTGTTGTCCCAGGCCCAGACTATGGCCACTCATGAACAACCCACACCTACAAGATGCTCCCCTCGGAGGGTGGGATGGAAGTTGGACCCTAACCCCTGAAACCAGCCCTCTGCCCTGCAACCTGCCCTAGGCCCCCCTTTATTGGATGTGTTGGGTCCAGTTCTTAATTTGAGCTGGTGATTGCGGAGGGGTGGGGGCTGGTAGGGGCCGATGGGGGTGATGGGGCATCGGCACAAATATTTGGGGACTGACTTATTTTTGTACATCAAACATTCGTAGAGGGCAAGTGAGGAAAATGCACGCAGCAGAAAAACAAAGGAAGAGAAAGATGGAAAAACCATGAAGGGAGAAAGTAGTAACGTGTAAGAGTGACAAAAAAGGGGGAAGATTGTCTGATAGTGAATTAAAGAGGCAAGAGGTGGATTCAAGACTTCCTGTCCCGGCATTCAACATGCTGACATTTAATTGCACTTGCCTGGGGCCTCTGAGCAGAGCTTTAGGCACCAGTACGTTTTGCAAATTTTACACTGGGCAAGCCCTGCCCACCATGAGCATGGATAGTAGGCAAAGAGGAGAACTGCATAAAACACGTGCCTTGATGTACAGTACTTTTTTCAGCCATGAAATGTGTACAATACTCTGTTTATTTTGGTCCTACATCAACCTCCGTCCACACGCTCTGATTCAGCATAGCTGGATGCACTCGCCTCTACCTATGAGAGTGGCCAGTGCCTCTTTGTCTGCTACAAAGGCGGAACCATACAAAGAGGCAGTCTTTATAGCTTTGTATAAACAAATGATGTGTATTCCTATGATGCTGTGAAATGGATTCTCTTACAATGTTTCCATTGTGTGCTCAAATGTTGTGTACTATTTGTATGGGTCGAATAGTGCATTACCTTGATATTTCCAATAACCACGCTTGGCTAGAATCTACAATAAATCAACTAGCTCCAATAAATAACCATTGTCGCACAAAATACACTCTACCTAAGCCATGGTTCAATGATACACTCAGATCTCAGAAACCAATATGTCGCAGGCTTGAAAGGAAATGGAGGCTGGTATATAACCCTGATGATGAAGACAAATACAAATCTTCCATATAAACCTACAAAAAGATGATTCTAACAGAAAAAATCTAATAGTTTAGGGCAAAAATCGAGGCTACAAAAAGGCTGCCCTAAAGAAATGTTTGCCACAGTCAAAAAACTGCCTAAATTCACTGAAACAAAGAATCCCATCACTAGCCAGCAATTCTGTAACGCCTTGGCCACCTCCTTTCAAGACAAGGTGAAATCTGTCTAAGGTACTTTTGTATTATCTGGCAATCACTTTGCCTTGGCCACCAGCGAGCAGATAAGCGTATCCGAAGTCCCTGTTTTTAATGGCTACTCTGTTACCACAAACACCCTTTCAACCTTCCACACTTTGACAAAATATCAGATTCTAAAACTACTAACTCTAGTCAAGCCATGGCCCCCCCCCAACATTTTTACATAGGACCCCAGAGATCACAGTCACCAATCTCACCTCTCTTTGCAACAGGATGTTTATTTCTGGATCTTTCCCCGAGTGGAAGGCCTCAATACTCCCACTTCTAAAAAAAAACCTGGACATCAGTGATCCTCTTAGCTACAGAACTGTTTCTATACTACCATTCCCATTCAAGGTAGTAGAGCATAACATTCATTCTGCATTGACCACCTTCATTAATAAAAATCTTAGATCCATCTCAATTCGGTTCCAGGCTCATCACAGCACAGAATTAGCCCTTAATACAGCTACAGAGAAACTCCAACAAACCTTGGATAGTGGGGGAAATGTAGCCTTGATCCTATTGGATCTATCGGCAGCATTTGCTACAGTCAACCAAAAAATGTTGGTTGACTGTCTTGCCTCCATCTGGATTAAAGAGGAAGTATTGTCTTCACTAACATCCTTCTTCACTGACCAAATTCAATTGGTTGCCCTGGGCGACTTTTGTCTCACCCTCTTTCTCCTTTTCTGTGGGATACCCCAGGGGTCGTCTTTCAGCCCTACCCTTTTCAACCTTTATGTTCTCCTGCTGGCTGAACTGATCAAGTCGCATCGATTCACCCTAGTGTCATATGCTGGTGATACACAAATAATTGTATCAGTAGCTAGCAAACCAAATTCAACAGCTGCTAAATTCCATGACTGTATGATCTGCATTGGCAAATTGATGCTGGACAACTGTTTAAAGCTGAATTCTTTTAAGACAGAAGTGTTACTTTTTGGTAACAACCCCTCCTTCTGGGCGGCTAATTGGTGGACACATTAACTAGGCCCTCTTCCTACCCCTAGTGTAAAAGCAAAAACTCTGGGAGTGATATTTGATCCTAAGCTTTCCTTTGAGGAACAGATTATTATATCACTTCTTCCAGCTTTTTCATACTCAAAATCCTAAGGAAGGTTCTCCCCTTTATCCCCTCAGACCCCCATAAAACAGTAGTCACTCCACTCGTCTCTTCGAGACTTGATTGTGCACTTTTTACCAGCACCCAGAAATGCTGTCTCAACAAGATGCAGATCTTACAGAACTGTGCATAGCTTTCACGTCCCTGCATGACTCAGTTAACTCACTATTTCAAACCCTACACCCCCCAATATCCCTCCGGTCTGCGGAATCCATGCTGTTCCAAGATTCAAAAAGGTTAGATGGGGGGGAGGAGTATTGTCACCACTACAGTTAGGCTGAGGAACTCCCTTCCCCTAATTCTTAAGAAAGAATCAAACTTGCTAATTCAATCAGTAGCCCAACCCCTATTGTTTCTGACTGTCTCTCGCTGTCTCTCAGAAATTAGTGCCTAGATGCCCCAGGGTATTAGCAACGCTATAGAATTTTTTTTCATTTCACTTTTATAGAGATAATCAAGCTCAACTCTGTCACTCTGCAATATTAAGACCTGTTCCTTGGAACTGATATGTGGGAGGAACTTTTGCAATTAAGTCTTCCAATGACATGTCCGGTACACTTTCCATAGTTTACCTGAATATGTTTACCTTGTTTGGAGTTCACTATGTTTCAAGGCTTTATGTTGGAAAGAATTAGCGGAGTCTATAAAGGGGTGTTGCATGTGTAACTAAGTGTGTGGCTTTAATATGTAAACTAAGTTTCTGTAATTCTCATAGTTGGCCACCCAACCACTATTTGGGTGTTTCTCTGAGCCTTATATTATAGCATCCATATATATGCCCAGGGCCAGCTTTAACCATGGTGGTGCCCTGTGCGACAATGTCTGTTGGCCCCCCCAATGACCACCTCTGCCATGGATTCCATCAACTAGCACCCTCTAACAGTGCCCCTCAAGTCTCCATAGCCACTGTCTCTCAAATTCATTTAGTTTTATATCACCACTCTTACCGGTGTAGGGTGTCAGAGCACTTTACACAACACACACATTGCACAGAGACAATCATATGTGTGTAATCAGTGTATAGGAAATGTTACATCAGACAGGGCCACAAGGTGTCGTATAAGAGTGACATGTCATTGATACTGGTGGGCAATATAGTTTGAGTCCTTATTTTGGAAAATCACAAATTCAGAATTTAAAACGTAACATCATTATTAGGGGTTCTCTTTAATAATATGAATTGTTTTCTACCCAAATGAACCCTTTTCACAAGATTAGGATGATGAAAGACTGGGCAAAAAAACATATAGCTCTAGCATACGCCTTGCAGTTTGCAGGCAGCTGTCTGGTGACAGTTAATAGCCCAATGTTCTATATTAGGATTTTGACTTACAAACGACAAGTTACAAAAGGAGCTCTCTCACAGAAGCAGTAACTCATTGACCTATTTACATTATATGTACTTTGTTATCTGCATAGTACATGTTCTTAGCAGCAGGGATTTTAACCCTCTGCGCTACCTTAAGATGAGTCAAAACTTCCTCTAGACCAGTGGTTCCCAAACTTTTGACTCCTGAGGACCCCCACTGAATCACTACTGGAGGCCGGGGACACCCAGGCAATTTTTACAATTTAAATTTCAAAAAATTAAAACAGTAATTCGCAAAAAATACACAAACAAGTACACACCAAACAAATACTTGCATTACTAAAGCTTTTAGGGGCAGATTTATGATGACTGGCGCATCCCCAGGGATGCGCCAGTTATATTGCGCTGCTGCTCCGCCACCCATTTACAATGCGGCGCACCGTGGGGCAAAAACGGCACAGATGCGTGATGCATCTGTGCCGTAAAGGTGGCGCATTGCTGGAGTTGCGTCGCAAGCGCGACGCAGCTCCAGCAAGGCTCGGGGGTGCCCTATCTGACCAATGCTGCGTCAAGACCTACGCCTGCTTCAAGCAGGCGCAGGGTTTTGACGCAGCATTGGCCTGAAAGTGACTGAGTGAAATCTTATAGATTTCAATCAGCCACTTTTGCGAGGCACACCTGCCCCGGAACGCCCACCCTGCGCCGGAACGCCCACAAGTGGCGCAGGGCTTTACAACGTGACGCATCTGCCTAGATGCGTCACATTGTAAATGGGTCGTAGGGATGCGCCACGTTTACGCTGCAGTTGCGTGACGCAAACGTGGCGCATTACCAACATAAATCTGCCCCTTATTATTTTATCTTGAAAAGTATGCAAAATTTAAAACATTTTAATGGGAAGGATGGTGCTGCATCTCCGCGACTAACTTTTTAATTTTAATTAAACACTCACATTCTCCTCCCGGTCCGAGGTGCCGGAATGCTGGTGTTTTTCCTTTTTTTTTGCAGAGTTTTATATAGCACAAACCTGACCCGAATCGGGTATCAGAGCGCTTTACAAAGCACCAGTTACGTTACATGAGGACACACATTCATTTTTGTTCATGTCAGTGAGAATAAATTCAGTGATCTCATACGAGTGTTGTGATACTGCAGGAAGACTGTGTATACAAGCTGATAAGTGTCATATGGAAAACAGGATGAAGCAGTACACAAATCCTGTTCCCTTTAGGGATATCTTTATTAATCTTGCTGACAAAACAAATTGCTTGCCAAACAGTCCACAAAATCTGAGCTTTGAGACCTTGTAGTCTTTGTTGAGCTAAGTGCAAATACAATCCAGACCCTGCACAGAAGCATCTCTGTTGCTGCACCAAACAAACTCTGTGCACCCCACCCCCTTTGTTTAGTGTTCGCCATTATCTAGCAACCAGAGTCCATGGCTGAGAGTATCCAGTTTAGGTCAATCTAACTCACATAACTTTAGGAATCAATACCAGCCTCACAACCTGCCTATCAGAGAGTCTAGGGAGCAAGCCAGGAAACATGCACTGGGCCCAGATAAGGAAAGTGTACATATTTTAAAGACTGCCTGGGTTCTGTCTGGCCCCAAGATCCAACCAGTCTCCCAAAGCCCCATCCAGCCAATAGATGTACTTCATCTGGACTTAGAAGAAAGCTGTGCCCAGAGAGATGTTTCAAAGGGATTTTATCTGCAAGGACCAGACATAAATACTGGATGTATCGCCTCTACAGTAACCTTGAAGGAGGTAGCTCTATGGACCAGTGTGAAGAAACAGAGGGCCCTATCTGCCAAGATCCAGAAAGGAAGGCTTGTGGACTGCAGCCTGCATGAGATTGTCACAAATAAATTAGCCATCCAGAACCCACAGGGTACTTGCCACCCAGAACTGATGATCCAACTACAGACTGGTCTAAGAAGCCAAGGTAATATTCTGGGACAGCAAACTAGGAAACATGATAATTTATAGTCAAAACCATACATTGAATCACCCACCTATGCCCCCTTTGAACAGTTGTAAAAACTGACTGCAGCAAAAAATTGAGTTTCCAAGAAAAGCTGACACACTTATTAGATGACATTCAATATGGTGCCCGGTGATAAATGTACCAGATAAGTGATATTATTGTGTTTTACTAACTGTTGATTTTGTGAAGTTCTTTTAACTGCAGAACTTTCCTACCTGTAAATAAAATCCCTACCCTTTTTCAAAGATACAGCCCTGGCTGTACATAGAGACTATCGAGTGTAATTATTTCTGTCACACCATATCAGAGTTCCAAATACTGTACTCCCCCGGAGTGCAAGTCTTGACTACACTTCCTCAATAATCTTGTAAAGTCATGCACGCAGAAAACATAACTTGGAGTGAAATAATTCCACAAGCCTCAGGCCACGAGTGGTGATGACAATACTACCCGAAGATGCTGTCCAATAAGGACTAACTGTGATAGAAACCGGAGATAAGGTTTGACACTCAACGCCTGCCTAGCTGCAATGGCCTCTTTCCAAGAATGTTGTCTATACGCTATGAAAAGGGTTAATGTGTCCCCAATGAAGGCCTCAAGAATCTGGGCTACCTCGAGCAGAGAGCGCTGGCAGCGGCCCCGTACGCTCCTGAGATGGCTTTACTAATGTGTGGGACATAAATACCGTCCACTGTAAGACAAAACCAAACATAACATAATCAGAAGCACTGCCCTATGGCGGGCTAGAATCGTTCTACCGGCGCTCTCTAGGGATGAGGAGCTGCAAGTCTGGAAATAAACAGAGCAGGAGAGTTTGGGAAATGCACTTTTATTCTCAAACACGTAAGAGTGGCGAGGAAGGCTCGGCCTGTGATAGGGCGGTTTCCCGGTGTAATGCTGCAAACACCGTTATGTTATACTTGTAATAGCCACGTCCAACAATAACTTGGTCTGGTATCGCTTTTACTGGTAGACGCATCACCGTGCATCAACGAGACAAACACTGCTTGCAGCCTCTGGAATCCAAAGTTTCAGGAAGGTTTTTTTAGCAACTTCTAAGAAACTTACCGGTTCGCTATGCTTGAATTCCTGAGACCGGAGCTCTAAATCTGAGCTGCCTGCTACAGTCCGTCCCACACCCAGCCTCTGCGCACTGTGCAGCCAAAGCCCCTCGCAACAACCAGTACACTGCCTCTCGAGGCATCTGCGGGCAGGGTGTGTGGCCTTGAAACAAGAGGCACAACAGTACTGTATGCAGGGCAGAAAGTGAAGACGACATTGGGCGGAAAAATGCTCCTGTGCTGGCCGCAACGCTGCACGCACAACTATAAAAAAAAGCCAATCACCCTTCAGCTTGCACCTAAGCTGAAGGGTGATTTGCCTGATTTTATTGTGGTCCCGCCGCCCCTGCGCTGTCATTCACAGTGCTTGTAGCAGCGCATGGGCGCTTGAAAGGTGCGTGTGTTTTTGAAGAAATTATGAAGAGGAGACGTGCAGATTTAAAGATGAAGTACCTTTATTTCAGTTGAAATCTTACACCTGAATCAACAGGATTCACTTAGCGCTTCAGTGTTGATGACGGAAGGCACTCCAGTCCGGCGGACCCCCTGGGAATGTGTCACGGACCCCTGGGGTCCGCAGACCACAGTTTGGGAAACGCTGCTCTAGACAATCCTCCTGTCTCTTTCTAGGAAGATGAATAATCACCAGAGTTATCTTGACATTTTAATTGATGTCTGAAAATTGCTGTAGGCCAGGAACATGGCAGCAGGTGCTTTTATAATGATAATATACATTATCAAAAATGACACCCCCACCCCAAGTCAACGCCCAGTGCGGTGGTACCGATTGCTTTACCCTAGAGCCGGCCCTGTATATACCATAACAATCTACCACCACCTAAAGCCAGCCAGGACTATTGGCTTTGCCAGTGGTTTTTAGCTGTTTAAGATAAATGAGTAACAACCATGATTTTGTTGTAAATAATTCATTAAAAAAATGTTTCAATTCTGAAATGATGAGACACTGGATTAAACATCACTGAGGCCGGTGGAAGGGGTAGTGGTCTTTAGTGTCTCAATCCCTCATGTTATGCTCACTCTGTTAGACATGAATGCCCTTTTCTCTCTACATATCTTCCATCTGCTTCTCTTGCACCTCATCTCTTTCCTGTTCAGCATCCTCTTTTCAGACTGTACTGAATGCACTTCCTTGCTCACCTGTAAGCACTGTATTTTCTTTTACTTTTGTCTTTCACCTCTACAATTGCAGCTAGAATATGTGACCCTGTGCTGTGCTCTGCAGAGAGACCAAGTATTGGATGACCATGTGTTCTGAACACCTTTTTGACCCATTGACCTGCACTGTCTATAGTGCTCAATAGTGGTTTATAAACATATGAGTTGACCCAGTTCAAAATATGCACTATACAAGACTAATATGCTATTCAAAAGAAAATACAAAAACACATCATCCTGGAAATACCCAACACCCTTATGAAATACAAGACTATGTAGAATGTGTAAAATTTAACAGGAAATAAATTGCTGACATGAATTACCTTAATGTTTTTTACATTAATTGTTCAGAATCAATAATGTTTGCCAGTAAAGGACATGACTATAGGGCCTTATAGAGACCCAGTTCATTGTCCGTTTTTAATTACTACCGGGTCTGAGAATCTGTAGGACCCGGCCCTCTTAAAACCCTGCCATAGTCCACTCCATTCCCGAATGAGAAGTAATCTGGGCTTCACTGGCTGGGTAAAGATAAACTAAACTGAAAGGCACCTCAGGGCTGTCAATGTTGTGCTTCAATTAATCCTGTGTTAGTTTCATAAGAAATGTGTCACGATACATAGCAAAATAATGTATTGGATTTTCTTTTGTATGCCCGCGGATGGAGCATGCCCCGCATGGGTTAGCAGGACCACACTGGTTCTTCCGTAGATATAGCCCTCTGGGTAATTATTTTGGATGCAGTGAAAACCATTGTTTATTTAAGCTCCCCTCTGTCACTGCAGACATAGACCATTAGCATCAGTCTTGGCCTTCAAGAAAAGGAGCAGTCAAGCTGGCTATTACATGACCCCTATAAATGAAACTGTAAGAAAAGCAGACCAGCATGGGCCTTGTTGGGCCCCATCAGTGAGATCCAGCACTTGAATCCTGTGGCCCACGTACAAGAATGAAACTTCCTCACATAAAAAACTTGCCTAGATATAGAAAGTGATGAATAAGAATGACTGCTTTAATCTGAATCACTTGTAATTTCCATTTACACATTAAATTCCATCATTTTTATTTCTTCTGTGCCATTACAGACGGATTTCGAGTGTATGCAGAGTCTGGTGGTTTAGTGGAGTAATGTGTCCCCTTTAGGGGCCTGTGTTTAACCTCATGGTCACAGGTTCAAATCCCGGCAGGTCCACTCAACTTTTCATCCACCCGAGGTCGTTAAAATGAATACCATTGAGTCAGGTAGCAAGAACCATCTGTCATTCAGTGCCAAGATAGGTGTGATTATGCACTTTACAAATGCATATTATGGTATATGCACATTTTTTGGATTTGTGCTAAATCAGTGCATTTCAAATGCGTCCACCTTTATTGTATTGTGTACCTAGGCAATTAATCTGCAGTATGTTTATCCAATCCTCCATCTAAACAAGCATTTGCAATGCAATAGGTCTCACATTTGCGAGAGTTTGAGCTATTGACATTGTAAATGACAATGCTTTTTATTTATGCGTGTTGAAAACCTGCAAGCGGTGCGCGTAAACACGCACTTTGTACTTTGCAGGTTTTCTTAACATATACGCATTGAAGTACGGGGAGGGGGGGACAACTTCTTCCGAGGACGGGGGGGAGAGGGGGGCAACCTGCGTCCAAGGACGGGGGAGGGGTGGCATCTGCGTCCAAGCACGGGGGAGAGGCCAACTTGCGTCCAAGATGCGGGTGGCACCTGCGTCAAAGCACGGGGGGGGTGGAACCTGCATCCAAGCACAGGGGGAGGGGGCGGGGGCAACTAGCATCCAAGGACGGGGTGGCACCTGCATTGAAGTACATGGGGTGGAGGCGGTAAAGGAAAAGCGGAAAGAGAGACAGGCAAGTGAATAGTAAGGTGAAGAAACAGGAGTGAGAAAGAGAGAGGTAAAGAGAAGCACTGAAAAAGATAAACAGAGATTTTGGGATGTGGTGGGGTTATAAAAGTATGCTAGGGAAAATGTTTTTTTAAGAATAAATGCAAAGGCATAGAAGTGTATGGTGAAGGGGTTTCCACTGTGGCTGTAAAAGTGTCATTAAATCATAGTTCTAATGTCAAAAAGCTGGATTCCGTTCTTCTTTTGAAAGAGTTATTCACACATGACTTCGTAGTGTTGTATGGAGGCTTGCCAAGCAGCACCTGCCTTCCAAAAGGAATCTTGCACCAGGCCAGAATAGAAAGATTCTCTTGCAGCAAAGTTATTTTATTAACTTTTAAAGTCAGAACACATAGAAGGGCAGCCCCATATTAGTGCCCACTATGTGGTAATGTACACATTTCAAAGCATGTTTTTGGATGAGACCCTTCATCCGGAAGATTATCTAGCAAGCTATATTTATGATTAATGTTACTGGCACTGCCGGCTTTAAATTGAACAATTGTTCCAAAAATGTTCAGAAACTTCCCAGAATGTAATTGCCCAAAGCCCCTCTATAAAGTTGCCTGTGAGTGTGCCACATGCTGATAGTCCACAGCACTGCGGAGGTGGCATCCTCATTTTGGTATTGAAATGTTAACAGAAATACTATGATTACCTCCTCCTCAGGTGCCCCCCGCTGATGGACCTCTTCACCTCGATTCTGCCTCTTCCTCACTTGACTCCAATAACTCAAACTGGAAAACATTATTTATGACCTCAGGAGACCCCATATTCTCTTTTTCTCCCCCCTTTGAGCCTGAGAGCAGAGAATGCGCTTTTACAGACTCCATTTGCACTTGAACACTTGTATTCCGCACTCAAACAGCAGCAAAACACAGCTCTAACCTCTCCGGTGCTCTGAATAAAACCAAGCGCGTTGTCCCTGAAGTGGTGCGGTGCTTAGATTTCAAAAGCAAAAATGCAAAACAGAAGATTCAAACCCTAATACTGCTTGCGCTTGGAAGAAAAGGAATGCGGACATGGGAGGGGGGCGGGTACAGGACAGCAACAGAAAGGGCTCATAGAGTAAAGTTAAAAAAACAAAACACATGGATCAAACCTTAACACTGCTCAGCCAATGTACAGCTACGTATGGATCCGCTGGTGTGTCCTTTTGCAGCCCTTCCCTACTGGTACTGTAAAATATTCAGCCCATGGAGCCGTCACAAGTGCATCGGGGGCATTGTCTCAGCGCGCGAAACTGAAAGTGCAGTGGGAGCGCACGAGACGCTGTGAGCGTGCACATAGGCTGTCCTGGCGCAAGCTGAGGATTGCCGGAGAAGACACGCCGTCTATCTGCGCTGAGGCTAAGAGTCTGAATCGGAGGCTGAACTGTCCTTGAGCCTGGCACGCTCCTACGGCAGCACAGCCAGCATGATGGCGGCCGCCTGGGCCGAGAGGTACACCGAGCACCCTGTGAGCTCTGGGGACACGCTGCAGGGCATCGCGCTGAAGCATGGCAGAATGACAGTAAGGAATGCGGGGAGGGAGTAGGTGTATGGAGGGGGCGTCAGTGGTTGAAATGTTCTGAAGCGATGCCTTCGCCCTGGCGGGGGAAGTAAACGAAGTGTGTAGTCGTGGAGGAATATGGTGGGGGTCGGGAGATGGCGCACGGCTGGCTGACACTGAAGGGGGTGCAAGGACAGCTGGGGATTGGAGATTAAATTACAAGCTGGCCACACGTGTTCACGTAAACGCGGCGCGCACAGGCAGGAGCTGTGCACGCGTATGGTGCGAGCAGGAGTTGAAATAACGCTGCGAGCCGTACAAGTGCACATCTTCTGTCTTGCGGTTCACGTGCACATGTCCCCCTTCCATACTCAAGTCTGCAACAATAGATCTCGCCTAGGCTACAGCGCATGGAGCTGCATCGCTAGGCAAGATCTAAAAAGCAATAGAATTGACCGCTGAAAGAGTGGATTTTTATTTTGTGCATGGAGGGTAAAGCAGAGTACAGCGTAAATCAAATAAATATTTGTCCACAACTAATAGAGTAATAGCAAAATCTTTTGAAAAACTAATTTCTAAGAGATGTAAGCAATATTTCCAAAGTACTAATATGGCAGAACTTAAAAAAAAAAAATCAAATCTAGGAGCTTAAATAAATGCCACATCATGCTTGGTGATTTGTTCATCCAAAGTGAAGCAGCTATACAACAAGTAATTATATATCACACGAAACGTTACCAAGTTTAATCTAACATCTGCCAGATAAAAAGAGAATAATAACTATCCTGATACCACAATATTTGCAGCAAACAAGGACTAGTGGAAGCGATGAGGATTTTGAAGTCTGGGCATACTGCAGGAAACAGTGTAAATCCCTGTATTTACTCAGAACTGAAGCCATTTCTATTGAGCATACTCTAGAATGGTAGTTTACAGATTCTAGGAGGCAAAGCTGACAATCAGGAAACTGCTGGTCCAGAAGATCAGCAGGCCAAGAGTGGGTGCACCTCCAAAATCTAGGAAATAAGTAGATGTAGAAACAAATCACCCCACCAATGAAACAATATGGTGGTGTGAATTCTTGCATGGAAGATAAAGACCATAGTTGCAGGTGGCCTCAGTCCATGCTGCCTGCATACAGCGGCATGAGTTTACAGCCGCTTCATATTGCCGATCATAAACGTAAGGCATAGACCCAAGTTTGTTTTCAAGCCACATTGCGTTTTTTGGTAATACAGTTTGTTCCTTCTCTTGTCATTTGGTAACACATAGTGGCCCTCAATTCCTACTGCTGAGCAAATACAGAAGCATTAACTCTTCATTGGATCCAGCTTGGAATGTGGGCAAGTTGTGCATCGCGGGGCAGTTAGGTCACATTTATGTCACATGCGCTGTTTGTACACATTGTCATGCTCTCTTATAGATGTATCTCTTTTAGGTTTCTCCTGCACAGCGCTTGTGAAATCTATTATTGTATAATATATCTTAAAAGAAAAAGACTTACATCCCACCTTCACTTCTTATTGGCCCATGTGCTTGCCAGTATATTTTCTTCTGTTTCAATTGGTTGTAGTCTGTTCTCCCTTCTGTGTTTCTCTTATCAGTTTCCCGTGGCCTAACTACTCATTCCAATCTGCTGTGATGGGTGGAACTTTTTTTTTCTTTTGGTTAAAGCTGCATACCGTTTACTCTTTACATTTTCTTATCTTTCCCTGGCTGTATGCATTTAGAGCGCGCTTGTTTGTTTTGTTGTTTGTCTCGTCCTGTGAAAACACATTTATTTACCATTCTTGTCTCCAGCACTTTGCAACTTCTTATGTCATTTCATGGAAGATGCATTTTTTTAAATATTGTCACGACAGCACCACACATTTTATGCTTATTTGTTTTTCTTTTTTACTATTTATACCTCGAACTACTTTTCTTTTTTATGCTATTACACATTCTGTGAAATATTACTGTGCCAGCAGCATGCATTTTATGCGTGTTTTCTCTCTGCATGTTCAGTTTTTGTAATACCTTTCTCCTTCCGATGCCTTATAACGAATTTTGTTTTTGGTATTACACATTCTTTGAATTATTGTTGTGCCAGCATTTTGGGATGGAATGGATCCGCATGTAAGTAAAAAAAATGTGCAGTAGACTCCATCGGATTCTTTCATAAACTTGTATTTGACAAGTCTTTCCTGGGCTTTTGATCAGAGTGCCGGGTAAGGGTTTTCACCCCGTGTGGCTTGACTTGCTGTTTCGTTTATGTTCAGGTTTTTGCCTTTGCAATTGAAAGACACCATAAAATTATTCCGGGAGTTTACAAAATATCTGTGGCAGTAACATTTTTTAGATAACATGTTGCAATTTCTGTTTTCTGCCTCCTAAAGTAGAACCGCATCA
This sequence comes from Lissotriton helveticus, assembly GCF_964261635.1. NCBI lineage: Eukaryota > Metazoa > Chordata > Amphibia > Caudata > Salamandridae > Lissotriton > Lissotriton helveticus. The sequence goes on along the minus strand of NC_136059.1, from coordinate 470,546,736 downwards.
CACTGTTTTTTTTCTTCACTTGAAGCCGTGTTGCACAACAGCCAGCGCTGCTGTGCAACACGCCTAAAAACATTTACAAACCCAATTCTCACACCTACTTCAACCCTACTTATCAGGTGCATTTTATGAAAAATGTGGCCTCCCCATTTACCTAATATCCTGCTTTACGATGCCAACAGTATCAGCACAATAAATTAACTTTCTCAATAAACAACTCATAACACTTTAACAGAGTTTCAGTAACTTATATTGTGCAACTAATCATGAAAATACAAATTACAACAAAAAAAGTTGAATTATCTCATAGGTGCAACCTAATGAATTTACCAATGCTTGTGATTTTCAAGGTGTGTGAGGATGAATTGGGTTCAAATTGTGTATCAGGTAAATACAGAGCCTTTGGTAACTGCATGCTGGAGGTGGTGCAGTTTGCCAGCTTCTAACGATTGAGGCTTACAAGTGTTGTTACATGTAAATGCAACCTTTTATATCAAGGCTAGGATGCATTCAGCACGTCTCAGTATCAGAATATGTCGTTGACATGCATGCTTGGCCTTGGTGTTTCCATCCTGTTTAGTACTGGGGGTCGAGGGGGGAATGAGTTAGTTATTGTATGTTGCTAATATGATTTCATTTGTAATTTTATTTAGTGTTTACTACCCCTGACGAGGTATTGAAGAACTTTTCGGCAAATTGTACGCTAATCTGTGTTACAACTGGCTATTTCTGGTAGGCTAAGGCTGACGCCAAAGCCAGGCAGAAACCACCATTCTAGTCAGGGCAAGGGAGTCACACGCCAAGATAACCCCTGCTCACCCCCTTGGTAGCTTGGCACGAGCAGTAAGGCTAACACCGGAGGCAATGTGTAAAGCATTTGCGCCAGCACACAACAGCAACAACATCCTAGGCACACCACAAAAGGAACTCCACACAAGGTTATATGAAAATAACTTCTGTATTGTCAAAACCACATCAGATAGAAATCACACACGTACATTGTGCCAACTGGCACGGGCAATATTCACAAGGGATTATTCACAAGACAAGGCCACATGGGCCACTGTCATAATCAGCACTTAGTAGAAATAGAAATACTGTCAGAAATTAGAATAAAAGGATATAAAATCACTGTAGCACAAATGAGCAAGAATAGCACACAACCAGTAACTACTGGTAACAGGTAAGTACCACCTACGCAACCCTAACCACTTTAGGAGAATGTCACGCAGGGAACCAGGACCTCACTAGGACCACCTGTACTGGAAAGAACAACCACCTAAGAATAAAATACATCTAGGGGTATCAGCAAGAACACATTACACATGATGCATAAACATTCAGAGGTGTAGGGAAGGAAAAACACATGATGCATAAAACATACATTCAGCGGTGTAATAGCAAGGCACGTGATGCATCAAAAACACATTCAGAGGAGCGTGAAAAGAAAAACACATGATGCATCAACCAACACATTCAGAGGTGTAAAATCAAGGAAGACACATGATGCATAAAAACATTCACAGGTGCCAGAACATAACTCAATAGCGCAAAAACACATGATGCCTAAAAACATTCAGAGGTGTAAGATCAAGGTGCGTAATCATATTAAATGCATTACTTTCCTAGCACCATATCACATTGCACAAAACTCACATTAGGCAATTACCATCACATAGATAATCACATTGAGCCTAAATAAAATCACATACCAGCCCCCATTTAATAAAAGGACTAAAAGGCCCTGTGTCCAGAATGTCAGGGCGCGCTGCCAATGCAGCGCCAGTCAGGGGTGCACCACTGGCGCAAAACCTAAACGTTGCAGGTGCCCACTACTTGCTGGGCACCTGGGAACACCAACATGACCTAAACGGTGCAGCTGCCCACTAATTGCTGGGCAGCTGTGAATCAAAACTGCGACAGGGTCCTCACTGACCCTTAGGCGCAAACTGCGCCAAAATGTAGGAGCCACACAGGCTCTGGCACAACACTGCGCAGAACGTTGGAGCCACACATGCTCTGAAAAAAGTTGTGTCCCCCAAGAGCCTCACTGGGTTCTACACATCAAAGTGGGCAGGGAACCTCTCTGGAGCACTCTGGCTCCTTGAATACCCAGACTGCGCAACCGTTGGAGCCCCACGGGCTCTGACCACAAGAAAGGAACATGCCCCCAAACACTGCTGGGCCCACAAGGGCTCTGGGATACAAATGTGCCCCAAAAAGGTCCTCACGCTTGAGGGGAGGGGCGGGCACCGCAATGTGCCCCGATGCCCTCCTTCCTACTATCTAGAACCGGGCCTTGCACAGCGTTGGAGCAGCCCCCTGCAATGCGGGGCTGCTCTGGCGAAGGGTACGGCACTGCCTCCCGCCATATCACTGTGCCACGTTGGGGCGGCCCACTACACAACCGGGGCCGCCCTGACTCTGTCTTCCGCCGGTATCCTTAGGCTCCTTCTGCTCCCCCCGGGGAGCGAAAGCAGATATGCCCCACGCCGCCCTGCCCAGACCTGACTCACCGTGTCGGCTTCGACGTAGGCGGCGGCTTCTCATCGCGGGGCTCTCTCTCACCGGCTGCGGGGCTCGCCCTCCATTCTGGGAGCCTCGCTGCCCTTGCGCCGGACTTCTCTCTCTCCCCGGGGCTCTCCCTTCACTCAGGAGCCCCGGAACGAACACGGCAGGCGGCTTCCTTCCCTCTTGCTGCAGGGCTCCCTCAGCTCACGGGAGTCCTGTAGACCAGCCGCCATGCTTCTTCCAGCAAAACCTCCGGGGCTCTCCCTGCACTCGGGAGCCCCGGGGGACTCGACACCCGGGCTGCGGGGCGGGACTTCCGGCCGGGCCGCGTTATCATTGGCTGGTCGGCCAACCACTTCCAGGTCGTCGCGGGCAGCGCGGCGGCCCGTTTCAGGCAATTGTAGGCTGGGGGATAATTAACCGAGGGGTGGGCTCCCTCGAGTTAAATTCAAAATATAAAAATAGCGGCCAGGCCCCTGGCGGGGTGAGCACCTGCCAGGGGATAAAATCATAAAAAATAAGCGAGGTGGGCACTCGCCACGGCACCCCTAGCAGGGTGGGCACCTGAGGACAATCACAAAAGCGCTCCCAAGCGCTATAACGGCAGAAAGCGCTCCCAGGTGCTTAGGACAGGGAAAACAGCGCTCCCAAGCGCTATAAGATAAATCAAGTGCTCCTAAGCGCTAGCAGGAACCCACAAAGTCCAGGACAAAGAGAGGGAGCACCAACAGCTCCTAGAGATGACCCCTACAGCATGAAGTGTCCCAGCCACACAGGACAGGGCTTCCAGGGCAAAGCAAAGTCCCCCATCCTTCCAGGACAGGCAGAGGGGTCCCCAAGAAGTCCTCCAGGCATCCAGGGGCTAGGCAGGGCCCAGGGATTCCTCTGGGCCCAAGCAGCAGCACGCCCCTGGCAGATTCAAGTTAGAAACAAGAACATTTTGGAAGGGGACACAGCCCCTTTTTATACTGTAAAATCCTTTGTCTAAAGGGTGCAGGCAGTGTGAGAACCAGCTAGAACTGGTTATAGGGAACTCCTTTCAGTGTGAGGGGCAGAGGCGACAGTCGCCCAGCAGGAGGTGGAGCCAGCATTGTGGCAGGCAGGCACAGCCCTCTTCACTCCCAGGTGCTATCTCCTCCCACTTCCCTGGCAGCAGATGTAGCCTTTCATCCACGGGCTGACTCAGACAACCGCCTGGGGCTCCCCAGCCCCTGCCACCCTCAAACCAGACAGTCAATCCACAAGCAGGCCCAGGCACTCCTGGGGCCAGGCTCCAGCCAATCACACGCCAGGCACAAATTACACAAATATGCCAACTTCTAAAAGTGGCACTTCTACACTAGACACAACCATGCCGCATATTCCATTACGCAGCATTCAATCTCACGAGTTCGCACATATCAAACTCGACCCTGCACTCCCCACACATCAGGAACTACCATGGGCATACATATTCCCCATTCATCCCTTGGGAGGGCAGGTCACTCACCATACATACACAGAGAGCTCAAGCACTTTACACTGTACCACAGTGAAAAAGTGCTCAGAGGCCTAAAATCACCAACACCAGGTCACAGAAACAGGCTAGGAAAAAGCAAAAAGTTTAGGGGTGAACCTGCCAAAAAGGGCCAGGTCCAACAATCTGGAACCCAGAGTATAAGTAGTGGGTTCGTTTATCCCCTTCGCCATGGGGGTAATTCCCCCACGGTGCGGGGGGGGGGGGGCGCGGTGCTCGTGATGAGCCCAGCTCGTCATGAGGCACAGTGGAGCTGTGCTCATGACGAGCTGGGCTTGTCGTGATTCCGCCCACTCATTGATTCTCCCGGACAAGCGGGGAATCAAGTTCGCATGGGCGGACCGCGACCGTTATGAGGAGCCCAGCTCATCATGAGCACAGCTCCACTGTGCCTCACGACGAGCCTGGCTTGTCATAAGCACGCAAGGGGTTAAGGAAATGTAAGTTGCTAATTTGAGCGGTGGACATGTGAGTAACCCTGGGCGGGTAACTTTGCTCCACGAAGTTTGCGGAGATATGCCTACTCCGCGCTCCGTGGCGAACGCGGAGTAGGCAAAAAACTCCGCTTCCTTGGCGGAGCGGAGTTAGCCACTCCCTCCCGCCTTTCAAAGTCTTTAAAATTTTTAAAAAGAAGCCACTTACCTGTTGTCTGCCGCCTCTCCTGCCTGGCCACTCTCCGTCATGCTCTTCGGTCCTCAAATCCCCTTCTGTAATAAAAAAACACTACGTTGTACGTCTGACGCACGTGCGTCTGACGTGGGTGTGCTGCAAGCTCATTATTGTAAACAATAATGCAAAAATGCTCGAAAGCAAAATCACATGCAATGCGTGTGCTGTTGCAGGCGAGACCTAAAGGAGAAAGTTGAGATGAAGATGGTCTGTTCACTTACCATACGTGATTACTGCTGTCTTTATTTGAGGTATGATGCATCACAGAGAACATTATTTGTCACATACAATTTGAACCCTTATTGTTCGAAGTTTATTTTGAGAAACAAGATACCTAGTTTGTGTATAGGGCGTCTGAAAAGATAACAGGAGCCTGTACCAGAGGAGACTGTGGTATTTGCTGCAGTGTTGGTGATTCAGGAGACAAGACAACCATCTTCCTGAACGAATGAAGTATTTACAGTATTTCAAAGGATTAATTATGTAGGTCATACAATGCACAGTGTGGTAAACAATGCCCTTTTAGATTGCTCTAAAGTAAACCAAAAACAGAAAACAAACAAGGGAGACTCAATTTGCAAAAAGGAACTGGTGCTGCATCTATTGGAAGCACTGCGCTAAGTACTGTTGTGGTTATTGATTCCAATTCCGCAATGCTATTTATTTAAGTAGCAATCCGCAATCAACATGCTACGCAAGGCGGTTTGCAAGAGTAATAAGTTTGCATTGCACCCATTTGAACCCTAATTATACCAAAATCTGTTCTGCATTAAACCTATCTCTGTAATTACTCTCATCCTGAAGATGAGCTAGAAAATCAGTTACAGGGTCGAACCGTCGTTGACACGATAACAGAGACTGGTGCTGGGCTCATTTGAAGAGGAATATAGCTGTGTGAATTAATTAGAAAGCATACATAACTTGAATTCCATGACCCTGTTTATTTGTGACTGAAGATACTCATTCTTACTCACCAGTATTTATTCCTTCATTGTGTCATCGCCTGGGACATCTAGACAAATATTTTCACTGTATTATGTCTCTGTTTATTAAATATTCATGCATATATGTCTCTTTTTTGGATGACGTTAATTGTGCTGAGTATTTGGCCATAAATGTGTTTATGATGTTTGCAAACAAGACCATAGTGAACCACTCTTGAATGCATATTGAAAGTAAATAAGCCAGCCATTACTGAGCATCGAGCCTTGAAAGGTTTGAATGTTAAAGGAATCATTTTAACTAGTCCAGCAATAATCAATGAGTTGAAGTTTTTAATTACTACTATATAATGTTACTTTACAATATCAGGTAGATACATTTCTGAGGGGGCCGCTGATAAGGCTTCTAGGCACTGGTTGACCATGCTTTGTGGGTTCAAGGAGGTCTACTTGGTTTCTCAAGCAAGGAGAGTTACATTTACTGAAACTAAAACAAACTGACACATGGCCTAACCTCATGAATCAATTTATTATGAGATAAGAGAGAGGGGGCTCTTGGAGAGCTCGGACATAGAGCAGAGGCAGTGACAGAAGGTGCGCTTTGATGGATGGGTGGACAATGACATACCTGGAAGTGTAAATGTAAATTGATACTTGTATAGCGCACTACTCACCCGCAAGGGTCTCAAGGCGCTTGTACGAATACCGCTGTGGAACCCATCCTGGCTTTCCCTGTGAGGTGTCCACTCCTGGGCACCCCCAAGGTGGAGGCCAGGCAACCTTAGCGTTGTGGGGGCCGTTGTGGAGATTAAGCAAGCTATTGCCCAGAGTTGCAGAGTGGGACTCCATGATTGGAATAGGCACCGAGGCGAGAATTATCCGGTCCGTGGAATTTTTGAGCCCAAGACCCGCCGAGGCGGGGAGTTGAACCCTGGTCCCGGGCAAAACCTCTGCATCAGGGTCTGCCACTCTAACCATTGAGCCACACTACTGCAACAGTAAAAACACAACAGCAGTGAAATAAATGGGGCGGCAGTGTGAGAGAAAGACAGTGAAGGGAGAAATGGGAGTGATTGGAGAGATGGTTATTGCCAGCACAAGACTACCACCCGAGTGGTGGGGTGACAGAAGAAATGGAAAGTGTGAAAGAGGCTCTAAGAGGATATTTGCATGGGGGATAGAGATCAGGGTTTTGACAAAAGAAGCTGATGGGATGTGAGCGGATAAACAAGAGACAAGGGACCAGTTACAAGGTCAAGGGGTGAGATGGGAGAAAAAATGGAAAGTATGGTATCAGAAGAAGGCTGTATTGCAGAGGGCAGTGTATTCCCAAGTGACCCAGTGCCATCATCACTTCTACTGAGTGTCTCGACTTGTGGAAAAAAAGATAGTCTCTCAAAAAATGCACTTCAAGTATACAGTACTGTAAAATGTTTCTTAGAAAGATTAAACGTACTGTAAATATATCTGATCTGGATAAACTACCCTGATATTGGCCACTGTTAGTCTTTAATACAGGACGCTTTTCCATATTAGTCTCTAATTTAGTACGAAGAATTAGGCACCTACTTGCACTGTTTAATTGAGATAGCATGCAATGTGCTGATTAGGTGCCTTACCAAGTAGTGTTGTTGTGCAAAGATAATTCTAAAAGATTCACTGAAACCTTTGTTTATATACGCATGGCTCATCTACAGTAAAGCTTGGTCATGGGTCTCCAGGATTAATGTATTTTATTAAACTGATAAGTTATTGGCAAACATAGGGGATCTTCAGGGTCCATCAGTAAGCTGAGGTTGGATGATCATCACCTGGTCTCCATTTCTCCAGTTTTTTAATTCATGTTGACAGACACCTGGTCTGCCTGTTTTCATCTGCTTCCTTTCTTCCTTCACTTGTTTGCATTTGGTGGTGAAATATTTGCACAATAAATTTGCCTTCTGGCATCTGTGCAAGTGCATTTCCCATATCTAGAATGTTGTCATTTTATTTGCTGAAACGCATGCCAGGTCAAACCTGGCATTCAATTAAAGATTACACATTAACAATATTATTTATTAAGGCTTATTTTTTAATTAACTATGTGTAGATCTTTCCTCGGGTGCCCTTATCCAGGGAAGACTAGGTATGTACAATGTACACAAAACGAATCTGCCTTTCTGATTCCAGCAAATTGTTTAATCATTAGTGGATTCCTTTCGAAGTAGCTGACACTCCATACAACTCTATTATATATTGAAAGGTTGGGGCACAGTGTCACTGCTGTTTTGTTCATAATTATAATGGCATTACATTATTTGTGTTTTGACACCCTATTACAATGTATAACCAGACATCCGAGTTTGTGCTTCTTTTTTGATGGCATTTTACAGATTCCTTTCTTATGACAATAGTTCTCTATGCTTAAGGACAGTGTGCATCGGAAATTTCCATTCTATGAACACGTTTAAACAAGATTTTTGTCCTCTAAATTGTTACATGATAATTAAATAGTATAAAAGCTTGCTTCCCCGTTAGTGCCTTTTCAAGTTTGCAAATTATCAAAAGATGATCAATACAACTCATTGGAAAGCTTAGGAAATAGTGGGTTGATTTATAAAAGAAAGTCATCCCACAGCATCTTGAATATTAAAGAAATTCTAGAAACGGCAGTCTGTATGGTTAGATGGATATGGCTGCCAATATATAGGCCGTGCTTATAAAGAGGGGTTGGGTTAACTTCTGATCTGTGTGCTTCAGAAAACAGGAATTTGCCAAAGGATCAAAAGTGTGAGTAGTGTGATAATTATCCAACCTCAATATTTTCCAGCGGCAGAGTTTACTATAGCCTTATAGCCCGCCGTAGAAGGCTATACCGGCAATTAAAGGCCCTCTTCAGCGTTCGGCGAGGGCCTTTAACAAGGGAGAGGGGCTTTAATAGCTGGTATAGCCCAGCTACGAAGGGCTCTAAGGCTATTAGAACATTCTGCCACTAGAGGCAGAATGTTCTAACAAAAAAGAACAAAGCCTTATGGGAGGGTGAGGGGATTAGAATCCCCTCAGGCTCCCTGAAACCTTTGTTCACAGCAGGAGCTGTGAACAAAGGCACATTGGAATGTCGGAGCTCCAGGCCTATACCAGCCATTATTAGCCCGGAGCACTCCATTGTTTTCAATGTAGCTCCCAACATTCCAATGTTCTAATAAATAATACATGCAAAATGTGTGGAACCTGTGACTTAAATACAGATTCTGCAAGAAATTGGCGACATTTGCCATACCAAGTAAATACCTCACCCTAGGGAAACAGTAGTTACCAGGTATGGGAAATCTAGAATCAAGGCCTTGATGTTAGTTTTCAGGGCTTGGCACAATTCCCATCTATGTGTCTTTTGATTTCTACCTGACTGGAGTCTCAGTGTATGACAAGCTGGTTGGCAAGTTCAGTTCATTAACCTTTATTCAATTTTGATAAAATCCTAAAACTGTACATCTCATTAAATAGCAGCATATGTTACAGTAAACATACATCTGTTAAAAATACATCAGATAAAAATTTGATGGAACAGGCGTTTCACAATAAAACAATATCTAAAATTACTATCATTAACCTTGTAAAACCAGAACATAAAGGGCCCGATTCAGAGAACTAACTTAAGACAAAATCCTAAACTTACTACTTTAGGTATTCACAGAAGTTAGGATTTTGTCTTAAGTTTGTCTTAAGACAGACTTAAGACAGACTTAAGTTAGGATTTTGTCTTAAGTCTGTCTTAAGTCTGTCTTAAGACAAACTTAAGACAAAATCCTAACTTCTGTGAATACCAAAAGTAGTAAGTTTAAGATTTTGTCTTAAGTTAGTTCTGTGAATCGGCCCCACAGTTCTGATACTTAGCGACTTACAAATAAAACAACAGATAGAAAACGGGAAACAAAAAACACAGTTTGGGTGTAGCTAGAAGATGTAATTAAAGATATGAGGTCTAATCTGTCTGAATTATTCAGAAATCAGAAAGGGCCTCATGTATTCATATCAGAGAATGGAAAACTTCGGTCAAATGAATAATTCACGCATAGTGTCACAAATTGAGATATTATCACAGCTGCAAACAGGCAGGTTAGATGGTTTCTACCAGACCCTCTTCAGGAACAAGAGCTGATGAAATATGTCCAGCTTCAGGAATGTCAAGAGGCGGCACTGCTGACTGGGTGTGTCCAGGAGGAGGTTGGGCTTGATCCCGCTGACAGATTTAACCAAGACATTCTTGCACAGAGTCTGCTTTGCTAAAGCAGAGGTCTCCTAATTGGATGACACCCTTTGGAAGAAAGCCTGCTTAGCCCATGCAATATCCTTTTTCAAAATGTTCCTGGGATTGGTAAATAAACCTGGGCGCCCTAGTTCATGAAAAGATTTCTTAATACACTACAGCCATGGGATCTGAGCTACATTATATAAATGCAAACAATCCCAAAGAATGAACTTATTAAAATATAATTCCACCTTGTACCATACAGAACACCACAATAAAAGCGGGCGAACACACATTAAATCTGTAATAAAAGACATGCCAAGTTCTTCATGGATCATCTCAGCAGGAATTCCCTGACCCACGGGCAATAGGTTTCTCAAAAACGTATTTTCAATCACCTGAACATGATCATTGTTTGCATACCTCCAAATTTCACACCCGAAGATGGGCATCAGAACACATTTAGCCTTATATACATCTTATAAAGGTTTATGGGGCGTATGTCCAATGAGTCTGGCAAAGTCATGTAGCCCAGAAATGTCCTTTTGTAAAATCATCCCATTTTTCATAATTAGAGTTATCCAACTGAGACCCAAATTAACCCCTCCGCTGCGCTGAACATTCCGAGCTGGTTCGGAACGTTCTATTGCGCGGGCTGGGCCGGAACGTTCAGCGGACGTGCGCAGCACTACCGAGGTAGTGCACACGACGTTCGCTGAACGTGACCAGCACTGAAGGGGTTAAAGAGCAGCCCCAAATAAGAGAAATGTTACACTTTAGTTAAAACCTGGCCCTGTGCTGAGAGACTACATGACTTTGTGTTCTTGGGGTTTACAAGTAGGCGTGGGCGGAGAATTCCGCTCCAACAGCGGAGTGTGCAGAGATCTGCCTACTCTGCGTTCCATGGAGAACGCGGTGCAGGCAAATCTCCGCACACTCCGGAGCGAAGTTGGCCAGCCCCCACCTCCACCCCCCATTTTAACAATTAATTAGACATTAATTAAAACTAAAACAAAAACACTTACCTGTACTGGCGAATAGGACTGCAAACAGTCCCTTGGAGATGAACAGGCCTCAAGGACCTTGCCATGAAGTGTAGAGGTGAGGCATCGCTGGGGTTGTGACACGTCGGTGCAGAAGTCGGAGAGTCCTTGAAAGCACGCCTGTTGCAGTTCGAACTTTGGGGCATATTACCAAGGGGCTTTATCTCCGCTTTTTGGGCTTTAAAAGCCAAGAAAGCGGAGATAAAATTATCTCCCTATTACCAAGCTGTCGCTAACACCAGTTAGCGACAGCTAATAGGAGATAGTGACCATCTTGGGCCCCGCTTTGCATGTCAGTGATATTTATCACTAATGACATGCAAAGTGGGCGTGCCAAGATGTTAGCGACTGGAAACAGTCGCTAACATCGCTATCTCCTATTACCAACTTTTGGAGATATTCGCGCTAAGCGCGAATATCTCCAAAAGCTAACACCTGCCCTGAGCAGTTCTTAGCCATGTTATCCAATGGGAGGTGGATAACATGGCTAAGAGCATTTGCTCGATAATGCATGAATATCGCTGACTTTTCAGCGATATTCATGCATTGCGGCCGTTTTTTATCGCATTTGCGATAAACCTTGCTAATAGCAAGGTTTATCTGCGATAAAAATCGCCGATTTGCGGCGATAATGTTTGTCTCTAAACAAGTTAGAGACAAAAATTATCTCTATTGGTTGGTAATATGCCCCTCTGTGAGATCGAAGTCAGGAGCGCTGACGTAGGCTGTGCCAGGGCTGCAGTGTCCAGGCGGGCAGTGCGTTGTGCTCCTAGCTGTATAAGCAATTAAAACCACATGATCGGCGTTTAAGAGTAACGGAACTGCTCTTCTATCAACTCTGGGAACATGTGAACCGATGTCTAAAAGCCCCTCTTTTAGCTGATTTATATACATGATAAATAAAAAAGGATGCAAGAATGCAGCCCTGGTGGACGCCTTTTGTAAGTTCAAAGGCATTCACCATTCAGTCCTCAACTGACCACCCGTCAGACAACTATGTAAGTCTCTCATAACGGAAACACATGCCTGATCCACCCCAATGGCCCCCAGCTCAGTCCAGAGTTTGTCTCTGTTGACACAGTGAAAGGCTGAACTGAGGTTCATAAATACCAAGTGGACAGAACCCCCTCTTGCAAGGGTGTATTTAGATGTCAAGAGATGCAGATTTAAACTCTGCTCAACTGTACCCCTCCTTAGGCCTAAATACATATTGAAGGTCAGAGACAATTTCCTTCTTGTTAGCCCAGGTGGTAAATCTCCCCAGAATCATTTTCACTATAATCTTTACTTCAACACTACTAAAGAAATTGGCCCATAACATGCAGGACCTGCTCTGTCTCCTTTTTTGAATATTACTGATCTCTTCCAGGCCTCTGGCTGCTGACCTCTGAATGCCACATTTATATGACATATGTAAGACAGGGGACCAGAGGTTCACTAATGACATTAATAAGTCACCCGGAACCCCTTTGGCATGAGGGGCCTTGCCCTGGGAAAAGATAACATATCCTCCTTTACTTTTGACCAGTGATTTATTTATTTTATTTATTTAACATGTTTTATATAACGCTAGCTGGACTCAGGGGTATCAGAGTGCTTTACAGGAGTAGACACTGCAATATGTCGAATATAACAATGAGGTAGTATTCAAAACACAATATAACCGGTATACAGCTTATTAAATATATTGCACAGTCTAAACAAGCAAATGAGGGAGTAGGGTGTGGGAGTTGGGGGGGGGGGAGAGGGAGGGTATACTTAGGCAAACATCATATACCTATACATAGATAGGATTAATTGAAAGTAACAGGATTAATAATGAGGTAGAATAAAAAACCCAAACAGGGAAGTCAAAACAGCTCTGGGATTCACATCGTCATGTTACAAAAGTACATAAATTGAGAGAGGGGTTGCCTGATAGTCCTGAGATTATTAGCATATCATTCGGGGGAACGCATGTAGGGGGGAGGAGTAGGGTGGTGGGCTATGTTGGAGAGGCGGGAGAGTATTCCATCAAATCAGGTGGAAGGGGCAAGTCCTATAGGGTGGACAGAAGGGAGGATTTGTCGGGAGAGGGAAGAAGAGAGAGGGGAAGGAGAGCAAGAGGAGGCTGGGGAGGGATGGGCGCCAAGGGGCGGATTTAAGGACCCCAGTAGTAAGAGATAAAAGAAAAGAGTATGAGATGGATGAGTATAAGAAGTCTGCTGCGCAGTGGATAACTGATAGGTGAGAAGGCAAGAGACAGGGAGATATGACTTCAACTCATCCAAAATAAAAATACAGAGCTGGTATCATTACATTGTGTGGAATACTATGACAGAATTGTTATGAAATGTCATATGTAGATGCACAACTGATACAGCAAATGTATTCATTTTACAAATAACTCATTTAACTGAAAAGTGCAAAACTCTATGTATAATAATACATATAGTTGAATGCAATTTGTAGTAGGTAACAAAACTTAGAGAATATAAGCATACATTGTTAATAATAATGTACTGATGTAAGTTATCTTAACTGTCGATACCATGTTAACCGCAAAATAATACACTAGCAAAGAAAGCGCTATTTTCCACGTTGAGCTGTTTTGTGCAAGATATTTTTTCTCTTTCACTGCAGAAACTGTACCTTTCCAGAAGCCTCCTCCTAGTTAGTGAATAGGCATTTGTTTTGTAGTACACAACTGAAAGTGAGGTTCTCACCGGGAGGAGAAGAGACAACAGGAATAATGATTTATGGAAAGAACTGTCTGAACAGCAAGATGTGGATGGTGCAATATAAAAAAAATATATATTTTCACAGACTTGTGTCTATTGCCCATTGTAAAGACATGAGAAACTGGGGAGTTTACCTACTCCCAAAGGTTTACTGAAATCCTTTTGTATTCTGTCAACGAAAAATATAATACTTGTTACTATTTGTAATATTGTGTGTTTATATAAGTCTTGAGATCATAGCTCTCTTCATGGGAGATTAATTTTGAACGTATCCTCTGTTTGTTTTAGTAAATGCCTCTTGATTTAAATTGTTAAAATGCCAAGGCTTTATGCTTATGCATTATCATTTCGTCAGAACTCTCTATTGCATTTCTGAACTGGCATCTCCATTCCAACCAAATGTAATTTATATTAGGGACATTCATTTATGAAACCTGCTTGCTGTATAATTACAATATTAACTGTTATACTTACAAATATTGTCTTTTTTCTTATATTGAAATATCGATTATTAATTTCTACCCATTTCTGATGCAAATTCTTAAAAGACTAATGCCTAGCGAATAAATAATGAAACTAAAGAATTGATTAATAAAACCCTTCAATTCACACAAATCCCCTTTATTAACATATTTGATGATTTTATCATTTATTTGTGTTTTGATGTAGATGATTGCTCCTTTTCACTTCTCCTTGTCAATGAGCAAAGGTCCATATGGCCAATGGCGGGGGTTATTTAATAATTACGCCCGAAGATTGAGATATAGAAAACCCCGCTCGGTCATAACTGGAGCATTGCAGCCATTATGAGTCATATGCCGATTAAAATCACATATATGCTTGAATGGACACTCTACTGGTGCCAACAGGAGTGCTCCTCCTATCTTCACTCTTAAAGAAACTGTTGAAGGGCATACCAGTTGAGACAACTTACCCCTTCAATTACAGTTCCTGCCGTCTTCATTGTATAGCGATGGATAGTGTATCCATGTACACCATGCATTTATTCTATCGTTTTCTGAGGATACTGATGCATGCCCAAAATGGAGGAGATTTGTACAGTGCATGATGAGGTCCTCCAACCATAGTATGATTTGATGTGGACTGTTTTTTTGAATTGTATAAGAAATATATCAATAGGCTTCATTACACTGCCATAGAATCCAGTTTAATGTGTTTAGAACCAACGTTTACCAGTGTTTCCAAACTTAACATGGTCAGACAGCAACGCAGCAGCCTGACAGATTATTCCACTGGCATGCAGCATGATATGTGTTAGCTATACCACATACATTTTTATAACATTAATCTTCATTTAAGCTGGAAAGGAACCAGAGAATACAGCAAGTGGATATGTATAATGTGTGGGTACGAACACAGGACAGACAGAAAATACACCACTTTATTTACCAGGAAAAGAGACTTACATTAATTTACTCTTGGTTTGCTAACCCTTGCAATGAACTCTGAAAAGCATGATCTTGATGCTTGAGCCCAGAAGGTGTTTCTATATTGCAATGTGAATCCGTTGGTGAGTAACATACCTGGTAGACAAGCAGGTTAGAATTCTTTTTTTTAATGCATATAAAATTATTACTCTGAGGGGAAAACTAGAACATTAAATAATTATCTTCAGTTTAGGAAAATTGGAAATAAAGGATTTGGATACTTGCCTCATGTGAAAGGCAAGTGATTTGAGGTTTGAACTTAATGCTTAAGTCGTTCACCATTGGGACTTGCTTCACTGCAGGACCGCAAGATACTTGGCCAAAAATTCAGGGACCACAGTGTGGTTTATCTAAGGAGAAAAATAATTTCAGTCTAATTCAATCTTTCTCCATTTACAAGGCATCCATCTACAAGTTAGAAATAGTGACACAAATATCCCTCCATTATTCAGGAGGGTTATATGATCCCAACTAGAAAAGGTAGGACTGTGTCTTAACACAACAGGTTGTCCGAATGATGGTGCTGAGTCTATCTACATCATCAAAGACTGTTGGCCCAATTCCTAGCTAGCTCACAGGGCCTCACCCGCATCTCTAACCTTTCCAGGCAGCAGGTGATTTTGTCAACCTTGAACATGACGATCTGATCCCCAAGGGATCATGAAACTAGATCTGACCACTGTTTTTGTTTACTCATGCATGCCCTTGAAACATAAGAAAGATACTAAGTATGTTTTCAAATGTAATGTTTTCATTACATTTAGTGAAACAACCAATGCTTGGAAAGAATGAGTTGCGATCATTATGCAGAAAAAACAAAGCAATCAGCATTATGAACATGGTGAAAAGAATGAACAGTCCAACCTTGGCAATATAATTTCTATATGGGTATGATATATCCCTACCTATCACTACCCCTACTCTGAGAGCATAGTGGGTGTACCCTCAGCCTGATCCCTTAGGTTATCCTCAGCCTGATCTCTTAGGTTATCCTGAAACCCCATACCTGAATGACTTGGTCAGAAGTTAAATTGACAATCTATCTCTGCAGGATCAGGATGGAAGATCAGCATCAGCAGAGCTGCATGTCAAACTCAGCCATTGTTCCAGGACCTTTGTGGCTGGAGTGGCCTTCAGATCTGTAAAGAGACAGCACACTGTTTATATAATAAAACAACTGTGTTAGAGGTGCAGCTCTGATGCAATGTTGTGCTTATAAGTTAGAAGCTGTCTCCGAGCGGGCAATGCAAACATTAGTATATCTTGTTCTGTTCTTAGACTTGAACAAAGTGCACAGACAATATCGCAGACAAGGCTGTCTAAAACAAGCAGCATGTAGAGCATCTTCTCAGAAATAAAACATGTAAAAATAAAATAACTAAAATGACATCTGCTAAAATGTGTAAAATGTATAATTAAATGGAGAACTAAAGTGTCCCTACAGAGCCTACCTACACCCTCCCCCTGGCTGTGAAAAACTAAATTTCTGCGTAACTTATAGTAAGAATAACAATAATAATAGTCATGTTCACTAACCAAGCAAACAAAGCCATCGAAAAGCATACCAATTAAAATGTACTATATACAAAAATCAATGCTAAAATAAATTTATAAAAACAAGGGCCAAATTAAAACTCAAAGAAGGTTCCAAAGATATTATCCATGTTTCCAGTGTCCAGGGAATCCAAGATGGATTCAGCATGCACAGACGATATTTCCACAATGGGCTCGTTAATTAGTTCCAAAGAACAAGCATGGTCAGCACCTTCAGCTAATGCCAAACGAGTGTCATCCTGCAGTGCATCCGCATTACAATAGCCAGGAGCCAAAAGCCCAGGAGCCAAAGCATCCATATGCCAGGAAAAAAATGACCCATACAAGGCATCCTGAAGCAAAGGCAATCTCATGGGACAGCTCCAAAAATTGGTCCTCATTGGACGCATCAGCATATCCATGTCCATAGAGTGTACCAATTACTTTGCAAGGCAGATGTTGAGTGCACACTTCAAAGTACACCACGGACAGCAACACATAGGCTGCATACAGGTAAACCACACTGGTTGAAAAGTTAGGAACCATTCATTGTTCAGTTCCTGAAGCAAGGACACTCCAAAAACCTGTATCATGTGTTCATGACACAGTTGGACTTGTGGTAGATCCATCAACATTTGCCCGCAAAATGAAACATTCATTGCAGACCAAAATAGCACAAATCAGGAATAGCACAAGTGGTATGCCTCCAAAAATACTGGCAAACATAGAATGTATAAAGAACGGAATCACTCCAAAAATGGTCTGAAATGTGCTGACGAAGCCAGACCCACCCGCTTTAAAAATGTGCACGACACCCGCAGTGCTAGAAGCATTAAATATGCATTCCACAAGTTCACCAAAATGTCGAGGCAGGTTTGTGCCTACTTGCGATTGAACTTCAGAGGATGACCTCAGCACTTGAAGGCCAAAAGTTTCATGAGCAGATGTAGGTGGCACGTTATTCTGAAACAATAAGGCTTTCGTATGCTCAGTTTGTCAACTTTTTTCTTCTTTTTTTGAAAATGTTTGTTTATTGAGTTCTCAAAATGCAAAAACAGACAGAAGCAGAGCACATTCACATACAGTGTGTATTTTAACAGTACAATTGACATAGTTCAGGGATCTGAACGGGATGTATCTCGCCTGCCAGAACTAGGGGCGAGGTACTGGGAGGAAGTGGGAGGAGGAGCCATGTAAAATGAGCAGTTAGGAAACAGACAGCATGAATGGGTTTTGGGGTGCACACAACAATGCTTGCCTGTACAACCTCTCAGCCCCTCAGGCCGTCTGAAGGTCGTCTGTAGCGGGACACTCTGCTGCAGTGGTCAACCCAACTTCCACCTCATCTTGTGTGCACAAATATAATTTCAAGGGGGGCCAAATGTCCAATGGTCGGGATCGCGGTATCTGTCACCACTCCTGGGGTCCTGCCTCTCCCTTAGATGAGGATGGATGTAGTGCACGAGCAGACCTCCACTCAGTAGATGTCAGCGAGTGAACAATGCAGTGTTGTGGCCGAGCAGTCAGGTCACAGGGACCCTGTACGGAGCATCATAGCCAATCTGCAGCACTCGGCGGTTCCAAATAGGTTGGGTACCGGCTGTGCCACATCCTGGGAAGGCAACTGTCGGGGGCACGAGCAGGCCGACAAGTGCAGGAGCCACACACATGGTTGTCATCCGGCCGCAAGGTGCACAGGGCAGCAATGGGGCCTAATGCAGAGCTCCCAGCAGGCAACAAATTAAGACCTCAGGTGCCCAGTTGTTACAGCACCTCGGGCTCCCCACTAACACAACTGTAATCAAAGGGCAAGGACCACAGGGCATATACTAGTTGAGTTTTTTATTTGTTGTCAAATGTTACAAATAAGCAAATAATGCTTTGTTTGTTTGTACAGGCCATGCCACCAATAGAGCTTCTATAGTAAAGAAATTGTGGCCACCACACCAGCATGGGCAGATGCTACACCCTTATGGCAGCTATGATTAGTTCTAGCCTGAGATCTTGGTTGGGAATCCCACAATCACCCACCCCAGTGATGCTAGCAAAAGGAATATTTTGGGCACTTAAGTGGTAGGAATATTTATCAGGATATTTTTCAGATAAACGGTTGCTGTTGCCCAAAGCATGACAGCATCCATGATATCTTCATCTACCCTCATATGAGACCAAGTAATTGCAGCTACTGTAGCAGTCTTAACCACAGATTTGGCTGCTTCATCAGACAATGTGCATTCCAACACGCTGATGACTTAATGTGTGTATCACATGAGCCTGTGGCAAACTGTATGTAAATTGTGCCACCTTTCCCCAAAAGTAGCTTATGCTTCATAGTATGTTTCTTTTAGTCTCAGAATCCATTTAGGCACCAATCATGTAAGCTTTCATTACAAGACTGAACACAATTATATGAATGACATAAGTGTGGGGAAATCAGGAACCGTATTCTTTAGTTCCACCAGTTGTGCAGTGCAATCCCAGAGTGATTGTGTAAAAGTTGTGTGAGGATGGGATTTTCTATCCATCATGACACCTTGTACGACGGCACAAGCTGCTGAGTATTGGTGTTTAGTGCCTATAGCATAAAGTATTCATGTTCATATTGGAGAAATTCTTGAGTTTGTAAAGAAGGGTCGAAGATATAGTCTATGCCAGTATCGGTTAGGGAAGTGACCCATTGTATCTACCTAGGATTTAAAGGTTTTGCATTAGGAACACAAGCCATTGCAACAGTCTCTAAGGCTAGAATGAGAGTAACAATAATTATGCATTTCCTTTGAGCCAGTGGTCTTTCCTTAATGACAGTCATCTGTACTGCAGTTATTATTTTTTTCAGTAGATGCAAAACTCATTTCAGAGTTAGACTATAAAAGTGATTTATATGAATTCGGCTTTGTGCCACCCTCATTGAATTTGACAAATGTAATGGAAATGGCACCCGCAATTATACAGTTGACCAAGTTAGTTTTGTTGACAAGTGTGTATAGGTGTCTTGATGCAAGCATGTCAGTCTATAGTGACCTGAGCATTTGAATATGTTCTGATGTCCAATTTATACTGGAAAACTCAGGATGAATTAAATCATGTACAGGTTTTATGCGTTGTGTATAATCTGGTATGTATGTTCTGCCAAAGTGAAGAATTCTAACAAGGATTGTACATTTTATTGGTGTTTGGTGGTTATAAAAGAGCAAATTTCTCCAGGAAATATGGTGTAAGGCTCTTCCCTTCACTTGATAACCTGTATCCTAAAAATAGGACACTGAGAAAGGCAATTTTTGTCTTCTTGAAATTGAATTTATAGCTTTTTTTTCAGCAAATTCCAGTACAACGTGGTATGCTCTGGCTAAGTGTGTTTAAGTCATTGCCCATTAGATATATATCATCAACATAGGACAATGGTTCTTGGTCCATATCATGTAAAGTTGACATTACTCGGGCAGCAAGTAGCCTGGACTGTTCTTATACCCTAGAGGAAGACGTCAAAAGCAACGTTATGAGCCTAGCACGGATAATGCTGTCAAATCTCTACTTTCAGGTGTTATGTTTTGGCAGAAGAAACCATTGGAAATATCCAAGGATGGTTTGTATTTTTTACAATGTTGTTCATTAAAGCTGTACTGTGTGAGTTTTTTTGATTTGCGAATGTGCGTGTATGACTGTTTAAATATCTGTAGTCTAAGACTATGCAACTGGAATGATATGGGTTAGCTTCTGAAATAAGGGATTATTCATAGGTTTAATTATTCCCTGGTACTTGAATTGTGAGATAATTTATTTCACAAGAGTGTTTGTTTCTTGTTTAGTTGGGTATTGTGGTTGAACTTGTGGTCTGGACCCAATGGGTATAATGTGAGAAGGTGAATCCTTATCCCAGCCTGCGTGGCTGAGGTATAATGCCGGGGCTTGTGCAAGAGCCCATTCTGAGCTACATGCTTTTTTAACTTATTTGGGGACAAGCACTGAAATTATGGCAAAAGTACCTCCTCTCATTGTGGGGCTGTTCTCACATACTCTAGTGGCCAATGGAACTCGGTTAAGAGAATGACATAACTAAGTGTGATGTTTTCCCAAAATATAACCATACCGTTGCATTATGTCACGTCACTCTCAATTTGAATGTTCAATTTATAAAGTCTTTCTAGAGGGCTGACACGTTGATCTGGGGTTTTGACTTCTATGAAGCCTTCAGTTGCTTTTGCATCCAGAAACTCTTGAAGATTCTGGTGATGTCTGCCACACTGTCTAGCAGAGTCACTGCCCACGTCCTGTTCTGATGGAAAGTTCTCAATATGTGTGGCATATTTAGCCGAATATCCGCAACCTTCTTCTCTTTGAATAGGGATTTTTGATGTGGAAATTTCTCTTCCTTTTTTTTCCTGACCTCAGGTAAGCGCTTCCCTCTCTGATCATTTGTCCGATGAATCCTGAAAGGAACAAGAAGGATGTGTATCAGTGCGATGATACCTGTCAGGCTGTTTTATTGTATTACGGTCACATTAATTCTAACATCTATCAGAGGCCTCCAGTTGCAGGGATCCACTCTGGGAATTTTGTTTGTCTCAGCATTTTTTAGAAGACTGCGGGGCTTGTTTGGCATTGTCCTTTTTGTAACTACCATTAAACTGTGGCTTATTTCATCTGGCTCACAAATTATCTCAACCTATAGATGTATAGGTGACTGCAATAATTCACGCTCCTGGTCCACTACTGCAACCTGTGTTAGGCGTTGGCGTAGCGCCAATGCTGCTGTGTCTCCTTTAATAATACTAAATATTATTGAGGATACTGTAGCATAATTGCCAATTCATTTCATCCCCAAATCTAGGACAGGGGCATCCCCATATTCATGGCAAGCAAAGGTGTAGCATGAGTTAGGGTATATATTGAAGGAAAAACTGTACCCTAAGTGGCAAGGTCGCCTATTGTGGGAACCATACCAAAAGGCAAGCTGTATAAAGC
The DNA here is from genome assembly GCF_964261635.1 of Lissotriton helveticus. NCBI lineage: Eukaryota > Metazoa > Chordata > Amphibia > Caudata > Salamandridae > Lissotriton > Lissotriton helveticus. The sequence continues at coordinate 470,525,168 of NC_136059.1, read as the reverse complement.
TGGCTTTCCATATAGAGAACTAGAACGAAGTACACTGTGCAGACAGTGCAGTGGGTCCCCAATTGGTTTGCAGGGGCTTAAGTTGATAATACTAACGCTCTCTTTTGTGGTAGTGAGGGCGAGCCATTAAGCTAATCAGAGGGTAGTGTTTAGCATTTGTTTTACTCACAGAGGAATTAAATGAGACACACACTCAAAGAATAAATCTGAGACCAAATTACAAAAATAACACTTTTTATATATATATATATTTCAAACTCAAGAACTTCGTTTCAAGTTAAGTACAGATTCCGATAAAAATATTCATGGGTAAGTAAATGTTCAAACCTATGCGCTTTTACTCACAATGTAATTATATTGGAGGAAAAGGCAAAGATGCATAAAGGTAGGTACAGTAAGTTTTAGGGGGTTCACCTTCTGGGATCGGAGTAGTAGCAGGCCAAGGTTCAAAGTACTACCAGCAGTTCCTAGGGAACCACCCAGGTTCTACGCGAAGTGGAGAGCAAGGTGCTGGTGAGGCTGGTAGCTAGCACGCTACAGAGAAGGGGGCCACCTGAAAAGAAGCTACACAGGCGGCCTTGAGGGCAAGTCTGAGGGCTACCAAATGGAGACTTATGTTGCAAGGTGTCTTGGAGCATGGGGGCACAGCCAGTTGGTCAGGACCCGGGGCAGGCGGCTCGAGTGGTTAGGTCAGCTAGGCTAGGTGCGCAAAAAAGGCACCTCGTGGTCAGGGCCAACAGCTGGCAGGGGCAAAATCAAAGCAGCTGGGCCACTCTCAAAGTGGGTCTCAGTGATGCTGAGATCCTTCAATGGTTGCTTGGTTCAGGTGCAGTGAGACTCTGGACTGGACTCTCACTGTAGGTGTTTGGCACAAGGTGTCCCATACCCCGGTAATTGGTGCTGCATCACTCCGGTTATTCCTGGTGTTTTCACACTCATTGGGGAGACAGATCTAACCTTCCAGAGCATGAATAGCTTCTCCTGGTTGTCTGGGATGTCGGTCAGGCCAGGGAGCTGCAATGTGGTGGACCCGACTCTGCTTGTAGGTGCCTGGGGACTGCCAGGGAGTAGCTCCTCTACTCCAAGGCAGTGCAGTGTTTGTCCCATTACTGGCATGCTACCCAGGGCTTTGGTAGTTCTCCAGCTCACTGGACAAGTCACTTTGTCACGATTGTTGAGAGAGGGATGAGGATGGCAAGGTTTCATGAAAAAAGTCCAAAGTTCTACTGCAGTTCTCACCAGGCAGTGACTCTTCTTAATCCTTCTTCTGTTGATTCGTCAATTCTAAGTTCTTCAGTTCAGGGGAGCCACCTAAATACTCACTTTAGGGGTGTTATGGGGAGTGACAGGTAGTAGCCAATGGCATACCTACCTTTAGGGTGTCTACAGCCTCTGTATATCCACTTCCTGTAGGAAGTGGGCATAACCCTGAACCTAGAAAGCTAATTCCATCCAAAACAACATGAAGGAATCTGAAAAGTGGGGTCCACATTAGCTGGCCCACCCTAGGGGTGGTTCTGGCTGGATGTGGGTACACCTCCTAATTTGGGCAGCTCAACTATCTGGAGAGGCGCAAGGTTGCATAACAAAGGTGGCAGGGCCTTTGAGGCTTCCCGTTCTGGAATGCCCATCCTGCTTGGAGGGTGTGTGAACACCTCCACCCAGAGCAGGCTTTGTTCCTGTTCTCCTAGAGCAAAGGCTCTCACCTCCGGAGGTCAGAAACCTGTCTATGGTGGCTGGCTGGTCGAGACCAGTCAGTCAACACACTAGTAGTCAGTAGGTTTTCAGGGGGCACCACTACAGTGCCCTCTGCGTGCCTTTATTAATAAATCCACTTATACGGATGTTCACTTTCCTTGAGATCATACCAAAATATATTTAATTGCAGGGACACTAATGAGGAGAAACCTGAGTGTTTCATTGTCCACCGAGCGCACACTCCAGTAGGCAGGTGACCCTGCCCACATCATACCTTTTCAATTTGAAGGCACGGCTGACTACGTGCGACGATTGTAGCGCCAATTCGATAAAAATTTAAAGATTCAACAATTTTCTACGTAATTGAGTGCACAGGGATAACACTTTCTCTCTTTACACTAATGAGGTATACCACATTTGTGGAGTTATAATTAGTGTGGCGCCTCTATTCCCATGGGATATTTAGCACATTATCTTGCGCTGAATCACTCAGAGAAAGACTTTTATTGGACAGGCATTGAGAAGATTGATACAAAATCAAATATGACCAAGACTCTCCTAAATAGAACTCAGTGGTTGGTGTTTAGACTACGCACCCACCTTACAGGACTAAATGATGATTTCCCATGGGCACCACTTAATTTCTTATAATGGAAGTGGACTAGCCTCACCTGACGAAAAAATCTTACTGTACTTATATTTTTTCTTTTTCTTAAACCATAGCCTCTCAGCCGTTCTGGTATTTTCATACATTATACCTTATCTTTATAATCTATTTTGACTCTACTTGAAGGTTTATTACCAAAAGAAATAATTGCACACAACGTAGTTATGCGTTACGTTGCCTGTTAATCCCCTCTTTATATACTACATCATTATCTTTTCATGTCTGTCCTTTAACATGAATTGTGGACTACGTGAATATTGATTTCCAATATTGGGATATTTAAACATCAGTCAAGTAATCTTAATGAGGTCCTTTTAGTTATGAATAAACAGCAGCATAGAGTATCCGTACTACACGCTAGCCTATTGGACTACATTTCCCTTGGGGATTAGCGGCAGTAATATGCCCTGTGGCATGATGATACTTCGGATATGATGGCGGTCCAAACATGGAAGGGGTGGGCTGCAGTAAAAATACGCCAGCTTCTCACACTACTTGTTGCCAGCAGGGAGGTGGAAAGTGGACCGAGTAGGTGTGTATGAAGAGATGTTACTCTTGATGAAGTAAGTGTTTTCGGGTGCAAGGCAGGGCTTTGGCACTAATATGAGATATCTGTCCACTGTAATGATTCTGCTTTTCTCTTTGTCTCCCTCTATGACACCCCATTTACCCGGCATACTGCTTTTACTTGGTATAGTGTGAGACTACAGGGGCACTCCCGCACTCCTCCCATGTAGCTTAGTGGCTAGACTTTGACGGTAGGTGAATCTTCTTCCCAAAGTTTTCAGTATACCACACGTCTGTGGTGTCTGTATATTATCTGCGCATGTAATAAGTGTCCTGATATCACTTTATGTTGTGATTAATATACTCAATCATAAATCGTATGCACATTGACCATTAGTAAGCATGTTTTCCTCAAAGGGCTGATTTTGTAAGTGTATCGCAATGGTGCATGTGAAGTGTGCAACCACACAAACATAGGCAAACTGAGTGTTGTTCTTGACTTTTTTCTCACAGGACCCAAGAAGAGAACTTGACCAGATCAAGGGCAATATTGTCCTCTTGAATATCAGCTATAGATTGCATGTTTTTTTGTTGTCCTGACCAATTGAGTTAGGTTTGACTGACATCAAAAAATATTATTCTGGGCTGTCCTTTTCCAAGTCCTGATGAAAGTCCTGGAACGATGGTTTCTTTGACTTGGGGCTGAAACATGTCGACTTTTACACATAGGGTGTAGTGCCATTACCTCTATAGAAACCCCCTGAGTGTCATTTTAATCATACCTGAAACACAGCGATTAAAGGGATACTTTGGTGTTCTAGGTATTTTTATCTTTAGGCCCTGGAGTGAGCATTATCCTAAGAGCTCTCTGGAACATGGTTGAGCCCACCTGATTGCTAGGGACCAGGACGAGATCCAATAATGAAGCATGACACCCATAGGGTGTGTGAGGTCTACCAAACAACAGTCTTTGTTGGTCAAAATGGCGGGAGTTTAGTTTCACTCAAATCCACACCGGTTTTACTGGAGTAGTTACAGGAAGACAGTTATCTGTATAGGATACTTAGTTGTGTAGACTATTGTAGAAGAGATGATGTATCCTATACTGCCACGTCTCATCCCCCTGGAACGCTGGGTCTCCATCAGGAGCTTTTTGGATGGTGTCAAAAAGAACTAAATAAAATGCTTCTTGCACACAACACATATTTCTCCATGCACTCATGATCTTGGCACCAAAATACCAGATTCATGTTTAGATGTGTAAATTTACATGAGTGAACCAGCAGCTTTCGATTCCTGCTGCACAGGTAAAAAGAATTGGTTGCACTAAAATCACTATAAAACACAGTAAGATGCCACCGCATGAGCCTGTGACTGGGACAGTAGTCCTCTTTTACTCATGAGAGCTCACTTGGTGTGCCCCTCCAGGACCAGGACAAGTCTAAGACCAGTCTCAAGTTAAATGTAGGTCTAGACCAAAATGTGCAAAACGGGCTATCAGATACTTCGGGTGGCACATGTTGGCCATTCAACACCACTGTACATTCAGTGGACCTTACCCACAAGGGTTCAGAAGTGTTTGAGAAAAGATGGGGGAGCACTTCAATTTGCTTGTGCCTCTGATACATATGTTGGTTTCAGGATCCAAAATCACTCACAGGTGCTTTACATTGCACTGCAATCAACAAATAAAAGCATATCTATGCACTGTAGAAATAATCCTTCAGCTTAAAACTGTTTGCGTACTTAAATTCATCTAATCTTATTAATAGTTATTAGTGAGGAGACTATCCCATTCCTGTTTCACAAAATCACAATGATGACATTTTGCCTTTTGGGATTTGTTCATGGAATTTCCAGTTGAGTAAATCTACGATTAGGAGCAGATTTGTGGGTGTTCCAATGGTGGACAACCAACAAAGGCTGGTGAAAATCCACCAACTCAAAGGTGTGTGTATTCATCTATATTTTGTAGCCAGGTTCTCCCCGAATGTAGTTGTTGATGTTCTCTTGTCAGGGGCAGAAGTAATATTATGCATGGATAGAAATGTAAAGCGACCGTTCCCAAACTGATGCACACTTATGGGAAGAGGTTTCATCAGGGGAGAATAGAGAATCAAAAAAGGTTGAGAGCCTTATTTAGAATTTGGGAGAAGAGATACTCTGTCACTAACTTGGCGGATGTCCCGTCCACTGTATTGCAAGTGCATTATAGTCTATACAGTGGATGGTAAATCGGTAACGGTTTCCCACAGTATCCAGTCTAGCATCTTTAAATAAGAACTAAATGTGCACATGCATTTCTGCATCACACTACTACTTATGTAACCATACAAGTGTTATGTTTCCATATGCAGAAATGGTTATAAATGTACGTCCTAGGAATCAAACTATTTGAGATCCCAGAAATACTTTTTTTAAAAACTTTATTTATAATTTTGCATACATTCTTACACTGTGTTACCAAATAGAACCAATTACAGCGTTGAGTGAATAGCAAGTACTTCCATATAGTGAAAAAGTACATATCCATTCAGGTGGAACCTGGGTTAAGAAACAAAAAGGGGTTATTTGTGGAGCCACATCAACCAATACCTTATGTTTAAGCAGGAGTCATGTCAGACGAATTGTCATTGTAACCTGGACAATTTTCCCTTCATTGCAGCCAACAGAGAGAATCAAATCCTTCAACCCCTCTTGATGACCCGCATCACCTCTTATGCTAAAGGAGCTTGCCCCCCCCGATCTTCAACCCTTATAGTATCTACCCCTTAAACAGGATCCAGTGTATTCTGATTATTATCTACATCTTCAAAACCTGACATGTGGTCCAAGTACTCTTGATATGGCCCCCATATATCATGCGGTCTGCTACGTGTTGGCGTGACAGCATTGTAGGTATCTGCCTGTGTGTTACAGTAGGTCATGTCATTGTGTCATCCTAATATCGTCAGTAACGGGTCCTTCATTCAGCACATAGTGATTCTCCTCCTTGCCATTAAAAGACCTAAAGCCACCGGACTCCGATACGTTTTTGGTACGTCATAGTCAAAGCCCAGTAAGTTAACTAATGGTGTCTTTGGGAGTGACAGCCTCACCACATCCTGCAACACCTTCAACACAGTAGTCCAGAATCTAGATCCCAGAAATACTTGTAGATTTAGTTGTGAATTCTCAAGAAGATCACAATTTCTACAAATGTAGGTGTATCTCAACAGAGTAGGTTTTCTGCTTTTTATCAATTACTTTTAGGAATCAGATTGCAATGTTTAATATTCACAAATGATTTGCAGGTAGTTTTTCCCTCTGAATACCCTTGTACATGTATCCGCAAGAGTAATTTTATTTTTGGGGTGAAATGAGAAAGTGATATCTGCTAAATGTGTGATGTTGCAGAGCTCCAGGACTTACTTCCAAACGTATATGTGAGTTCTTAAAAAGTCAGAAATGCTTTCCAAACAGGTCAAAGGATTTGGAGGTCTGTTTCTTCTTACTAACATTTTTTATTGCTTGGTAAGGCATATGCAAGCAAATTAGAATGGGTCATCTTTAGCATGCCATCTGCAAACAGATCATCCTATATACCCTACTAGTGTTATTTGTTCATACCTCATTCCATTGCAATTTCTATTTGGTCCAGATGTTGTGGTCTGCTAGATTGGGGGTCCACAGTCCATGACATTAATGCTATGATGTTTAGTGACTTCCTAATATCAGGTTTTTGTGAGTTTGGAATCTACCCGTAGCATATGGCTATCTCTCCTACATTATTGCAAGGTCCTGGAACAACCTCGCTCTCCATTTACATACCTCCCCATCATTAGAGGACTTCAGGAAGAAGCTCAAAATGTGGTTCCTTGACCGGCGGCATGGCTATCCGACCGAAACTCACAGAGCCCCAGCGCCTGGATATCCCCCAGGGTGACCAGTAGCGCTTTACAAGATCCAAAGATTGATTTTTATTTCAATTTTATAACACGATTCATTTAAAAAAACAAAAACATTATTATGATTTACCATCTGTGAACTGATTTCAATTTATATTAAATGTAACTGCTGCACATATTTATTAGAATTTTTTGTGCGCATGAGGATATCACAGTGAATTGAAGCCCATGAAATTGTGGAACGTTTGTCTTAGTTTGACTTAGAAATAAAAAAATGTAATAGAAAAAGTGTAGTAAATAAAATATCAGTGTAAATCCAGTTATACGAAGCATACAGTTGTATTACTAACCACTTTACATAAATGTATCTGGAAGAAAAATCTTATATGTTAGTCGTCAGGGCCAGGTTTAGCGCAGGTAGCGCCCAGTGCGACAATATTTGTTGGCGACCCCGGGCCCTCTCCCTCCCATGCTTTCTAAGACAATGAATGCCAAAAGGCGTACGAGTCACAGATACTAGTAGGCAGTATATTTTAGGAGATTTTTTCTGGAGCAGCACAAACTCAGGATTTAAAATGTAGCACAGAGATTGGCTTTACCCTTTTTAGCAACATTAATACATTGAAAGATTGGTGGGGGAAACTTTCTGACTTATACCATGCAGCTCTTTGATGACCATTAATAGCTCAATGCCTTATATTATAGTTGTAATTTATGAACTGGAAAAGGATCTCTGTGACAAAAGAAGTAACCTACTGTGCTAGCCACATAAAATACAGTACATGGAATTGCGTTGAACACGTGTTAGGCATATTAACCCTCTGTGCTACTTTATCATGAGTAGAAACTGCCAGCAGACAAAACTAGTTCTCTCCCCAGCAGGAACATTAGTCACCAGTTATCTTGACGTTTTTATTGTTGCCTCGCATAAAACTGCAGGACGCATAAGGAACTCTGCAGCAGGTGCTTTTTAAAGCGCGTTATTTGTAAACACACACCCCCACCCCTGCCCAAAGTCGGCACCAGGTGCGGCAGTACCAGTCGCACTGCCCTGTTAGTAATTTAAATCTTCGAGAAAGTGTCGCATCTATATAGTGAGGTAAATGACAGGGTTGTTCAGCACACTCACCATTTCACATAATACAGTGAAAGGAGTGTTAACTAGATAAAACATATGCTGCTCCTCCCACTAACCTATGAGAGCAGTTAAGGGGGGAAATGTTGGACTGAACCATCTTTATGGAACAGGCACGTTCATGAACGTCAATTCACCAAAATGCCAGGTGTAGTGGAAGTGCCATAACATGCCATTTAACCTGTGATGATGTCACAGGAAGGGCCATCACATGACCCCAACCCTAGTGGCATTAGAGGAAGTGGTGTCATGTGATCTTGATGACCTCAAATGAAGTGACATTACCAAAAGGTTAAAAACGTACAATAAATTTAGAGCAATACATAGAGGAGGTCAAGTCTTTTTTTTTTTTTAGTTATTATGTATATCCCAACAGGGCTGCTACCACATCAGGAATGTAATGATCATTTGTCAAACAACCATGCTGGCCAGTTACCTCCCACAATGTCCTATTACAGCTCTCAGTGCCAGCCGCGTCCATACATGATTAGGCCCAACTATGATAGGGAGGCTCACTCTGACAGAGAGACCAGGCCAGCATCACCTGGAACGGGGCAGACTGAAAGAATAGCCATGAGGCAGGCACTGCAGAGGCAGCCACAGTGCACACGTCCCTCACCACACAATGCCTGGGCTAGCACACACTATTAAGGCCATTCTTGGCTCATACCAAGTCCATGACACTAGCTCCAGCGACAGCACTTATGGAGAAACGAATATAAGCAAAAGGCCTTGAACACTTCGAAATAACACGATGCATGAACAAGCCAAACGCTGCTTAATGGTGCTATTATATGATCCTCAGCATAACTTCAGTCAGACGTGTTGCTAGGATACAGTTTGTCTTGGATCAATGTGCCAGCCTATCTGTTTCCACATGCTAGTGTCGGAATAGATCTGGCTACCTCCAGTCAATCTTTGAAAAAATAACATCCGGTGATGGTGAAAGGATGCAAAAAATATCCCAACACTTCAGGAATCCACTAAACAAATTCCAAACCTTAACAAGAAAGGTCGCAGCTTGACATGGCCTGTCATTTTCCATATATTTAAAACGCTTCCTTCCACTTAAATTATCAGTCATAACGTGGCCGGGCTTTTATTTGGAATGCCAGGGGGAAAATGTACATATGTACGCAGGGGGTGAAAAAAGAAAAAAAGATACAATGACCTCAAATTGGTCATGTGTCCTTTTCCCCAACCTAAATTCAGGCAAAAAGCATTTTGTATTCAGGGACTTGTAGTTTTTGCTACATGCAGTATGAACAATGCTATTGGCAAAGAAAATACATTATAAGCTGAATATGACCCGTGTGGGATGTGACAGGGTGGCAGCTATATACAATGAATGGATGTCCATGCTTGGCACACCCTGGTCTTTGACTTGCCTCTAGATGCTACCATTTTTGGTAAAGATGGCATTTGGGGCATAGTGCACGAAAGCATGTGCCCAATATAACACAACATGCGCATGTCAGAAAGTAAACCAATATTTTATTTTAAGCCAACAACTTTGCCATCAGCCACAATTGTACATCTTGCTCAAAAGAGCAACTGAGTAGAACTGCCAAAAAATCAATATTCTTTATATTTTTGTGTAACTTCGCACTTTATCCAAGGAATCCTCTTTATTTACAAATAACGAGCACTCATATATACATATAATGCCACAGAATATTCACTTTTTTGTATAAATCAATGCACATTGTGACAGCCCTCCTAACAGCAATACTGATAACAGAAAATATAAACAAAGCACTTGAGTGACTTGTGTTTAAGCACTAGACAAACAAAAGTACAACAACCTTAGATAGACAAAAAAAAACTGTAGTGCATTGGTACATGACTGGGTTCAACAAATGGGTAATGCAAGACAACCACGTAGGAGGAGATAGGAGAATGCTATGCGATGTGATCACTCTGAAAGGAGTTTAAATGAAAGATGTGAAAAAAGTAATAAAACCTTTCTCATACGCCACTGAAACAGAGGCATATGGTGAAGAAGGTTCTGCTCCATTGCTGCCAAGTGACCTCATTTCAAGTGGGATACCTGACCTAATACTGATATTTATTTATTATTAACCATTCTTTATTGGAGTTTTAAAAGTTTGAGTACACAGCATATTCCTATATTTGTGAGTCTTGCTACATCACTTCCAGACACAACGCGTTGCTTACATTTTCTCTTTCCCCTGATCATCATCTGGCTCCCAGTCAAGGCCACCTAATAATGAAGCATTGGAGAATAATAATTCTGTTCAAACCAAACATTGCCCTGCGAGAAAATAGCTTAAATGGAGCTTACACCCATTGCCTGTCTTCAGAAATGTCAATCAAAAGCATCAGTCAGAAAGCACCCCCAAATATAAATGACGGTGCATGTTAGACTTGGCATTCTTGGCGTGGTTCCCCGGACTTTTTGCCTCTCCCTCCTGTATTTTTGATGCTGTGCTGGATTTTTTTTTTTGCTGGTTTATATGCTTTGGGCACTTTGCCACTGCTGATAAGTGTCAATGTGCAAGCACTCCCTGTGTTAATTGTTATCTTGATTGGTTATCCTTGATTGCCATATTTGATTTACTGGTAAGTCCTCAGTAAAGTGCACTGAGTGTGCCAGAGCCTGTAAAATCAGACGCTACTAGTGGGCTTGTAGCACTGATTGTGCCACTCACACTAGTAGCCTTTTCAAATGTGACTCAGACCTGTCACTGCAGTGGCTGCACGTGCAGTTTTTAACTGCCAAGTCGACCTGGCAAGTGCACCCACTTGCGAGGCCGAAACCTTCACTTTCTTTACATGTACGACACCCCTAAGGTAGGCCAAGGTACCCCCATGGGCAGGGTGCAGTGTAGGTAAAAGGTAGGACATGTGCTGGTGTGTTTTGCCTGTCCTGAAAGCGAAATACTGCCAGTTTATTTTTTTTCACTATTGAAAGGTTATCTGTCTCATAGGCGAACATGGGAGTTACTTTGTAACATCTTACAAGTATAACTTTCCATTGGGACAAGATAGAGAAATGGAGTTTAGGCTGAGAATTTAATAACACATCTAATTAGGGAGAAGGTTTTTTAATTGTTGTTGAAAACAGCACTTTTAGAAAGTAGGCATTTTCTTATTTAACCATACTATGTGCCTCTGCTGGTTGGTGCATTGACTGTCTGATTTTGGAGTGGCAGGGGCTGGGGATGTGCATTCACTGTAGGCAGCCACAAGGGGGTTTGAGGTGGGTCCTTCCTTTCCTGGGTGACTCAGGGCTGAGCTGAATAGACCTTGGCTGCATTTAGAGTGGTGGGAGGAGTTTCACTTACACCTGAATAGGCAGTGTCTCCTCTGTACAATGCTGTTTCCACCTCCCGTAGTGATGCTGCACTAGAGAGGAGAGAACTGGTTTGTACTGGGCTCAGAGAACCCTGCCACATAGGGATCAAATACAAAATGGGGTATAAGTAGTGGCCCTTAAACCCCAGAGAATTAGATCACTTCTGGACTCAAGAGGAACCTTTTGCCAAGGAGAAGAGCTGGAGAGCTGTAAGGAGGAGTACTCCCCCTTTGATGTGTCCCTTGCTGTGTTGGCCTGCAGTTGCTGCTTCTGCCAAGGAAGAGGACACAAACTTTAACTTTGCTGGGAACTTGCTTGAAGAAGAATCTCCAGGGGGCCTGTGTGTGCTGGTCTCCTGTCCTGAAGTCTCAAGTACACAAAGACTTCACCACCAGCTCCCCTGAACCCCACTTCTGGGAGTTCTGACCTGCAAGGAGGTGCCTATTTCAATTTTGGACCTCTGGAGGTTGTTCCTGCTGTTGGGAGCTGGAAGATACTTAAAGAAAGCAAGAAAATCAACTCTGACTCCGTCAGCAACACCACCAGCGACGCCGTGACCTGCACCTATGCCAGGGGCACCGCTTGTGAAGTGCACAATGTACCGCACCTCCGGCACTGCAGCTCTGATGCCCTTCGACACCTGCTAACACCTGCAGTTACCGGCCTTCCCGATGCCAGCGCTCGTGCCGATAACCGATTAGGGTGACTTCACAAACTCTTCGACTTTGCATGGCATCACCAGAACCGACACATCACCACCGACTTACCCCATCCTGAACTTGACATGTCACCTCCTCGCGGACACAACGTCTTACCTCCCCTATGGCAACCAGAGAACCGGCCTCGACTTCGGCACCAATGCCTCACCTCCACGATACTGTGCATCGTCCATAGACTTTGTGGTTGGCGGGGCTGCTCCTCTGTCCCTCCCCCCCTGGCAATCTACTTCAGCTGGGCGAGTTCAGGCCCTGACACTGATTAGATCTCCCGAGGCTCTGCCGGGAGCTACAACGCTGCTGAGGCGCGGCGCAACTTTGGTTTTAGAAACCACGAGACTCTTTTAAATTTACCTTGCCTTCATCTTGCAGGGGCTGCGCTCTGGACATCGCGCACCCCCTGACGCCTCCTGACTCCCCTGCCTGCCGCCGCCAGAGCGCCCCACGCTGCTCGTTCCCTCACCCTCTGACGGGCAGGTCACGAGGGCGGGGACGGGCGTGCCCACCATCTCGGGCTGCTCTGTGGTTGGCGGGGCTACTCCTCTGTCCCTCCACCCCTGGCAATCTACTTCAGCTGGGCGAGTTCAGGCCCTGACACTGATTAGATCTCCCGAGGCTCTGCCGGGAGCTACAACGCTGCTGAGGCGCGGCGCAACTTTGCTTTTAGAAACCACGAGACTCTTTTAAATTTACCTTGCCTTCATCTTGCAGGGGCTGCGCTCTGGACATCGCGCACCCCCTGACGCCTCCTGACTCCCCTGCCTGCCGCCGCCAGAGCGCCCCACGCTGCTCGTTCCCTCACCCTCTGACGGGCAGGTCACGAGGGCGGGGACGGGGACGGGCGTGCCCACCATCTCGGGCTGCTCTGTGGTTGGCGGGGCTGCTCCTCTGTCCCTCCCCCCCTGGCAATCTACTTCAACTGGGCGAGTTCAGGCCCTGACACTGATTAGATCTCCCGAGGCTCTGCCGGGAGCTACAACGCTGCTGAGGCGCGGCGCAACTTTGCTTTTAGAAACCACGAGACTCTTTTAAATTTACCTTGCCTTCATCTTGCAGGGGCTGCGCTCTGGACATCGCGCACCCCCTGATGCCTCCTGACTCCCCTGCCTGCCGCCGCCAGAGCGCCCCACGCTGCTCGTTCCCTCACCCTCTGACGGGCAGGTCACGAGGGCGGGGAGGGGCGTGCCCACCATCTCGGGCTGCTCTGTGGTTGGCGGGGCTGCTCCTCTGTCCCTCCACCCCCTGCCACGCCCCCTCTTAGACCCCCTCCCATGTGTCCCTATATTACAACTTCCCCTCATAGACGGCGCAGCGGGCGGGTGCAGCGGGCGCGACGAAGGTGCGCCGAAGTTAAGCCCGTCTGCGCCCGTCCGCGGCCGACCGGGGCTAGGGGCGCGTTACTCTGCCCCGCTTATCACCTATACCCCGGTCCAACTACGCCGCCTCCAGGGACCCTGGCCCATCGCAGCCTCCATTTGTTCTCACATTTCCTCCCTTGGTCTATCCCATGCTGTTCCCCCGCACATCCCCCTTCCTATAGCTGGCCCTTCTCTCTCACCCACATGCACCACTCACCCTACAACCTTCAAACCTTTAACAGCTTTTTACCTTAACACTCGGTCCGCTGTCGCCCATACGTACGAACTTTCGGTCCTGCTGGATCTTCATACCCCAGATCTTCTTTTTTTAACGGAGACCTGGTTCGCCGATGACTCCCTCCCCGCCCTACTGGCCACCTTACCGGCTACTTACTACGCCCTCCGGGCAGACCGCCCTTCTGGCAGAGCTGGGGGCGGCGTGGCGGTCATCGCACGCACCGATCTCCCTTTTCAAACTGTGTCCTTGCCTGACATTGCAACCACTGAATACCTGGTTATCCGCACCACCGCCACCTCTCCCCCTTTGACCTGTTTTCTTACCTACCGCCCTCCTCAATCTCCCTTACAGTTTCTTTCTGATTTCTTGGAAGTCTTGGCTACCATTACAGTCAACAATTCCTCTATTTTACTCCTTGGCGACTTTAACTTCTGGCCTTCTGACCCAGTTGAATGCTCGTCCTCAAAGGAATTTTCTGAAACCCTTCAATCCCTTAATTTCACTTCCTTTGTTCACTCCCCCACCCACATCAAAGGTCACTTGCTTGACCAGATCTGGTCCCTGAATTGTCCCGTGGAATCTCTTTCTATTTCACCTTGCACATGGTCCGATCACTACTTGATCTCATTTTCTCTGCCCATTCACCCCCCAGCCAAGCCCCTTCGCCCCAAAAACATCTGGGTCCGAGCATGGGGCCGAGCCAACCTGAAAGAACTTTCTTCCCTTCTTACCACCTCCCTCCCTTCCCTGCAGGGCCTTTCCACCCTTTCCCAGGTCGAGGCTATAGATCAGTGGCTCTCCGCTGGTAGTGATTCTGCTGCCCCGCTCAAACGCATTACCTCCAAGCGCGATAAGGATGCCAATCGGTGGTTCAATGCAGAGCTTAAGGCCACCAAACTTACAGTACGCCGCGCGGAGCGGGCTTGGAGGAGAAGTTATTGCCCCATTTTACGACTGGAGTATACCAACATCCTTACCCAGTATAAAAAAGACATCTTGGAGGCCAAAACCACCTACTTCTCCTCTAAAATCCTTGCCGCAGCAAACCAGTCTAAGGAGATATTTATGATTGTTCGTAATCTGGCGCTCTCGGACAGAACAACCCTTAAGCCCGCCCCGTCCGAAGAACTCTGCCAATCCCTCAATAACTACTTTATTCACAAAATCGTTACCATCAAAGCCAACATCCCGCCCCCTTCTCCCTCCTTTGTTGATCCTCAACGTCCCCCTCCCAAGGGAAAACTCACTACTTTCCCTCTCATATCTAAGGAAGCTTTTACTTCCATAGTACCCTTGGTCAAATCTGGCTCTCCACTTGACCCCTGTCCTGCTCACATCCTTCGTCATATTTTTGTTACTTGCCCAGATCCCCCCTTCATCTCCTCAACAGCTCCCTGGCCCAAGGTGTAGTACCCAACCCCTTGAAGTCTGCGGTTATTGTGCCAATTCTTAAAAAACCTGGGGCAGACCCCTCTGTCCCTGCCAATTTCCGCCCCATCTCCCTTTTGCCATTTTTGGCAAAGGTGCTCGAGCGCCATGTCACCTGCGCTCTGAGCTCCTTTGTGGAGATGCACGGAGCTCTTGCTCCCCGCCAGGCCGGTTTTCGCCCCGCACACTCTACGGAGTCCGTTGTCATCTCGGTCTTGGACAACCTCAGGGAGGGTATGGATACCAACCAGTGCCAGGCCCTTGTGCTCCTCGACCTCTCAGCCGCCTTTGACACGGTGGATCATACCATCTTACTTTCCCGTGTCGAGGCGGCGGGGATCGGGGGCACTGCTCTGGTCTGGTTATCCTCCTTCCTGAGTGACCGCACCCAGGCCGTTCGCCTTGGTGACTTTACAGCGGACATCCGGAAAGTTCAGTGCGGGGTTCCCCAGGGTTCCTCCCTTTCCCCCCTCCTGTTTAATCTTTATTTTGCCCCTCTTATTTTTTCTCTTCAACAAATGGAGGTCGCCGTATTTAATTATGCGGATGACCTCCAGCTTGTTTTCAACCTGTCCTCTTCCCCCTCTTCTGTTCTTAACTTCCAAACTATTGGGACTGGATGAACCACAATCACCTGAAACTCAACCCCGATAAGACCGAGCTGGTGTTGACGGGTGGTTCATCCAGCCCCTGGTCTTCTCTTTTCTGGCCCCCTGTACTGGGCCCCTCTCCTGTACCCACCACCTCTGTTAAAACCCTTGGCATAAAACGTAACTCTCAACTCACCCTTCACTCCCAGGTCAGTTCCGTGGTATCTTCTTCTTTCCTTTCATTGCGCACTATTCGCAGGGTGTCCCGTTTCTTTACCTTCTCTGCTCTCAAACTTATCATCTTGGCCATGGTGGTATCCCGCCTGGATTACGGCAACGCCCTATATGCAGGTATTCCTGCATATAGTCTACGGCGTTTGCAGCAGATACAAAACCAGGCGGCCCGCCTGGTCTTCAATCTTCCGAAATTTCACCATTCTTCCCCCCTCTTGAAATCTCTACACTGGCTCCCTGTGCGAGCTCGGGTTCAATTCAAGCTCGCCTCCATCACTTTCTTGGCTCGATTAGGCTTGGCACCCGCATTCATCTCTTGAGATCACCCCCTATGTTCCCACCAGGGAACTACGCTCTTCCTCTCAGTCCCTCCTTACCATCCCTCGCTATCGGAGAAAGAAGTGGGGAGGCTCGAAATTTGCTACCCTTGCCCCGATCCTGTGGAATTCCCTCCTCCTTGAACTCCGTTCCTTCACTCTGTACTCGCAATTTCGTAAACACCTCAAGGCTCACCTGTTCACTAAGGCCTTTGAATAAATTCCCAATAGCTTCCCTTGTCTCTTAGCCCCGGATCTTATCAGTTGTAGCGCCAAGAAACCGCAGGTGTATGTGCGCTTTACAAGTAATTTTAAACTCAAACTCAAACTCAAACTCAAACTTTGTTTTCCAAGTTACTGGTGTTTGGGGGTCCACGTGACTCTGCCCGATTCCGTACACCTCGCGGTCTGCACCATACTGTGGATTTATATCTGTCACGACGTTGTAATAGCCCCAGGAGGAGCTGTTTGTTTCTACAAGTACTTTTTCTGCAAGTAACTGTTTTTAAGTGCTATTTTTAAAAATGTACATTGGATTTTTGCCGTTTTGGTCTTGTTTGGTTTAGATACAGATACCTTATCATTCTAACCTGGTATGGTGCTCATTTGAGGTGTTTTAACTGTTACTGTGTATTTTGAGTACAAATACTTAGCACATTGCCATTGGGATAAGCCTGTCTGCAAGAGCGAAGCTACTAAGGGGGTGAGCAGGGCTTATGTAAAGTGTTTATCCCCCTTAACCTGACTAGAAGCACGGGTGCCTACTTGGATAAAGATGCACACCTCTGCCAATTTGAGACCTCCATTTCTAACAGTGAATTGTTCTCCTTGAGTCGCCCTAGCAAGAAAAGGGTTACTATTTACTGGGCCACATTGGGGAATTAAGAGTCACACCCACCTGAATAGCTGTAATACATCTTCCCCAAATGTTTGGGAATTTAAGGAGTTCATCTTTAGAACTATGAGCTTCTCATTCAATTGATGTCAGCTTCTACATTTCATGTAACTAGATCTCTATTTTGGGACTAGCTCTGCTTCTCCATTACGTTAAGATGCAAATGTTAGTCGTTCCCATGGAGGAAGCAAACCATCAGTGTCTTTGATTCGGGCTCTCCATGTGATCAGACGTATCATGAAGCTGGATCGCTGTGCCAGTTAAAGCTCCTTGTATATCTGAAGTTTCTCTCATTATGTCCCAGAATTTTTACCAATACAAAGGTAAATTAGTGCATTTCCAGAGCAAATGGACACTCTATCCAGGTGCGGACATCTGCAGCTTTGCACCCTGGTAAGTATGTTGGAATTATTCCATCTTTTGGGAGACCAGTATTATCAATGCGGAGTTTTAGAATATCCAAACTTTAATCTGGCTTCTCTGGGAAGCGTGTCCTGGTCCTACATTAGTTCAAGCCAGTCCTCATCTTAAAAATCCCAGTGTTGGTGAGAAGCTCACCGTTCTTTGAGTTATTATGAAGTGCATTGAAAGGTAAGTATTTGTGGAAGGTATTTTGACTAAGTGGTTGCCTTTTTGTCCAATATTTTGTTTGTTGTTGTTTTCTTTTTTGTGGTTTGATTTGTTTCATTTCAGTGCAATGGGAAATGTTTTTATCTGTGTGTTACGGTGAGTATTGATGCAGCTTTGTGCTGGACAGAATTTAGAAAAGACGTGATCTATAATTAGTGTCTACATGCCATATGCTACCGCCTTATAGGTACCCCAGGTGCTTAGGTATTTAAGAATGGGGGATTCTCTTAATTCTGTAGGACCTAGGCAAGGCAGTGAGTAAGGTGTTGGTAGTTCCAAAACTGAGCTGACTGAAGCCCCCACTGTCCCTCTATCGCAATGGCCGCATCGTAGTACTTTTATTTTTATGTTCAAGTATACTGCACAGCAGAAATCCATGCTGTGGGGATGGATATTCCCAGGAAGTGCACCAGTCCCCACTATACCTTGAAAGGACAGGCGAGAGCGAAGCCCATCTAGCAAGAAGGTGCATCCCCACTGTCACAATGCTCAAAAGAACCAATGTTCAGCAATAAAAGCACTGAAAAACGTATTTGAGGTTTTCCAGTCTTTTTTCATGGTATGTTCTCGGCCCACAGTCGAAACAAATAAAAACAGCCATTTGCATCTTGATTTACACAGGTCCTTTGCAGTATTACACTGATACATACAGCACAGGGTGGCACAACCTTTCACGGGGGGGGGGGGGCAGGGTCTCCTCCACAAATAGTTAAGAAATAGAAACAGAAGCAGACGCCAACCTGACATTCTGAAAATATGAGCCCACCACCCGTGGCTGCAAAGAGTGGCTTCAGGAAGTACGGGTATACACTGCTCTGAAGAAGGCTCAACATTGCAGTTTTTCAAGCTGTCTTCACAACCTGGTTGCTGTAGCTTTAAACGCATTAGTTAGTAATAGGTATGTGTGTGCTGTTTCAGTCTCTCAGATACGTTTCGCATGGGTACATAACTGTCGCATGTGTTCTTCTTTTTCTTTTTTCATTTCTAGGACTTTGCCCAAACAAATTGGGGACCAGGTTTACTCATTTTCACCCCGTAGAGAATTGTGCGCAAAAGAAAAAACTGCAGTGCCAGATTTATCAAGATTAATGTGCTGATGATGAGATTGGGTGAGCTAAAAAAGTAGTTTGATGTAATGCACTTCATTGTGCTATGATCATGGCCACTGGAACTATGCAGCAGGGGAGGACAACATGATGTGGCTGGGAGGATTTAATTGCATGGAAAGAATAGGTAAATTATGTGGCATAATGTGGCACATTTCACAATAGTATTACTTCAATATTTTGTCATTTTTCACATGTTACCACAGTCTGGCCAAAGGTTTTACCCCATTAGTACCAATTTCATACCCAAGTATAGCATTACGCTGCAGAGAGGTGACCAGTCATCCTTTGCGAAGGACCTTCCACTGTGTTTTTGTAACTTTTGATCCATTTCAGTTAGAAACTATTTGTATGCCAAAATCTGCTGATTATGCAGCAGATGATGGCGTATGTGACATATGCAGCAGATTTACAATTATGCAGAAAACACAGCAACTGCAAAATCACATAATTCCAGTGGCCCAAGTTTTGACTGAACGTGCTCTAATACAAATCTCAACAGCAGGACAAGTGCCCAAGGAGAAACCATGTAAGATGTGTTATTTCTATGTTTTACACATCTTATGCATATGAATATCACTCAATATTTAGCTTGAACTTTATTTGCTCTTTGTTTCCTCTGGCGTTAGGATTTTACTGTATTTTTGTAACAAACTACAAATTGTCCATGTGTTCCCGTCCCATTACTCCCTTTTTGCATGCATTAATGGGGTGGTTTCCAGATGAAAGAGTGTTGTAGTTTGTTCTGGCATGGCTCGAGCGAGGGCTGGTGCAAATAAGTAGTAAATCTTTGCCTAATTGGAGCTGCTGTCCAATGGTAGACCGGGCATTTCAATAACTAAGCTACTATTAATTCAAGTTTTCCCTTGCCAAGAGCGCACTCATGCAGCATGAAACATGCGTGCCGCTAGGACGCACCACAAATAAAATAATGCATTTAACTGCAGTTTTCAGCACTTGTCAGATCTCGAAGGAATGGTTTAGTCCAGCCACGCGCACTGATTCATGCCTTCGGAGAGTTAAAGGTGTACTCTGAGAGGCGCCATAAGGCCTAAAGTTAGTTTGCGCATAAAAAACAGCTGTCATGCCCTGGGGTTTACTGCCAAGCAGTTTCACCTGCCTTCTCACTCTAACCTGTCTTTGCCAAAACTTACAGCTAAGGCCTGAAGCATTCGATGTTCCCTTGCCTCCAGCAGCCCAGACACACATTCTGTCTTCCCAATTAACGCCTTGTCTGCAAAGTATGTTCGCACTCAGGAGAGACGACACGCAGCTGATAGCAGCAGCCAGATTTATTCACCGGAAATAGGGAGGATTATAGCAAAATTGAGATTCTGAAGGGGGAGCCTAGCCTGTACGTGTACGGGGTGGACAGGACATATGTCAGACGGAAGTGCGGGCCTCTGTTCATTTTAGGGATACTGCCTCTGCGCCCCTGCAATATTGTCAGCATTGTTTGAACTTATCGGCAGCGTCGGTGGGATCAGGCAAACAGAACCGGGTGGAGTTCGAAATCGAATCGAGAGACAACATCACACAGATCAAAATATTGCTCTCTTCGAGCGTTATTCAATTTATCACTAACACATTCAAACCCTGCCAGCGGCTTTGCCACTGCCCATTTCTAATGCCGCCCACAGGTATCTGCTGATGTGGACTAATTGGGGAGGGCCCCCCATTGGAGCAGAGAAACCTCGCTCCACTCAAAATCCCCCCAAAGCCCCAGCGATGATAAATAAAATGGTTGCTCATTACAATGTTATTTTTCAGCCCCGTTCCAAGCCGTGTGTCACGACCGGGCTGGGGCCACTGCTGACTCACAGCAGCAGGGAGGAGGGTGGCCGCTCTAAAGCACTGTTTAGAGTGTGCGTGTCTTTTTGCCCGGCCGTCTTTGCGAGCCAGCCGCACAGGTGCACTATAAATCTCTTAAGACAGCTGGGTCGAGAGTAAGGGCAGGCCCCCAGTGCGCTAGAGAGCGCTGAGGGAGCCCGCTCCCTACAATTAGGGCGCTGCTCACATGCTGCTTGTGAGCAGCGCCAGGATTGGGCAAGCGAGTTCCAGCATCCAGTTCCAGTTCCTGCAAAGAAGAAGTCTGGAGCAAGGATGTCACATTAGGTGAGTTTTATTTTATTATGATTTTTTCCATGATATATTACTCCTGCCAGCCGCTGGGAAAATAAGCTGTGTTTAGGATTGTGTGCTTGATTTCCCTGTGATCAGCCGCCATCGGCTCGTTGAACACTTTTATCTGGCTTACATACTTGGGCCCAATAGAAATACTGATCCTTGGACTTGTAATAAATAATAATATCTTCAACCCTGTGTATTTAATTAATTTTTGGGATTATCTGTGCAGTTTTGCAGCAGCAAAAATTAATGTCTGCATTTTGTTGACTTTGACTAAATACAATTATGATTCCTTTAAAATAACAAAAACACAACAGCCTTAACCACTGGGAAAAAAAGTAACTTAATAAAATAGCCCAACCTTGCAGTAAGTAATGTTATCTAAATGGAGCAAGGTACAAATTGGCACCTTCGAAACAATTTCTCTAACTCCCGGTTTGTTTTCCAGTGGCGTCTCTTGCCTCTGGTGCGTATGATTTAGAACGCTGAGCTTCAGAAAATCTGTCCATGAGCAGCCTGGTTATATGACAGAATATCGTGAACAACAATGTCGACTGACATGAATATCGCACAAAAAATGATTGTTGACCAAAATGTTATGTTCCTATACCTATAATGTAAATGACAAAAATATTGTGTTAAAAATATTGTGGAAGAAAATATCACCAAAAAGGGCAAACAAATGGTTTAAAAAAAATATATATAATGATTCATTAGTAATTTATTTAAAATATTAGGTTAGTAAAATATAATCTAACTAAAGTAAAAACCATAAAGTAAATATATATTATTATTTTTATAGCATATTTTTAAAACATTACATTCAAAATATGTACAATTTAAAACAATCACTAACAGTAATTCATTTAAATAAACTTTTAAACCAAAATATGAAATTTCCTACACATTCCCCAAAATACATTTTCAGTTGGCACTACAATTTAAGCAACAGTAGTGAAAAAGTTGGACCTTGCAGGAGTACAATTTTCTTTTCCCACTCCAATGTAAAGAACAGTTGAGAAGGTGTTGGACTTCGGTGAGGATAGAATTACAGTTCCCAATCCAATCTAAGCAACAGCAGGGAAAGTATTGGATTTTGGGTGGGGTAAATTTACTAATTTTACTCCAATCTAATCAACAGTACGGAAAATATGCCACTCATCAGTCAGGTTTCATACATCATTCCAACACAATCTCTTTTTATACCACAATTCAATTCCTAATAAATAAAAATGATTGGCACATATTAAAATTAAAACATAAATAATAAATACATTAAAAAATATATCATTTTATTCTAAAATTGGAAACAGTTGAACACATTAAAATATTAAATCATTTTAAATAGCAATTACTTCCCTGTATATAACAGCAAAACATGTTGAAAAATATACAAATGAAAGAAAAGCACTAAATTGCATCTGAAATAAAACAAAATAAAAAAATGTGAAACATATTAAATATATTTTACATAAAAATTCAAATACACGTACAAATTAATAATGACATCAATTTGAAAACTCATTAACATAACAAAGAACCAACTACAAAATTAGCATAATTAATTATAAATGTAATATCTAATCAGCATAAAAATGCCTTTAGAAAAATATAAATAAAATAGCTTTCTACTGTATTCTTCCATAAACTTGGTAATGAAATCTAAATTGATAAATAAACATAAAAATACAATTTATACTAAAATAATTAAAATGATCAAATAAGACATTTACATAAATATTCACACACAAAATATTTAAATTACATTAACAAATTAACATCAAAATATAATTTATTAAACTACCCACCCTATTCTTGCACAAATCCATCGACTCTCTAGTGATATCTGAATTGCTAATTAAGTCGAAAACTATTAACATTTAAACATTGCAAATTAACTAATGCACCATTTGATACATTTTCATAAACATGAACTATTTTAAAAAAATTAAAACAAATAAACAACAAAAAATAAATATTAAATTAATTTCCTGTTCTGTTCCTCCACAAACCTAAAAACCTCTACTTGATTCTTAATTAGTAATTAAATTAACAAATACATTTAATTACACATTTAAATTTACAAACTAAGAAAACAAATCTTGCAATTATACTAATAGAGATACCTAACATTAAAATATTAACTATGTATACAATACATTAATTAAAAAATGTTTTTTACTAATAAGTTAAAATAAACAATATTGAATACATAAATATTCTTGGAAATTATATTATATACCAAAGGAACAATATTCTTGCATTCAATTTTCAACTCCACAATATTTTTGAAGTCACAATATTTTTGACATGATATTCGTGTCATATAATATTTAGAAAACAATATTTGTATCATTCACGGTGCAGCCTTGGGGCCATATGTACAAGGACTGGCCAAAACTCTGTAACTTTTCGCGCTTGTTAGTCTCCCTGATCTCTCTGTCGGTTTCTGGTTGCGCTGGGACGCCTCGTCGCTGGGGCAGCCATGCGCATTACAAATCCTGTATAAATAAATATAAATAAACTATCGCTAACGTTAGTTAATGGCAGTTTTCTCTCTGCAATGTTCCGCTGAAAACTATTGCCATGTTAGCGACGTATTTGCAAGCCGTTGCTACATGGTGATAGCTTCAGGGATCGGCGTCATAAACTGCTGCTAACATTAGCATGATGGCGATAGGAATTCCAGCGTTAGCAGGCGAAAACCAACGAAAGGCCCATTAGCGGCAAAAACATGCACATTAGTCAGTCCAACGTGAGTTGTTTTGGCCTCTATTGGAAAGAATAGCCTATTAGTCGACCTCCAATAGAAAATAGGCAAAATAACCAATGAAATGCAGAATGGAGCAGCCAGGGCCAAGTGCAGCACACATACACAACCCCCTCAAGCCACCCAACATTCAGGAAGACCAGGATGAGAGCCTGGATGCCTCGCCGGACCTGCGACTGGAGCCTGGATACCTCACTGGACCGGCATCTGGAGCCTGGATGCTTCGCTGGACCTGCGTCTGGAGCCTGGAGTGGGATGTGAAGGAGTCGATGAGCCATGCCGGTAGACATTGAGGTGTGGAGATCACCCGTACCTGGTGTTGAAGTCTGGCAGGTCGCATGGAGACACGTTGTTGACCAGTGTGAGAAGACAGCCTTGAGCCCCTTGGAGATGTGAATGCTAGAGGCGCCCCTGCGCACCAACGTAGGGAGTTCTGCATCCGATGCTATGATCCACTACTACACTGGGGTGAACGGAGGGGATTACCAATGGTGGATGGCGCCTCTCTGCATCACAGGCCGTATGATGTTGCGCTGGCCGGACGCTTTGGAGGGTGAGGCCCCTGAACTGCGCTGAACTTGTGTGGCAGGAGCGCTGCAACTTCACGCCTAAGGGGGCCCTGCTGCATCAACTTTACCAGCTGACTTGTCAGTGACTGCTGTACCCCGGCTTGTGAAATCCCAGCTGGCTGAGGCTCCTGCTGGCTGAGTCAAAGATTTGGAGAGAGTGCAGCGGATTGCGACACAGTGTCAATGTCCAGGTAAGGAGGCCTGGGGGTCACGTCACCTAGGCCTAGCACCTGTAGGATGACACACCCCCAGTGGCTGCTCGTCCGCTGTGGCAGAAGATCGTCGCCCCACTGCTGTCAAGCAGTGCAAGAAAAGGAAAAATCATCACATGATGATAACTTCCTGATGTAATCATGCCATGTTTTCTTTGGAGGCTAGAGGGTGGGTAGGGGCAGAGTGGCATGCCCACTTAAGTATGTTATGTTATGTTATGTTATGTTAAAAATGCTCTTTTATAGCGCACGGCTACTCCTAGGAGTGTCCCGGCGCTTTGGCAAAGAGCCTAAGGAGTAGGGGAAACATAACACGGTGAACATGAAAAGAGGGGAGGCAAACCATTACTGAGTGAAAAGCCAGGTCTTAAGTCCCTTTCTAAAAGAGAGCAAGTCAGCAGCTTTCCTAAGCGAAACAGGCAGGTCGTTCCAATCTTGAGGCGCCAGCAATCGAACGGAACGTCCTCCAATTCTAGACAGGCGGATAGGCGGAATCAGGGCTTTGGAAAGAGTCGCAGAGCGTAACGCCCTGCGAGGCACATAAAAAGCCAAGCGCTTCTGAAGATATTTGGGGCCTATCTGATGAAGGGACTTGAAGGCAAAAGTGAGCGCCTTAAAAGTGATCCTTTTAGCAATTGGAAGCCAGTGTAATTTTTTTAGCAGCTCTGTAGCTCCAGATCTACGCTGGAGGCCAAAAATGGCTCTGGTTGCCGAGTTTTGCACAATTTGTAGCCGGGCCAAAAGATATTTCGGCAGGCCAAGATAGAGAACGTTTGCGTAGTCCAATCAAGGCCTGCACGATGATCTTTCTGTGCTTCAGCGAAAGCAACGGAAGAAATTTCCGCAGCATCTTCAAGAGGCCGAAGCATTTGCCAGTCAGCCCGATGATCTGAGGGCCAAAGGCAAGACCATCGTCTACCACAAAGCCCAGATTTTTGGCTTTGGAGGAGGCGGCATCCGGTGGAAACATGTCAGAAGGCCACCAGGCCTTCCAGCCAGGATCAGGAGGACATCCAAAAAAAAGTAACTCCGATTTATCGGAATTACATTTTAGGCTGTGCCGTTGGAACCAGGCAAAGACAGCTCCCAAACAATCTCTGATCCTCGAGCCGTCAAAGTCCCTGCCCTTGCCAGATGTAAAGAGCAACTGGGTGTCGTTCGCATAGGTTATGATCTGGGCACCAAAAGATTCCGCAACCGCCGCCAAGGGGGCCATATAGATGTTAAAAAGCGCAGGGCTCAAAATAGAACCCTGCGGCACCCCCACCTCCAGCGGCGGCATTTCAGCGGAAAACGGAGGTGCCCAGACCACTTGCCGGCGGCCGGTCAGAAATGACTTAAACCAATTCAACACCGTCCCTCGAAAACCGATCTCCTGAAGTCTTAAAAGGAGACCTTCATGGGGGACGGTGTCGAAAGCCGCAGACAGATCCAGCATAACCAAAATGGCCTTCCCTCCCGCATCTAGAACCTCTCTGATGGCATCAGTGACCTCGAGAAGAGCGGTCTCGGTGCTAAAATTCGTGCGAAAGCCCGATTGAGAATCATGAAGAATATTATTGTTCTCAATAAAGTTGGAAATAGAGCTGTGCACGTGCTTCTCGATCACCTTAGCCAGAGCAGGGAGGAGAGAGATAGGCCTGTAGTTAGCATGGATGAGGGGGTCAAGGTTGGTCTTCTTGATCAGTGGAAGAATCAATGCATGCTTCCACGCTTGAGGGAAAACACCCGTGCTCAAGGAAGCATTAAGCAAAGGGTTAAGTAGCGCATTTACAGCCGGCGCTATTTTCCCTAAACACTTAGCCGGGCATGGGTCAGATGGAGAGCCGGACTTAAGCCGGGATAGAAGGTCAAGAGAGACCGTGGGAGACATCAACGGGAATTCCGACAAGAGTGGGCCTTCCTCAGTTATGGATATAGGCGGGCCAGATGTAAAGCCCGACGGTAGTGAAAGGCATGGATGTCGAAAGGAATCGTGGATAACTCTAATGTTATCCATGAAAAAATCCGCCAGCTGGCTAATCCAAACCTCAGTGTGCGTATGGAAGGGAGCACCAGAGGACGGGGAAGTAAATTCTTTAACTATCCTAAAAATCTCTTTGCTGGTACTCTCAGAATCGTCTATTCTACGCTCAAGGTAGACTTTTTTCCCTGCTAGGATATGCCTGTGATATAACTTAATGGCATTCCTATAACTGGCCTTAAGATGAGGGTCAAGTACGCAATAACTGTTTGGTTGGCCCACTCATACACCCTAAGCGGTAATGCACACTGTCCTGTTCGCAATGCAGGCTGCCTTACAGCCTGCATGAAGAACATGCCCACCCCTCCAGTCCCTGGCTGAATGCCTTTTCCCGGCGCCAATGACCAATCCCAATGTCGCATTGCAGCATTGTGAGTGGCTTAGGGGAGTGAGCCTGGCTGCCTACGTCCTGTTCCTGGAAGCAGACTCAGGAGAGCAGGAGCAACGAAGGCACGGGATCCGGCCTCGAGATAAAATTTCTCTCATTTAAATATTTGCAACATCCGCTCACACACACACTCCCGCGTCCACGCCCCATCCAGTGTCCTTTCCGGCGTTTCCCAGTTCCCAGCTGTCCAGTCCCTCCTCAGCACTTCTCAATGGCGGCCGCTGTGCGGCCATGCGCAGTGGGCACACCACTGGTGTGCCAAAGGTATATATGAAGTTACAACTCATACCATTACATCGCATTCTATTACAATGCATACTAATACTAGGCATAATGCAACAGTAGGGAAGGTGTTGGATAGCGGAGATGTAAATATTACTATTCCCACTTCAGTGAGTGCAACCCTAAAAGTAACCCCAAAGTAAACCCTGAACCCTAAAATTAGTTTTTTAGCCCCCAAAACACACCCTAAAAATCATATTTGACCCAAATGCACCCCCTAATTTTCATAATTGACCCCAAAACACACCCCAACTTTTACATTTTACCCCATAATACACCCCAAATTTAATCTCTGACATCTGAAATCAATATCCCCCTAAAACGTAAAAATATCCTATTACTAAACCTCACAATGCGTTGTAATGGAATGCGATGTAAAGGCACCTGCTTTGCTAGGGTTGTGTTGTAAAGGCATTGCGATGTAATGCCTGCATTGTAATGGACGTCTCACGTGCCAAAGACAAGCCATAGGCAAGCCCTTCTGAGTCCGTCTGTCCCTGGAATGTGCTCAGCACCAAGCACTCTTCCTCTCGGACACTCCACTGCTACAAAGCCAGCACCCTCCTCAGATCAACCCTGGATGCCATATCACCTGCCAGGACGAACCTCTGTTCCAGACCAGACATCACCATCACTGACGGCTACTAACTCACCCGCAAGGGCCTCCCCGACCGTCTAGGAGGAGGCATTGCCATCACCTACAGAAGAACACTCAGACTGACCACACACTCTAATGACCCAACGCTGACCATGGAACACCTCAACTTCCAGGTCCGCACCAACCACAAGCCCACCCTCTGCAGCATCCTCATCTGCAGGCCCCCCCAGGCCTTGGACCTCCATTCTCCTATACCATTTTAGACCTTATTGCACCCCGGGCTCTCACATCTACCGACTACATCCTACTCAGTGAACTCAAGTTCCACCTGGACGACCCCAGTGACCAGAACACCACCCCCTCATGGGGAAGCTCCCCAACATCAGCTTGTCACTGCACCTAGCCAAAGAGCAGGAGACACAATCGAGAACCTCTCCTCCACCAGCGGTAACTTCACTTACAGCCACACCACCGGTCTCTCCTGGACAGACCATCATTGTATACATCACGTCTTCACCATGCCCGCCGTACACCACCGCCATCATCACCACCCCTCGCAGCTGGATCAAGGACACTGAAGAACGTCTCATCAACTCCCTCAGCACCACCACTCCACCAACCCTTACAGATGACACTGCAGCGCGCAACCGCCACCGATGGATCTCTAACTGTGCCGACACCGTGGCAGTCCTCAAAAATGGCACTGCGTCAGTACCTTACGCCTGCCTGATGGCAGTCATAAGGGTGATGCAGTGTCACCGGGATAGGCTGGCCCCATGCATTGCTGGAGTTGTGTCATGTTTGTGACACGACTGCAGCAATGCATAACTTTAGCGAAGACAGATACGTCAGGATTCCAGACGTATTTGTCATTTCTTGCGTCATGGAGCGCTTTACAGTGAATCCATGGTGTCGCAAGAAGGGGGTAGTGAAAAGCGTTGCAACGCTGTCTTGTTGCAGCGCTGCAACACTTTTCATGACTGAGGTCCAGTAATGCGCACTGTCTTATTGATGGTTCAAATTCCTGCCCTGTAGTTTTGTTGAAGGGCAGCACAGCGACATTGCTTGCGGCGCTGTCCAGCACCAAAACCTGCTGAAAAGAGGCCTCAAGTGTTATCTCCATTTTTATGACCAGCTATTTTCGGGACTTAAAAACTGCCTCTAACTGCAGTTAGTGCAGTTTTTTTTTCTTCCAAAGTTCAGGAATCCTCTTGTAAATATCGTGAAGTAGGGTTAGCGTCCGTATTTGCAGGGGAACGCCTCCCTTGTATGTCATTATCGCTAACAGTAGTGACGATCTTTAGAATGGATTTTTTGAAGGAAAACTGCCGCTAACAGAGGTTAGCGGCAGCTTGTACATAAGGCGATAAAAAGCTTGCTGCAAAACCGTAGGAAAAGTGCTGCTAAGGCGGCGTTTACTCCTTGTTTTTATGTTGCCTTTTCAAATGAATGTTAGAATCTCCTAGTATTTGTGACCTGGAATCAAAAATCAGCCCTGTAAAACATGTTTACACCAGCCCAACAATGTAGAGGGGAGCTTCTAGAAAGGCCATGGAGCTTCCATGGTTGGCAAATGGTATCCGATTACGCTCTAGAAGCAGCCCCGTAGCTTGTAGCCCGCCAGGAAAATGCCAAAGCGGTAGACTGAACTCTCCAGCCCACTGAGAATTCATTCTTCAATCCCAACCTATCATTTGCAGTCCGCATGAGGTATTCTTGCACTGGTGATGCTTAAGAGGTAAAATAGAAGGTTTTAATTCACCTAGTGATAAATTGTAACAAATCTTTTTTTGGAAGCACTGGAAGGATAAAGGTATCTCTTGGATTAATCAATTCCAGTATGGCTCTCCAATCATTCCCTTTACTACCTTTCAATCTACATATGCTTCACCCTCATCGTTTGTGGTAGAATTTAAATTGTTACTTTATTCTCTTTTGAAAAAACCTATTCAGGTCTTTAGAAGAACGTGATACAACTTATTCACCACAAAAATCAAAATAACCTTATCTGAAATGGCTTAGTTCCAAAATTGCTTTCATAGGCAGAACACGTCAACACTCCATTTCAACTAGATCCAAGTTTTCAAATGCAATTTAATGGGAAAAAAGACGTGAAACTTAATTTAGGGCCTCATTACGAGTTTGGCAATGCGGGTGAGGGGCGCCCTTCTCTCACACCACCAAACCTGTATAGGAACCGTCTGCCAGATCAGGAGTTTTCTCTTGCTCTGGTGAATGGTTATTTGGCATTCCTAGGGCGGTGTCAATGAAATAAGCACTGCAATGAGAATGTCAAAGTCAGTACGCACAGCATGGACTGCTGTAGTCCATGCCGTGCAGGTACTGGGGTGCATGCTCACTGGGGGGCATGTGTTGTGACCCCGTCTGCATCCACATGGCCTGAAGCCCCAGTGGGACCTGAAGGGCCACCTTTGTTTCCTCTCCACCACGGTTTTCATGGCGGGCTCACTGCCATGACAACCACAGTGGAGAGAACACTCGTAATATATGCTTGGTGGGATTGCGGACTCAATACCACCACTCAACTGCAAGGGAATGGCAGTTGTGACAGTTTGGTCAGTCACAGGGTAGCCTGACCCCCCTAGTTGTATAAGGGTGGTAAAGAGACCGCCACTGTGAGTCTGGCTATCCATGGACCACCAGACTCATAATAAGGGCCTTAGACATTCAAATCTGGGACTAGACATAGACACAATTATTTAAAAACTGTAAATCTGAACGTGTTACTAAAACATTGTTTTTTATTCCTAACATTCTTCTTATTACTCCTGTTCAGTCGAGTAAGTTTGTTAATTCTAAATCTGGACTTTACTAATGAGAATGGTTAATTAATTGATATGTTATGCAACTATAAGTGTGTGCTACGTCTTTTTGGAAGTTTGTTTGGAATAAATGAACTGACATTTTAAATGATGATATTTCTCTTCCCTTTAATAAAATGTCCTGAGCTCTTTGGAACTTGCACATATTGATTATACCTATAGTGTTACTATACTGGACCTTTTTATTTCAATTGCTTCCAAACATATAATTAATTGTTTGAAAGATTTTTCTGAACAGGCTTTATATTCTTGTTGGAAAGGACTATGTGAACATCATGGAATCAATACTATTTCTTCTTCTCATCATAAGATCAAAATGAAGACTGATATTTTCTAGTCACCATTCTCTCATTATTGATCATCTTGAGCACTTTTAAATACTTTGACTGACTAATGTTACCTATTCTGTTTCTTTCTCACCTCCTTACTAGTGTTGCTACTGTGTTATTGTTACCAGGATTGTTATACTGAAGTTTCTTTTAATTATCTGTTCATTTGCTCGTCTTTACGTTCCTCTTCTTTCTGTTTCTCTTATCTCTTTCCTACTCCATCTTCACTTATGTATATTGGTGTGTGTATATATAATTGTGTTAATTTATTTACCTTTCAACTGATTTAAATGGTTGATTTTTTGTATATTGTCTTGAATGTCCATCTGTATTGTACATTACATGTTTCTTCTTTTTGCTAAATCAGTTTAGAATATTATTTACTGTTTGATTTCATGATTTTTATGATGTTGTGGAGCTACTAAAGTTCTTTTCATGTATTTCCTTGAGAGTAGCCTATCACTTTTAAATGGCAGCTACCCAGAGTATGCTAGGTGCTTCCTCTTTGATACCTGCTTGTTACGTCCCAGAAACAGATGTACTTAACTTTAGGCAAGTTCATCCATGGTCCTCCTAGTAAATAATATTGTTTCGTTCAAAATTTCACAACATGACTCAACTTTCAGAATACTTTTCTTTATTCTCAATGTTCTTCGAACAACTGCAGAAAAAGCAACTGTTCTTTGCAAAGGAAATCCTAGATATGCATACACTGTCCTGGCTGCTGCAATATTGTTTCATGAATACACAGCAAAGATGCTGTGGACCTGTTAGAAGGGGTGATCCCAGAGGGGCCGGATATGCTCTCGCGACCACTCCGTGGCCCACCTCTCCCAGGAATACTGCTGAGCCCTGACGTGAGGTCCTCGCCGGGGAGGACTTCGTATCGGAGATCGTACCCACTGAGCTTCCCACCACAATTATAAACGGACACCACACCGTAGAGTTCAGTATACAGGATTCTTTATCAAGCCGTAGATATAAGGTCAAAATGAATACGGATTTACAAACGATCGAGGGATCATAAAGTCTCGGTTGTAGGGAGTAGGGAGGTGGGACAGTCACAGTATGGGGCCAGTACGAAGTGTACCCTGTCACAGCTCTCAATCCTCGAGCCGGGGGATACGGAAGATGGGGGTCGTATTGGCTGCTCCACTTACTTCTTCTCGAGCCAGGTCGTGTTGGTAGCGTCGATGGTCCAGCCGGACCAGAGTACTCCTCGAGCCGCGACGAGGTCTGCAGGGCTCAATCCGGAATGAACAGAGTGTCTGTTGGTTCTTGGGGAGCCGCGACCACGTCAGCAGGGCTCAGGATGTTCCACGAATGTCCTCCTTAGTTACAAGGATGAGTCGCAACGAGGTCAGTAGGGCTCCGAGGTTCCACAGTTCCTTCTCCACGAGGATGAGCCGGGACAACGTCAGCAGGGCTCGCACAAGTTCCAAATTTCAAGTATCGATCGTCTCCAAAATGGCTGAGCCGCGACCAGGTCAGCAAGGCTCTCTTGTCCAGAATTCCACTGCCCGCTAGTTCTAGGGCGGGCCTTGATATAGTGCAGTGGCCCTTTGAAGTCCGGACCCTCTCAGGCGGAGATCTTCTGCCTCGGGGCTGGTCGTCGGAGTTTTCCCGTCGGCTGGCCCTTTGATCCCTTTGAAGATGCGCCCGGGGATTTCTAGACGCCCAGCAGGGTCTGGAGCCAGCCGTCGGGGAGGCTAGAGGTGTGATCGAAACCAGCCCACCGGGGAAGGCCAGAGGTGTGATCGAAACCAGCCCACCGGGGAAGGCCAGAGGTGCAATCGAAACTCCTTGGTCTTATCTCTCTCAGGAAGCCCTCTACCCCCCAGCCGGGCCTGGCGCGTCTGGACCCTAAGTTTAGCTGGGGCCGGGGTCACACCGGGGGCAATGGAGTCAGGGACTTCGGGACGGGTAATGGCTGCCGGGGGCCCTGTGTGGTGATGCAGGTTCTGGGCACCCGGTACCGGGAAGATGGAGGGTGAGATGCGGGGATGGTCGTCCGTCGGTAGGGTCATGTAGGGAGCGGGGCGAACAGGGAACGGGACGACCAGGGGTTTCTGTATGCAGGGCTAACTAACGGGGTGCTGAGGAATGGGGGGAACCATGCCACGAGGCCAGGTCCAACACACGCCCCCCCAGCTGAAAGGCAGGGAGAACTACCCATCCCCTTGGGGGTTCTCTTCACTGAGGCGGAAAAACCGGGACAGGCCGTCCGCGTTGGCGTGGTCAGTACTAGGGCGGTGCTCTACAGTGAAGTCCATCCCCTGGAGGGAAATGGACCAGCATAACAGTTTGGGGTTCTCTCCTCTCATTTGCATTAGCCACCGGAGGGGCCGATGGTCGGTTTGGTCCCGGAAGTGACTATCGAACAGGTAGGGCCTCAGCTTCTTCAGGGCCCAAACCACCGCAAAGGCCTCCCTCTCGATGGTGCTCCACCTTTGTTCTCGGGGGAGTAACCTCCGGCTAATGAACGCCACTGGCTGATCTAGGCCCTTTTCATTTATCTGAGATAGGACTGCTCCGATGCCATGTTTGGACGCATCCGTTTGGACCACGAACTCTCGGGCGTAGTCAGGGGCCTGCAGTACTGGGGCAGTGCACATGGCGACCTTCAATGCTTCAAACGCCTTCTGGCAGGCGGGGGTCCAGCTAACTCTCTTTGGCTGCTTTTTGGAGGTCAATTCTGTGAGGGGGACTATGATGCTGCCATACCCCTTTATGAACCTTCGGTAGTACCCAGTGAGCCCCAGGAAAGCCCTCACTTCCGCCTGGGTCATGGGGGCTTCCCAGGCCACGATCGCATCGATCTTGGGTTGGAGGGGGGCTACTAGGCCGCTCCCGACCTGGTGCCCCAGATAGACCACTTACCCTTGTCCAATCTGACATTTACTGGCCTTGATGGTGAGGCCCGCTCGACGCAGGGCCATCAACAACTCCCAGAGGTGCTGTAGGTGTTCGGTCCAGTGGGAGCTGAATACCGCGATATCATCGGGATACGCGGCGCTGAATCTCTCCAACCCAGCCAGTACCTGGTTAACCAGCCTCTGGAAGGTGGCAGGGGCATTTTTCATTCCGAAGGGCATCACCCGGAAGTGGTAGTGCCCATCCGGGGTGGAAAAAGCGAATCTCTCCTTGGCCCCCTCCGTGAGTGCGATTTGCCAGTAACCGCAGGTCAAGTCGAAGGTGCTGAGGTAGTGAGCAGATCCTAGGCGGTCAATGAGCTTGTCTGCGCGGGGAATGGGGTGTGGGTCAGTTCGGGTGACTGCGTTGAGCCCACGGTAGTCCACACAGAACCTCAGCTCGGGAACAGCGCCGGGAGCGGTCACCTTCGGAACCAGAACCACGGGGACTGTCAGAGGCCTCGACCACTCCTAGGGCTAGCATCTTGGAGACTTCGACCTTGATGCAGTTCCGGACACAGTCAGGGATGCGGTAGGCTCTGTGCCGTACCGGAGGGCTGTCCCCGGTGTCCACATCGTGGACGCACCAACTGGTGACGCCGGGGACGAGGGAGAAAAGGTCAGAGAATTGTCCCAATAACTGGCGACAGTCCTTGCGCTGCTCGGGGGTGAGGGTGGAGGAGAGACTCACTCCCTCTACGGAGCCATCTGTTTCCTTTGCACACAGGAGATCGGGTAGAGGCTCCGTGTCCTCTTCCGCTCCGTCGTCGGTGGCTAGGAGCAAGCCCAACTCGGACTGCACGAAGTGGGGTTTGAGGCGATTCACATGGAGGACCCTCAAAGTGTTCCTGGGGGACTGCACATCTACTAGGTAGGTGACTTGGCTTTTGCGTTCCACCACTTTGAAGGGCCCGGTCCACTTGTCCTGAAGGGCACAAGGTTTTACCGGGGCCATCACCCACACCTGCTGGCCGGGTTGAAACTCGACCAGAGTGGCATTCTGGTCATACCAGCGTTTCATTTCTTCTTGGCTCGCCTCGAGGTTTGCCTCGGCAAGCTCCCGGATCCTCCGAGTCTGGTTCCGGAGGGCCAGAATGTATCGAAACACATCTGGGGGAGGGTCCTGGGCCGCCGCCTCCCAGCCCTCCTTCACCAAGCTGAGGGGTCCCCGGATGGGGTGCCTGTAGAGCAGCTCGAACGGGCTGAACCCCAAGGACTTCTGGGGGACTTCCCGGTAGGCAAACAGGAGGCAGGGTAGGAGGATGTCCCACTTACGCCTCAGGGGCTTCTCTAGACCCCTAATCATTCCTTTGAGGGTCCGGTTGAAACGCTCAACCAGGCCGTTACCTTGAGGGTGGTATGGGGTGGTGAACTTGTACGTCACCCCACATTGTTGCCACAGGGACTTCATGTATTTGGAGATAAAATTTGTTCCTCGGTCGCTCACAACTTCTCGCGGGAATCCCACCCGGGAGAAGATCCCCATCAGGGCCCGTCCCACTAAGGGGGCTGTCACCGTCCGGAGGGGAATGGCTTCGGGGTACCGGGTGGCATGGTCCACCAGGACGAGGATGAACCGGTGGCCTAAGGAGGTCCGGGGGTCGAGTGGCCCCATGATGTCTATTCCCACTCGTTCAAAGGGGGTACTGACAACGGGGAAGGGTTGGAGGGGAGCCTTGCGCTTCCCTCCGCTCTTCCCGCTGGCCTGGCACGTGGGGCAGGACTTGCAGTGGGTCTCCACATCAGCGCGCATGCGGGGCCAATACAAATGTGTGCCCAGTCGGTGATAGGTTTTGTCTTGTCCCAGGTGTCCCGCCAGGGGCACATCATGGGCCAGGTTCAGGAGGAAGCCGCGGAATTATAGGGGTACCACCAGCACCCGGGCTGACCCTAGTTCGGCGGACTTCTGTTCACTATATAAGAGGCCATTTTCCCAATAGACAAAATGGGAACCGGATTGGTCACCGGCTGTCTGGGCGGCGGCCTGCTGCCGCGGTCCAACTAGAGAAGGACAGGAGGTCTGTTCCAGGCAGAACTCCTCTCGGGAAGGTCCCCCTTCCTGGCGCCACTGGGCTAACTCAGGGAGGTCGTCCAAGTTCTGGGTCTGCCTGACGGGAGGGCCTAAGGGACCTGCGTCGGGGTCGATTTCTTCTCCTGGGGGCAGTTCGAGGACTTCGGGACGCTCGCTCCCCTCACAGTTGTCGGAGGCCTGGCTGGGGGTCTCTGGTTCCACCCCCCCCCCCCCGGGGGTGGCCATTCTGGCCGTCATGGATTGTGTGCTCAAGCATGCCCATTTGGGCAGGCCCACCATCTCGAGGTGAGTCCTTCGCTCCACCTGCTTCCATGGGGAGCTCTCCAGATCGTTGCCCAGGAGACAGTCCACCGGCATGTCGGTGCGGACAGCTACCCGCAAGTCACCAGAGACTCCCTCCCACTCAAAAGGGACCTGAGCTATTCGGCAGGTGCGGACGGAATTGTCGGCTGAGACCACCCGCAGGAGGCGTGGGGTATAATCTGGTCTTCTGTGACCAGGTGACAGCGCACTGCAGTGATACTTGCTCCTGTGTCGCGGAGGGCCCCTATGCGGTGTCCATTGACCGTCACCTGTTGTCGGTACTTCTTAGTATTGTCAGACAGGGGTGCACCCGGGACCATCTCCCTATCCCAGAGGGAGACTAATGACATGGCTGCTGTTTCCCACCCCTCGGTGTCCTCTACCTCTTCCTCCTCTAGAGCAACCGTGGCTAGCTGGCGTGTGGGGGGACCCGCAGCAGCGGGTTTCTTGTTCCGGGGACACTGGGGATCACTGGCATAATGCCCTGGTTGCTGGCCCTTGTAGCAGGCTATGCTGGATCGGGGTCCCTGTCTACCTGAGGGGGGCCCTGCGCTAGTCACGGAGGGAGAGCTTTGGGACTGGTTTCGGGGGGGCTATGCTGGGGCCCTGACTGGGACTCTCGCTGCCTACCTTGACCTCCCCCTCCTCTCTGGCGGGAAGATCCCTGTCCATTTCGGCCATAGTCTCCCACGGGCCCCCTATGGACCCGGGTGTTCACCCAACGATCGGCCTCGACAGCGAGCTTCCGGGGGTCGGCCAATTTGCTGTCCAGGAGTTGCTGTCTTAGTTCCACAAAACAATTTGTGGACAGATGTTCATAGCCGATTAAGTCGAATAGTCCTTCAAAGGTGGTAACCTGGCTGCCCTTGATCCACCCTTCCAAGGCCCGGCTGTAGAAATTCACGTATTCTACCCATGTTGTGCCAGGGATCTTTTTGCAGTCTCGGAACCGCTGCCGATACATCTCCGGAGTGAGCCCATTCAGTATGGCAGAAGGTATGTCCAGCATGGTGTATCTCCCCTCACTGAGGAAGCGCCCCCACAATCCGGCCCCCCAATCCTTCTCGGGCACCCGGTGGGAGGTCATGGCTATCTCGTATGCTTTGAACCATTGCTGGATGTCGTCTCCCTTGTAGTACTCTTTTACTACATCCTTGGGGATGTGTACTTTGGCCTCCACCGGGGAAGTGGTTTCTCGGTTCCCCGGGAGTCGGGTCTGTTCACTTCTTGCTTTCAGTTCAGTTTCCTTAAGGCTGCGCTCATGTTCGAGTTGGAGTTTCTTTCCCTCATGCTCCCTCTGGAGCTTCTCTTCTTCTAGTTCCCCTTGTACCCGCAATTGTTCGATGGCCAACTTTTTCTCGGCCAACTTGAGCTCTCCTTCTATCTTGAGTCGCGCTAGCTCTAGCTCGTGGACTCGGCTTCGTTCTCGGTCTGTCAGCTCCTCTGGTGACAGACCCCTTTCCGTGCTGATACTTCGTGCCAGGGAGTCGGTCCTCTCTCCTTCTTGGGCGCTGGTTTTGTTCTGCGGCCCTCCTTCTGGTGGGGGCGAGGGGGCCTCGGGCTCAACCCAGGTTGTCAGGGCTTTCTGGAAGTCTTCTTTTGTGCTCAAACCAGTGGTAGCGATGTGAAGGTCCTTGCAGAATTGTTTCAGTTCTCTGTGGGTATAATCTTCCAACAGGTCCTTTTGGAACGTGGGCTTCTCGCTCGTTCCAGTGGGACTCATGATTGTTCTTTTTCTTCTTTTGTTCTTGTGTCTTCGTTCAGGTAGTGTGTCAGTCGTTTACTGTACAATCTCTAGACGTAGGCTCTTATCCCGTCGCTTGCCAACTATGTTAGAAGGGGTGATCCCAGAGGGGCCGGATATGCTCTCCCGACCACTCCGTGGCCCACCTCTCCCAGGAATACTGCTGAGCCCTGACGTGAGGTCCTCGCCGGGGAGGACTTCGTATCGGAGATCGTACTCACTGAGCTTCCCACCACACTTATAAACGGACACCACACCGTAGAGTTCAGTATACAGGATTCTTTATCAAGCCGTAGATATACCGTCAAAATGAATACGTATTTACAAGCGATCGAGGGATCGTAAAGTCTCGGTTGTAGGGAGTAGGGAGGCGGGACAGTCACAGTATGGGGCCAGTACGAAGTGTACCCTGCGCACAGCTCTCAATCCTTGAGCCGGGGGATACAGAAGATGGGGGTCGTATTGGCTGCTCCACTTACTTCTTCTCAGCGTCGATGGTCCAGCCGGACCAGAGTACTCCTCGAGCCGCGACGAGGTCTGCAGGGCTCGATCCGGAGTGAACAGAGTGTCTGTTGGTTCTTGGGGAGCCGCGACCACGTCAGCAGGGCTCAGGATGTTCCATGAATGTCCTCCTTAGTTACAAGGATGAGCCGCGACGAGGTCAGCAGGGCTCTGAGGTTCCACAGTTCCTTCTCCACAAGGATGAGCCGCGACAACGTCAGCAGGGCTCGCACAAGTTCCAAATTTCAAGTATCGATCGTCTCCAAAATGGCTGAGCCGCGACCAGGTCAGCAGGGCTCTCTTGTCCAGAATTCCACTGCCCGCTAGTTCTAGGGCGGGCCTTGATATAGTGCAGTGGCCCTTTGAAGTCCGGCCCTCGCAGGCGAGATCTCTTGCCTCGGGGCTGGTCGTCGGAGTTTTCCCTTCGGCTGGCCCTTTGATCCCTTTGAAGATGCGCCCGGGGATTTCTAGATGCCCAGCAGGGTCTGGAGCCAGCCCTCGGGGAGGCCAGAGGTGTGATCGAAACCAGCCCACCGGGGAAGGCCAGAGGTGCAATCGAAACTACTTGGTCTTATCTCTCTCAGGAAGCCCTCTACCCCCCAGCCGGGCATGGCGCGTCTGGACCCTAAGTTGCGCTGGGGCCGGGGTCACACCGGGGGCTATGGAGTCAGGGAACTCGGGACGGGTAATGGCTGCCGGGGGCCCTGTGTGGTGATGCAGGTTCTGGGCACCCGGTACCGGGAAGATGGAGGGCGAGATGCAGAGATGGTCGTCTGTCGGTAGGGTCATGAAGGGAGCAGGGCGGACAGGGAACGGGACGACCAGGGGTTTCTGTATGCAGGGCTAACTAACGGGGTGCTGAGGAACGTAGGGGGAACCATGCCACGAGGCCAGGTCCAACAGGACCACATTGAAGTTATACCAAGAAATCCAAGATAGCCACCACTAGTTTCCAAACTACCAGCCAAATTTATGACCCGATTTGCGTCGCTCTTGCACCACGCAACTTGGTGCAAGAGCGACGCAAACCGTAAGTCATATTTTTTAAAGCCATCCAAAGCCACTCAGCGGGCCTCTGAGTGGCTTCAAAAATATCGAGCAGCGCCCAAGACCTTCCCTCTGGTAATGCTTTTTTGTGCTTCTCAATGCAATCATTTCCAGAGTTGGCAGTCACTTAGGAGGTGGTTGCATTCATACTCCCCCTGGATATATCCGCTCCGGAATTGTGTTGGAGGTCTATTGCTCTCCCGATGATGTGATAAGTTGTGGGACGGAAGGTGACAAACTCACTAAGTGCTTGGTCCATGTGTTATGATATTCATCTTTAAATGCATTGATCCTCATGGTTACCACATCAAATTAATTGTAAGTATCGCGAAGCAGCATGGAGACTAATGACATGTACTTACTTTCCTCCCACTGGATACTAGATACCTCTGGTTGGTCCCAATGTTCACTGCTCTTAGAATGAGTGGCATGACCAGGCACATACTATGATTTATCCCCATACATTTGCATGACACAGACACTGCTTTTGGACACATTTAACTATTGTAGTTATATTGGGCATTTTTAGATACACATTCATGTTTACATGGTAGATTTGTATTGTTATTTGTTATGCTTTACGGGGACACGTAGAGAGCTAGAGCCCACCGTCTATGTCTTGTGCCTTATGCACAGATGCATGTACATAGTGGAGCATCTCCAGTGGGCATTACACTGCACCGTGAGCTCTGCCAGTTTCATGGCATGCAGACTCTGATCACACAACAATATTTGTATGTAGAATTTTTATGAAGTGCAAGCCTGGAGAAATGGCAAAGACAAGCTGAAAGTCAATCAGGGATAGCTGGTTTGTGGAGAGTTAATGGATTGTGATGTAGTGTTCTTTAAAGAGATGTGTTTTCAGCTCTTTTCTAAATTGTAGCATTGTTGGGGGCAGGGTCCCAATGGATACAGGGACGTTGTTTCAGTTCCTGGCAGCATAGATGACATTTTTATTTTTATTTTTTCCACTTTTTTTCACTTCTTAGTCTAGTACAATCTGGAGGTGTCCTGGCTATGGGTGTGACAAGGTCCACCAGAGATCGTGAGCTTGCCTACAAGATTGAAGTGACAGTTGTGATGGCTTTGTAAATGATGCAGCTGGTTTTGAAGATAATGCGGGCTGCAAAAGGGAGCCAATGGAGTTGCACCAGGATGGTGGTGGTATGATCATATTTCTTCAGGATCTGAAATTTGTGCCCATTCTTTCTGCTTACCAATACAGTGACGTTTTGGGCTAATTATGTCCACTTTACATAAAGATTGGACGATA
Organism: Lissotriton helveticus; assembly: GCF_964261635.1. NCBI lineage: Eukaryota > Metazoa > Chordata > Amphibia > Caudata > Salamandridae > Lissotriton > Lissotriton helveticus. Next base: position 470,484,490 of record NC_136059.1, on the reverse strand, counting down.
GGTATTTAGCACCTTTTGTTTCTTCAGCTGTTTGTAGTCCTTAGCCAATCACTTACAGAACTGTCCATAATCCTATTTGCTGCACTCACCTTGCTTGCATGTGCTAGCTTGTTAGTCTAAACTCCATTAACTCTTTCCATTCTGTCACATGATGTATGTGATGCAATGCTGACACGTTTTCAGCGGACTCTCCTGCATACGAGTACATTTAGAGTGAGTTTATTAGCGGAACTGGCTCTTATAAACACCCCAAAGAATTAAATTAATATAAAGTGTTTAAAATAACATACACAATCTACATTTTATAAGAGATTTGTAGCAACGTAGTCCTACAAGGTGCTGCACATGGCCAACAATAAATTAGTCAACAGATTGTAATAGTAAATGTCCTTCAAGTATTTGCCCACTGTAATTGCAATCACAGAAGTTCCAAGTAAAATTAGCATTATGTACATCTACAGTTGTCCGTGTACCACTTTAATAGAGATTTGGACACAAATGCAATGTCCGTCAGTCATACATAGGACAACAACAGCATCAAGTAACACTTTTCTATCTTCCAAGTTTGGGCATGTCTTCCCTTGACAGTTTGTCTAATGCTCCATTTAGTACTAATTCTAGCTGCATGTGCAGAAGTATTTGTCTTAAATTAAGATCTGGGGCCATATTTTACAATGTACCTCGGGGGTGCAAAGGGCGTGTGCACCGCCTTTGCATGATCCGGGGCACAATGGAATTACAGAAGGTACTGCAGACGCTTGGACATCCCCTTCTGTAACACTGATAGCACTGGCACACATGTAATGTCAAGGCTATCTTAAGAGGATGTTACTCATTTGTATGGGGCAGGGACCCTTGCAAATGAGTGAATCTATTTGATTCGCAACACGTTCCGTATTATAGCCGTGGGCACAGACACAAATAGGCCTGCAGGCGGATCATTAATTCCTCTTCAAAGTACAGGTGGGTTGTCGCCTGCACAGAGAAACCCAAAGCAGCTCTGAAAAGCGAATGCACTGCCCCAGAGCAGCACCAGTTCATGGCTGCAATGGGGCAGCACATTCATTGTAATAGGGCACACTGTCCCTGTTTGCACCTGGCCCACCTATTTAAATGTGCACCATGGTGCAAACAGAGACAGTGTACCCTTTCAATAATGTGGCCAACGGTGTACATAAGTAATCACTAATTTCCAACACATAACTTTTTTTCATATTACAACTCTCGTGATTGCTTCTCTACGATATATACGCAAACATTCTGAACTAAATTCGCTTCTCTTTATTGTCAAGTTGGACCATTTAAAGCTCAGGATTTGTACTATGTGCCAACAATTTGTATTGAGCAGTCAATGATCTCTTAAGGTCTTCTTCACTTTCACCTCCTATCCATGCTGATCCACGATCACAGCCAATGCCGAGTACAGAACAGTTGCAGCTGTGTCACAGTGGAAATTACGCAGCTGTGTGTAATAAAGGATCAATTTTAAAATGGTGATAGAATGGTGTATTGTGACAATGATTTCTGTTAACGTAGAGCTCCCACCCACTCCTGGCCAAAGCTTGAAAGTGGAAGGTGAGTGCTTTGAATATCTTGCTGAAAGGGCATATGAACAGAAGTGAACAAATGTAGTCGCTGAGACACTCAGGGGTATATTTACAATGAAATGGCATAGGGCCACAAGATTTTGCTGCAGCGAGAAATGTAATTTCACAAACGCAGGGATACACCTTATTTACAAGAATACCACTCACCCCTGTGTTCTCCCCTGCAACAGTGCTAAAAGATCAGCCTAGCGCCAAGGCAGGCACCCTTGCACCATGGTGTATAGGTTCCTGCATTGCAGGGATGATTGTGTTTGTGCAGGAAGGGACACCTTTCTGCACAAAAACAATCACTAATGATGTTTTGCTCCTTCTATTTCTGCTGCAAAATCAATTACACATAGAAAGAGCAAACAACGAGGAGAAATACATATATTTCTCCTTGTTGCGTCACTTTAATGCCTCCCATGGAGAAGTATTAGTTTTTGGTTCTGCCTCAGATTTACGAACCCTTTTTAATCTGGAGTAGACTCAGAAAAACCTGGGTGTTGCGTGGGAACACCCACAGCAACACACATGACACGCCGCTTTGACGCGGAGTACTGCGTGAAAGAGTACAATATTTACAAGGCTGTGTAAAGCCATACAAATTGCGACATAGAAGGATTATTTTATTAATATACACTATTACTCCTAACCCCTTACTCTTTTCCTTGCAAGGGAATGGGCTTTTCTTCTGATGTTGTTTGCACTTTCATGACATTTTTCACCCAAAGTAACAAATAAAGTGTCTACTATCTGTGATGCAGAAGTGAGGATATACAAAGCCACTGACTATGTGTGGTGTTTGAAAATACCCTTTGCATTCTACTTTTGATAAACTTTATATATAAAATTGAACAGCTGGACTGGAGAAACCCCAGACTCCCTGGTTTGAGCTGAGTGTCTTTTCAGACCCGCTCAGACCAATCCCTGCGCTGCTCTCATAGCATGAGAGCAGCACGGGGATTGCACAGGAAGTCTATCCCCGTGTATGCTGGGAGGATGGGATCAGGAAGAGAACACGGAGGCACAACGCAGGAGGCAGCCGCAGCTCCAGGTCAGTGTTAATTTTTTTAATTGTTAACCCCCCTCACGCACTCCCCCTCCCGTGCTCCCCTGTGTCCCCTCCTCACGCTGCACCACCTCCTCATTGTGTCGGCCACCACTGCTTTTCTGGCTCCGGGAGTTTGGCTTGCCTGTATCTCTGAGAACGTTACCCAACTATCAGATGTTCTGCAGAGGTCTGTAAAAGTGGCTCTACAGTCAGCCCTAATTTCTGCTTCTTCTCTTATTCAGCGTCAAGACACCTGGTCGGGTATTTGTCGCACTTTAGGAATGTTCATCATCTTCGTCGTCAGAAGGGAGGGTCACAGAAGCAAATGGTTCATGGTGCGGAGGCTTTGCATGGACTTTAGCATCATCTGCTGTAGCTTCATGTTGTGGAGGAGCATTTATCTTGTTTTGAGTTGCACAATGTTCTCATGTTTGCAGTTCATAACTAATTACATTTGGAAAATACAACTTTACTCATACGTCATTCACACTTATAGTCTCCCTTTGGACATGTATGTGACTGTTCATATCATCATAGCACGTGTTCCATGTTGAAGGAGTGGAATGCTGACTGTGCAACACTTCAGTTGAGTGAAATTACTGACTATCACACAAATCCCACATTCAGGGGCCGATTATGATGGCGGACGGACCTGAGTCCGTCCGCCACCATAGAGAAGGAGGGACCGTCCGCAGGGGCAGCGGCGGTCCCTCCGTGCAAATTAGGATGTGACCGCCACTCTGGCGGTCACATCCTGTATGTTTATCATTGCGGCGGGTGCTGCTTGAAGCAGCACCCGCCGCAATGATAAAAAAGTAAGTTGTGCATTTGCATGCACAAAGCGGCAGGCACCTCGCGGTGCCTGCCGCTTTGTGCAGGCAAATGCAGGGGTGTACCATAGGTTCCCCCCATGTGCACCCCCCACCCCCCCCTTCACCCCTGGGGGCCCGCAACGGGCCCCCAAACACAAATCCGTATGCCTTTACACGGCGGAAATGCCGCCGTGTAAAGGCATCTTTCCGCACTCATCCTAATATGGCTGGAGGTGTCTGATAGACACCGCCAGCCATGTTAATGCTTTTCCGCCGCGTGGCGGAATCTGCCCGCGGCGGAAAAGCGGCGGACAGATAGTGAGACCCACCAGCCATCCTAATATGGCGGTGGGTCTTGCAAGGCTCCCCAGCGGATTTCCCGCATCCTCCGGGCCGGCGGTGGCTTCCGCCGGCCCGGTGGATGCGGGAAATCCGCTATCGTAATCGGCCCCTCAGTGTGTGTTTCAACCATCGTGTAGACATCTCTGGTTTAGTTTCAATCAGTGGCGTCTCTAGGGGGTTGTGGGGGGTGCGGACCGCACCGGGTGACACCATCACATGGGGTGACACCGTCGATGCTCTCTGGAGGGTCTCCTGCCTCGCTTACAACACGAAACGCCTATGTACACCAACTAAAAACAGGGAGGCAGAAAAAGAATGATGTCACTTCCATGGTCCAAGTCTAGTGCTGCGGAGCTCAAGTCAAGTGTAGCGCTGCGCAGCTTGCATCCGAGTCTGGAGGTGAAGCACCTGCTGTGGGTCTCATGGCCGGACCGAAGCTGCGCGCTCAGCGGCGGCTCCGGCGCTGCGAGGCACAGGGATGGCTCTGCGGCAGGCTTCGTGCATGAGCTGTCTGTGTATTTACAGGTATAACAGGCCCGGGGCTAGAAGAGGAAGAGAGGGCGCGCTAGGAATAGACACATAAACTAGCCCGGATTAAGAGTGATACACACTTCTATTCAGCACAGCAAACTCCCCACCCATTCCTTCCTTCTCATCGTAGGGATTGCATTTAGATGTTGTTACAAGATATAAAAGTTGTGTTGAGTGTGCGTATAGTGGACTTCGATTAATTTACAGCGATTTTTTTTTAATTTAAAGAAGTTATTACTGCCTTGAGAAATGTGGTTATAACTGTTTTCTGCGCTCGCTGGAAAGCGATTGCCTGTTATCACTAGCAAAAGATGCATACTTTTAGGAGCTCATAACAAGTTTTGACATTAATTCATTTGGAATTACCAATACCACATTATTATGTATTTACCCATTTCAACATTACGTCACTGTTACCAGTTGGAGAGGTAGAAATCGGACCTTACGTGCAGTGTTGAAGTGTGCACAAAAGTTTATTACACACGTTCTACTTTTCTGACCAATTTTCCTAATGCAAACTTTAAAAATAATTCTTGCAAAATGTGCGTGATGAAAACAATTCAGGAGTTTGGGAACTCCACAAAACTTGTAGTCCCACTCCCGCTTCAGGAGGAAACCCCTTTTCCACAGGAATTGGGAATATAACGGGACACGGAATATGCCCTAAAGTCCACTCTCAAAATCTTGATAGCTGAAAGTGCAGCAACAATTACTGAATTAATATGACGTTGTACCGCCCTAGGAATACATGTGTACACAGCTGGTGCTACAGGGGATTCACACACCACCTGATAGTTAAGTGGCATAGCAGGGTGCCAGTGGCCCTATTGTGTGAATGCAAATGGGCCCCCAGACCACTGGATGTGTGGGAATATGCTTCATTATTCAGGATGCAGTGGGCGCCTCAGGCCAATGGCCATGTTGCCACCGCACTTGCTGCACCATTGACAGATTGCTAGCTCATTGGAGAGGCTTATGTCAATCCTGCTCAGACAACCAGCCTCCTTATTCGTGTGAGATAATTCATGTGACATTACATTGCTCACTAGCGCCTGTTTAATTGTAGTGTGTAGTGTAAAATCACATGCAAGAGTACAGCAAAGTTTCACACCTTGGAGAGCAAAAGGCCCTACTTATTATCTATGGGGATATATTTACCCTTACTCTGCCCACTGCTGCCGCCTATACGTAACTAGTAGTTAACAGGTGCAATATACCACACCTAATCTCGCTGCTGAGTGAAGCGGAAACTACTTCATTACTTAGGCACCCTCAACACACAAACATCACAACGCACACAGGTGACAACACACGAGTGCTATTTCATTCAAAATAAGCATTTAAATCTATGTATTGCCTTTGTTAATGTTTATTCAATATTTTAGTGTCCCCTCCCACGAGTTCTGTCACCTGCTGCAATTGTGCAGCAGGTGCATTGACAACGATGCTCAGTGTGTGATGGACTCAGTTCACCCTTATTTATTTATTTATTTTTCTACCAAAACAGGAGGTGGGTGTGGTCATTTTACTTCTTACATTAGGGCACCCGGCGCCCTTGGGAGCCGCATCTCTGTTGTAAGAAGGTGGTACGCTTGGAAAACTGATTAAAACTTTCTCCTAACTGACCTCACTGGAAGGAAATCTGCATTTCATAACTGAATGTTTTTAATGGGAAAAAGCTGATTTCAAGGTGGTGAAGTGATCGTAAAACGTGCCGCAGATCTCTGAACCACAGCTTCTTCCACTGAACCCCCTGTGCCGATTAAGGAACCAGAGGCTTCGTAGGGAGTAGGGGGCATTTAACTGGAATCGAGCCTGACAGCTGTGCACGAATCTAAAAACTGCCACTGACAAAACACAGCTCAACAATGGGCGTTTTCTGCTCCGCGAAGTGCAATCATTGGCACTGGCGACCTCGGAGGAAGTCCATCATGGATTCATGAGATAAGTTGTGAGGGGGTGACACCATGAGTTACCCGCACTGGGTGACACCAACCCTAGTGACGCCGCTGGTTTGAATCTCATTCATATAGCATCCTTCTTGTGTGAGGCTGCGTCACACCGCTGGTCTGCTTTGATTCGAACCTGCTTTAGTCAACATAATGGGGAATTCACCCTCCAGTTTCCCTGGCAGCTTTCCACACACCCCACACAACTGTGAATGATTAAGAAAGAACTGTACTTGGAGGAATCTGAGGAAGATATAAGCAAAGATATTCAGAGGGTGCATAGGGACCCATTCAGGCTAAATACAAACAGAACAAAGCCTAGAAAAATTCTGATTAATTTCCTAACCTTCTCCCTAAAGGAAAAGATACTCTCCAAAGCGTTGAGCCTGAGAGCAGTAGAGGTGGAGGGGACAAAATATGAATTTCGACCAGATGTCTCAATTGCCACTTCAAACAGGCAATGGGAACTTGGGAAAAGGATGGACCAATTAAGGAGCCTGGGGGCTGTAGTTCAGCTGAGATTTCCAGCATATTTGAAAGTAATGATGAATAATAAAATGCTCATCTTTCACTCCAGCGAAAAGGTAGACGAATTCCTAAAAGATTTTCAGGCAAATAAACAATAAGGCAAGATTCTAGAATGGTAATGCCGCCCTTTTTTTTTTGCCTAAAGGGTAGAAAAGGATGCAATATAAGAAACCTGAGAAAATGAGTAAGGGAAAATATTTTTGGTGACGACAGATAAGGGGGAGAAGTAAAGATATGGTATAAAACTGGGAAGAAAAGAGAAAAAAATATATATAGATAGAAGTCTTTGGGTGAAAATAAAATACATTTCTCTTCTCTTAGTTTTTTTTTTCTCTTCTTCTCCCGTTTTAAGACATGGTCAACTCATCCATGATGATGTTATGCGCTCTGGGGGGTGGGGGGGGTAATCCAAATGACCTATTGGTCATAGAGTAAGTGGGGTAGGGGTTCTCTATGGGGGGGTGGGTGCACAAGGTGGAGAGCAGCGGGAGAAAATCAAAACAATGTGTCCTCTAAAGTCTCTTTTAACGAGTTTAAAGTTGTGTTTTTTTTTGTAATATTAGTGGATGGGTAGTAAGAAAGGCGGAAGCATAAAAATATTGTCCTGGAACTTAAATGGGTTACGGGTTAGGAGTAGGAGGGCAAAAATACTCCAATATCTGAAGGACTCTCCTGCCCATATCATTATAGTCCAAGAAACCCATTTGACAGAGAAAGAGGCAGCCGAGCTCTTCAAGGCCACAAAATGGATAGCACGGTTTGCATGCACAGCTCAAACAGCAGTGACAAAAGGGGTGGCAATTTTAATTAAGCAAGGATATCAAGTGTGCTTGGATTCCTTCTCATCCGATACAGCGGGTAGATGGGTAGTAGCCAAAGTCAGGATATCAGCAAGGCCATTCACGTTGGCAGGGTATTATGGGCCAAATCATGATGAGGCAGCTCCCTTGCAGGATCTTATGGCTGAGCTTCTAAATCCACCTGATCCAATTATTCTGGCTGGTGATTTTAATGTAGTGCTGAATAGTGAATTAGATAGATCTATACATAGTAGAGCCCCGATCAACCCTAACATGTCCAGGTTAATTAAACAAATGATGGAACAATTAGGGCTGTTGGATATCTGGAGACGTAAGGTTGGGGTTAAGAAAGGCTTTACTTTTTTTAACAAAAAATACAGACACCAGTCTAGAATAGACTATTTTTTGGTAGACTGTAAAGTTAAGGATGAAGTACAACAGGTTGAGCACATAGGAGCCCATTTGTCAGACCACTTAGCAGTAATGCTTACATTGGAGATTAGAGAGGTAGGGGTCCAGTACAGATCGACTCTTGACCGTACAATCTTATTGGAAGAGGAGGTGGTATAACTCCTTAAAAAAGAGACAGAAGAATTCTTTGAGATTAACTGGGGATCAGCGACACCAGGGGTTGCATGGGATGCCTATAAGGCGTACCTTAGAGGTAGGCTGGGGGCATTAGCGGCAGCGAAAAGGAGGAGTTATTATGAGGAAGTGTCGCTTCAAGAGGAGAAGATCCGCTCCATTGAAGAAAGACTAATTGACCCTAGCCTAGATAAGGAGCGGAGGGATAAATGGCTCCGAGAGCTGCTCCAGGCGAAAGGCAGTTTATCTATGGCTATGCAGGAGGGGTGAAAAAGAGATGGGAAGCCAGTAAAATGGCACATTTCGAATATAGCGAGGGCTGTGGTAAACTTCTAGCGTGGAAGGCGGAAAAAGAACAACTAAGAAATAGGGTGGAGGAAATAACATGTGATCAGACAGGTAGCTTGGTAGGTGATAAAGAAGGGATCGAGCGAGTTTTCCAGAACCACTTCAGTGGAGTTTACCAGGAAGATCTTATGCCTTCTAAAGATGCTCTTAGTAGATGGGTAGGACCGGGTACGGGCAAGCCACTGATAAAGGAAAAAGCAGATCTTCTTAACGAAGAAATAAAGGTTCAAGAAGTGAGCAATGTATTGGCTCATTTAAAGAAAGGCCCCAGACGGCATTCCGCAAGAGGTTTATAAAGTTTTGGCTGATACTTTAGCTCCTATTCTAGTAAAACTTTTTAATGAGCTTTTCATAAAGCATATGGTTCTGCCAGCCTCTTGGAAGGAAGCTATAATAACGTTAATTTTGAAGCAGGGAAAATGCTCTAAAAAATGTGATTCATATCGCCCCATTTCATTGCTAAACAGAGATTACAAGATCTATACAAAGATACTGGCGGATAGATTAAATGGGATGATGGCTGATCTAATCCATGAAGATCAAAAGGGCTTTATCCGGAAAAGGTTTCTGAAAGATCTGACCTTCTCACTGATTGCCGCAATTGACTTAGCGTCCACCTATCATCTCCCATTTGCCTTGGTGGCCTTGGATGCCACCAAGGCTTTTGACCGGGTGAATTGGGTGTATGTGAAAGAAGTCGCTATGTCTTTGAACCTAGGTATAAACTTCTGTAATGCTCTTGCCTGTCTTTACGAAACTCCTCAAACTCGGATTCTGGTGAATGGCTCTTTATCACAACTAGTGAAGATATCCAGAGGAACCAGGCAGGGATGCCCTCTATCGCCTCTGCTCTTTAATCTATACATAGAGCCACTGGCAAAAAGGATCAGAGAGGATCCGGGAATTCAACCTTTTAAGTTTGCGGATTGGGAGAAAAAACTGGGGCTATATGCTGACGATATTGTGATTTTCTCGACAAATATAAGAACAAGCTGGCCTCGTCTGATGGCTTTAACGACTGACTTCGGGAGTGTCTCAGTTTATGCGATCAATGAGGATAAGTCTGAAGTCATGTCCTGGAATATTGAGGGAGAATCCAGAAAGGATGAGATCAGGTACTTGGGGGTCATGATATCTCACGATATCGGCAAGGCAGCAAAACTCAACTTCGGCAAACTTCGAAAAGAGATCACAAATCTTTTGAAATCCTGGTCTCATCTTCAATTATCGATCTTTGGAAGATGCAATTTGGTCAAAATGGTAATTCTTCCTAAGTTGACCTTTCATTTTGATGCAATACCCTTACCCTTTAATACAGTCTGGATAAAAAAAATACAAGGGGACTTAGGCTCGTTCATCTGGGCAAGTAAAGGACCAAGGATAGCTTGGAAGAAATTGCGAAGAAGGGTCAAGAAAGGAGGAATAGCTTTGCCAGATTTACTTTTTTATTTATGGGATTTTCTTCTAAAGAATGGGAAATATCTTTTTAACTCGCCAAATCCCACCACGATAGGAGGCCTGTGGTACACAATAGCGAATCTAGAACCAGGCGGGAATGAGGGGTTTATTTTTAAATATGCAGACCCCAAATTTTTCAAAAAGGTTAGGCTGAAGATCCTGAGGGGGTTTGCCGAGACCTGGGACAGAGTGAGAAGAACTCTGAAAATTTCTTATCATAGCTTTTTAGCTCCCATTTGGGACAGTCCCGGTTCCCCAGAATGTACAAAAGACAGCCTGGACAAACCTCTATTAGAGGGGGGTCTTAAACAATGGGACCAGATAATAAGTGATTTTTATAAAAAACAAGGGAACCCACTAGGTAACCAAGGACCTGGGGTATCAATTAACCTGTGAACAATTGGTCCTTGACAACAGAGAATAAAACTATGTAATAATTATAGGCCACAATGAACTCTATAACAAGAACAAAGTCCAGCCGGACTTGGAATTTAATTCAATGTTTTGAAAATGTACTTAAATCAGACAGACAAACAATAAAGCAGTGGGACACAGTCCTGCATCCACGATGCTACACATACATTTAAACATACAATCACAGTGGTATTTCAGGCAATTAGAAAACGTGAGCAAGGAGATTGTTTAGCATACACTTGCTTCACATATGCGGGAAACATACAGTTTTGGCACATAATAGTACACTTAATGTTTAGCCCACATATAGTGTCGACGGCGTTTCGATCCAATTATATTAAAGGATCATCATCAGGACTTTCAATGTCAGCCTGAATGTAGACAGCCTGGAATTGGTCCAGACCGATGATAAGGGTAGATGCGAATAAGTTGACGTCTGTGGTATAGGTCTAATATCAGAATTAAGCCCAGGTATATAGTTATAGGACAATGATGTGACCGTCAAGGTAGGCGGTATCAGGGAGAAGGGTCATCTTCCTTGATTGGAGTCTTGGCCAAATTGCCGTGATATTATGCTCCTTAGGTTCACGGTGGAACCGCAGCAAAAAGTCCTGGTGCTCGGTCGCGCCTAGGAACAATGTTCCTAGGCGCGACCGAGCACCAGGACTTTTTGCTGGCAATTTGGCCGAGACTCCAATCAAGGAAGATGACCCTTCTCCCTGATACCGCCTACCTTGACGGTCACATCATTGTCCTATAACTATATACCTGGGCTTAATTCTGATATTAGACCTATACCACAGACGTCAACTTATTCGCATCTACCCTTATCATCGGTCTGGACCAATTCCAGGCTGTCTACATTCAGGCTGACATTGAAAGTCCTGATGATGATCCTTTAATATAATTGGATCGAAACGCCGTCGACACTATATGTGGGCTAAACATTAAGTGTACTATTATGTGTCAAAACTGTATGTTTCCCGCATATGTGAAGCAAGTGTATGCTAAACAATCTCCTTGCTCACGTTTTCTAATTGCCTGAAATACCACTGTGATTGTATGTTTAAATGTATGTGTAGCATCGTGGATGCAGGACTGTGTCCCACTGCTTTATTGTTTGTCCGTCTGATTTAAGTACATTTTAAAAACGTTGAATTAAATTCCAAGTCCGGCTGGACTTTGTTCTTGTTATAGAGTTCATTGTGGCCTATAATTATTACATAGTTTTATTCTCTGTTGTCAAGGACCAGATAATAAGTGATGGCAAGCTTATTTCTTGGGAGAGTTGAAATCAGCTTACAAATTTCCGCCTCTCTAGGTTTAAATATGCACAGATGCAGAGTTGGTTTACTGACTGTTGGACAGGCCCCACGAAGGGCTCGCTCCCTCCCCGCATGACAGGGCCCAGACATCGGCTCTCCGGGTGCTACCCGCAGAAACAACCCGCAACCCGTCCCCCTCCGGGACGCCTGCTCCCGGATATCTCTGTGCCACGGGCCCAGGCCCCCGTCAACCCCATTGCCCGGCCCAGCTGCCATCTTGGACACTGCACCACGCGGCCGCGTGGCCTCGGCTCGACCCCAACCCTGGGCCTGGCCGGGCCCCGACATCCCGGCACCACCATCCATCCAGGAGGTGAACGGACCACTTGGCAGGTTAACGGGAGAAAGAAGTGTCGATGGCTCTCCCCCGCCAGGTGCCGATCGCCCCCAGCCTCCCCGGGTGCTGGCTCCACCCCCCTGCTGGGTGTCTGGACTCCCTCATCCCGGACCTCCTGACCTCCCAGTGCGAGGGTCCGGACATCAAAGGGCGCCAGACCTATAACTGAGGCAGCCCCAGAGCAGGAAGGCAGTTGTATCCTGGAGTCGAGAGACACCGAGAAGAACTCATCCTTGACGGACTGCTGGCGCTGCCGCAGCCCTGCCTTGTGAACTATTGTCCTGCCTGCTGGCGCTGCCGCGGCCTTCTGCACCGTTCATCCTCGCGGGACCTGCTGGTGCTGCCGCGGCCCGTTGTAACCGTCATCCTCGTTGGGACCTGCTGGCGCTGCCGCGGCCCGTTGCCACCTACGACCTCTTCGGGACCTGCTGGCGCTGCCGCGGCCCGTTGCCACCTACGACCTCTTCGGGACCTGCTGGCGCTGCCGCGGTCTGACCCGTCCGAACGCCGAGCTCGAGGATTGTGAGCTACCACCGTTTCACCTCAGTACCTGTAGGTACCAAGACTGTCCCGCTACCCCCTTCCCCTAATAGAGACTAGAATTGAGAGGATCATCGTGTCCTGATCTCCTTGTATCGTACCACCTTACTCAAAGAATTGCCTATAAAAGGTGTTAAGCTGATCTTCGTGTGGTGTCCATCTGTGGGGGGGAAGTTACTTGTCTGTACTCACGCTGGAGACGGCCCTCACCGGAGGCCTCTCCCCTTGTGCTCGGCCGACCCTCCAGGTCCCCGTCTAACATTGGTGGCCAGCGGCGCGATCCGAACCAATGCGTACCGTACAGAGAGTAACTCACCCTACGACTAATCCACGATGACGACCAGAGAGAGCGGATCTGCAGAGAAATTCCAGATGGAAAAACTGGAAGAGTACAACCACCGAGAGCTAAAACAATTTTGCATAGAACTAGGCATTGCTACCACCGGTCTGAGCACGAAAGAGGATTTCAAACACGCCCTAGAATCCTGGGCAGAGACAAATACCGCCGGACCCCGGGACCTCGAAGCCCCGGAAACAAACACCACCCTGACAGAAGAAAGGAGAACGGATCTCTCCCGGGAAGAGATCCGAGAACGAGAGAAAAATAGACTTCACGAGTTAGAGCTGGCACGGCTCAAATTAGACGGAGAATTGAAACTGGCAGAACAAAGGATGAACTTAGAACACTTACGGCTCCAAGAAGAGCGAGAGGAGAAGCAGAGACAGAGAAAACTCGAAGAAAAAAGACTGACATACGAACACGAGTGCAAGCTAGCGGAGATAGAGATGCGCAAACAGAACAAAGACCTAGGGGTGCCCGAGTAACCGCGCCCCCCAGGTACTACCGAACAGAAGGTCCACATCCCCAAAGATGTGGTCCGGGAATATGTCCGGAACGACGACATACAGCAGTGGTTCAAGGCCTACGAGATCGCCATGACTGCCCACCGGATCGCTCGAAGTGACTGGGGGGCCGGTCTATGGGGGAGATTCGTCAATGAAGGCCGTGATGCCCTGCTGCAGCTTCCGGACCATCAAATGACGTCCTATGACCACATGAAGGCCGCCCTCCTCAGTCGATATGGGCTGACGTCCGAGATGTACCGCCAGAGGTTCCGCAACTGCACCCGCATCCCGGGTACAACCTGGATAGAATATGTGAACTATTTCAGCCGAGCTTTCGAGGGATGGATCAAGGGTAGCAACGTAACCACCTACGAACAGCTCTTCAACCTCATTGTGTGGGAGCACCTCTCCAACAACTGCTTCGTCGAGCTCAGGCAGCACCTCCTCGACAGTAAATTGACTGACCCACGGCAGCTCGCCGCCGAGGCTGACTGATGGGAGAGCACCCGAGTGGCCCGAAGTGGGCCCAATGAGCAGAACAGACCCAACCAAGGTCATCATCGTCCCCGAGGAGGAGGAGGAGGCCCGGGCCGGGGCAGAGACGCCGTCCCGGCCGCTCCCGCGAACTACACCCCGCCCCCGGCCGGCCGGGGCAACCCCCCGATGCGCCCGGGGTTCCGAGCCAACATTACGTGTCATCGATGCCAGCGAGTCGGCCACTATGCCAGTGACCCGACCTGCCCAAAGAACCAGACCCCCGGGCCCCGCCAGGTGGCTGCCGCCGCCCTAGGAGAAGAGCAAGTCTCCGAGGAGCCTGAAGATTACGAGCAGGAGCAGCCCGAGTAGGAACCTGCCGCCATGACCCTGGCCTGCCTAGGGGGGAGAGACCTGATCCCGCGGGCTCCCCTACCAGCCAACACCAGAAAGTACAGCCAGTGGGTGAACATAAATGGGCGTAAGGCCGAAGCCCTGCGTGACACAGGGGCCAGTGTGACGGCCGTCCGTTGTCACCTGGTGACCCCAGAACAAATCCTGCCAAATGTTATTTGCCCCGTCCGATCGGCCGACAATTCGGAGAGCCTGTGTCGGATGGCCTGCGTCCCCTTCGAATGGGGAGGAGTGTCCGGGATGCTAAAAGTGACTGTCCGCGACGATGCCCCCGTGGACTGCCTCCTGGGGAACGATCTCGAGAGTTCCCCGTGGGCAGCCGTTGAAAGAAGAGAGCACCTGGGGATGTTAGGCCTCCCGGGCTGGGCGTGCGTAACAACCCGGTCCATGGCCGCCGACACCATCCCTAGATCTGAAGAACCCGCATGGCCAGCACCTCCTCCCCCGATCGCTCCGGAGGGAGACTCCATCCCTACCGACACCCCGGAACAGCCCCAAGAAGAGCCCGCTCAGCCCCAAGACCTTCCGGACCTGGCTCAGTGGCGTCAGGAAGGGGGGCCCACCCAAGAACAATTCCGGCAAGAGCAAAAGACCTGTCCCTCCCTCGAGGGACTGCGACAGCAAGCGCTCGCCCAGAGCGCAGGAGACACCGCAGGGGCCCACTGGATCTATTGGGACAATGACCTGCTGTACAGCGAACAAAGAGTAGCGGAGCTGGGGACCAGTCGAGTGCTGGTGGTGCCCCTCCGCTTCAGAGACTTCCTTTTGAACCTGGCCCATGATGTCCCCCTGGCTGGACACTTGGGGCAAGACAAAACATACAACCGCCTGGTGACTCACTTTTACTGGCCTAGGATGAGAAATGACGTCTCCACCCACTGCCGGTCCTGCCCGACCTGCCAGGCCAGCGGGAAGAGCGGCCACAAACTCAAGGCCCCCCTGCAACCATTCCCCGTGGTGACCACCCCGTTCGAAAGGGTGGGAATAGACATTGTGGGGCCCCTGGACCCCCGAACAGCACAAGGGCATCGCTTCATCCTGGTCCTGGTGGACCACGCCACCCGCTATCCTGAGGCGGTTCCCCTTCGAACTGTAACAGCACCAGTGGTAGGGCGAGCCTTAATGGGGATCTTCTCTCGAGTGGGCTTCCCCAGGGAGGTCGTCAGTGACAGGGGTACGAACTTTATTTCAAAATATATGAAATCCCTATGGCAACAGTGCGGAGTCACCTACCGATTCACAACCCCCTATCACCCGCAAGGAAACGGACTGGTCGAGCGATTCAACCGCACTCTCAAGGGGATGATCATGGGGCTGGAAGAACCCCTACGCCGCCAGTGGGACGTGCTACTACCGTGCCTCCTCTTCGCCTACCGAGAAGTCCCCCAGAAGTCCCTCGGCTTCAGCCCTTTCGAACTCCTGTACGGACACCCTGTTCGCGGGCCTCTCAGCCTAGTTAAGGAGGAGTGGGAAATGGCCCCCCTGAAGACCCCTCCAGACGTCTACAAGTACCTCCTGACCCTCCGTAATCAGACCCGGCGAATCAGGAGCTCGCCAAAGCCAATCTTGAGGCCAGTCAGGAGGACATGAAGAAGTGGTACGATCAACATGCCTCCTCCATCGAATTCGAGCCTGGCCAGCAGGTGTGGGTGATGTCCCCCATCGAACCCTGTGCCTTACAGGACAAGTGGACGGGGCCCTTCAAGGTGATCGAGCGTAAGAGCCCCGTCACCTACCTCATCGACATGGAATCCCCCCGGAACCCCCTCCGGGTCCTCCACGCCAACAGACTCAAACCCCACTTCGTGCGCTCGGAGCTCAGCCTGCTGATGGCCACAGACAGTGGAGCTGAAGAGGACTCCGAGCCCCTCCCTGACCTGCTGGGGACCGGGGAAAAAGATGGTTCAGTGGACGGGGTCCAACTCTCCGAGGCCCTGACCCCGGAGCAGCGCCAAGACTGTCGGGCCCTCCGGCTGCAATTTGCACGCCTATTCTCCCTCACACCTGGGGTCACCCCCTGGTGCCTGCACGACGTGGACACCGGCGACAGTCCTCCTATCCGACACCGGCCGTACCGAGTACCAGATTGGGTACGCACCTGCATCCAAGAAGAAGTCTCCAAGATGCTCGCCCTCGGAGTCATCGAACCCTCGGACAGCCCCTGGGCCAGCCCGGTTGTACTGGTCCCCAAAGCGGCGGCCCCGGGCACCACACCCGAGCTCCGGTTCTGCGTCGACTATCGGGGTCTGAACGCTGTCACCCGAACCGACGCTCACCCCATCCCCCGAGCCGACGAGTTAGTTGACCGCATGGGGGCGGCCCGCTACCTAAGCATCTTCGACCTGACGGCGGGCTACTGGCAGATCGGCCTCACCCCCAGGGCACAAGAACGATCCGCTTTCTCCACCCCGGATGGACACTACCATTTCAGAGTGATGCCCTTCGGCATGAAAAACGCTCCAGCCACGTTTCAACGACTTGTGAACCAGGTATTGGCGGGCCTCGAGGAGTTCAGCGCCGCCTACCTGGACGACATCGCGGTGTATAGCCGCCACTGGTCAGACCACCTCCGCCACCTCCGAGGGGTCCTGCAGGCCCTCCAACAGGCCGGCCTCACAATCAAGGCCAGCAAGTGCCAAATAGGCCAGGGGTCCGTGACCTACCTCGGACACCAAGTGGGGAGCGGTCTGGTGGCCCCCCTCCAGCTCAAGATCGCTGCCATCCAGTCCTGGCGGCCCCCCGTAACTCAAACCGAGGTCCGAGCCTTCTTGGGGCTCACCGGATACTATCGGCGGTTCGTGAAGGACTATGGCAGCATTGTTCGGCCCCTCACGGAACTCACATCCAAGACCAACCCAAAAACCGTCAACTGGACTCCCGACTGTCAAGCGGCCTTCGAGAGGCTGAAAGCCGCCATGTGCACCGCTCCTGTGCTCCAGGCCCCCGACTACAGCCGTGAGTTCATCGTCCAGACGGATGCCTCAGACCAGGGCATCGGGGCTGTCCTCTCCCAACTGAACCCCGAGGGAGTCGACCAACCAGTGGCCTTCCTCAGCAGACGCCTCCTGCCCCGAGAACAGCACTGGAGCACCATTGAGCGAGAGGCCTTCGCAGTAGTATGGGCCCTCAAGAAGCTCCGGCCTTACCTCTTCGGAACCCACTTCCGGGTACAAACAGATCATCGGCCCCTGCAATGGCTAATGCAAATGCGGGGAGAGAACCCCAAACTATTGCGATGGTCCATCTCCCTGCAGGGGATGGACTTCACTGTGGAGCATCGCCCTGGCCAAGACCACGCCAACGCGGACGGCCTGTCCCGCTTTTTCCGCCTCGACGAGGAGAGTCCCCAAGAGGATGGGTGACTCTCCCCGCCTTCAGCTGGGGGGGACGCATGTTGGTCAGGCCCCATGAAGGGCTCGCTCCCTCCCCGCATGACAGGGCCCAGACATCGGCTCTCCGGGTGCTACCCGCAGAAACAACCCGCAACCCGTCCCCCTCCGGGACGCCTGCTCCCGGATATCTCTGTGCCACGGGCCCAGGCCCCCGTCAACCCCATTGCCCGGCCCAGCCGCCATCTTGGACACTGCACCACACGGCCGCGTGGCCTCGGCTCGACCCCAACCCTGGGCCTGGCCGGGCCCCGACATCCCGGCACCACCATCCATCCAGGAGGTGAACGGACCACTTGGCAGGTTAATGGGAGAAAGAAGTGTCGATGGCTCTCCCCCGCCAGGTGCCGATCGCCCCCAGCCTCCCCGGGTGCTGGCTCCACCCCCCTGCTGGGTGTCTGGACTCCCTCATCCCGGACCTCCCGACCTCCCAGTGCGAGGGTCCGGACATCAAAGGGCGCCAGACCTATAACTGAGGCAGCGCCAGAGCAGGAAGGCAGTTGTATCCTGGAGTCGAGAGACACCGAGAAGAACTCATCCTTGACGGACTGCTGGCGCTGCCGCAGCCCTGCCTTGTGAACTATTGTCCTGCCTGCTGGCGCTGCCGCGGCCTTCTGCACCGTTCATCCTCGTGGGACCTGCTGGCGCTGCCGCGGCCCGTTGTAACCGTCATCCTCGTTGGGACCTGCTGGCGCTGCCGCGGCCCGTTGCCACCTACGACCTCTTCGGGACCTGCTGGCGCTGCCGCGGCCCGTTGCCACCTACGACCTCTTCGGGACCTGCTGGCGCTGCCGCGGTCTGACCCGTCCGAACGCCGAGCTCGAGGATTGTGAGCTACCACCGTTTCACCTCAGTACCTGTAGGTACCAAGACTGTCCCGCTACCCCCTTCCCCTAATAGAGACTAGAATTGAGAGGATCATCGTGTCCTGATCTCCTTGTATCGTACCACCTTACTCAAAGAATTGCCTATAAAAGGTGTTAAGCTGATCTTCGTGTGGTGTCCATCTGTGGGGGGGAAGTTACTTGTCTGTACGCACGCTGGAGACGGCCCTCACCGGAGGCCTCTCCCCTTGTGCTCGGCCGACCCTCCAGGTTCCCGTCTAACACTGACCCACTAACAAAAATCGGGGAACAAAACGAGTTAGAGTTTATATTGAAGCAGCAACCAAGAAAAAGGAAGGAGTTGGCGACTATATATTGGTTATTGGTGGAAACCGAAGACGGTGACTTCACGCTTCCGGCAGAACTGTGGGGGAAATACTTGCCGGAATCATCGCTGGAGAAGTATTGGCAAGTATCTATGGCTATGCTTTTTAAATCGGTTAAACCCGCGCATCTGAAGAGAAATCATCTCTTTTCCATTCATAGAGCGTATTGGTCACCCTTGAAGTTGTCGACGTTTGGGAGGAGAGGTGAAGTCCCCTGTCCAAAATGTGGTAATAAGGAGGCGGATGACGTCCACATGTTTTTAAACTATTGAGAAACTTCAAACTTACTGGAGGGAAGTAAGTAGAGCGCTGTCCCAAATGATCAAGCTTCAAGTCGAGGTAAGTGTGTTACTGGTTATCTTTGGCCTGATGGCGCCAGAAATAAAACCTACTAAGGGTCAGGCAAGGCTTATTTTTTATATTGCATTGTTGGCGCGAAGGAAAATCTGTAAACTATGGGTGTCTCCTCTCTCTCCAAGTCTAGATGATCTGCTGAGTTTGGTTAAATATATATCTATTTTAGATGGAAAAAGTTCTAGAGAGGTGAACTTTTGGCTGCCCTTTATTGAATGGTGTGACAATGTAAACGATAGTGGTTGATTTTTTTTTTTTTGATGGTCCAATAATTATGCCTTTAAAGCCTCGCTTGGCGGTGTTTTTATTTTTGCTCTGCTGGTTGGAAAGTGAGAGGGGAAGAGCTGGAAAACTACTTATACCATCATACCTGTACTGCTGAAGAGCATAAGAAGGACAGAGGTGTCTAAGGCCCATCAAGATGTGCAAAAGCGGAAGAACGACATTGTCTTTTCTTCCTATTAAAAGAGGCTTATGAGGACTAAAAAAAAAAAAAAAAACAACTGTGAATGTACGTTCGACTGTGCTAAGCATTCATACTGTGGAGTTGTCTTTTTTCAGTGAAACAGGACTTGGATTGCCTGTTTGGTTGTTGAATTCATAAAACGCACATTCACAAAATAGGCATCTTGGTGCTATGGAACGTAAACGCCGGGGAGGAAGAAAGCTTGAAGGGCTAGCTAGTAAAAGAGCAATGCTTTTAACACTCTCACGTAGGAGACATGCAAGTGAGTGTTTTTACTATGAGTGGGAAGACAGTTCCAGGGGTCTGGGACAAGCAGTCGGAGAGAGTGCCCACCGCCATGAGGGGAGAAAAGAGTATCCGTGAGTGTCACTGTGACCCCACGGACAGGCTGTCATCATCACACACCTGCAGGGCTCACACCACACCCGGAGGACGCTCCAGGTGACATGTTATCATCACATTACTATGTCATGCTCGTGGTCACATTCCAGGAACAAATATGTATTGCATTTCAGAAATTCTGCAGCTCGAGAACCTTACAATCTGCTCTTTCTGATCACCAGATCTGTTCTGTGACGCAGCAAATACCCTTACAGCTTTATTGATATTCCTTTTCTACACCTTGTAGGGAAATCTTGAAACAGTAGGGCTTTCTGAAGTGCAGTAAAAGGTATTTCAGGGATTTCTTCTCCCAGGCCAGTCCGGAGTTCCCTAGCACGTCTCTGGTTGTGTGTACGTTTTGCGGCTTGCATTACGATTTGTCCTTGTTCAGTTTGTATCCTGAGGCTTGGACGTATTCTTCTATGGTGGACATGAGTGCCGCTATGGAGGGTCCCGGGTCTTCCGTGGTGATGAGGATGTCATCTGCGTATGCCGCTAGCTTTACTGCCTCGCCCCCGATTGAGATTCCCTTAATGTCTTTGTTGTTTCGAATCATGGTTAGGAGTGGTTCCAGGGCTAATAGGAAGAGAGCTGGGGAGAGTGGGCAGCCTTGTCTTGTGCCTCTTTCCAGGGTGAATGGATCAGATGTGCCGCTGTTCACCACTACTCGCGATTTAGGCTCGTTGTATAGTGCCAGCACCATCTTCCTGAAGTTGGTTCTTAGACCGAATTTTTGCATGCAGCGATCGAGGAAAGGCCATGACACTCTATCGAAGGCTTTTTCCGCATCTAGGGCGATCATGACCGCCGCGTTAATGCTGTTGGATGTGTGGTTTATTAGGTGGCAGACATACTGGACTCCGTCCGAACTAGCTACACTAGGGATAAGAGACAGCGACGTGTGCTGGAACTGCAACAAGGACAAAGGGGACCTTGCACACCTAATATTCCATTGCCCTAAGGTCAAACGATTCTGGAACAGAATAAGTGACTTTATAAACAACGCTCTATGCCTCTCAATACAACTAGACTTCCACGGGTTGGTCACAGCCTTCATGACACCGTCAATCCAATCCAAAGAAGACAAAGAACTGATTGACCTCCTACTAACTGCGGCAGTCAAAACGATCCTAAATAACTGGAAGGACACGGGGAAAGCAACTTTCAAGATTTGGTCCAACTGGATCACCTTCCTACGAGGGGCAGACATCATAGCATCAAATAGAACAGCAACAACACACACAAGAGCTGAAATGTGGCTCTCACTGGACAACTACCTGTCTTCTCACAAGCCCCCCTAGACGGCCACCCAGACGGTACAATACACCGGCGCAACGCAGGCGGAAAAGCCTGTCCAAAGCCAACAAAACGCGCACTAGTGTCTCTCCCATCTTCTCACTTCCTCTTCTCCTTTCCTTTCTCACTTCCGTTCCCAGTCACCTAGGGGTACTCACACGAGCCACCGTTAATGCCATACCAAAAGCAGACGGAAGTAATATGCATGCTCCGACACAGGCCGTATGTAACCCTACCGGCATATAATGTTTTGTCAAACCTGCTATCCCCCCCTTGGGTGACCAAGTTTGTACTGTACCCATGTATACTGTACCTTGTAAATACTTCAATAAAAAGTACTGGAAATAAAAAAAAAAAGAAACAGTAGGGCTTTGTTTGAGGGGGTTAACTAAAGACAGTGTATGGTGTCCCAGGCATGACAAACATTGTGTAACAACATACACTATTCAAATGACGTATGCCATTGATCAACACATATGTGCACCCGGGTGATGCAAAAAGATGTAATTGACGTGGTCATGCAGAGATATTCAGTAATATTTGTGAAACCCCCAAAGGGGAAAAAGCACATTCTACTTTCCATTTAGGGAAAAAAACTTAGGGCAGTAGTTTGTAACCTCTTGACCTCTGTGGACCCCACTTAATCACTATTGGAAGGTGAGGACCGACACCTAAGTAATTTCTATGATTTGAACCTTAAAAAATAAAAAAAACTACTGAAACAACTACATAGCACACAAACTACGAAATATGGGCCAGATGTACGACCCGTTTTTGCATGGCAAACAGCTTTGCGACCCGTTTGCGCATGCAAAAACTTCATGGGCCATTTACAAGGCCTATTTAGCAAGTTGCAATTTATTTGCGATTCGCAAAATAGGTTTTACGAGTCGCTATTAAGAAGGGGCGTTCCCTTCCTAATAGCGACCGCAAAGCCATGTCCCAAGGTTTTGCGACTGCATTTACTTGCAAATTACCACCCTCTTCAAGAGGGTGGTAATGGAGTCACAAATGGGAAGGGGTTCCCCTTTGTGACTGGCTCAGAAAATATTTTGCAAGCAGTGGTCCCACGGACGAATACCTGCCCTTAAAAAATGAAACAAAAACATATATATTTTTTAGGTTTCGCCCTGGCCGTAGCACTGCGAAGCAGTGCTCCGCCCAGGGTGAAATCTTATGATCCTACAGTATGGGGCTTTGTCCCGCCTCTGTCTTCCATTGGCTAGCTCCATAAATGGAGGCTAGCCATTGGAAGACATCGTTGTCAATCACTTTTGCCCGGTCAGAAAGCGAATCGTGGGTGTTTCTGACTCTTTTTTTAAGTCCCGCTCCTTGTTGCCGTGTGTCCCGGGCCGCGCTGTGATTGGCTGCCGGCCCGGGACACCCCTGTGACGTCATTCCCCGGGCCGCGCTGTGATTGGCTGCCGGCCTAGGACACCTCCGTGACGTCATTCCCCGGGCCGCGCTGTGATTGGCTGCCGGCCCGGGACCTGACTTGTTTTATTATAGTGCGCAAACTCGACCCGAACGTATTGTATGGAGGCTTTGCATGCGCACCAGTTACGTTCCACGAGGATACACTCATGTTTTGGTTGGCACTGGGAGATTAAGTGATGTGCCCAGAATCACAGGCTGTTGAGCCAACGCCGAGATTCACACCTGACACCCCAGTTCCAAAGTGGGACCTCTGAAGATCTTCGATCTCACTCATCAGCATCTCTTCCAGTCCCATTCCCCTCCCCACCATCCCCCCTCCCCACCGTTGAATTCTGGGACTCGTAGTCTTCCGTTTTTGAGGAAACAGAGAAACAGAACTACAAATACCAGAAAGCAAAGTAGAAACTTGGACTGTGTGAGCTACGTTTATATCGAATAGCAAAGCATAAAGCTTTGTGACAACAATGCAAATTTTAAAAAAATGAACACCACACATGCAGGACTCGGTGAACCACTCACGCAGCCAACAGCAGACTATAAAAATGCATGCGAGCAATAAAAGCAGCGCTGGCTGGGCGCTCTCCTCGTGGGTGCAGCTGGGTTGAGACACAAAGCGCCACACTCTGCCCCTGACGAGGAATCCAGACGAGGCATGCGGCTGCTCGTCAGCTGAGATCCCCAGCGCCTTCGCAGCCGCCCCATCGCCTCGCAGCGCTGTACCTGTGACTCCGGGAGCCTCGTGGCCGGTGGGCGCCTGGCGCGCGGCGGGCATCATGCCAGCAGCAGCCCGCAGATCGCCGCCGCGGAGAGCATGCTTCCCTGCAACACAAACAAACAGACGGAGAGGATCACCACACCCGCAGCTCCGGAGGAATCCCTCTCTCTCCATCCCCTGGCAGGGGCGCGTGCACAGGCGCTGCCCCGGCTCTCCACCCCCCTCCCTCCCTCGCCATGCGCGAGACAGGTGTGCACCAACGAAGCTGGCACCCTCCCGCCTCCCAAATAATAACACCTGCACCGACACTCCACCTGTCGCCGGGGAGCGGCGATATTGCTCAAGAGGCTTAGGCACCTACTTCCCCGGGGGCCCCAACCCTGCACAGGGCCCCATTCAACCCAATGCAGATCTGTGAGCTGCGGAATACTCCGGGGTCCCGCATCAGATTCTGCAAGAGGGGGCATCATTTTTTTAAATGTTATGCCACTGCCCAGAAGACCACGAGCGGGCTATGCGGTGCCACCAGTGGGCAATCTAGGCCCCCAGTCTCGTGGCTGAGTGGGTAAAGTGCTTGAGTGAACAAAGTGCTTACCTATAGACTTGAGGATGCTTCACTTAAACGAGTGGTGCCACTATATCCCTGTCATAATGCCATCCGACATAAATATGGAAGACTCGAGACAGATGGCTCAGCTGGAGGTACTCTTGAGCCCTGGAGCCCAAAACGAGCCCAGCTTTCAAGTGGTGTTTTTCTGCCTGCAACCCACACTTTAGACCCATGCACAAACTATTGAAGACAAGCATTAACCTTTTGATTTAAAACAGGCGTGAGAAATAGATCCCAATCTAAGCCTGTGATCAATCCTGGCTTCCCCGTCTGACCAATTGTGTTATCCTAGTCTGCTGTAGGGTACAATAGGTCTCACATTGCGAGAGATTAAGCTAATGGCAATGTAAATGACAAAACCAACACATAAATACAAATTTTGTCATTTACAATGCCAATAGCTCTAACTTTTCCAAAGGCGAAACCATTGCATTGTAAATGCTTGTTTTAAATGCATCCTGTTTTCCTCTAAGGGCTGCATTAAAAAAAACTGCTTTGTTTAAAAGCAGTCCCTGACATGGTGGTCTGCTGACCCCAGCAAGCCACCATACCTGGGAGGGCCTGCCATTCCCAATGAGGTCGCAAATTGCGAGTGGCTCATTAATATTCATGAGCCTCACATTTTGCGACCCCATTGGGAATCGCTAACAGTGTCTCTGACACTTTTGCACATTCCAATTTGTGACTCGCAAATTTGTGACTAGCAATTACGACGCATTTGCAAGTCACTATTTGGGTGGTCGTACATCTGGCCCCTATGTTCTTTAATTCACAAACAAAAATACACAACCATCCACATTTTTACTTTAATGGGAAGGTTGGAGTTTTTCAAATTTGGTTCTGTTTCTAAAAGACAAAAGGATGTGTTAGACTTCAGTATATCAATTTGGAGTAGCGATTCAGTGAGGTCCACAGAAGTCAAAAAGCTGCGAACCCCTGCCCTAAACTCTTTCTCGAATGGAAAGTAGAATGTGCTTGCACCTTTCGGGATTTCATAAATATGACTGAGTATCTGGGTGTGCAATATGCTCTTATTTTAACACTTGGTAGTGTTTTCAGACAGAGACTGAATATTTTATGTTTCACTAAGTTGCAGGCCGTTCTACCTTAAAAATTCTGGAAGCATTAATTAATGACTTTTTACTGATAACAACTCCTAGTACATCACAGGTCTGTTTTTGGCACCCACTTCCCGCTCTGTATAATTTACCACTGATAACTTTATATACCATGTAATTTGCATCGTTTTACATCACCCAACGCATGTATGTGTTGACCAAGAATGTATGATGTTACAACGCATACATTTACAACGCATGCCTTTACAAGCAGTTTTAACACCGCAACATTCCTTACAATGCATACATTTACATCGCATTTAAGGTAAGTGTTGGATAGTGTAGGGGTATAAATTACTATTCTAACTCCAGGGGGTGCAGCAGTTGGGTAAGTGTTGGATAGTGTAGGGGCACTATGTTTGTAATGGTATGCATTGTAATGATATGCGATTTAATGTCTGCATTGTAGTGACATGCGTTGTAGTGTTATGCGTTGTAGTGATATGCAATGTAATGGCTGCGTTGTAGTGACATGCGTTGTAAAGGATGTTGCGATGTAATGACTGCGTTGTAAATGTAGTGCGATGTGATAACTGTGTTGTAAAGGTTGTTTCCCATTTACCAATCACATATGTCATTAAAAAAGTCTGTGTTACACAATGTTTGCCAAGCGTGGGACACGAACCTCTGTCTTTAGTTAACCCTCCTTAAACCACCTCATTGTTGCAATATTTCCCTACAAGGTGTAGGAAAGGAAAGGAACATCAATAAAGCTGAAAAGGTCTTTGCTGAATGAACAAACAGGTCTGGTGATCAGAAAGAGCAGATTGTAATGTTCTCGAGCTGCAGAATTTCTGAAATGCAATAAATATGTTTTCCTGGAATGTGGCCACGAGCTTGCCATACTAATGTGATGATAGCATGTCGCACTGAAGCGTCCTCCTTGTGTCACCCAGGTTCCTGCAGCAGGAGCCCTGCAGGTGTGTGATCATGACACCTTGTCTGTGGGATCACAGTTATGACACCGTGACACTGCAGACATTTTGTAACGCGAGGCGGTGCAAGGAGAGGGCAAACAGCTGAAAGTCAAGGAAGCGGCGGAACAGGCTTGTCAGTGCTACGCCGAAGGTTACTGGCTGATAAAAGACATGCATACCGTTTCCTTCCCAGCAACAGCACGACAGGACAAGCCACTGTAAACATCCTGGAGCTAGTGGTTCTCAGTGCTGCCCTGTGCCTTGTTGTTTTTGGGGACCGACGTGTTTCAGCGAGATACAGCATCAACAACATTGTTTTTCTTAACAAGTACCTAGTACATTGGAGAGAAGTGTAGTGGTTGATTGAATCAATTGCTTAAATTTTTATTAATTTTACTGTACATTTCATTTCGTTTGATGACATATTTTTTAATGTATTTCTTAAATCTGTTAATGCATACATTAAACAGTTTTTAGGTCTTGAAGAGACATGCTATGTTCTATCTGTTGGCTTACAGGCTGCCCATCTCCTACCATTGGCAAACTTCAGAGTCGCTCTCAGTTTCTCTGATACCATTCATCATGCCCTCTTTCTGTGTTTGACCCTCCCATAGTGCATGGAACAAGCACATATCTCCTTACACTGCTCTTGGTTTGCAGAGCTATTTTCTTCATTTTCAAACAATCCATAGGGGTACTGGTGTGTTTCATGCTGTCTCCCTTGTACACATACACATATACTACTAAAATGCATACACTTCCACATGTACAAAGCACTTCTTAAAAATGTGTTGAAAAGTGAACAGCACTAGTTTATTTTTTCTGCACGATCCAATGGTATTGGAGCACTCACTTCGTCATCTGTCTTGCCTTAGAGCGAACACAAGCCGATGGTACTGGAGTGTTTTAAGTGCTCACTAATTAGATTACACAATAACACATTCATTTTTTCGCTGATCCTGCTTCAATTAAGGTTTTTTCCGTCATTGCTTGCCCATCTCCCCATTCCATCCTGCTTCCCTGCTTGATCTGTCCCCCCACTATCTCCTGAGTCACTGCTTTTTATGTGTGTTTTTTTGCACGATCCGATAGTATTAGAGAACTTGTTCCGGCCTCCTTCTTGCCACAGTGGTATTGTAGCGCTTTAAGTGCTCACCAGTTACATTATACAATGACACATTCATTGTCATACACAGGAGGAAGCGTAAGTGATTTGTCCAGAATCACAAATTTTTCAGCTGCCCCCAAGATTA
This sequence comes from Lissotriton helveticus, assembly GCF_964261635.1. NCBI lineage: Eukaryota > Metazoa > Chordata > Amphibia > Caudata > Salamandridae > Lissotriton > Lissotriton helveticus. The sequence continues at coordinate 470,457,001 of NC_136059.1, read as the reverse complement.
GAACCTGGCTCCTCAGTTCCCCTGTCGACAGCTCTGACCATTACTCCACATCCTCGCTTCACTTCAAAGCTCTTCAACTGTTTAGCCCTATCACTTTCACATTTGTTCAGCAAGACTCTGTCAACACCGAACAAGCATTGGCAAAGCCAATAGTTCTTAGCAATGCCCAAGCTATTGAACTTGTGTAAATGTGAATGTCTTTTAGCCATGTTGTCTAGCAGCACATCTGCTGTTCAGCATGGCTGGAAGTCACTGAAAAAAGCTCTATGATGCAGACAGTGCAGGTCATGTCATATCGCTTTTTGTGTTAGGAGGTGCAGGATAATAAACTCAACATGGGGGGGGGGGTGAAGAGACTCAGTTTCGGCTCAACATCCTGTGATTCTGGGCTATCAACAATTTTTTTTCAAGCTGAACAGCAGATGTGCTGCTAGACAACATGACTAAAAGACATTCATATTGACAAGGCCAATAGCTCGGGCATTGCAGAGACCTATTGGCTTTGCAGTGCTTGTCCTTTTAAGTAAGTATTTTTTATGTGGGAAAAGAGGTTGTGTGAGTTTAAGGTCGGCTTCATATTTCCAGTAATGGCATACTCCATAGGTATTCTTTTTGTTCTCTATTGTAAGTATGTTGTGAAATGTTAAATACAAAGTGTGCATTCCTAAGTAGTTATGGTCATGTGTTTGCTGAGAACATTGCTGCAACATACACAGAGCAGAAAAAATGACTGAGGTAACCAATGAGTTTTTACTGTTTACTGAAAGTGCAAATAGTTAAGAACTTAATATCCTGGTTTAACTAACAAATAGCCAATATGAAACAAGCATTTGTAAAGCCAATCAAACAAACTTTTTACCAATGCAGCCTTGCTTTCCCAATGCTTTTTCCCGATGGGCAACAGCAATAAAAAGAGAAAAACAATGCTTTTTTGCCATTAGACAAAAAAAGAAGCGAGATGACCTGTAACTGCTATTGCATCATCACACATGCGCGCCTATGGGTCATGATTCTTCAGTAGTTCAGAATGATGTTGGAGATTATTATTCCTTTTACTGCATTTGATCAACGGGCACAGAGATCCATCTACAACTTAAACTTTTGACTAGGAGCAGGTAGGAAAGGCATGTTTGGTGACTGCATAACTGTAATTTAAAGTTCTCTTTCATGGTCAAGTCGGATTTCAAGTCACAATACTGAAAATGCCACTTTTTGGAAAGCTGCCATTCTCTTGTCCTAGTCGTTTGATGCCTGCAGCCTGTTACTAGGTCACTTCCCTGGGTGTAGTTGGCCTTTGTGTATTCCACCGAGACAGCCACGCAATAGAGTCACTAGGTGTGCCTAGATGGGCAATTTCAGGGAGAATGGGAGGGCAGAGCTGTGTACAGCCCTACTTGTACTTCAAGAACTTCACACTAGACTTTTGTGCCTACAGTCAGACAGGGACCAGGGCAGGAAGGCAGGAAATTCCAGACATGTCTGTGAGGAGAAGCCTCTAGATGTTTCCCCTACTTCAAAGGAGGCACCAGGTATAAAAATAGAACCCTCAGACCTGCTCTTCAGATCACCTCTGGACATGTGGAATACTCGGAAGAAGGACTGCTCTGCCGCCCTGCTGTTCTTCTGCAAGAAGGACTAAAACTGCACCTTGAACCAGGGACCACCAGATTGACTCCAAGGGCTACTTGGTTGGCCTCCTGTTCTGAGCTCCAGTGACACAACAAAATCGAACATCTTTGAACCCTGCACCTGCACAATGCCCGCTGTGAGTCCTAACCCTCACCTCCCCTCTGGAAGTGGGAATAAAGGTGCTCTGCCAGCCAATACGAACCAGGTCAGCACGACGCAACTGGACACAGCCCATGCAGCTCCTTATCATAACCGACACAGTGCAACACAACTCAGTGCAGGCCCTCACATAGCAGTTGTCGAAGTCCCTCATCGTAACCGACACAGCACCACGCAACTCAGTGCAGACCTCGCATCACAGCCCTTGCAGCTCCTCAACTGAACCAACACAGAATGACGCATCTTGACCTGGGACCCTATATCTCTTATTGGAACCGACGCTGTGCAACACATCTTGACTCAGGACCCCGCATCAGCACAACACCCCACATCAAGGACATAAGGTACAGTTCTCAGCATGCCAGAACTGGTCTCTTGTCTATGTATCTAACAGGGCCTCCATCGTTGTCTGTGTCAACTTGTGACTTTGTCCAGGTCTGGCACTACCAGATAACCACAGTTGGCGCTTTGCGTTGTTAAGGATAATTTTTACCTAAATCTCAAAAATTGCATACCTCTGGTGGCCCTACTGATTGGATTTTTGTGGTTTTGGTGTCATTATTAAATTGTATTCTATTATTTAAACTGGTGAAGGACTGGAATTTTTAAGATCCAGCGGTGCCAGGGAACAACACCTGAAACCTTCGTAGGATACCTGTTCGGCGCACAAGTGACAGAGACACTTCCTTCGGCGTCAAAGATCAGCGTTTATTACTGCAGGGATGCAAAAGTCATAGGAAGTACAACAGAGTGTAGGTTCCAAGAGCCTGCTTCAAATTGTAAATGTGGATCGCTCCTTTTATACACGTTTTCAGCATTCAATAACGTAACGAACAAAAGGTTACAACTCAGTTCCCACAATAAACTTAAAAGGGCTTCATTCATGGTGTCGAAAACCCGGAACATAATCACAGTAACATTTGTCGGTTCCCAACTGTAAAAGCACATTATCCTGCTGTTATGCACATTCCACTCTAGTTGTAAAAGGACGAGAGCAAGAGACAGGAACAGGTGCAAGGAAGTCAGACAACAGAAGGAGAAGGAGTGTGGAGGTAATATCGGAAGCGCAATCCCAGGATCAAAGGATTCGAGACGAGCGCATGCAAGGCTGAAACAATAGGCCAACGTGGGAAGATTACCCAGCTGCGGAGCCATCTGTCTCTGCCGTGTCATCCCCCAGTCTTGGGAATCACAGGGTCATGAGGCGGACATTTGCCTGTTCGCTGACTACGTGAGGGCAAGAAACAAAATGGATGCCGTATCTAAAATGGAACCCGAGGGTAAAAATGAAGAAACCTGTAAATAAGACGAACCCTTCTAAGTAGCGTATCGAAAATGCGTACACCTATTAATCTCGTCATTTACGGTTCATAGATACCACCCTCGCTAGCATCGTAACGGAGCTCATTGCTCCTCAGACGCTCCTTTTGCCCTCATGTAGGCAAGCACTAGTCGGAATCATAATCAATTTCGATATTCATCAGATCATTCAAGTGTTGCTGGAACATCATCTTATTCATCAATGTCTCGCCGGTAACAGATGGCCTTCTTATACACGTTGTAGCACAAAGGCCACATAAGGCAGGACCACACTGCACACAGAGACAACACGTGAACAGAAACGTCACAACAACCCCTATAATCATCAGAATTTTCCAACCCCAAGTTGACATCAGACCCCAAAACCATCCTAGAAGCGTCCAATCTCCCTCGTCCACGTGTATGGACTCCGAGATTTTATGCAACTTCGAGATGGCTTGGTAAACCGTTGGAGCGTTATCAGGTATGAAAATGCAGCAGCTCGAATGGATGACCTTACACACACCACCTCTGTCTGCTAGTACTACATCTAGAACCATACGGTTCTGTAGCGTCATAAGCCTATCCGCTTGAAGCTCTGCTGTCAGATTACCAAGGGCGCTTGCAGTTATGTTAGCGGTTGCTTCCACTACACGAGTTAACTGTCTCAGATTCCTGCTATTGACCATAGGGCCCCAAAACGGTAGGAAACCCTTAAAGAAATCTCCTGCTTCTTGACCGGCAGTATCTTCTTTACTAATGACACCTCTCACAACTCTGGTTTTGTGATAATCTGAGGCAACAGTGAAAGTTGGAGGCAAAAGATTCGCGATATAGCAGGTACCCGAGAAGTCATGAGGTAACCACGTATATGCGCGATCATAACATACAAAATAGGTACCCTTGGCAGTCAGAAAGACAGGGGACGAGAGCATTGGTAAAACGTAAGTATCAACACAAGCACTCTTCCCAAGCTGAGCTCTCGGATTTCGACCAAGACCTTGCAGACAGAAATGACCGAGATGAGGTACGATCCAGATTGGAGATGAGCTTTTAAACTGCCTATCATTCACTGATGTACTATACTCGACCTCACTCAGATCCTTATAAGCTCGCACCTCTTCCTCTGGGATAAGTGTTGCGTCAAAAATATCTCTATTTAAATCTGCAATTGCTATTGCCAAGGACTTGTGGTACGGGCCAGGACCAAGGTTTGCAGAGCGAGGCTCTCGATGGGGGTAGGAGTCTAGTGCACTACGGAACATGGTCTGGAATGCTCGAGCTGACCCTTGGGGGCTATAAGGAAGAACAAAATACGGGATACCCTTATCCATGGTATGTGGCATTAACCCACATACCCAACAATTGGTAGTGTTCATCACCAACTGATGCTGATGTAGAAGTTGAACAAAAGAATTGTTCATAAATTCCGCACGTCTGACCTGTTCATGTTGGGGCAGAAGATGAAAGGAATGTGGAGACATAGTGGAAACAGAATTTAAATCAAGAGAAGGAGGAGTAGGTAAAGTAGAAGGCAGCAATGATTGAAAACCAAAATATACTCCACCCACCAGCAGCATAGAAACAGTTAGGAACAACATAAAAACCTGTAACAAAAAACATTTTTTCCGAAATGTCTTGTGCAGTTTGGATCTTTGCGCCACCATTTTCTCAATTTCCAACAGCTTAAAAGACTCCATCTTCTAAAAACCGTCCGTGACGTTCTTGACGCACTTCGTTCTGAGTAGCGATTATCAATCCCCAGGAGTTCCCAGAAATCGACAAAAGTAATCGACCTAGTGTCAGATACCTGCTAAACAGGAGGAAGTACCCGCACGGCCCTACGGTTAACCCAGATGAAAAGGTTTTTAATCAAGAGTTCATTGAGTTCAGTATACGCCTCCTAGCTGTAAGGAAAAAGGTACACAATATATATATATATATATATACGTCCACAATTTTTGTGGCAACAATAGAGGTGATGTAAATTCGAGGAAAAAAAATAAAAAATAATTTATTAGTCTGTTAGCGCGGTCGAAGAAAGTATCGACTTCTTCCGGGGCGGGTCTGCTCTTCAAACAGTGGATCAGACGGCAAAGGAGTGTTCGATTGTCCACGCAATTGTTCAGAACTTGAATTCTCCAATGTTGCTGAAAGAGGGTTAACTTCGGATGGTTCAACAGTGGTGTCGGGTCTTACTGTGTTATCTCCTACAAGCTGTGCGTCACTAAACGGCACGTAATTTAGAGGGACGTAAGTTTCAGACGAGCCGAATCCTTTTCTGATCCAACTATCTGCTGGCAATGGGAGCGGAATTTTCTTGGTGTGGGTGGCATGCACCCAGTGTTTTCTCCCTTCCAGCCGAACCGCAGTCCTCGTTGCCAGCAACACCTGGTAAGGTCCCACGAACCTTGGCTCAAGATTTCGTTTTCGTCCAAAGTTGCGGGTAAGAACCCAATCACCTGGTTGGAGCCGATGACCAGGACCCTCTGTTTGTGTCGGTAGAGCCTCAAAGACCTGTTGATGAATCAAACTCAATTTAGCAGTCAGATCATAGAGATAGTCAATTAACATTGGATATTCAAGTCTGTCAAATTCTTTAGGCCTCGGAACTCCCCAAATGTTCGCAGGACGGCCGAACACAATCTCATATGGGCTGAGCCCTACTCGAGAGTGCACAGTCGCTCTGGTCGATAAGAGAGCTAAAGGCAAAGCGTCGGGCCATGATAGACCAGTCGTTGCCTGGATTTTGGCAAGTTTCAGTTTCAGAGTGCCATTATATCTTTCCACTAAACCCGCAGACTGAGGATGATTAGCACTATGAAATTTCTGATTTATGCCAAGACCACGACATACACTCTTCATTACATTTCCCACAAACTCACTTCCATTATCTGACCATACAATCCGTGGCATTCCATACCTGGGGAAATACTCTTTGAGTAGGACCTTTGCTGTGGACAGGGCAGTATTATCCTTTAGGGGGTAAGCCTCAATCCATCTGGGGAACGCACAAAATACAACCAAGACGAACTTTAAATTATTGCATCTCTCCATGTGGATAAAGTCTAACTGAATAATTTCAAAGGGACATGTGGGAGGAGCAAAATGACCACGTGGAGTGGGGGTGCCCTTGCCAGGATTATACATCAAACATATCATGCAATTCTTAACCACTCTCTCCGCACATTTAATAATTCCATCATTCTTCCATATGGGCGACAGCAATTTACATATGCCTTTCGTATTAATGTGTGATGTACCATGAGCCATAGTAACAACAGCAAGCACGTATGCATCTGGTAACATCCATCTCTGTTTTTCCGACAAATCAACCCAACATCCATTCTCGTCTAACTTTCCCGTACTTTCTTTCCACTGAGTCTTTTCCATCTCAGTAGCTTCATCCTGTATCTTCTTCACACTCTCAACTGTGTCCTCACACATACTAGTCTCCGCTGGCCATCTTACTGAATTCGCAACGTACATTCGATTTGTCAGATCTCTGGCCGTCTCCTTCGCAATCTCATCCGCAAACGCATTACCGCGACCAACATCATCCGTCACCTTCCGATGCGCACTACATTTGATTATTGCCACCTCTTTAGGCAATGTAAGTGCGTCCAAAAGGTCATTCACAAGCTGTCCGTGCTGAATCTTCGTACCATGCGACGTCAAAAATCCTCTTTCTCTCCACAATCGACCAAAACTATGCGCCACACCAAAAGCATACTGGCTGTCTGTAAACACATTCACCCGCTTCCCTCTGGATAACACACACGCTCTCGTCAAGGCGATCAACTCAGCCGCTTGGGCCGAATTCTGACTCAATCTCGCAGATTCCACAATCGTACTCAATGTTACTACAGCATACGCAGTCGTCACATCACCATTTGGTAACTTAAAACATGAACCATCCACATACAAAGTACCATCGGGATCTACCAATGGAGTGTTTTTCAGGTCAATATGACCCTTCGTCTCGTCTTCAGTTCTCAAATAGCAATCATGTGGTGTTACATCACTTAATTCCATTTCGATCGGCAACAACGTTGCTGGATTCAACACATTACACCGTTTTATCCGTATGTGACTTGCCAATAACGTCAACTCATATCCAGACAACCTTGCGCTCGTCAAATGTTGAGTTTTCGTTCGGTTCAAGAGAGTGTCGACTGCATGCAGGACCATCACCGTGAGCATATTATCCATGACCAGACCTGCGGAATGTCGAATGGACGCCGCAGCTGCCGCGGTTGCTCTCAAACAACTCGGCAAGGCTCTAGCTACTGGGTCTAAGGTCGAAGAAAAATATGCGCATGGACGCTGTTTGTCGCCAAATTGTTGTGTCAGAACACTCAACGCACAACCGTCCCTCTCGTGAACATAGAGTGTGAACGGCTTATTGTAATCAGGAGTACCCAACACAGGAGCCGAACACAACGCATCACGCAATTCAGAAAAACTTTTCTGACACTCTTCAGTCCATGGCAAAGGAGGTTGAAACATCCTTGCACGTAAGGGCTATCAATTGTTTCGCCGACAATGAAAAATTTGGAATCCATTGTCTGCAGTATGACGTAATACCTAGAAAGGCACGTACATCTCTCTGAGTCTTTGGCACAGTCATTTGAGCAATCGCTGCAATTCTCTCTGGGGTCAACCTTCTCCCATCCTTTGACAGTAAGTGACCTAAGTAGGTTACTTCTTGACAACAATATTGTAGCTTAGAAGGTGACACCTTGTGATGTAAGTCACATAGGTGCTGTAACAATGATACTGTAGCGGTTCTGCAAATAGCCTCTGTATCAGCTGCCAATAATAGGTCGTCAACGTATTGAACTAAGGCTGCGCCTGTCGGCAACACAAATGCATCAAGCTGACTTTTAAGTGCTTGGCTATAGATCGACGGACTTTCACAGTAGCCCTGAGGTGCGCGTTTAAATCTAAAACTGCGACCACCCAGTGAAAATCCAAATAGGTCTCTGCTTTCCTCAGCGATCGGAATACTAAAGAAAGCATTCTTTAGATCGATTACCGTGAACCAGGAGGCAGAAGCCGGAATCAGGGTCAACAAAGCCGTGATGTCAGGCACCACAGGAAACTGGGGAATCACGATTTTATTTACTTCTCGTAAATCAATTACAAAGCGGTACACAGGAGGTTTAGTTGGATCTGTGCGTTTCAAAATCGGTAACACAGGACTATTACATACATTGCCTCGAGTTTCTTCAATGACATCCTTTTCGATCAGGTCATAAATGATCGCTAATAGTGCTCGCTCACCATCAAAAGAGATACGATACTGTGGTATACGTGGGAAACGCACGTTCGATTTCAACTGGACCACATAAGGTGGGATGTCCAATAAGCCTACATCATTGGGACCCATAGCCCATAACGACGTAGGAAGGGAACTCAATTCCGGTGGGAACTTATCATTTGATAAGTACATAGGAGAGATCACTCTCTGACCTAATGTAAGCTCCACTCCCGCAGGAGAGCAGTACAAAGTCGCATATAACCGTTTTAACAAATCCAAGCCCAAAAGATTCTCACCACAACCAGTAGATAAAATCAATGGAGCCTCTAACTCATGAGGACCAATCGTAAGGGACAAAGGGCTAGAGACAGGATTGCTAACAGGGGCGCCAGAGAATCCAATGGAAACATTTGTTAAGCCGGACAAAGGTGCGCCAGGGAGTTTCGAGTGCATGATGGAACTTTTCGTCGCACCAGTGTCTAACAGAAAAGGCTCAACTACGCCAGATGTAGCAACTGCGACGTAAGGCCCACTCTGATCAACCGGAACTGATACTACTCCCTCTCTCTGTCGGTGGCTGTCCTAGTAGCGGTTACCTGCATCAATCTCATGTTCGACGTAATAATCTTCTTTTTTTTAGCAACAGAATATATCCAGGCATTGACAAAGTAGACAACTGGCACAAATAAGTATATCACATGAAACACAAGTAAAGAATACTAACAAATAATCATGATATCGTAAAATTTAATGATAAAAATTGATGAGCACATTCAATTAAACACTCAAAATGATAAAAGATGCACAGGATAATAAAAAGAGAATATAATATTCAATTGTTATGTTCTCTATAGGTTAGTGAGGAGAAATAAGTTATAATGATTTCCCCAGCTGATTGTAAAGATTGATGTCTGTCTGCCAACGCGTTTCGACACCAGGGTGTCTTCGTCAGGACAATATCAGCATGTATCACTCGTAGATAGTTCTGTGTTCCTTCATATATTCATTCATTAAGATTCGTTGAGTAAAAAACTGGAACAATATATCATATTTTGTTCGCATGTTACTCCACTATCTTTTGATTTGTCATTTAGTTGACTTCCGTCGTGGTGAGGCAAATTCTTGCTCTAGATCATATTCAAATATTCCTTCATTAAAAACAGGGCCGCTTATGATGATGTTAGAGAGTATTCTTCGTGTGTTGGCCAAAATTATTTTTAAAAATCCGCTCCTCGAATTACTTCATAGGTGTCCAAATTATTTGTAAGGCATCCCAGATACGAGGAAACGTCTGTTGTAGCGACGCCCAAGATGTATGATATCGCGACAGTAGGTTCCCGTTGTCGAACCTGCTATAAGCGGAGTACCACGGCGTGTATGATGGCGGCGAAATTCTTCGGATTCTTTCGCCGCCATCATACACGCCGTGGTACTCCGCTTATAGCAGGTTCGACAACGGGAACCTACTGTCGCGATATCATACATCTTGGGCGTCGCTACAACAGACGTTTCCTCGTATCTGGGATGCCTTACAAATAATTTGGACACCTATGAAGTAATTCGAGGAGCGGATTTTTAAAAATAATTTTGGCCAACACACGAAGAATACTCTCGAACATCATCATAAGCGGCCCTGTTTTTAATTAAGGAATATTTGAATATGATCTAGAGCAAGAATTTGCCTCACCACGACGTAAGTCAACTAAATGACAAATCAAAAGATAGTGGAGTAACATGCGAACAAAATATGATATATTGTTCCAGTTTTTTACTCAACGAATCTTAATGAATGAATATATGAAGGAACACAGAACTATCTACGAGTGATACATGCTGATATTGTCCTGACGAAGACACCCTGGTGTCGAAACGCGTTGGCAGACAGACATCAATCTTTACAATCAGCTGGGGAAATCATTATAACTTATTTCTCCTCACTAACCTATAGAGAACATAACAATTGAATATTATATTCTCTTTTTATTATCCTGTGCATCTTTTATCATTTTGAGTGTTTAATTGAATGTGCTCATCAATTTTTATCATTAAATTTTACGATATCATGATTATTTGTTAGTATTCTTTACTTGTGTTTCATGTGATATATTTATTTGTGCCAGTTGTCTACTTTGTCAATGCCTGGATATATTCTGTTGCTAAAAATTGCTTTGCCCTGATCCAGGATTCTGATCTCACTCAGGGGGTCCTTGTTTTACGACGTAATAATCGTCCACATGATACTGTGCTGATTTATCGGACCTCACATTTCGTTGGTCAAAATAATTATTCGCGTCTGATGGGGTATGAGGGCGCTCATGATTTTGATTTTGAGGGGCACCGCGGCCTCTACCTCCGGGTGCTTGTTGAGGACCACCACGACCCCCTCGTGCTGACACACCGTTAAGCCGGTCACGCAAAGCTGGGCAATCATATTTTATATGGCCCTCTCTTCTACAATATGCACACTGATTATACCCAAGCGTAGATCTAAAGTCGGAGAAGTCAGATCGTGACTGCATCCTGGAAGATTGTAATTGTGGTCGATATTGCTGTTGAGAATCATTTTGATTTGATCGCGGAGGATACGCTTGCTGTAACAAAACCTTCGTTTTAAGCTCCTTCGTTTTCTTGTCTGAACGATCACTTTCTTCCTTTTCCCTATTCTCATAGTATTGAGCTGTCGCTAATATTTGAGCAGTAGTTGAAACCGCCCAAGCACTCTCTGAATTTTTCAATTTGTTGCATAGTTCGGGCAACAAATTCAATACAAATTTATCAACAAATAACCGTTGGCCTCCCTCGGTGCCCATATCCTGACCACTATGATCGACAAATGCCTCTTCGAATCTGGTAAAGAAATCGGAGACACTCTCGTCCTTCTTTTGCTTACAAGCGGCTAATTTATCCCAATTTACCTTCATCGCTGGCATGAGCGTTTTCATAAGTGTAATAATTTTCTGAGGCAGATCCGTAATTAACTGCTCAGGCTTAGCGCCACCAACTTGTCGTCCATCTGCCGCTATTAGTGTAGCCCAGTCACCACCTAACTCAACTAAATGATTCTCTTGGCGAATTTTCGCCCAAATCGGTTGTGGTACGACATTGCCAAACAGCATGTCGATGTCCGCAAGATTCATAATAGTAGCGTCTACCAGTTGAGACAACTCCTTATAATAACCTGCCGGATTCTTGCGTGGATCAGGTAAAGATTGTTTTACCTGCAAAACTTCTGATCGCTTCCATGGGAGGTGTATCCAAACTCTCTGAAAGTATGGCAGAATCACAGGATTAGCTTGCGGGTCACCTGGCATGTATACTGGCGGAACCTCTCTCATAGGATACTGACCAGAGTTCGTTCTCTGAGTATCGGAATCGTCATCAAACGACACTCGAGAAAACACTGTGCACCGTAAGGCTAATAATCGCTCTAATGCACGTCGTACATCTCCACCTACAATCATGCCGTTCGAAAATTGACTCTGAAGTTCAGTCATATCGGGCGGTACATTATCTAAATCATCATTGTACCATTCTTCTCTCAAAAAGTTACACATTTCTTCAAACACAAATCTCTGAGTGGGCTCATTAAACTGAGAACTAGTGGAGTAGTGTGGCTCACTGGTTAGAGGCGGCAGGCCCGAGAGCAGAAGTCAGCCTGGGACCAGGGTTCAATTCCCGACGCGGCAGGGTCGTGGACCTTGGTCAGCGGACTCGATAATTCTCGCTTCGGTGCTTACTCTAATCAGGGGTTCCACTCGGCAACTCTGGGCATTAGCTTGCCTAATCTCCACAACGGCCCCACCAATTCCGGGGATGCCTGGCTCCACCTTGAGGACTCCCAGCAAGGGACCATCCCACAGGGAAAGCCAGGACGGGTTCCCCAGAGTTATACAGCGCCGGGACGCCCCGTTGCTGGGGCAGCTGTGCGCTTTACAAGTATACTACATTTAGAAAACGTATCAAAGACCACGCGCGGCGGGTAGTTAACGGGGTGTCTTATCCATCTACGCGCCATAGTTACCAACGTGGCACTCTCCCTTCCACCAGGGATTTGACTGCGCCTCTGAGGAGTTTCAGAGACATCGGGTCGAAATAACGATCCAGAAAGTGGGGAGTAAAGAGTAGCTTACGGCTCACTAGGGCAACAGTGTACCCAACTTTAACGCCAGACAAGGCATGTCCTTTCTTGAAGACCCCTCACTCACCAACCTAGTTGGTGACATGCTTCATCATCGGGGTCCCACCCCGAAGGCCGAATGCCAACAGGGTGTGCTGCGACACCTGATTACAGTGGAGCGGGTTTTCTTTCATTTATATGTGCAATGTTCTAATAAAACTAAGTGGTTTAAAAAGGGAACAAAACTACTCACAACAAGACTTTATTCTCGAGTGATTGAACCCCCAATAAAATAAAGTGTGACACCTATGTCTAATTAAGTAGACTTCGGTGTCTCAGACGTATAGTGATTAAAAATAGCGAAGTGTGCTATGTGATTTTTAAAAAAAATAGGTCTACATGTTTCAACCTTGTTGTAATTGTGGGTTTTCGTCAGGACTATGAAAGGGAGACCTGGGTGGTACGCACACGCTAAGGTGCGCCCTGCCCTCGGTCTCGTGAGAAATGTAGGTGCACAAAATTGTGAACCTTATCAAAATATTCTTCTCCCCACTCCGGAAGAAAAACCTGTAAAAAGGGAGAAAGACAAAGGGGGGTATGGTTCAAGGGAAGGACAAACAGACAGACATTGTTCATACATATAACACATTCTGTGCTCGTGGTGGTGCACGGAGGAGAGCCATGTCGGTTGCTGTGGAACAACCCCTTACAGCGCACTAAATAAATGCGGGCTGGGGGTGCAGATTTGTAATACGCACTGTATCGCCGGTTAAGTGCCCAAGGTGCACCGGAAATGATCAGGCTAGTCTCCTTAGTGAAAATATTAAAATAAAAGAGTGGTGGAGGAGGAGAGAGCGAACACAGTATGATCGCGTTGATAAAAGCCAGAAGGGTGAATGCATGTCTCACATACACCCAGGTTGCTACAATAGTGTATCCACGTGGTCGGAGGATCATTCACATCTTTGTAGCCCCGAGACACCCAGACATATGAAAAACATTCAGCTTACTGGGATAGCGGTATAACCTGCTACATGGGTGTCCGTGTTTCCAAGAGTCTAGCACACGTCACCTGGAGGGGCAAAAAAATGGGTACACAAACCGGTATCAGCTGGTGTGTAAGTTACCGAGTTTCGACCATGTCCCGTCGAAAGACGCCGTTGCGACTTACTTGTGGCTGCTGCTCATCGGACTGGAAACCTACTTGGTTCCTGTCGGTACACCCCGCGGAAGTCCCCGCTTAACCGTGTCCGTGTCAGGATAAATACAATTCTTTACTTCCTGAAAAGGGCGTGGTAAGCGTAGTCATCATCACGTGGGACGCGCAACCTATCCCAAGGGCCTGGTTAGTGAACGAGGCTTGGGAGGTTGCCATGGAAACACAGCGGCTGGTGCCGGTGTTTCTCTCTTAGTGAAAACTGTAAGTGCACCATTCGTTGATATTGAACGCAATGGACACAGATAACCGTATCTCGTCCAGTTTACTGGAAATCACACGGATATACAGAATTAAAGAATGGAGCACTGGGAGGATGTACAGAATTATATTGAGAATTAAAGATTAAAAATTAAGAGATGGAGCACTGGGAGGGCAGACTCTGGTTGAGATCAAAAAACATCGTTAATATACTGTCATGGTCATTTTTAGCCCATGATTGAGTTCCATGGAATATTATCATTCAGGCCGGTCCTGTGGGTGCCAAGCCTGTACACCCATCTCTGTTCCTTTTCAAAAAGGCGTTGGTTGGTGTTATTGCCTGGAAAGATCTGCTCGATGATTGTCCATTCCATCTCGTCAGGTGTATGCCCGGCTGTTAGACAGTGTTCTGTGAGCTTCGTGGTTGACTTCTTGCACCTGATGGTGCTCCTGTGTTCACCGATTCTGAGCTTCACCTTTCTATTGGTCATTCCGACATAGTGGAGGTTGCACGGACAGGTTATCCTATACACCACATTTTCACTGTTGCAATTCGTGTGTACTCTGATAACCCAGGTCTTGCCTGGTTCAAGTTGCAGTGTTTTTGTGTTGGTTGTAAAAGGGCACACACTACAGTTGCCACATTTGTAGTGGCCTGTGACTTTCGGGAGGCCCCATGCATTTAGGACAGACTCAGCGTCTGCAGTTTTTTGGATGGGTCTGGTGTTCACTACCGCATCCTTAATGCTCCTCGCTTTCTTGTAGAAAAACAAAGGCTTTTCCCATGACATCCTGCCTGAATTCAGAATTGACCAATGTTTGTTGATTATTCTAGACACATCATTAGAGATCTTGTTGTACGTGGTAACACACGTAAGGGGAACTGACTCGATGGTTTTGGCCGAATTCTCCAGGAGGGCATCCCTGGGCTGGTTGCGAGCACGTTTCTGGCTTTTTTGTAAAATCCTTTCTGGATAGCCTCTGTTCTGGAGTTTCTTGGTGAGCTCACTCGCCTGTGTCTTATAGTCAGTTAGTTCACTACAGTTTCTACGTATTCGTAAGTATTGACCGTAGGGTAAATTTTCCCGTAGCGGTCTTGGATGGAAACTCTCGAAACGCAGCAAGTTGTTTTTCGCTGTCGGTTTATAGTGTGTCAATGTTTTAAACACACCATTTTCTTTTTCGATTGTGAGATCTAGAAACACCAGGCTTTTGCGATCTTTGACGTATGTGAATTTCAGGTGTTCATCACATGTGTTCATCCAGTTAAAGAAGGAAATTAGTGAGTCCTCCGATCCCTTCCAAATGGCCAACACATCGTCGATGTATCGTTTCCACAGCAGGATATTTGAGCTGTAGGGGTTCTTGTCACTGAGTATGAACTTCTCCTCGAAGTCATGGACATAAAGCCCTGCCACGCTCGGGGCAAAGGTACTCCCCATCGAGGTCCCCCCAATTTGGAGGTACAGGGTACCCTCAAATTCAAAATAGTTTCTTTTGAGGGCCAACCTCGCACATTCCAAAATGAAATTCCTAGGAGTTCGGGAGGTCCATTCCTCTTTCTCAAGAGCTGTTTTCAATACTTCCAGAGTCGCATCTTGGGGAATGCTCGTATAGAGACTCTCAATATCGAAACTCACTAGAATGGTGTCGTTTTCAATATTGAGATCGTTCAGGATTTGTAGCAGGCTTTTGGTGTCCTGAAGATAGGTGCTCGTTTTTTGGACCAATTTTTTGAAAAAAAGTCGCAAAAGCGGGACAGGGGTTCCAGAAGAGACCCTAGGCCAGAGACTATCGGTCTTCCCGGAGGGGGTGTCTTATTCTTGTGAATTTTCGGGAGCGTGTAAAAATAGGGTACACTCCCTTCACTCTTACATAGAAAGTCTGCCTCTTGTTTAGAGATGTACCCTTCACTTTCTCCATGTTCTATTAGCCAATTAATCTCGCTTCGTAGGTCTTCTGTAGGGTCGGTTGGTAGTCTGCGGTAACTCGTCGCATCGGACAAAAGTCTCACGCATTCAGTTTGATATGCGGATTTGTCTTGCACAACAATCCCGCCGCCCTTATCGGCGGGTTTGACTACAATAGTTGCACAGTCTCTGAGTTGGTTCAGTGCACTCCTTTCTCTCCTAGTCAGATTCTCGAATGTTTTCTTCGGGATAATTGTCTCAATCTCATTTGAAACCGCTTGTTCAAATGTAGTCACCTCTACAGGTATGGTGTGTGGAGGTGGCATAAATGTTGATTTCAGACGTAAGCCGGTTTCATTCGGATCTTCATTCAAAGAGGACTCACCCTTTTTATCAAAAAACGCCTTGAGTTTGAGTTTTCTAAAAAAGGTGGACAGTTCGCAATTGAGCCTGAATTTATCCAAGTTAGCAGTCGGTACAAAACCTAGTCCTTTGTTCAAGACTCGCTCCTCATCCTCCGAGAGTGGTCTTGTGGACAAGTTAGTGACTAGGGTCTCTGGTTGCTGGGCCCGGCTTGTGGGGTCTTGGCCCGTGTCTGACCCACATTCTGGCCTCCCGTTCCCCAGTGCACTTGGTTGCCCTGGTTGCTGTTTTTCCTTCTGCCCCTTCCCCTTCCGCCCCTTGCTAAAAAAGGCGGTCTGAAGGTATTGGGTGGGTAGAAGGGCTGTTGGAATGGCGGCTGCAATCCATACATTGGAAAATTTGGAGGACAGTCAAAAGGGCCTGGGTAGCCTTGCATTTGCATTTGATTCATAGGTGGCCAATGCCCTTGCATCCTTCCCCGTCCCCTACCTCTTTGTTTGTTGCTTCCCGTGCTAGAGTTACTGCTCGCATTGGAAGTTTTGCTGGAGGCATTACTTGAGGCGTCCGAGTTTTCATCTGGTTTTGAAGCAGGTACATACTCAGGATCCGAGTATGGGTAGGCTTTGACCATAGAGAATTTCTTCAGATCCTTCTGAAATTTTTGTACCTTTTGCTGTGTTAAGTTGTCCTTATAGTCATTAATCTCTCTATTCAATTCGTCTAGTTTTTTCTTAAAACCAGATATTGTAGTCTTTATGTGACCTTCTGCTGTTTGGATCTCCACTTGGATTTTCTCGGATAGTCTCAAGGCAGTTTTGAGTATGAGTACTATCCAATCGTATGTACAGTGCCATGCTATGGATGCCCAGTCTTTGCGGAAGGTAACGTCTTCCAGAAAGATGCGGGGTGCATTTGTTACCAATAGACCTTTCGGTGCCATATTATTGTTCAAATATTGTTTTAAGATCGTGCCATGTAGGATAGTTCTGATCCTGCTCCGTTTTAGTTCTGTTAAATTCTCCCAATCCGTGGCTTGTGAAATGCTTTGTGCTATATTCACATCCGCGAATACAGATAGATCGCCCATGATTTCCTCCACCTCCTCCGAGGTATAGGAGAGGCCTTGATTCTCGCCCATGGTTGGGAATTAGGCAAGAAGAAGATACGTGAAATTATGTGTGTTGATTATATGTAACTCTCGCAGCTGTGCGCTGCCTAAATTACTCAAAAACAAATTGAGAGAGAAAGGGAATTTTAAACAACGTGTAAGGTAGGAACTCCTGGTCCCCTGGTACAGTATTAAACAACAAAAGGCGAGAGTTACATATAATCATCACACATAATTTCACGTATCTTCTTCTTGCCTAATTCCCAACCCTGGGGGAGAATCAAGGCCTCTCCTATACCTCGGAGGAGGTGGAGGAAATCATGGGCGATCTATCTGTATTCGCGGATGTAAATATAGCACAATACGTCTGAGACACCGAAGTCTACTTAATTAGACATAGGTGTCACACTTTATTTTATTGGGGGTTCAATCACTCGAGAATAAAGTCTTGTTGTGAGTAGTTTTGTTCCCTTTTTAAACCACTTAGTTTTATTAGAACATTGCACATATAAATGAAAGAAAACCCGCTCCACTGTAATCAGGTGTCGCAGCACACCGTGTTGGCATTCGGCCTTCGGGGTGGGACCCCGATGATGAAGCATGTCACCAACTAGGTTGGTGAGTGAGGGGTCTTCAAGAAAGGACATGCCTTGTCTGGCGTTAAAGTTGGGTACACTGTTGCCCTAGTGAGCCGTAAGCTCCAGGTTCAAAGCCTTTCTTTGTTACCAATCCAGGGGGTACTCCTCCTTTTGTTGTTTAATACTGTACCAGGGGACCAGGAGTTCCTACCTTACACATTGTTTAAAATTCCCTTTCTCTCTCAATTTGTTTTTGAGTAATTTAGGCAGCGCACAGCTGCGAGAGTTACATATAATCAACACACATAATTTCACGTATCTTCTTCTTGCCTAATTCCCAACCATGGGCGAGAATCAAGGCCTCTCCTATACCTCGGAGGAGGTGGAGGAAATCATGGGCGATCTATCTGTATTCGCGGATGTGAATATAGCACAAAGCATTTCACAAGCCACGGATTGGGAGAATTTAACAGAACTAAAACGGAGCAGGATCAGAACTATCCTACATGGCACGATCTTAAAACAATATTTGAACAATAATATGGCACCGAAAGGTCTATTGGTAACAAATGCACCCCGCATCTTTCTGGAAGACGTTACCTTCCGCAAAGACTGGGCATCCATAGCATGGCACTGTACACACGATTGGATAGTACTCATACTCAAAACTGCCTTGAGACTATCCGAGAAAATCCAAGTGGAGATCCAAACAGCAGAAGGTCACATAAAGACTACAATATCTGGTTTTAAGAAAAAACTAGACAAATTGAATAGAGAGATTAATGACTATAAGGACAACTTAACACAGCAAAAGGTACAAAAATTTCAGAAGGATCTGAAGAAATTCTCTATGGTCAAAGCCTACCCATACTCGGATCCTGAGTATGTACCTGCTTCAAAACCAGATGAAAACTCGGACGCCTCAAGTAATGCCTCTAGCAAAACTTCCAATGCGAGCAGTAACTCTAGCACGGGAAGCAACAAACAAAGAGGTAGGGGACGGGGAAGGATGCAAGGGCATTGGCCACCTATGAATCAAATGCAAATGCAAGGCACCCAGGCCCTTTTGACTGTCCTCCAAATTTTCCAATGTATGGATGGCAGCCGCCATTCCAACAGCCCTTCTACCCACCCAATACCTTCAGACCGCCTTTTTTAGCAAGGGGCGGAAGGGGAAGGGGCAGAAGGAAAAACAGCAACCAGGGCAACCAAGTGCACTGGGGAACGGGAGGCCAGAATGTGGGTCAGACACGGGCCAAGACCCCACAAGCCGGGCCCAGCAACCAGAGACCCTAGTCACTAACTTGTCCACAAGACCACTCTCGGAGGATGAGGAGCGAGTCTTGAACAAAGGACTAGGTTTTGTACCGACTGCTAACTTGGATAAATTCAGGCTCAATTGCGAACTGTCCACCTTTTTTAGAAAACTCAAACTCAAGGCGTTTTTTGATAAAAAGGGTGAGTCCTCTTTGAATGAAGATCCGAATGAAACCGGCTTACGTCTGAAATCAACATTTATGCCTCCTCCACACACCATACCTGTAGAGGTGACTACATTTGAACAAGCGGTTTCAAATGAGATTGAGACAATTATCCCGAAGAAAACATTTGAGAATCTGACTAGGAGAGAAAGGAGTGCACTGAACCAACTCAGAGACTGTGCAACTATTGTAGTCAAACCCGCCGATAAGGGCGGCGGGATTGTTGTGCAAGCCAAATCCGCATATCAAACTGAATGCGTGAGACTTTTGTCCGATGCAACGAGTTACCGCAGACTACCAACCGACCCTACAGAAGACCTACGAAGCGAGATTAATTCGCTAATAGAACATGGAGAAAGTGAAGGGTACATCTCTAAACAAGAGGCAGACTTTCTATGTAAGAGTGAAGGGAGAGTACCCTATTTTTACACGCTCCCGAAAATTCACAAGAATAAGACACCCCTTCCGGGAAGACCGATAGTCTCTGGCCTAGGGTCTCTTCTGGAACCCCTGTCCCGCTTTTGCGACGTTTTTTTCAAAAAATTGGTCCAAAAAACGGGCACCTATCTTCAGGACACCAAAAGCCTGCTACAAATCCTGAACGATCTCAATATTGAAAACGACACCATTCTAGTGAGTTTCGATATTGAGAGTCTCTATACGAGCATTCCCCAAGATGCGACTCTGGAAGTATTGAAAACAGCTCTTGAGAAAGAGGAATGGACCTCCCGAACTCCTAGGAATTTCATTTTGGAATGTGCGAGGTTGGCCCTCAAAAGAAACTATTTTGAATTTGAGGGTACCCTGTACCTCCAAATTGGGGGGACCTCGATGGGGAGTACCTTTGCCCCGAGCGTGACAGGGCTTTATGTCCATGACTTCGAGGAGAAGTTCATACTCAGTGACAAGAACCCCTACAGCTCAAATATCCTGCTGTGGAAACGATACATCGACGATGTGTTGGCCATTTGGAAGGGATCGGAGGACTCACTAATTTCCTTCTTTAACTGGATGAACACATGTGATGAACACCTGAAATTCACATACGTCAAAGATCGCAAAAGCCTGGTGTTTCTAGATCTCACAATCGAAAAAGAAAATGGTGTGTTTAAAACATTGACACACTATAAACCGACAGCGAAAAACAACTTGCTGCGTTTCGAGAGTTTCCATCCAAGACCGCTACGAGAAAATCTACCCTACGGTCAATACTTACGAATACGTAGAAACTGTAGTGAACTAACTGACTATAAGACACAGGCGAGTGAGCTCACCAAGAAACTCCAGAACAGAGGCTATCCAGAAAGGATTTTACAAAAAAGCCAGAAACGTGCTCGCAACCAGCCCAGGGATGCCCTCCTGGAGAATTCGGTCAAAACCATCGAGTCAGTTCCCCTTACGTGTGTTACCACGTACAACAAGATCTCTAATGATGTGTCTAGAATAATCAACAAACATTGGTCAATTCTGAATTCAGGCAGGATGTCATGGGAAAAGCCTTTGTTTTCCTACAAGAAAGCGAGGAGCATTAAGGATGCGGTAGTGAACACCAGACCCATCCAAAAAACTGCAGACGCTGAGTCTGTCCTAAATGCATGGGGCCTCCCGAAAGTCAC
This sequence comes from Lissotriton helveticus, assembly GCF_964261635.1. Lineage (NCBI taxonomy): Eukaryota > Metazoa > Chordata > Amphibia > Caudata > Salamandridae > Lissotriton > Lissotriton helveticus. The sequence goes on along the minus strand of NC_136059.1, from coordinate 470,436,061 downwards.
AGGCCACTACAAATGTGGCAACTGTAGTGTGTGCCCTTTTACAACCAACACAAAAACACTGCAACTTGAACCAGGCAAGACCTGGGTTATCAGAGTACACACGAATTGCAACAGTGAAAATGTGGTGTATAGGATAACCTGTCCGTGCAACCTCCACTATGTCGGAATGACCAATAGAAAGGTGAAGCTCAGAATCGGTGAACACAGGAGCACCATCAGGTGCAAGAAGTCAACCACGAAGCTCACAGAACACTATCTAACAGCCGGGCATACACCTGACGAGATGGAATGGACAATCATCGAGCAGATCTTTCCAGGCAATAACACCAACCAACGCCTTTTTGAAAAGGAACAGAGATGGGTGTACAGGCTTGGCACCCACAGGACCGGCCTGAATGATAATATTCCATGGAACTCAATCATGGGCTAAAAATGACCATGACAGTATATTAACAATGTTTTTTGATCTCAACCAGAGTCTGCCCTCCCAGTGCTCCATCTCTTAATTTTTAATCTTTAATTCTCAATATAATTCTGTACATCCTCCCAGTGCTCCATTCTTTAATTCTGTATATCCGTGTGATTTCCAGTAAACTGGACGAGATACGGTTATCTGTGTCCATTGCGTTCAATATCAACGAATGGTGCACTTACAGTTTTCACTAAGAGAGAAACACCGGCACCAGCCGCTGTGTTTCCATGGCAACCTCCCAAGCCTCGTTCACTAACCAGGCCCTTGGGATAGGTTGCGCGTCCCACGTGATGATGACTACGCTTACCACGCCCTTTTCAGGAAGTAAAGAATTGTATTTATCCTGACACTGACACGGTTAAGCGGGGACTTCCGCGGGGTGTACCGACAGGAACCAAGTAGGTTTCAAGTCCGATGAGCAGCAGCCACAAGTAAGTCGCAACGGCGTCTTTCGACGGGACATGGTCGAAACTCGGTAACTTACACACCAGCTGATACCGGTTTGTGTACCCATTTTTTTGCCCCTCCAGGTGACGTGTGCTAGACTCTTGGAAACACGGACACCCATGTAGCAGGTTATACCGCTATCCCAGTAAGCTGAATGTTTTTCATATGTCTGGGTGTCTCGGGGCTACAAAGATGTGAATGATCCTCCGACCACGTGGATACACTATTGTAGCAACCTGGGTGTATGTGAGACATGCATTCACCCTTCTGGCTTTTATCAACGCGATCATACTGTGTTCGTTCTCTCCTCCTCCACCACTCTTTTATTTTAATATTTTCACTAAGGAGACTAGCCTGATCATTTCCGGTGCACCTTGGGCACTTAACCGGCGATACAGTGCGTATTACAAATCTGCACCCCCAGCCCGCATTTATTTAGTGCGCTGTAAGGGGTTGTTCCACAGCAACCGACATGGCTCTCCTCCGTGCACCACCACGAGCACAGAATGTGTTATATGTATGAACTATGTCTGTCTGTTTGTCCTTCCCTTGAACCATACCCCCCTTTGTCTTTCTCCCTTTTTACAGGTTTTTCTTCCGGAGTGGGGAGAAGAATATTTTGATAAGGTTCACAATTTTGTGCACCTACATTTTTCACGAGACCGAGGGCAGGGCGCACCTTAGCGTGTGCGTACCACCCAGGTCTCCCTTTCATGGTCCTGACGAAAACCCACAATTACAAGAAGGTTGAAACATGTAGACCTATTTTTTTTAAAAATCACATAGCACACTTCGCTATTTTTAATCACTATACGTCTGAGACACCGAAATCTACTTAATTAGACATAGGTGTCACACTTTATTTTATTGGGGGTTCAATCACTCGAGAATAAAGTCTTGTTGTGAGTAGTTTTGTTCCCTTTTTAAACCACTTAGTTTTATTAGAACATTGCACATATAAATGAAAGAAAACCCGCTCCACTGTAATCAGGTGTCGCAGCACACCCTGTTGGCATTCGGCCTTCGGGGTGGGACCCCGATGATGAAGCATGTCACCAACTAGGTTGGTGAGTGAGGGGTCTTCAAGAAAGGACATGCCTTGTCTGGCGTTAAAGTTGGGTACACTGTTGCCCTAGTGAGCCGTAAGCTCCAGGTTCAAAGCCTTTCTTTGTTACCAATCCAGGGGGTACTCCTCCTTTTGTTGTTTAATACTGTACCAGGGGACCAGGAGTTCCTACCTTACACATTGTTTAAAATTCCCTTTCTCTCTCAATTTGTTTTTGAGTAAAGAGTAGCGACAGTATTAGGGATACGATTACGAACAGAAGGAGAAAAAAGAACAGGAGCGACTACATTAGAAGTGAACGTAGGGACAGCAGAGGTAGCCGGGGCGGCTGAGGTAGCAGGAACAATTGACTGAGGAGGTACAGGCAAAGGAGCATTAGGAATAGGACCAGGTGGTAGGACAAACGCAGGACCAACAACAGGCTGACCAGCAGCCGCTGGAACTACAGGAGGAACTACAGGAGGAACTACAAGAGGAACTACAAGAGGAACTACCGGGGCTGTAGCACCCTGTGCATAAGGAGGTGGTGATTTCATCAAATACGCTAACAGAGGATCCTCCTTCGAGTCCTCTTCTGTCTTATCAAGACTAGTTGGTAATACCGGATAACATTTGTCTATTCTCATGTGATGTAGTCTAGCAGAAACTTCTATTTCTTTTTCTTCTTTATCTCGCTGACATTGTTGTACAACTTGCATTATCGGGACGATACCTTCTTTACGATTCCTTTTAAGCTGTTTGATTTCTTTCTGTTTGGCCTCTTTACGCCACAACCGAAGGGAATCAAACATAGCTGGCCTAGCTTTTTTCTTAAATAATTTAGTTTCTAGATTATCTAAAATCTCCATTTCAAAACTTCCGTGTGGTGGCCAACTAAGGACACCATCCTTTCTCGTATAACGGACCCAATAGTCACTATATATAATGGGGCCCACACCATGTCGACTATAGAGCTCATATATCGGAGTTCCAACTGGAGGTATCGGACACGAGTCCTCCAACCGGGAGTCCTTGTTGCAACATTTGAAGAAACCAATGAAACCACTACGGCTAGGCATCATGCACACTAACCAAGTATCAAACTTCAAGGGTTACCAAAGTACTAAATCTTCGTGAAAGACAAAACCCTCGGTTTTTGGCAATTGCAACTGTCAAATAACAACTAAAGACCAACAACTAAGCACCACAAATGCAATGGAACTGTTGGACTTTGGCCCTTAGGGCAGGTTCACCCCTAGACTTTTTGCTTGAAATGGTGACCTGGAGATGGTGATTTTTGGATTCTGCGCACTTTCACTGTGTCCCAGTGGAAAGTACGTGCGCACTCTGAGTGCATGTGCTGAGCTAGGCCTGCCCGCCCATAGGAATGCATGGGGAATGTATGTGTTCCCTGGTAGTTCCTGATGCGTGGGGTGTACAGGCTTGAGTCTGGTATGTGTGAACTCGTGAGAGTGAATGCTGCGAGATGGTGTATCCAGCATGTATGTGTCTAGTAGTGAAGCGCCATTTCTAGACATGGCTGTACGTGTGCTGTGAGGGTGCTGGCGTGTGATTGGCTGGAGCTGGCTGGCATGCCAGGCTCCAGGAAGTCTGGATGGGTCTGCCCGGTGGTGAGTGGGAGATTAGCATGAGTGATGTGTGGGAGGAGTGTACCTGTGTCCTGGATGGGCTGGGTTTTCCCCCACACAATGCTGGCTCCGCCCCCCTGTGGTGTGTCTAATGACCCAAGCCCTGCCAGTGAATAGAGAGGGTGGTTGAGGTAAACAGAGTACTCAAGAACCAGCTGCGACTGGTTCCGCCCCCACTCTGCACCCTTGAACAAAGGAATGCACTGTATAAAAATGGGGCTGTGTCCCCACTGATGTGGTTCTCTTCTAGGATCCTGAGGGGGCTGCTGCTGCTGTCGCTGGGCCAGAGGACCGCCACTTGGGCTGTCTCCCTGCCTGGAGACCCAGTGAGCTGGCTCTTGGCCCAGCCTTGCCCCCCTGCCTGCCTACAAGGACTTTGACTGGGCTTGTTGGCCCCTAGCGCCTGGAAGCGCTTTGGATTGCCTTTTGGCGCTTGAGAGCGCTTTGTTTTGCTTCAGCGCTTAAGAGCGCTTTATTTTACTTGCAGTGCTCGGGGAGCCCTTTGTCTGCCTAGAGCGCCTGGGAGCGCTTTGTTTTCCGGGCACGGCTGCCCACGCCGTGTTCTGCCGTGTGCCAGCCTCATACTTTTGCTGAGGAGCACCGTGCCGCCATTCCAGAGCACGTCCCGGAGCCAGGGGGCCTGTCCCCAGGACCGCGCTGCCATTGGCGGCCCCAGGGAAGAATAGCCGCGCTGTGATTGGTCCCTGGCGCAGGGATTCCCCTGCATCATTCTTGGGCCGCGCTGGGATTGGCCAAGCCCTGAGGGCTTCCCCGCGCTCACCCAGGAAACCGGCCGGCCCCGCAGAGAGTGAGGGAGGCGTGCGCAGAGCCCCGCGGCCCCGGAGAAGAGCTGCAGACCGAGGAGCCTCACCGGGAGCAAAGAGGAGTGCTGCGGAGAGAGCCCCGAGGAGCGGGAGCTCTCGTGTAGCCCCCGCCAGCCAAACCCGGTGAGTGTTTCCAGGTGGGGGGGAGAGAGAGCTCCGGACCTTGCCACAGTGTCACCGAGCGGCCCCCCCTGGTCAGCAGGGCCGCTCCAAAGAAGGGGGCATTGTTTGTTTTGAGCCCTGAAGGCTCCACCAGTGGCAGCATTTTTACAGAGAGCCTAGCGAGGCTCAGAGGGGCCAGTGTGTATCAGAGCCACGAGGGCTCCAGGCGGCATTCCTCTGTTTTGTGAGCCTGAAAGGCTCGTGGGGGCATCAGTTGTTTTGAAGAGCCCAGAGAGGCTCTTGAGTCCCACATTGTTGTATTAAGGAGCCCAGAGAGGCTCAGGGGCAGCCCATTTGTTCTTAGAGCCCAATGAGGCTCTGGAGGGCCACAGTCATTTCTTAGGGCCCGGAGAGAGGCTCCAGGCGCCAAAGTTGTGTTGAAGAGCCCAGAGAGGCTCCCCCATTGGCCCCACTGTTGTTCTTGAGCCCTGGCAGGTTCAAACATTGTTGCACCAGTTGCCCAGCACTTTGTGGGCAACTGCTACGTTTAGGCCCCCCCTGACATGGGACACAGGGCGTCCTAGCCCCAGAGAGGCCAGTTGGCCTAGGGACAGTCACAGGTGGTGACTTACGTAGGTTTGGCGCAACTGTACTCTTTCTGCACCTCTGAATGTGTTTTTATGCGTCATGTGCCTTACACCTCTGAATGAATGTTATGCTTTGCATCATGTGTTATGTGCTTCCACCCCTACAGGTACTGTGATACATAGGTGGTTGTTTTCTCCCTAGTACAGGTGGTGCTAGTGAGGTCCTGGTTACCAGTGATTACTGGTTGTGTTACATTCTTGTGCTAAAGTAATGTTACATTCAAAGTGCTATTTTTGAAAGTGCTACTTCTGATTCCTGACAGTGGTCCAGGTGGCCCTGTCTTGTACATATCCCCTGTAAATTCTGCCCGTGCCTCTGGCACATTGTAAAGTGTGTGTTTTATCTAATGTGTTTTGGTGTAATACAAAGGCTATTTTTATATAACCTTGTGTGGAGTTTCCTTTGTGGTGGGCCTGGGTGTTGTTGCTGGGGTGCGTGCGCAAATACTTAACTTACATCGCCTCCAAGTTTAGCCTTGCTGCTCGCGCCACGTTACCTAGAGGGTGAGTAGGGGTTATCTTGGCGTGTAACTCCCTTGCCCTGACTTGGGTGTGGTGCTCTCTGACTGACTTTGGCGAAAGCCCTGGCCAGCCGGGGATCCCATTTCCAACATTGGCGGCAAGCGGTGGGATAAGGATTTGTGTTTGCCTTGTACCTTAGTAGCAGCTGGCTGCACCACAAAACTCTGCATTTTAGATGACCACATTTTAGGGGATTGTTTTTGAAATTCCATTGTTTCTTCTCCTGAAGAGTGTCATTTGATTGTGTTCAGTACATTTGTCCCCCGCCCTGCTTCCAGAGTTTGGTACCTGTGTCGCTTTTGGTCAGGTTGAGAAGTCAGGGGTGGTAGAAACTGCCTTACCGATCCGAGGGGAGGGTGTGTGTGGATGAATGGTGTGTTTTCCTGGACGCATGAGTATGAGTTCTCTTTGATAAGGAGATTGTTGAAGTTTTGGAATTGTGTACTCTTACTTCAGATTGTTAAGTCCCCTGTGTTGCACGTGTCTGTAAGCATCTTGCCAAGATGGAGTCTGCTTTTAATGTCTGGGGTCTGTTTTTGCATGAACTGAGAGAGTTTTGCGAGGAGAGAGACATTGCAGTGAATGAGTCAGACACCCAGTCCCAACTTAGGGGTAACCTAATCCAATGGCAGAAGGAGGACTGGGAGCGTGAGCACAGTGCGGAGAGGGCCCGGGTCTCACACCATGAGGGTGGTGGGTCAGAGGGGAGCCCTGAAGAGTCTGAGGAGGAGGAAGAAAATGATAGCACAGGGACGCCAGCAGATAGTGAGGACCCCATAGATAGGGAGTCCCTTGCTGGGTACAGCGTAGGAGGCAGCGCCTCATCCCTTTCCCTGTCCCCAGAGGAGCTGGAAGATAGGAGGAGAGAAAGGGAGCACCAGCTGGCTTTAGAGAAGCTCAGGTTGGAGCATGCCCAGGCTATGGCACAGCTGGGCGTTAGAAAGCAACAGCTGGAGGTTAAGAAGCAACAGCTAGAGACCGAGAGGGTCTTAGCGCAGGAAAGGATAGAGGAGGCTGAGAGGGCCGCCACCAGAGGCAAAGTAGCTCTGGAGGGTAGACTATCCCCTGCGCGCAGTGTTGAGTTTCTGGATCCCCCAGGGAGGGTTGAGTCCAGTGGTGGCAGCTATTTAGATTTCAGTGTAGGAAATCCCAGTCCCAGTTCCCCCAGTCTGGAACCTGTTTCCCAAGAGGAGGAGAACAGGTTGAAGTTCAGGAACCATAGGAAACCGCCTCACCAGAAGTGGGGGTATTTTGTGGATGACTGTTCTGATGCAATGGAGGATTGGCTGGTGGCTAACCCGGACGATGAGAGGGACGGAGTAGTGAATATGTTCCTCAAAGAGCAGTTGCTCAGTGTTATGTGTCCAGAGTTGCGCCAGCACCTGCTGAAGTTGAAATGTTTTTGTCCTTGGGACCTTGCAGAGGAAGCAGACCGCTGGGAAGGTACCAGGGGTTCTGTAGAGTCATTAGGGAGTGACTCCAAAAGTAGTGGGTCAGGGATCTTCCCGCCCAGCGTGGTGGAAGAGGCTCAGTGTAGCCCAGCTAGGTCCCTGGTTAGTGAGAAGGGTGTAGGGCTGACTGCCTGGCTCAGTGGAGCAGGAGTCAGTGGGTGGCTGAGAGCCCCCGGAGGCCCGAAGCCCTGTCTCAGAACCTGGGTGGTTTCTTGAGGGAACACCAGGTTGGGGACCTAGGCTGTCCTGTTAACCCAGTTGAGGAGGATCTCCTAGTGAGTAGAGGACCTGGAGCGTCTGTAACCAGAGCTCCTGTGGTTCTAAAGTCTGGCAGTACCGCTCCGGTAGGGAGGGTACAGGAGTCCAGAGTGAGGAGTGATTGGGGGAGTTCCCCAGTGGAAGGACCAGTGGGTCAGGGACTACCCAGTTGGGCTAGGTTCCCGTGTAGTGACCCGGGTGGCGCCACTTCTGGTCTGGGGGATCGTCACGCACTGTCAGGTGGACAGAGGGCGGGAGATCTGCGCCAGACAGACAATCACACAACAGATGTGACATTTGTTAGCCTCAGGGGGATTGCGTGTAAGTCCCCAGAAGTCCTGGAGTGCCAGGCAATTGTTCCACCGAAGGTTTTAGACCAGAGGTTGGAAGGCCAGGTTCAGGGTCAGCCTGACCTGAAGGGTAGGACGACTGTAACCAGTGTCCTGACCGGTTCTTCTTCCAGAGGAACTTCTCCAGGTGGGAGAGGGCAGACCTCTGGAAGGGGGTGCAGAGGGTGGGAGAGCCCACCTCTGACCACGGTGCAACCTGAGTGGATAAGCCCTGGGTTGGAATGGCGTTCTAGATGTACCCCTCGCCGGAGGAGGAGGAACCCTAGGAGAAGAGGTAAGGGGAGGAGAGCCTTCCCTGAGACTCCTGGTCCGCCTGAGGTTGTAGGCCCTAGGCTGGAGAACCAGTGGCAGTCTAGTCCTGTCTTGCAGACAGGAAGAGTGGAGAATGGCTCCTATGTGCCAGGGGTTACTACCCCCCGCTCTGCGAATTGGCATGGACCAGTGGCACCTGGGTGGCCCAGGGCCTGGTCCTGGCCGCGGACAACTTGGGAGTACCAGTGGGGTAGCCCAGTTGTTCCAGACAGTGTGTTTAGAAGGAATCCCATGGGTTCACCGTGGCGTAGAACAGGAGGGTGTCCCTGCAGTTGCGGGCCTGCGTCCGTGTTCTATCGCCCCAAGCAGGGAAGTCCATCACGGTGGTGATTGGTCTCCCCTGCGTTTTGGCTGGAAGGGGGTTATGTTGGACTTTGGCCCTTAGGGCAGGTTCACCCCTAGACGTTTTGCTTGAAATGGTGACCTGGAGATGGTGATTTTTGGATTCTGCGCACTTTCACTGTGTCCCAGTGGAAAGTGCGTGCGCACTCTGAGTGCATGTGCTGAGCTAGGCCTGCCCGCCCATAGGAATGCATGGGGAATGTATGTGTCCCTGGTAGTTCCTGATGCGTGGGGTGTACAGGCTTGAGTCTGGTATGTGTGAACTCGTGAGAGTGAATGCTGCGAGATGGTGTATGCAGCATGTATGTGTCTAGTAGCGAAGCGCCATTTCTAGACATGGCTGTACGTGTGCTGTGAGGGTGCTGGCGTGTGATTGGCTGGAGCTGGCTGGCATGCCAGGCTCCAGGAAGTCTGGATGGGTCTGCCCGGTGGTGAGTGGGAGATTAGCATGAGTGATGTGTGGGAGGAGTGTACCTGTGTCCTGGATGGGCTGGGTTTTCCCCCACACAATGCTGGCTCCGCCCCCCTGTGGTGTGTCTAATGACCCAAGCCCTGCCAGTGAATAGAGAGGGTGGTTGAGGTAAACAGAGTACTCAAGAACCAGCTGCGACTGGTTCCGCCCCCACTCTGCACCCTTGAACAAAGGAATGCACTGTATAAAAATGGGGCTGTGTCCCCACTGATGTGGTTCTCTTCTAGGATCCTGAGGGGGCTGCTGCTGCTGTCGCTGGGCCAGAGGACCGCCACTTGGGCTGTCTCCCTGCCTGGAGACCCAGTGAGCTGGCTCTGGGCCCAGCCTTGCCCCCCTGCCTGCCTACAAGGACTTTGACTGGGCTTGTTGGCCCCTAGCGCCTGGAAGCGCTTTGGATTGCCTTTTGGCGCTTGAGAGCGCTTTGTTTTGCTTCAGCGCTTAAGAGCGCTTTATTTTACTTGCAGTGCTCGGGGAGCCCTTTGTCTGCCTAGAGCGCCTGGGAGCGCTTTGTTTTCCGGGCACGGCTGCCCACGCCGTGTTCTGCCGTGTGCCAGCCTCGTACTTTTGCTGAGGAGCACCGTGCCGCCATTCCAGAGCACGTCCCGGAGCCAGGGGGCCTGTCCCCAGGACCGCGCTGCCATTGGCGGCCCCAGGGAAGAATAGCCGCGCTGTGATTGGTCCCCGGCGCAGGGATTCCCCTGCATCATTCTTGGGCCGCGCTGGTATTGGCCAAGCCCTGAGGGCTTCCCCGCGCTCACCCAGGAAACCGGCCGGCCCCGCAGAGAGTGAGGGAGGCGTGCGCAGAGCCCCGCGGCCCCGGAGAAGAGCTGCAGACCCGAGGAGCCTCACCGGGAGCAAAGAGGAGTGCTGCGGAGAGAGCCCCGAGGAGCGGGAGCTCTCGTGTAGCCCCCGCCAGCCAAGCCCGGTGAGTGTTTCCAGGTGGGGGGGAGAGAGATCTCCGGACCTTGCCACAGTGTCACCGAGCGGCCCCCCCTGGTCAGCAGGGCCGCTCCAAAGAAGGGGGCATTGTTTGTTTTGAGCCCTGAAGGCTCCACCAGTGGCAGCATTCTTACAGAGAGCCTAGCGAGGCTCAGAGGGGCCAGTGTGTATCAGAGCCACGAGGGCTCCAGGCGGCATTCCTCTGTTTTGTGAGCCTGAAAGGCTCGTGGGGGCATCAGTTGTTTTGAAGAGCCCAGAGAGGCTCTTGAGTCCCACATTGTTGTATTAAGGAGCCCAGAGAGGCTCAGGGGCAGCCCATTTGTTCTTAGAGTCCAGTGAGGCTCTGGAGGGCCACAGTCATTTCTTAGGGCCCGGAGAGAGGCTCCAGGCGCCAAAGTTGTGTTGAAGAGCCCAGAGAGGCTCCCCCATTGGCCCCACTGTTGTTCTTGAGCCCTGGCAGGTTCAAACATTGTTGCACCAGTTGCCCAGCACTTTGTGGGCAACTGCTACGTTTAGGCCCCCCCTGACATTGGACACAGGGCGTCCTAGCCCCAGAGAGGCCAGTTGGCCTAGGGACAGTCACAGGTGGTGACTTACGTGAGTTTGGCACAACTGTACTCTTTCTGCACCTCTGAATGTGTTTTTATGCGTCATGTGCCTTACACCTCTGAATGAATGTTATGCTTTGCATCATGTGTTATGTGCTTCCACCCCTACAGGTACTGTGATACATAGGTGGTTGTTTTCTCCCTAGTACAGGTGGTGCTAGTGAGGTCCTGGTTACCAGTGATTACTGGTTGTGTTACATTCTTGTGCTAAAGTAATGTTACATTCAAAGTGCTATTTTTGAAAGTGCTACTTCTGATTCCTGACAGTGGTCCAGGTGGCCCTGTCTTGTACATATCCCCTGTAAATTCTGCCCGTGCCTCTGGCACATTGTAAAGTGTGTGTTTTATCTAATGTGTTTTGGTGTAATACAAAGGCTATTTTTATATAACCTTGTGTGGAGTTTCCTTTGTGGTGGGCCTGGGTGTTGTTGATGGGGTGCGTGCGCAAATACTTAACTTACATCGCCTCCAAGTTTAGCCTTGCTGCTCGCGCCACGTTACCTAGAGGGTGAGTAGGGGTTATCTTGGCGTGTAACTCCCTTGCCCTGACTTGGGAGTGGTGGTCTCTGACTGACTTTGGCGAAAGCCCTGGCCAGCCGGGGATCCCATTTCCAACAGGAACCATGCAAACAACTAAGCACCAACAACTAAGGACTGGGAGCAACCCACAAATACTTAACTGAGAGCTCGATGTCGTCACCAGGAAGGCCCGTCTATCGTCTCGCCATACAAAGGACTACGCCAGGCACCAAAATAGGTCGACAGTCAGAGCATCGATCCGTTGCAGCCGTCAGGGGGCGGGAATCTTCGCGGGAAAAATCTTCTGACCACTTATTTCGACAACAGGGTCGATGAAGCGGGGTGCACCTTTTCCTCGGAGATTTCACACGAAGTTCCTCGCAATCGTCAGGATTTGGACCGGTACCGCTGATGTCGCCCCACGTTGGGCGCCAATCTGAAGGACTGGAATTTTTAAGATCCAGCGGTGCCAGGGAACAACACCTGAAACCTTCGTAGGATACCTGTTCGGCGCACAAGTGACAGAGACACGGGACACTTCCTTCGGCATCAAAGATCAGCGTTTATTACTGCAGGGATGCAAAAGTCATAGGAAGTACAACAGAGTGTAGGTTCCAAGAGCCTGCTTCAAATTGTAAATGTGGATCGCTCCTTTTATACACGTTTTCAGCAATCAATAACGTAACAAACAAAAGGTTACAACTCAGTTCCCACAATAAACTTAAAAGGGCTTCATTCATGGTGTCGAAAACCCGGAACATAATCACAGTAACATTTGTCGGTTCCCAACTGTAAAAGCACATTATCCTGCTGTTATGCACATTCCACTCTAGTTGTAAAAGGACGAGAGCAAGAGACAGGAACAGGTGCAAGGAAGTCAGACAGCAGAAGGAGAAGGAGTGTGGAGGTAATATCGGAAGCGCAATCCCAGGATCAAAGGATTCGAGCCGAGCGCATGCAAGGCTGAAACAATAGGCCAACGTGGGAAGATTACCCAGCTGCGGAGCCATCTGTCTCTGCCGTGTCATCCCCCAGTCTTGGGAATCACAGGGTCATGAGGCGGACATTTGCCTGTTCGCTGACTACGTGAGGGCAAGAAACAAAATGGATGCCGTATCTAAAATGGAACCCGAGGGTAAAAATGAAGAAACCTGTAAATAAGACGAACCCTTCTAAGTAGCGTATCGAAAATGCGTACACCTATTAATCTCATCATTTACGGTTCATAGATACCACCCTCGCTAGCATCGTAACGGAGCTCATTGCTCCTCACTGGTGAGAGGTTTTTCTTCTGCTCTGTTTTCACTTTATTGCTGTTTGTATGCTGCATAAATACTTTACACATTGCGTCTAAGTTAAACCTGACTGCTTTTGTGCCAAGCTACCAGAGGTTTAAGTGCAGGTTAATTTAGTGACTTTTTGTGGTTCACACTGACAAGAATTGTGGCTGTTGCTTGGGTAGTGTTCACTCCTATCAACCAACAACCCAATTACTCACACGACCAAACAAATCAAATAACACAGACAGCTTTAGTAGTTATTAATGCAATCTTATTAATCCAAAAACCATCCACAATTAATTTTCAACATTCATAACTATGAACAAAAATTATATGCTTAAATCTGCTAGCTAAAGCCCAGACTATCTCTGCACAGCCTTGTTCAACAACAACAACAATAAAGGAAAACATGTCCTCATTCAGTAAGGAGATAATGAAAATTGTCAAGACCTAATTTCTCAAAAGACTAGTGCTGGAATGTCTTATAACAGTCTATTGTTATCCCTACTAAAAAAACAAACCCATAGTCCCAGCAATCTTCAGATCCAATTCAAACGTCTCTTTTATCAGAAAAATCACGGTGCATCATTTGCAATAGTCAATGGAGTACATAAAATTTGCATGACAGACAATCAGGTTGTAGACCAGGAAGAGGAATGAGACTGCAATTGTGTGTATTGGAGAAGAAGTGATCGCCTCATTTGAGATTAAATATATCCGATGAAGAGGAAATATATTGCTATCCGGCTGATTCACCGCACCACTCTGCTGTAGCAACTGGATAATTGGGGTGAGATCATTGGAACAGCCCTTGAAAACGGTACAATCATTTTTATCAAACGTAAGTAAACATATTTCAAAGGGGTTTAGCTTGTCATCAGTGAAATATATATCATGCTGGGCCCCACATGAATCCCCTCTGTCACTTTTAGTCATTAATATTTTTTTGCTGGAATCCTGAATGGCGGTGATCAAGCAGATTTCAGTCTGCTGTTCCTCTGGAGTTGAGAGCCACACCATCAATCGCTTAGGTAGCATAGAACCTAGGGTTAAGTTTGACATAAAGGTAGTAAAAACACCAATTTCAACATCTTGCTCTTGAGTGGGATCTTGTGACTGCTGCAGTCACTTCACCACAGTGAACTGACATGGGCAATGGCACTACAGAGATTTAGCTACTGCAGCTTTGTCTAAGTGGGTACCCATCAGCGAAGATCTCGCTACATCTATAAAATGAAGCATTAATGCTGCTTAAATCTGAAGAAATCAGGCAACATCCTATCAGCCCTCATAGAACCTCACAGGCTCCTAGTCAGACAGAACATAACCTTCAAACTTAACTAAACAATCTACAAGGCATCGAAAGGTCATGGCCACCAAAAATTTCTGTCCCTACTATGACCAGAGCTCTTGCAAGTCACACAAGCCAGATTTAATTGCAAAAACACAGGGAAAGGTCAATCCGGGTGCTGGTACTGATCTTTGAAATGCACAGAGAAAAGATCTTACAAGACAATCTGCTGCATTCAAGAAAAATACTGAGGAATATTTACAAGGCCCCTGCACCACCGTGGCATCCCTTTTTGTGACACTCCGGCGGTGCGGCATCCTGCTCCATATTTACAAGGCAGCCCTAGGCCACTTTGTGTGGCTTGATGCTTCTTTGTAAATATCATTCCCTTTGATGCTATTTTCTGCGCTAAAGGGGCGTGCAATAGGTGTTGCCTTGGGCGTTCCCAGCAACACCCATGGATTTTTGACACTGCCCCCGATTTACAAGGAATAGTAACTCTGAGGCAGCACCAAAAATACTTTTATTTCTCCTCGTTTTTTGCTCTTTCTATGTGTGCTGAAGTCTGCAGCACGCATTGAAGGACCAAAACACAGTAAATGATTGTTTTTGCCCAGGAAGGTGTCCCTTCCTGCACAAACACAATGATCCCTGCAACGCAGGCACCCTTACACCATGACACAAGGGTGCCTACGTTGGCACATGATAACCCGTTGTTCACCAGTGAAAGGGAAATGGACAGGAATGTGCCATATCTTATACATACGGCACATTCCTGACCTTTTCTTTTGAGGCAGAGCAGCGCAGCAAGATTTCCTGCAGTGCTGCCCTGTAGCAAAACCTCTAAATGAGGCCTGGGCGCCTGACTATTCAAAGAGGCTTTATCTCCCACCCTACCCACAAAGCTCCTAGGACTAACCCTGCAGCCCCTACCTAGGGTCAGGGCCCTGAAGAGGATAACATAATCACAGATATCGCCTGTTAACTGCCTGTATGGGAAACAAGGACATACTAGAGGCAAAGTGCACCCTCTGCTGAAGGACAAGACATGGAGTCCCAAGAACGTCACACCAGTGCTAACAAAGCACTTAAAATAATATTGTTCGGAAGAATGTTGCATATCTAGGCTGCGAAGCCCCGTTTTCCTCCGTATTTTCTATTTCCTACAGGTTCTTGGAATTAAAAGCAGCCCACTGCTGACTGATCATAAGGGGGTGCACAGAGGTAATGCTGGATTCTGCTTTGTTAGGATATTTGGCCCATGGAACTCTTGCTGTGCTGTACACGTGGCTGACACTGGCTTAGCCACTGTGAGTTCCTCTGTTCCACAGGCAGTGTCCATAGATAGTTAGGAGTCCCCACAGATACTATTTTCATAATACAAAAGTAGCAAGGCCACTGTGATTTCAGCACATACAAGAACATCAAAAAGATGCAGAAACATTTAAGCTTATTAAATTGAAATAAATCTTTCATTACAACAGCTGACATCTGAAAAAACATGGCAGGTATCTGAGGTGGAAGGCAGGCAGTCTGGGTCAGGCATCTTGAAGGGCCTTGGGCTAGGTATCATGGATTATGCGTGTTTTGCAAGGTATGGAAGACTGCATGGACCTGAGCTTGCTTCGGGGAATGTTTGGTTGTCTTCTCAGGGGAATCTACAGTAAAAACCAGCCCAGCAGACCCTAAAACAGGCCCACAAGCAGCCGAAAAACTGTCATTTTGGCCTGTCACACCAGCCCTTCCAGCACTGCATCCTGATTGCCCTATAGGCCGGTCCGACCCTGATGATACAGCAATGCTCACAAGTGCCCACGCTCTGCATCAGGAGAGTGAACGTTTGGATTTATGAAAAGAAGGTTTTCTTTCTACATAAGAGTGGTGGGCACTGCAATATAACCCCGACATATGCTAATTCATAGCTACTTGTGCTACGTTGCATAATATAGCAATTAGAAAGGGACTTCCCACTATTGGCTGAATTTGTATTCTGACACTAAAGAGGCCACTCCCATCTACAGCAGGATGCTTCGAAAGATGCCGAAGAAAGAGGACCATGAGCAGGCATAAGCACTCATTAGATCTAAGATAAGTTATTGAAAGAAAAGTTTGCATAAAGGACAAGATGACTGTTTTGCTGTTACAGAAATATAATTAACATTTAACCGTTATTTGAGGCTTTTGATTAATATCAATGTTTTCTCAAATTTCTGAAAAGTTACCAATGCATTAATAATCTTGACACAGATTAAATTTAAAACCTGTTACAAAGGCCACACTCATGCTTACATATTTGCCTAATGCTTCCTTCTCGTTCCCTTCATTTCCCTTTCTGTGGTTGTAGTATAAGTAGATGTAGAGGCATCACCACCTGCAGCTAGTCTACGAGTGTGAAGCACACTCACGCCCTTAGTAACGGAGACGCTGCTGAGACTGCCCAGCGGTGTAGCAAGGGGGCGGTCTGGGTCAGGATCGGCAGCACCCCCTTATTTTTACCTGCGGTTGTCGCGGGGCAGCAAACGCAGCGACTGTCACGGGTGGCAAAAGGTGTAGCTACGTCACTGAGACTGCCTCTTCAATTTCACCATCAACTAATTCCCCAGAAGCAGCAGTGCTCTGGTTACCTGCACAAGGCCACGTGCAGCCTCCCCACCTTAGTGGCTCATCTCCACTTGCACGTTTACCGTGCACGTTGATAAAGTGGCAGCAGCTTGTGCCAGAAGGTTCATTGACTTAGTGAAACCAACAATGTGTGAGATATATTGGCGATGCCTGTTCCTATGTGAGACAGCTTCCTGTTGCAAAACAGAACATACGTTGGTTGCTACCTCTGGCCAAGGACCACGTTTATCACAATCTGGATTTGTGAGAACGTCTAAACCCTCTTTGATGGAATTGATGTTTCTGTTAATTCACACTAATTCTTTATTGACAAATTTTGTTTTTGTTATGCAAGTGTTGCACTCCTAGCATGCAGACCTCTAAACCTCCAAACAAATCTCAGGATTCTCCCCTATCATTCGATGCTACATGAGTTGAATTTAAAATACTGCAATGCTGTCGTAAAAGGTTTCTTCACATTCGTCTTTGCCTTAAAGCAGGTTGTTCCCATGGTGTTGAGGGTTCCACTGTGTCTTCTGCAAATTCTGTCAGTGCGGACACTGTTGGTGTGCGTCTTGAAGGCATAGATCGTGACATAGTGGGTGGAGGCTCCTTATACTTCCATGTCAGATTGAGTGTCTGGAGGTGCCTTCGCTTCTTACTCTTACCTTCTCTGTGATAGTACATATGTGCTACATTTAAATTTATGTTACTGTGCTGATATTTAAAAAAATAGGTTTTTTTTAAATTTCAAAGGATATATTGCACTTCAAATTCCTACTAACTCACACAACTACAAAATAGCTTTTTTCACCATTATTGAAGTATATATCATTGTTTCAAAAGTGTGAATGCATATGTATTGGGGCACATTAATGTATGTACTACATCTCACATAATTTCTTTTTTTTTTTTTTTTTTTTTGCTTTGGGCCACATTTTTTTTTTTTTTTGTGTGAAAAAGACCTTTATTGTCCAACATACAGTGTACACAGCATCATAGCTTACAACCCAGCCGGGCCAGCTGCAGATAATGAACTTTGTGGTATATAAGGTAAATGAACACAGCTGCAAGTCCGGCAACCCTGGGGTCCGGCAGCGTATATCAGTACATCACATTACACCATAGCTTGTATACATTCAGAGTCTAGTAAGTGTGTGGTCAATGGGTTTTTTCTGTATGGAGTCAGTGGCTCGAAGTGGCTGTGCCGCATCTACCCTCATCAGTGGCTGTGGTGACAGCCGTGCCCGTCTCGTCCAATATGCAGCATTGGAGAGTGCTGCTGCGTGGGTCGACATTCAGACGGGCTTGGTGTCATGTGAGGGAGCGTTGAGGGCGTTCAGCGACGAAGTGCATTTGGGGCGTGTAACCTCCTTGTGTATCCATTTCAACGGAAAGAGTTGTCCTGCACCTCAGTGCCCAGGCGAGGTGTCCATGCTTCGGCTGTCACACCCGAGGGCGTCCTGTGGCACCAAAATGGTGTAAAGCATGAAGTTGTATGTGTACGGACATGGTCTAAGGGAATATGAAACCAAATCAACAACGAACTACAGAACAGGCACATGGGTTTCACAGGAGATAGGTAGGGGCAGGGATATATAGAGTTCGCCAGTGCGTCGAAAGGGTGGAAGTCTGAATCAGCGTGTCAGTCGTGTCTCGCGGGGTAGGCAGGCGGGGGGGTCGGGGCTCGGGAAAGTGCAGGTCGTCTGTGCAGCGGGGCCATTAGGGGGGGGTCCCACGAGTAGCTGGTGGGTGTGGTAGTCCGGTGTGGGGCTCGGGCTCCCGTCGCCGTGTCACATGTGACGGTGCGTTTCCGGGATTGGGGCAAGTAATCGTCAGTGTGAGACATGAGAGTACTAGCCAGACAGTGTGCTGAGTCTGACGGCGATGGGAAGTCGTGTGGTGCCTCATGCGTGTTCATTACGGTGTCGTATCAGGGAGTGGGGGTGGCAGTACATGTTCCTTCACGTGATTCCCTGTTCCGTACATTTCTGTAGGAAGGAGTGCAGTATGTCTTCCCATTGTTGTGCAATGGGGAACTTTCTGAGCCCTGCTGTCTCTTCCCGCCGCAGGACAGAGCTTTCAGCCCGTGCCCAGTTTGTCAGCGACAGACACCAGTGTCTGTGGAGGTGGGGGGGTGTGACTGCCTTCCATCTCTTGGTAAGTAGTCTTTTGGCTGTGATAAGTCCGAGATCCCAGTATCTAGTCTGGACTTTATTTAGGTGCGTGCGCTTATACAAACCCAATATACAGGCTTCCCACATGCTCGGTACTTGTTCCCTAGTGCAATGTCGGAGTATCATGGTCACTCCGTCCCAGTACTGCCGGAGGGCGGGACAGAGCCAGAGCATGTGAAGGAGATCCGCGCCTATGAGAGAGCAGCGGCCGCAGGCAGTGTCTGTTACTGAAAAGTATTTATTGATCTTGTCAGGGGTGAGGTATGCGTGGTGTAGTATATAAAATTGTATAATTTTAAAGCGAGGGCTGCGGGGGTTGTTCACTGGGCCAGCCAGGATCATAGCCCACTCTTTGTCCGTCCAGTCCCGCCCTCTGTCTGTCGCCCATTTTTCCCTTAGGTGTACAGTCGCCGGGTGTGTATGTAGGAGGAGTGCTTGTGTCAACCAAAGAATAATGTGAGTGCCATTGCTCATGACATGCAAGTACTGTATGAAGTGGTGTGTCGGTGGCTCATTAGACATGTCCCCCCAAGCGGTGGTCAACGTGTGGAGAAGTGTGGCTCAGGGGTTAGAGGCAGCAGACCCGGAAGCTGAGATCGGTCCTGGACCAGGGTTCAATTCCCCGCCTCGGCGGGTCCTGGACTAAAAATTCCACGGACTCGATAATTCTCGCCCCGGTGCCTCCTCGACTCACGGGTTCACACTCTGCGACTCTGGGCAATAGCTTGCTTAATCTCCACAACGGCCCCTCGCGGCGGGATGCCTGACTTTCACCTTGTGGATACCCTGCTATCTCACAGGGGAATACCAGGACGGGTTCCCTAAGCAAGCGCCGGGAAACCCTTTGTGGTAGCTGCGCGCTATATAAGCTCAACTACATTTACATTTACTACAACGAGAGACGCGTGTGTTGGGAACTGACCAGCTGGGAGGGATGCATCCACTACAAGGGCTGCAAAGGGCAGGAGGGTGCCGTCGGAGTAAAGGTCGCCCATCGTTTCCACCTCTGCGGTGATCCAGCTATCTAACCGTGCAGCAGTCAGGGTCCCTGCCGTCGTCGGGGTGCCTAACAGCGGCAATATCGGTGCATATGGTGTCGTCGCTCGTGTTAGACGCAAGCAGCGGAGGAAGTATCTGCGCGCCACTGCGAGTAGTAGTTGCGGTGGTCGGGGAGTCCGAGTCAGCGGATGGAACAGTACTTGAATCTGGAACAGAGACCAATTGGTGGTATCCGTAGCCGTGTCGCTCAGGTTCTTACCACCCAGCCAGCAGGACACCCACTGCATTTGTGCTGCTAGATAATATAACTCCATGTTTGGAACTGCTAACCCGCCCTCTGCAGTGGGCATGTAGAGTTTCGTCAATGCGACCCGAGGCCGGCCTTTGTTCCAAATCAGGTTTCGGAGCAGGACCTCGAGGTCTCTGAACACCCGGGTAGGTACATATGTTGGTATGTTCGCAAAATAGTATAACAGCCGTGGTAGCACTATCATTTTGGCTAAGGCTATGCGACTAGGGACATTGAGCGGCAGTGTGTTCGAGAACCCCACCTGTGCTCTAGTAGAGGCGATCGCCCTCATCAGATTGCCTTCCAAGATGTCCATTGGGTCTCGGTAGATGTGTATCCCAAGGTATCTGAACGTGCTGGGGTACCACTGCAACCGTCCACCCCCGATGTGTATGTCACATTCGGGAACGTTCGGGCCGAAGGAGTAGGCCCCCGATTTGGCCCAGTTTACTCGCAATCCCGACATTTCCTCAAAGGTACCGAAAACGGTAGTGAGGGATTCTGGGACGTTGTTGAGGTCCCTGACGTATAAGAGCAGGTCGTCGGCATATAAGGACACTACATGTAGTCCGTCTGCCAACGGTATTCCCCAGTCAGCTCCCTGCGACCGGAGCATCGTGGCTAGGGGTTCCACAGCTAGGGAGAACAGCAGGGGTGACAGTGGACAACCCTGTCTGGTGCCCCTCGGTACGCGAATAGGGTCAGAGAGTAATGCACCAGTGCGGACCCGGACCGTGGGTTTGCGGTATAAGAGGCCGACCATCGTCAGATAGTCATCTCCCAGCTCAAACTTCTCCAACACCGCACGCAGGTAGGGCCACTCCACCGAGTCAAAAGCCTTCTCCAGGTCGAGCACAAGGCACCCCGCTCGTGGCCATTGTCTCGTGGCGTATTCCTGCAAACGAAATAGCCGTCGGATATTGTGGGATGTGTGTCTCGTCGGTACAAACCCGTTTTGGTCTTGATGTACCAACGTAGGAACAATAGGGGCCAGCCTGCGGGCAAGCGCGGAGGCAAGAATTTTGTAGTCTGTATTTAAAAGTGCGAGAGGGCGGTAAGAGCCCATCTGCGTGCCATCTCTGCCAGGCTTGAGTAAGGAGACAAGCGTCGCTTCATTAAGAGTCGGGGGCAGGGTGAAGTCGTCGACAGCCGCGGAGTACACCTTCACCAGGTGTGGGATCAGGATGTCTGAGGCGGCCTTATAGAACTCGGCCGGTAAGCCGTCCGGCCCCGGAGTCTTACCGGTCGAGAGGTTAAAGATGGTGTCGCGGAGTTCCTCGGGAGCCAGTGATGCTCCGAGGTCATCCTGTTGTGCCGCCGTCAGGGTAGGCAATCGTATGGCAGAGAGATAGTCCACAATGGTAGGCAGTGGGACATGGAGTCGGGAGTGGTATAGGCTTGTGTAATGATCCGTGAACGCCTCGTGTATTTGGCGCTGAGAGTATAGTGACCTGTCATCTCCGGCTTGTATGGTCGATATTGGAGCCGATCGGTCTTCCCGTGCGATTAGCCAGGTTAGCAGTCTGCCCGGTCTGTCACCTTGTCTGTGGATCCGAGCAGAGTGTGCCGCAAAGTTGACACATTTCAGACGGTCTAGTAGGCGGTCATGTTCCGCCTTAGCTGCAGTCAGTCAGGTGTTCGCACCCCCCCCCGCAGGGCTTTCGAGGTCTAGCAGTTCCGATTCCAGTCGCGTCAGGTCACGTTCAATTTGGCGTCTCATGTGTCCCTGTGTTCCCAGGCAGAGCCCCCGTGTCACCACTTTGAAAGCATCCCACTCGGTTTGGGGAGAGGACGCCGTGCCAGCGTTCAGTTCTAAGTATTGGGCCGATTGCGTAAGCAAGGATTCTCGGAACGTCGAGTAAGAGGTCCGGTTGGAGGCGCCAGGTGGGAATGGGAGGATGCGGAATGTCCCATGCAATGGTCAGTGTGTGAGGATTATGATCTGAGTGGGTGCAGCCCATGTATTGAGAATCTAGGACTAGTGGAAGGAGGTCAGGGGAAACCATGTACCTGTCCAGGCGGACATGTAGTGCATGTGCGCCTGACCAATAGGAATATGTGCGTGTCGTGGGGTTGCGGGTCCTCCATGCATCTTGTAGGCGCCATTGTTGGGCCCAGTTGAGGAGAGCCTTCGTCGTGACGTGTGCCTGAGCGTTAGGTGGGGGAGCAGTGGACCTGTCTAAGTGTATGTCCAGGACACAATTGTAGTCGCCTCCAAGGATCCATGAAAGCCCATGCCAGGGCGCCAGCGCCGTGGAGAGGCAGTCGAGGAAGCCACCCTGTTCAGTGTTAGGGGAGTATATGGAGGCAAGTACTACCG
Organism: Lissotriton helveticus; assembly: GCF_964261635.1. Classification (NCBI taxonomy): domain Eukaryota; kingdom Metazoa; phylum Chordata; class Amphibia; order Caudata; family Salamandridae; genus Lissotriton; species Lissotriton helveticus. The sequence continues at coordinate 470,414,145 of NC_136059.1, read as the reverse complement.
GGTGTCCATCAAGTCTGCCCCTCGCTATCACGTACCGGCCTCCCTCGTCTATCTGTATATCCATGGTTGCCCAGGGAGTGCCCGGCCTTATCCATATGAGCGCCCCACGGGCATAGGAGGAGTACTCAGTGGCATAGATTTGTCCGCGCCATCTCCTGCGCAGCGCGTGGACCTCAGACTTATTCAGATGTGTTTCCTGTAATAAAACTACATGGAATTTGTGACAACGTAAGTATGAGTATATTTGGTAACGTCTCGATGGTGTGTGCATACCTCTCACATTCCACGTGCAGATCTTAATCTCAGCCATATCCACTATTGCGGTATGAGGCATCCGCCTCTCCCGTCACCCATCCCCCAGGCGGCCGCTCCCACAAGGTTCCCCTCCTCCTCCCTTCATCCCCGCAGACACAGACTTCGACATTACCATCAAGGGCATAGGCAGTTCTCTGATGTGGGGAAGGAGGAATGTAACTGGGTTCATTAACAGTGCTAAACAGTAGTAAATACCAAAAGGTCGGCAACGGAACATGTCGCCGTCCAAACACGCCAATAGGGCGAAAGATTAACGTTCAAGTCTAGGGGGCAGCTTGAGCTAGGTATCAATAAGGCAGTTCTTCAATGTCCAATCAAGTGAGATCAATCTGTTGCCCCTCCCCGGGCTACAAACGATTTCCACCATGCAGTCAAATGCGGCATCCAGATAGGCCATATCTGCACCAGTGGTTCAGTCCCCGGATGTCTATGCATATATTAGCGAGAGAAGCAAACTGTACTCCCCAATTGTGTGGGGTAGGAACGCTTCCACGTGGTATGGACGGATGACTTAACAATCCCACCCCCTCATCACCTTTTCAGCGTCCATACCTCTGGGTGTGTACTCACTGCGCTAGGGCTTCTCCGTCTGCCTCCGGGGCGGCGAGGGGCTTCTCCAGCTGCCGCCGTGCCCGCAGCATCCCAGTGATTGTTCGGCCATGAGTCCCACCTCTGCCGCCCCGGTGCCAGCCGTCGGTTGCATGTGTCGTGGTTCAATGGGGCATGTCAGCCGCTTGTGGCGTGACCACCGGAAGCTCCACCGAAAGTTGAGAGTCTGGAATCCCGTAGATAGCTTCATCATCGCTTTGAGCCATCTGCGGGCTTGTGGCCTGAGCATTGTCTGAGGTCGGCGAAGCACTTAGCTGGGAGACCCTCCTGAGGGCGTCTCGTTGTTCCTGGAGCATTTGGTCCAGTGGTGGGGAGTGGTGAGTCGCGTCCTCTGGGCGGTCATTCGCGTGGCCTCTGTTCCTACGTCTGCGCCGCGGTCCGCGGCCTCGGAGCCGCGTCTCAGGATGTTGCACATTTCTCGGCGTCGTGTCCGTTCCGCTATCGAGCCAGTCGCTCACCTCCACAGGGTTGTTAAAGAAGTAGGTTTTGTCTCGCGCCACTACCCTCAGTTTTGCGGGGAAGAGTAGGGAGTACTTGAGGCCTGCCTCCCGTAGTCGACGCTTCACTTCCAGGAAATCATGGCGCTGGCGTTGTACTTGTATGGTGTAGTCCGGGAAGAACATCACCGTGGTGTTGTCGATCCGGACCTCCCCGAGTCGCCTGGTTTCCCTTAAAATAGTGTCCCCGTCACGGTAGTTCAGGACCCTGAAGAGCAGAGGTCTCGGGTTGGAACCGGTGGTGTGAGGTCTCGTGGGCACACGGTGCGCTCGCTCTACCACAAACTGCGGCGAGAGTGTGTCCTCAGGTAACAGCTCACGTATCCAGTCCTCCACACGTTGAGTCGGTCTGGCGCCTTCCCATTTTTCCGGGACCCCGACGAGTCTGATGTTGTTGCGTCTCGCCCTCCCTTCCGCATCTTCAGCACGGTCTTCTAGGAATTCTACCCTGGTCAGGAGATCTTGTACTTGCTTGTCAGTTTGTGAGACTGCGGGGCCAAGGTCTTTTACCGTTCCCTCCAGCATCTTGGCGCGACCAGCCAATTTCTTGTGGTCGTCTCGCAGGTGGGTAAGGTCGATGGCGACACTGTCTATCTTAGATTCCAGGGACGTCCTGGTCTGTTGGAGGGACTGTTCCAAGCGTTCCATGGCAGCGAGCATGTTATCCAACCGTGGCGTGACCTGGTCAGCCGCCATCTTGCGTGATGACTTGTCAGATTTTCCCTTCGGCGGGGCTCCTCCGGTACCAGTGCGGGTTCTCACCCCTCCGGACATGTGCGAGGTGTCTCCACCAGTGGCAAAGCCAGGAGACGGGGTGACCGTCGTCCCCAGGTCCAGTTGCGCCGTCAGGGCACAGGAGGGGTGCACCCGGTGTCTGTTTCCGCAGGGCAACGCAACCTGTCCTCAGTGTGGTTCCAACGTAAAGGGTGGGCCCGTATAACGGTGTGCTGCGGCAGGCTGCCAATGTCAATACCAGGTATCGTGTGATTTCCGCTGGTAGTCGAGCCCCCAGGTGAGCCCGATCCCACAGGTGCAGGGGCCTCAGGTCCTCTCTAGGCCAGTGGGAGGGGTCAGTTTGTGGTCCGTGGTTGCCAGGGAGTCCAGGGACATCAAACGCGTTTATTGTGCACTGTCAGTTGACCGCGTAGTGCAGTGTTGCCGTGACCCAGTGGCCCTCAAAGTACATTCAGTGTTGCAAGTGTTCCGGGCCCTCAGTGTCCACCTCATGCAGCCCCCCGCTTCCCGAAAGGTGGGCCGCGCCCCGAAGGCTAGCAACCAGCCGGCACTGCGCCACACATATTAGCCTGTCGTACTAGGATGTAGAGGGAAAAGCGGGGGGAGCCAATCCAACAGAGGTCCCCTCCCCCACGTAGGCCGTCCAGCGGGGAGGTGCAGGGTCCAGTGGGGTATAAGCACTGTCACCTCGTGTGTGCAGCCGGCGTGAGCCGGTCGCCGTGGGCATCAGCCCCTCTGCGTGGCCCCGGGTTTGTCCGTGGAGGGAGTATCAGTGGGTGGGGGGTCGCCGTGTTGTCTCTCACTCAGGCAGGCGGGGCCCTCTTACCTCCATCTCAGGTCTGCACTCTGAGCGCTGGTGTTGCCTTCGCGGACGCTCAGGCTGCCAGCCCGCCCACCGCTCCACAAGTCCGGGCGTCGTCCGTCTTGCTGTGGCGCTCCGCCGGGTACCAACTGGCCAGGTCTCCCGTGTCCGCTTCGTCGTGAGGGAAGAGAGGCAGCCGCTAGCGGGTCCAGGCAATCTTCGGACCCAGGGCCTGGAGCGCGGCCGCCATCCCAGGTCACGTCGGAGGACCCAGTCAGTGGGCCCCCGCCTCGGGCCCTCGCTGTCGCCTCCGCTGTTCAAGCGGTGTCAGGAGCTCCCCGGTCTGTCCGCTGCGTATCTCCTGGGCAGGCAGCCCAGCACCCGCAGCCCCGGCCCTGGCCGCCGCCAGTGCAGGACCCCCAGCTCACCTGCGATGTCGCCACTTGTCGCCAGGTAGCTGCGCTCGGCACCGCTCCAGCGGGGGGGGGAGGGGGGTACAGGGAACAAGCCATCTGGGGGCCCCCCGGGGTCCGTTCCCCGATGAGAGTGGATGCGGGCAAGTCCGGATCTCAGGTCGCGTGGTGGGGCCCAGACTCACGGCCCAGCCCCCGGCCTCTCGTAGTTGTCTTCGCCGGTCGCGTTGCAACGAGTCCCGCCTGGGAGCCTCAGGAAAGTCCGGTGCTTCGGTGGAGGTCCTCAAAACCGAAAGTCGGCCAGAACGCCGAAAATGGCTAGCCGGTGGTCCGCCTGCAGTTCCAGGCAGTTTCGGCGGTAAATGACGGATAATTAGCCCGGGGAAGGGGAAGCTCAGCTCGGAGCTCTACCCGGGTGCTGCTGTCCTCATTGCGTGCCTAGCCACGCCCCCTACATCTCACATAATGCAACAGTAATACAAACCAAAAGACTAGTCTGAAGTGAAAGTTGCATTACTTTAAATAGCAAATTAGAACTTGTTTCTAATAAGAATTTTAAATGTTAAGACTATTAATTTAACACTTTTCTTTTAGATGTACAGGGTGGTTAGCTGTATCAATATCTGTAATACCCAATATAATATATAAATTTGATGACCAAGCTGTAAAAGTCACAGGTGCATGCTTTGGAACCACACGACTCCTCTGCAAGATTCTGCCCCTTCTCCCAATGAGCGCCAGGAGGACCTTGATACAGGCCTTGGTTCTATCTCGATTGGATTATGGAATATCCTTATATTTGGGGGCGCCCACAGCTACCGTGAGTAAACTCCAGGTTGCACAGAATTATGCTGCTAGACTACTGATGGGGGTACCAAAAAATAAATCTGCCAAACAAGCCCTTAGAAGTCTCATTGGCTACCGGTCGCGGAGAAAGTTAAATTTAAGGCCCTATGTATAGCTCATAGGACCAATTGGGGTTTGGGACCAGCCATTAACAGACCTCTCACCACCCCCTACCGACACAAGGAAATTTCTTCGCTCTTCCAATCTCCATCTGGCAGTCACACTGAAAACAAAAAAGTCTAGAAGTGGAGGCAGGTCATTTACCTACAATGTGGCCAAACTCTGGAACACGCTTCCCCCCTTATCCGTGGCGAACCTCTTCATCTTCCATTCTAGAAACTGCTCAAGACTTGGTTATTCAACCAATCCACTTAACAACTAAACGGTTCTCTGTCTAGTCACAAGCACTGGGACGCCCATGGGTAGCTATCCGCTATACAAAAAAACAATAATAATAATAATAATCTCAGGCTGTAGGGTGGACTCTATTAAATGCTGAACAGGTGCTGGTGGTGGCTGGGTTGATGGTTTTCTACCTGTACTATGTGCCTCCATTAAACAGTATGGAATTCGCTCTTTGGTTTGGGATCGCAGATTGTTTCATCTTTGACATAGCTCTTTGATTGTACTACGTGTAACTTCCACAGAGGTAAGATTTTCTTGGATGCCCTTTAAAGTGAAGGAGCTCTTCCCAAAAACCACATTATTATGAGCTACACACTCTACAGCGAGTACCTCCAAGTCCTTCTTACTGAATTAAAGGTTTCTCTTCCTTCCTCCACCATACTTCTAAACGTCATCTGCTGACATGTTGTCAATATGTGGGTTCTGCACAACAAAAATCCTTCCCTGTTTGCATAGTACACACAGTCTGCCTTGGTCGCTGATCCCAAAGCCCCTCAGATAGTGAGTTTCAGCACTTCCTCAGTCAAACATTACCCAAATGTGACTATCACAATTTGTGAAAGCATTTTCAATTTACCGATCAGGTATTTTAGAATTGGTAAATTGAAAATGCTAATCAAACTGAATCACTAATTAACAGGTGGCCTTATGATACATAACGAATACAGATTCCAGCTAACAGAGGTTATTCGGAATTCTTCACAATTTGTGATTTGGTGTTCTTGAGTTTCAGTCATATGGCCCTTAAAGATTTGGGGGCATATTTACAAGCCCCTTGCACCGCTGATACGTCACTTTTTGTGACCTACCAGCGGCGCAACCTGCTGCCCAATATTTACAAGGACACATAAAACTACCCTGCGTGGCTTTGCATGTCCTTGTAAATATTGTCAGTTCTCACGCAACACTTTATGTGAAAGGGGGGGCAACATGGGTGTTGTTGTGGGTGTTCCCATGCAACACCCATGTGTTTTGCCACATTTCCAGATTTACGATAAATCGTAAACCTATAACTGCATTACAATGCTACACGACCCCAGGGGAGGCATAGCGAGGTGCAACGAGGAGAAATGTTTACATTTCTCTTTGTTTTTTACTCTTTCCATACGTGCTTCGTTATGCATCTGGAAGCTGTCACATTTGCATCCGTCGTGGAGAGATTGTTTTTGTGCAGAAAGGGATACCTTCCTGCACAAAAACAATCTCCATGACGGAGGCATCGTTGTACCATGGTGCAAGGGTGGCTGCGTCAGCGCATGGCAGCCGACTGCATGCCAGCGCAGGTGAGTGCAAAGGGATCTGTCATTTCACGTAGATATGACGCATCCCTTTGCTTCCAAACTAACTTAGCGTGGCACAGCCACATGGCTTGTGGCACCGTGCTGCATTAGTTTGTTGTAGGTAGGGCCCTTGTTCATTAACACGGATACGAGCTGTTTGGTATACAATGGGCTAATTATTTCAAGAAACTCTTTTCCCACCTTAAATTTTTCTAGCACCGCAAGAATAAATTCCTGTTCCACCTAATCAAATGTAGGGCTGGGCGTAGTTCGAGAAGTAGCGCTACGTGTAGCTATGTGAAGTGCGCTACGCGTAGCTACGCGAAAAGCGCTAAGCGTAGCTATGCGAAGGACACTTCGCACTACGCGAACTACACGTAGCACTACACAAACTGCGTATTACCCTTTTCGCACTGTGCAAGATGCCGGTTTTAATGATTGCACAGTGCGGACAAGCATCCCGCACTGTGCAATAATTGAAAATGGCATCTTGCACAGTGCGAGCTGTAGTTTTCTGCCACTGGAGGAGATTTCTACTCGAGCAGCAGCTTTCTCAACGCGACTGGTAGTTTCTCAGCGCGAGCAGTCGCGAGCATACACGACCACTCTCAATGAGAAACCAGACCTCCCCGCGTTGAGAATCTCGCCGGGACGTTTATTTTCCACGCTCGCGATCGGCAACTTGATGTTGCTGATCGCGAACGAGGAAAAAGTCTCGCCAGGATGTCATTTTGCTTGCTCGCGGTCGCCAACTTGACGATGAGGACCACGAGCAAGCAAAAAATGACCGCTGCACTATGCTACACTATGCTACGCATGTTCGCATTGTGCTACGTGCAGTTCGCGTAGTGCGAATTTGCGCAAACTTCGCAAACTACGTGAGCGTAACGTAGTGCTTTGCCCAGGGTTAATCAAATGCCTTCTCAGCATCTAGTAAAGCAGCTGTCACATTTGCATCCGAGTCTAATTGAGAGAGGGCTCCAAAGAATGTTCTAACGTTCATGGCTGTGGTTCTACCCAGAATAAATCCTGATTGTTCAGGAAGGACGCGTCCAGACAGGCAGGCGCCAAGATGATTCGTTAGAAGTTTACCTAATATTTTTGTTTCCATGTTGAAGAAGAAGAGGGGGCAGACAAAGGAGCATAAAGTTGATGATTTATCAGTTTTTAACAGACTTATTATTAATGCCTCACATGTAGTGGGAGGGAAACATTTCTTTTCCACTACCATTTCAAAGGGTTCATGACATGTGGGCTTAGTTCTTCTATTAATTCTTCTGAGAAGTTGGTTGTTGGGTCATCAGAGGCAGGTGCTCATATGTTGGTCATATCTCGTAGAACTGTTTTCACTTCCTCGCAGGTTAATGGGGCTGTGAGGTGCTCTTGGTGGACGTCTTCTAACCAATCTATAGTCAGGGCATTGAGATATTTGGAAATCTCTGATGTAGCTGATGTGGGATGTGAGACATATAGGTCTGTGTAATATTGTTTGAAATTTACCACCATAAGAGGAGAGTTATAAAGTAATGTGCCTGTGGCGGATTGTGTACAGGTTACGTTATCAGTCAGTTTGAGTCCCATCAAATGTGCTAATATTGGGCCCAAGTGTTCCCCCTCCATATATTCTAGCTACTGCATATTTGCCAATATGCTTCACATCCCGATCTGAAAAGTCCTGGAATTCACAATGTTTAGATTTTATTTTATGTAGCATATGCAGATAGTTTGTTTGTGCTTGCGGCTTTTCAAGGTCTCCTATTTCTTGCTCGAATGTCGCCAAGTTGGTGCATAGTGATCTCAGAACTTCTCCATGTTTGGCTATATTGACACCTCTGATATATGCTTTAAAGGCCTCCTAAACCTTTTTGTAATAATTGACAGAGCCTCAATTCAGGTCAAAGTATTTCTCAATAGCGGAGGCTATTTCGGCTCTGAATACCATGTTGAATAGGATTCTTCGCAAATCTACATGTAAAGCAGTGGGGTCATCTTTCAGGGATGTTAAGTTTGACTAAGTCAGAAGAATGGTCAGAGTATAAGCGGGGTAGATGTTAGCATGATTGGGTCCAGGTGGCAACATCACCAGAAACAATGTTACAGTTTAAGAATGAGGGCATGTGGTATCCTGTCGAGAAAACTGTATATTCTTGGAGGGTGGGAATTCTATGTCTCCAAATGTCTAGTAAATGCTCCTGGGTGATAATGCATTTTAATGCATGGTCTGTGGCCAGAGGTCTCCTGGGAAGGACCAGTGGATCCACTTGTTCAGTGTCTAGAATGCAATTAAAGTATCCTTCACTCATTAGTGAGTGCTTTCTAAGTGGGCGATGATTAGTTGTAGTATTCATAATTGGACCTGTAGGTGAGAACAAGAACAGTTCTGTGGCCCTCTAGCCCTGCTAGCGCCTCCACCTATCTATTCTCAGTGTCTGTGATTGTGCCTATAATCTGAATAGGCATATCCCTTTTGGATCTAGAGAAGGACTCCTCCAGCATATTGACTAAATGTGGACATATAGCATGCTCCTTTATATTTACTGACAAGTCTACTTATTGTTTATTTAGTAAGACGTGGAGTGTCTTTTTAGGAAAGACAATATTTTACAGATTTTTCTGAGATTGTTTAATCCTCTGATATTCCAAGTTATTAATGTTAGAGTAAGTATATTTAACTCGTGTGCGATAAAGAGCTATGGATAAGTATAACAGTGTGGTCGGTCTGTGCACTGTCGATTACTATTAGTGCCTTAAGGACTACATAGTTATGTATTCCCAACATTAATGACCTTTTGGCCCATCCCACCCGCTCCCACACTGTGAACACCAACTGACAGTCTGTAGAAGCCCTCCTGTTTCCACCTAGATAAGAATATGAACAAAGTCTAAGTAAACAGGAGTTATGGTGGAGCACACATATGAGACGGAGGAAGAGGAATCTTGTTCCCACTACTTGAGTGGTGAGGGACACAGGTAGATGAATAGTGGTTCCCCCCTTTATCTTGAGCATAGTGCTTAGAGCTGATAGTTTAGGGTTTGCATATAAATAATTCAGGAGTCCAGAATAGAGACCCGTTTCATAAAGAACTAGCTGGGACACCATTCACCATAAAGTGTCAACCACTGAGGAAGTAGAGATACGCATACGAGTCACATGTGGAACAGGAACCTTCATTTTTTTTTGTTTGAATATTTTTATTGATATTTCAACATATGGTAACAATACAGAGCTGTAGTTGGAGGAGGGTAAGGCAAAGGATAGTATTGCGATGTGTAGCAAGGAACTAGTACAGTGACAGCATTATACATTACAATCTTCTCAATTTTTAACCGTCGTTGCTGAAAAGAAGAAAGACAGTACATGAAACTAACAACAGTTCCTTTCTGCGCTCCCCACTGGGATGTGTTATCTGTATCCACTTAGGGCCCGATGTAGGTCGGTCGGTAACGGCCGAAAATCGGTATTTTCGGCCGTTACCGATCGGAATTGAGACAACGGTATGTAGGAGGCCGAAATCCGACAAAATCGGTGATTTTACCGAATCGGAAAGTCACCGAGTCGGTAGAATTCCGAATCCGAAAAAAGTTGGAATCTGAAAAATATCCGAATCGGTAGAATACCGATTCGGAGATTTTTCAGATTCCTTATTTTTTCCGATTCGGAATTCTACCGACTCGGAGATTTTTCAGAATCGTGACCGTACCGATTTGGTATAATTACCGAATCGGAGAAATTCCGATTCGATGTGAAAAGCTGAAGAATGAGATGTAGGTAAGCACTGAAATACCGAATTTGCCTCAAATTCGGTATTTCAGAGTCGGAATTTACCATGGATTGGAATCAGGTGGTAACCAGGTGCAACCTATAAAAAAGGACCCAAAATGCAGTTCTACTTGCAACATGGCAGCTTTCTATGTCATAGCAAGACGGCTACGGCTACAGCAAGAAGAAGAGAGGGAATGGCAGAGAGAGGAGCAGGTGTACAGAGAGAGGATCACCCTGTCCATGCTCACTGATGCAGAGATCCTACAGAGGTACAGGCTGGACCCAGAGACCATCAGAGACCTCATTAGGGACCTCAAACCCCTGTTGGAGCACCCCACCCCAAGGGCACACGCAATCCCTGTGCATGTGCAGGTGTTATGCTGCCTACACCTGCTGGCGTCTGGCAGCTATCAAAGTGTAGTTGCTGTGGCAGGAGGGGTGACCCAGAGCAGCCTGTCAAGGTTCTTCCACAAGTTCCTTGACGCCATGATCCAGAGGATGGACCAGTACATTTCCTTCCCTGCAACCCATGCAGAACTGGTACAAACTAAAGGCGACTTTTACCAGATGGCAGGATTCCCCCACATCATTGGCTGCATAGACAGCACACACATTCCGATTTGCCCCCCTGCTGACACGGAATACGTATACCGCAATCGGAAGTCACGGCACACCATAAACGTCCAGGTAATTTGCAATGCCAAGTGTGTCATCACTGACCTGGTTGCGAAGTTTCCGGGGAGTACCCACGACTCCTATATGTTCCAGAATAGCGGAATTCATGCACGGCTGATGGCAGGGGAATTTGGTGAAGGATACCTCCTAGGTAAGACACAGTGTCAGACCCCCATAACCTAAATAGCAGTGTGAAGTACATGTATGCATGTGAGTAATGTCACCCCTTTTCCTTCTAGGCGACAGTGCATATGCCCTCTGCTCGTTCATTCTCACCCCCTACCTCAACCCCTCAACACCCAGCCAAAGGAGGTACAACCGTGCCCACAAAAGCACGAGGAATGTAGTGGAAAGGACCTTTGGCATCTGGAAGAGCAGGTTCAGATGCCTGCACAAGAGCGGAGGTGCTAGACAATATACCCCCATCACCTGCTGCAAGATTATTGCTGTCTGTGCAATGTTGCACAACCTTGCAGTCAGGAAAGGCACTGAGGTTGAGTTGTCCGACTACGATGACCCTGACGATGACAATGCTGTGCCACTACCACAACCTGCTGGAGTCTCTGCACCAACTGACGGCAGATACAGGCGTCAGGAGATAACAGACAACTATTTCTGAGTGAGTACAGATGCACAAACAGGTCAATGTATGTTTTCAAAAAAGAAATTTAATAATGTTGCAACAACGTTACTGCACTGATGTGCAACAAAAGAAAAGGTAAACAAGAAGTGGTGAAATGTCCATTGTCCGGGTTGCCTCACCCGCCCTGCCAGTCTTATTTTTTGCTGCGCTTCGCAGGCCCACTAGGATGTGCCTCACCCCCTTCTGTATGCCCAGCAGCCTCAGCTGAGCGCCTGCTGCTCCGGCGCGGCTCTGACACTGCGCTGGCCGGGCTGCTGCGGCTGCTGCTGTCCCCAGCCTCGCCCAGAACGGGATTAACGACAGTGTTGGAGATCAGTAGTGTCTCCATGGCGGTGGTAATGCGGCCCATGCCCCTAGTGACCTCTGACATGTTCTGTGTGAGGCTGTCCTCCATGTTTGCCCCACGTTGGCATAGATGGGCGGTCGCAGCTGCAAGGCGGTTGAGGGACCTATTCTGCACACGGGCATCCCTGCGACGACATTGCTCATGGTCATCCATTCTGTTGCAGAGCTGGGTGATGGCAGTGGTCATTCGGCCAAGAGATGTTGCAATCTCCTTGTTGCTATCTACAAATGTCTTGAATCCCTGTGCCATTTCCCCCATCTGCAGGTTGTGCAGGCGCAACTGGCGATGGCAGGCCAAGATAGATTTTGCCTGCATTCTCTGAATCTTCACCATACTGCTCTCCAGCCCTACGAAGACGCTGCCCCCCTGTGCTTGAAGTGGACTGCTGGTTGCACGTGGCCTCCGGGGATTTCTGCTGCCCTGCTGTGTGTGCTGGGGTGACGCTGGTGTTACAGGGTCTTGTGGTGGAGCCTGACCCGCTGCTCCCTCCATGATGATTAATGGAGCAACAATTCTTCTCCTGGCAGGGCATGTGGCAGGTGCAGGGTGGCTCTGTGGTGGTGTGTTCTCCGGGGAGAATTGCAATGTGGGCGTCTGAGACAGAGACAGTCGGGGGGAGTGTGGACATGTGAGGGAATGTCCAGTGTCTTCCTCATTGCCCAGGGCACTGCTGTTGTCCTCCTCCTGTGCTACTACACTGGTGCTTGCCACTGCCACCGCACTGGCTGTTGGTGCTGGAGCTGGTGCTTGACTTGGTGCTGCTCCCCCGCCTGACGGTGCCCCTAGGTATAAAGAAGCATTTGTCAACTGAGTGCTAATGTTTTCCAGTCACTACTAATAAAGCATTGCACATCTCATTACAAAAACGTAGATGCAGTATTACTGTTATTTTTCTTATGCTTCTGCAGTGGCAATTTTTGGGTACTTTTGCTGACTACATTTAGCAAGATGCATTGCTCATGTCTGTTGCTAGCAGTACTGGCCTGGGGTTTGGCTGTGCATTGGGTCTATAGGGGAGGTGTCTGGTATGGTGTGTCAAGTTGCGCATGCTTCTTACCTGTAGCTGTAGCTCGGAATGAGCTATCCAGGTCCCCAATTCCCACAATACTCGCGCTCTCAATGGTGGTCGACACTAGTTCCTCCAGCTCAGTGAGGGGTGGCACCCGGTTTGTGCCTCCACCTGTAAGTCCAGCCTGCTTGTGCAGGTCAGCCAGTTTCCTCTTTGTCACGCCACGGATATCGTAGAACCTCTTCTTGAGGTCGTCCTGGCTCCTGTGGGTGACACCAACAGCGTTGACTTTTTCCCCAATGTCTATCCACAGCCTCCTCTTAGTGCTCTCCGGAACAGTAAGGGACAGCCTTCCATAGAGCTGCCTGTGCACCCTCACCACCTCCTCCACCAACGTTTGCAGCTCCATGGTGCTGAATTTGGTCTTCCTCTTGCGCTCTGCCTTCTGGCTCTCAGAGCTGTTTGCCATGTTTCACAGGGATCCTGCTAACACTGCTGCTCACTGTGTTTGCTCAGCTCAGGCAGCCTCTCCAGAAAGTTCTGATGAGTTGCACCTGCCTGGGTTGCCACTCCCTGTGGGGGAGGGTGCTTCCAGCTCATTGGCTGATGTCTTCAGTGTCAGTTAACCTGCTCGACGAATCGGCATTCACCGAAGCGGAATTCTCCGATTCTGTATTTTCCGAATTGGAATATACCGAATATGTTCGGTAAATACCGAATCGGTAAGTATTATGCGTTCCTATTGGCCTTTTGGCCCACGGGGCGTATTGCTATTTCCGAATCGGCGTTTACCGAATCGGTAGGATCCGCATTTTCTTTTTCCGATTCGGAAGTGTCCGATCCGGGCTATACCGATTTGGTACTTGGCGATTCGGTACGTATCGACTCACGATACCGATTGCTACCGAATCGGTAATGTTCAGATTTATTTTTCCTACATATCATTTTCCGATTTTGAAATACCGATTCGGTACGAATCGGTATTTAAAAATCGGTAAATGCGTTTTACCTACATCGGGCCTATAGTCCCTTAACCATCAGTCAGAATAGAGATGGCTTTGAGTGATCGAGTCAGTGGGACATAGCATGCGATTGTGGCTCATCGCGTGTAGCGAGTGTATGTCCAGTGGGATGGTGTAAGGGCAGGGCGCCGTTGGAGGCCGTTATAGGCGCGGTACTGACCATTCTGTGTACAGACATCCCTCGTTAATTACCCAGGGGGAGAAGGAAAGTGAAAAGCATGTCAGACACGTTTCTACATCACAAGGATGCAGGTCATGGTCACGGGGCGTAGCGTGTAATGCATCTGTCCGTCACTCAGTGAGTCATAGTGGGGTCTCAACGTTGTCATTCCAGTCTCGTTCGCTCCGTAGGGGGAATATGGAAACAGGGAAGGGAGGGGGGGTGGGGTGGGGCCATCAAGCTCGGTGACGTGTTGTGTGTGTCGCGGTGGGAGCGTCGCGACATTAGCGGGTCTCAGGGAAGACATCAGGTGTGCTTGTCGCTGTTCGTCTAGTTCGAGGAGGGCGCGGGGACATGCGCTGGAGGTGTGAGATGTGGGGAAGGCGTGGAGGGCGTCATCTCGCCCGTTAGAGTGTTGTGTCATCTGAGGGTGTGGCAGTCTCCCCTTCCGGTGGGGCATGTGCGTCTCAGCCAGGGGCATCAAGGCCGTCGTCCACATCGGCTGCCTCCTCTATTGCATCTCCATCCCTTCTGGGGGAACTGTCAGGTGTGGGGTCTCCCAGTGATTGGCATTCCCTATGGAAGGAGCTGAGTGTGTCGTCCCATAAAGTTGCTATTAGGAACTGTCGCAAACCTGCTGTCTCCTCATTGTGGAGGACGATGCTTTCTGCCCGTGCCCAGTTGTCTAGGGAGGCGCACCAGTGTTGAGCTAGGGGTGGAGTTGTGCGTTTCCAATGTTTGGTGAGCAGTCTTTTGGCTGTAAGGAGGCCAAGGTCCTAAAAACGCGAGGGGACTTTATTAAGGGCGGTCCTCTTGTAGAGGCCCAATAGGCATGCTTCCCACGTGTGCGGTATCAGCATGGCCGTGCATCGCTCGAGAATTAGCAGCATTGATCGCCAGTATGTTTGTATCCGTGGGCATTGCCACAGCATATGTAGCAGGTCCGCTCCATTAAGCGCACATCTCGGGCAGCTAGCCGTGGCACCTGGGAAATATTGGTTGATTTTATCCGGCGAGAGGTATGCCCTGTGTAAAATTGTATCACCTTAAAGCGTGCGTTGCGAGGGACGTTTTTGGGGCCTGCTAGTACCATCGCCCACTCCTTGTCCGTCCAGTCCCTCCCCCTGTCAGTCGCCCATTTGGCACGCAGAGGTTGTAGAGTGTGTTGTGTGTGTGACAATAACGCTTGAGTTAGCCAATGTATCACATGCGAACCATTCCCCATGACGTGTAGGTGTTGTATCAGTTGATGTGTGGGGGGCTCATCAGTGATGTTTCCCCACCGTCGTGTGTATGCCGCATGGAACAGGAACCTTCAATTAACATAATCTGACATCATGTTTACCTGTGTATAGCCGATAGCAACATGACAAATACTCGTGACTTACATAACTTTGGTCAGAATGAAGCAGTACGGCCTGTGTGAAGGAAGAGAAACAAGCATTGGCATAGCTAATAGGTCTCGCCTTTGGGACCGTATAAGTGTTTACCCATGCAACAGTTAATGTTGTTGCTGTAAGGATATTGTGCTGCATAACTAAATACTTATAAGGTCCCAAAGGCGAGACTTGTTGGCTATGCCAATGCTTGTTAGTTCTGATGTAGCGCAGCTTATAAATTAGAAAGCACCAACTGGGGTTAGAGATTTTGCAAAGACTCCCTATGGTGGAAATGTGTTATGCTGTTTTAAACTTTTTGTAATTGACTTTTGCAATAAGGGGAATATATGAAGAGATACCATTTGAATAATGCATTTAGGAGTAATGTTTAACCTTTTAGGAATTGTGCTCGCCACTTTATGAATAAAATGCTTGAATTTTATTCTTTGTTAGTATTTTATTTGTTTTAAAAATTGAGTTTTTAATGTTATGAGGATGATTGTGTGTTTTCTGTTTTGCTGCTTTTATGGCATAATGTCGAATAAAGTACTTTGAACTGAACTGTCTTCCCGGGACACTTTACTGCCTCCCATATTAGGCCGGTCGATAGCTGCCAATATTTACATTTACATGGTCAGTCCTTCATTAATGTACATACATTTTTATAGCTGTAGAAAAGGAAGCAGACAATATAATGATATTTTACCATAAAATCCATTGACAGACGTCTTCTATTTCCATAAATCGCAGTAGAAATAAAAGTAGGATAGTTCTGTTTCTCTCCCTCACCACTACCCTCACCTGCAGGTGGTGTGTATGCTGCTCTACAGCTGACTATAGAACCGGTGGAATGGGTTCCTGGTCTTAAGTGGTTCTCCAGCTGCACTGGGACAATATCACAAGGGAAGCAGGTCACCCTGATCCAGATAAACTTACATAGCCACGGTCTTCTCCAGCGCACTGTGTCACTGCTAAAACACTTCACCACGTGTATTAGGCACAGCTTCAGGGCCCTTAGACTCATATACACTGCATGTGCCAGACAGAGTCCTTTGACGTCACACTTCTGCCATGCACTCCCCTGTGCCTCACTACTCCAACTCACGAGAGACGTTCTGTTAATGCTCTGCACGCACTTATCCCTGTGTTCTGCAGATCACCACCACTGCTCACTAGTCCAGTGCATCAGGGGTATTGCTACATTTAACCCCCGTGTTAGCAGTGATCACACTGTTACACACTACTCCAATGCACCCAGCCAAGATCGGCACCACCATGAGAGCTGCATGTGTAAAAATGTACCCAGTCCTTATAAGCCACCCTCTATAACATTTGTAGTAGCATTCGATGGAATAATTTCTATGAAAAGTGTTAATACTCCTTAGGTACCAGGATGGTGATATACAACACGTATGCTCAATAGCACACCCCAATCTATCAACCGTCTCACTCACCGTGCAGATCTTTGAGCGGAAGGCCTTCATTGCAAGCACTTCCCTCTTGTTACAGATGAGAATGGTGTCCAAGAATGAGGAGGAGAGCTGTGTATCTCAGAGAGAGGAGGAGCATTGGCTGAAGGACAGGGAGTTGAGTTTGACTGAAGTGAGAGAGCAGCGGTGTGCATGTAAGAGTAACAACAAGAGGGGCCAGACTGTGTATGAGACTGCGTGTTTATAAGAGAAGGTGTTTGATTCAGGGAGAGGCTGTGTGTGTGAGAGAAAGGTGCGTGTGAGCGTATGAGCACAAGAAATTGGTTTTGGGTCTGTGTGAGAAACTGTGCCCAGGTGATGGAGGGGTGTGCGTGTATAAGAGAGTATGTGCGAGCGAGAGTGTGTTCATAGTTGTGTTTATGCGGTGCGTTTGACCAGTACTTGTGAGATACTGCACTGTCAGCTCATTTAATTAATGCACAGTGTGATCCTGTGCAAAGCTTGTTGGATGTCTCGTTTACCGCGTGTCCAGGCTCCTTTTGGCCGTTGAGACGAGGCAGTCGTGGTGTGAGCGCATAATCACACTAGATTGATAGATGCAAAGAAAAGGAGGTGGCAATTGTTCGAGCCGTGTGTTTTGACTTAGGGTATGTATGCCCCTGGTAGCTGCACAATCGCACGTTTGCTGGTAACAAGTATTTAAGTTTAGAATGTGCCGTCGGCTGTTAAAAATTCCTTTTTTTTAAGTCAGCCCGAGCGCCCTTTCTTCTATTAAGTGTTTGGCTTTATGACCTAAGCTTAGAAGCAGACCCAGCCACCCTCTCCCTTCAAAGGGATGTGCCCGAGGGTCCTCTGCCCGGGAAGCATTTAATGTGCCATGACGGCTCTTAACTGTAAAACAAGGCTTAATGAGAGAGATAAGAAAGGCAGATGGCGGCTGTGCGCGTTCACGTGCACATGCATGCAAGCTTTAGGCCAGGAAAAGCTTGTGGATAGCACTTTGAAAACCCCCTTACTAAAGTCGAGCAAGCAGCGCACGCACTGCTCTAGGCTCGACCTAAAAAAGGAAGGGGGGTTGGGGAGGCTGAGGGCAGGGAGGGAACAATATCAGTGACTAGCTTTTGTGTTGTTTATGCTTAGATTCCAGATGTGAAAGGTGTTGTTTTTTCCTCCCACTCTTCATCTGTAGATGGGGGGAAGCTGCTTCATTTTTAAAATAACTTCATTGCATGTTAAGGGTCGAAAAGATGCAAGATGTCTCCCATGTTTGCCCTAAGCTTCGCAGTTACAGCTTACTGTACTCCATATTCAAGGCTGCTGATTTCTTTTGACTGGCAGGAAAAATGTTCTGCCTTCCTGCACCAGTATTGTGACATCTGGGAATAATGAAACATCAGAGCCACAGTATTGTGGGCTTCTCTAGCCTCCCATAGTGCCACATCCAAGTCTCTATAGTTGAGTAGTTTATCAATTATCGCCTGGGTAGAGCACCCGGGCCGGTCCATGGTGTGTCCTTCTTGCTACAGCTTTTGATGTAGGAATAGGCTTCCTGTTTTTTTTAGACTGTTTTGTTTATGTTATTGAATACCATGATTTTGAATTTTTTCATACATCTACTGCATCATATTAATTGGGTGAACTGGAACTGTTGACTGGACAAACCCTTTGCCCTCATATTATTCTAAATTATGTATTACATGTATATTGTAGTAAGCAACAAGAATAAGAAAAACTCAATAAAAATGTGTTGAAAAGGAAGGTCACAGTGTCCACCTCAACTTCACAGATTAGTTATGTGGAAAGTCATAAGTGCTTTTAACCCATTTATAGGTCTAAATAGTATTGCCAACAGGAAAACATTGTTGGATTAGTTTTGTGGTCGAAGAAGCCACTCTACGGTGTGGCCATCTTTGTGTGTTCATATTATGAGAATCTGGTGAGAGTCTGAACAGGAACTGGATGTCATCAGCATTGTTGTTAATACCTGTGCCAGGAGCACACATCAGTTTAGTCAGTGGAAGCGGGAATATTAAATAAGGGGGTCTGACCAAATCCCCGGGACTGCTGCCAGATGATGGAATCTAAATGTTATAACGATGTTCATCCAGTCAATATGTGGTTTCATCTTAGACTTCGTATCCTTAGAACAGCATGGATTATGATGTTGAAGGCAATCAACAGATCCAGAAATATCCACGCCCAGTTGGCCCCGCATGTGGTATATAATGTGATAGATTTACATCGGACCTGGGGATCTGGGTTCGAGTCTCGGTAACGACGCCAAAAACCCCCTGTGATTCTGGGCAAATCACTTAATCTCCCCGTGCCTAAAAATGAAAGTGTGTCCTCATGTAACGTAACTGGTGCTATGTAAAGCGCTCTGATAACTGATTCAGTTCGGTTCTAGTTCGCGCGATATAAAACTCGGCAAAAAAAAAAAATCAGTGTACAAGGCAGAAGGCTGGTGGTTTAAGTACAATGTAATTAAACTTAGAAGAGAGGTGGTTTACATATAGAATTAAACTTATAACACCAATGTTGGAAACTGGGTTACTGGTTGAGGGAGGTAAAGCCCCACTGAAACAAAAACTACAATCCATGTCAGGGTAAAGTAACAAGCAAACTCCAAATTATCTTGCTTGGCACAAGCAGTCAGGCCTTAATTATGGGTTATGTGTCAAGTATTTAAACAGCAATTCAAACAGGTATAAAGTGAAAACACAAAACAAAAAAAAATCCCACACCGATTAAAAAAAACGAATAAATTATTTTCAAAACAAAAAACAAAAATACGATCAGTAGAACCGGAGTTATGCAGTTTTGAATTTTTATGTGAAAATAGTGCCTAGACGCACAAACAGCCAACTATGGTTATCTGCTCATGCTGGACCGGGACAAAGTCACAAGTTCAGGCCAACTGCAATAGAGCATGGTCTGGGTACAGGGACAAGTTAGACCCACTGAACAAAGTACCTTAAATGAATTTTATTTAGTTATTTATTTATTTTTGGAGTGTTATATAGCATAAACAAGACCCTTTCGGATAACAGAGCACTTAACAATACAGAACAAAGGAAGTTATATACAAACTGTGGAAATGTACAGACATAGTATAAGGCATGAAGAATAATATTTGAAAATGAAAACGGTAAGAGTGGGGATGAGAACAACATGGTCGGACATAATACTAGGGCAATAACCGGCGTGCAAGATCCTATCGGGTGACCAGAGCATTATACAAGGACAAAGGAGAATATGATACAAACACCAGCAATGTGCAAACATGGTGTAGAGCATGAGAAACAATAAACTACAATATCTTACAAATGCAAATGGTAAGAGTGGAGATGAGAGCAAAGGAAGATTGGAAATAATATCAGGTCAGACAAAGAATGATAGGTAACAAAGCGGTGTGCAAAACTATGCGAGACACAGGAGAGAGAGTAGTGCTGAAACACGAGGGGATGGATAATGAAATCTCTAAAGTCAACAACAAAAACTGGTAGGGAACATACGCTCCTTAGATGAGGGAGGTAAGACCTCAGAGTGAGAGAAATTTGTTGGATAGTAGAATTTCTAATTCATTTCTGAAGCAGGATGTGGATGGGTTACTTCTGATCTCAGGAGGGAGAGAGTTCCAAATTTTGAGTGCAATTCCAGAGAAGGATCTGTTGTAGTTTTCCTTTTCTTACATTTTTGTGGCTTGAGTAGTAATGAGCTTGAGCTTCTGGAAGACTCGTTTCCACACAATAGTGACAGTTTCTGGGTCAGGTGGAGGGAGTATTGTGGTGCAGCGCTTGATGGGTCCTACATGTAATTTTAAGGTGGATACTAGCCTCATTTCAATGATTGGAGGTCAGGAGTGATGTGATCACGTTTTTTTTTAGCCTCACTGCTGCATTCAGGGTTGCTTCAGAGGTGCAAGCGAGATTTTCGTAGGGTCACCAAGGTGGCACTATTGTGATCTAATTTTGGTAATACAAGGGCCTGAACCACAATTTTAAGGAAAGGCAAGTGGAGGAAGGGTTTTAGTTTCCTTAGAAAAAGGAATTGATGGTTAGCTTCTCTGGTGGCAGCACTGATGTGTTTTTTCATGGTGAGGGCTTTGTCCAAGGTTAAAGCTAGCAATTTAGCAGAGTCAATGATTTGTGGGGTACAATTAAAGGCAGTAAGATGTTGGAGCCAGTCTTTGATATTGCCGGCGATAGTGGGTGGTGAGATCAGTAAGATTTCTGTGTTGAAGGCATTGAGTTCAAGGTGGTTACGAGTCAGCTAATATTGCGTTTTTGTCTGGGTGGTATTGAGGATATTGAAGTCCTCAAGAGAGGAGATTTTCATATAGATTTGCATGTTGTCCACATACATGTGGTAGGGAATGCGGGCGAGTTTAAGGATTTCAGTTAGGGTCTCCATGTATAGGTTAAACAGCGTTGGGGAGAGAGTAGAGCCGTGGGGAACACCCAGCGGCACTAGCAACAGGTTGGATAGCGTGTGGTTAATTAGGATGCGCTAAGATCTGCTGTGGAGGAAAGAGGAGAACTGTTTTAGCACAGCACCAGAGAGACCAGTCATATGTTCTAGAAGATTCGAAAGGGTATCATGATTAACAGTGTCAAATGCTCCGGTCAGGTTACGTAGGATAAGTAGGTAAGATTCATTCTGGTCCAGTGAGCAAAGTACATCATCGACAATATGCACCAGGGCCGTTTCAGTGCTATGACCTAGATGGAAACCAGATTGACATTGGTCCAGGAGTTGGAAATGCTCTATATGATTATGAAGCTGTAAGTGAACACATTTTTCTAGGAGTTTGGCGAATGTAGAGATCTTGGAGACAGGGTGGTAATTATTGGGGTCAGACTGGTCGGAGATGTTTCTTTTTTTAGAATTTTAGAATAGGAGTTCTGGCCACTTTTGAGGCAATCAGGTAAGGCACCTTGGGTGAGTGAGGCATTGAGTAGGAGGTGGATGAATTCTTTGAGCAATATGGAGGAAAAGGTGGGGTCATTGAAATGGTTGGAGTATTGTAGAGAGGTCAATAGTTACAGGATGTCATTTTCACTGAAGGTTTTAAAACTAGACCAGGTGGCCATTTTTGGGTGAGAGTAGTAGGTGACTCGGGAGTCCTTCCTGGTCACGGGGGATGGCAGAGTGTAGGGAGCGTTCAGATTTTCGTTGGTGATAAGCCTAGTTTTCTCAGCAAATTAGGAGGCAGAGGTCTCGCAGTTAGGTCGTGCTCCATTGTCAGAGGGAGGGGGATTACTTTTGCAGTTTGACTGGTGTTTGATCATTCAAACCAGTATTTTTATCCATCTGTTTCTGTACCTAGTTTATTTTGAAAGAATGATGCTTTGGAGTTCCCAATGTGCCTTTTGTAGGCACTTTTATCTTTGTCGTAGCTGTTTAGGATTGGGCAGGGAGGAGTTATGTCACGATGCTTTTTCTGTGAGTCTGAGTAGTCGGCATTCTTCGATAAGGAGTAATTGAACCAAGGGTTGGTTTATTTGGTTGGGATTCTCTTTAATTGTTTGGGTGCCCGAGTGTCCATGATTTTTTACATTGAATTGATGTAATGTCCAGTGAGGTCATGAGCGTTCTTCATGGAGGGGTGCGGGAGCAAGATGTCTTTACTAAGAGGTGACATGGTGGGTTAATGTTACGGGTGTCTGGGACCCAATATTTGGCTCTCACAGACTGGCCGCTAGAGATAGTTGCCTTTTCTGAGATGAGGAAGGTGATGCAGTGATGGTCAGTCCAGTCACAAGGTAGGTTGGTTTTGATGTGTATAGATAGTGTTCTCTTTAGCAATGATAAGGTCATTGGTGGCCCCCTTGTTGTGGGTTGGCCTGTTGCAGGCTTGGATAAGGTTCAGGTCCTGTAGGAAGGATTTAAAACTGTTTGTGAGAGGGTCACTGGATTTGTTCCAATAAATGTTGAAGTTACCAAAAAAGATCTGGGTATTGTGTTTATCCATGTTACAGGAGACAATCTCTATGATCTGTTTGATGAGCATGTGATTATCTCTGGGCAGATGATAGAACATGTGAAGAGAGCATCTTGAGTTGTCGTTAGTGGTGATATTGTTCCTAAGGTAACTGTACCAGGGTAGGGGCAGAGCGAGGCATAGTTTCTGAGATAGAGTGGATCTGTATATACAGACTAGACTCCTACTAGGACGTCCTAAACTGTCAAGTCTGATGATGTCATGACTGGGAGGGACTAGTGAGTTAAAGACTGGGGTTGAGGATTCATTCAGCCAAGTTTCAGTGAGCATAAGGATGTCCTGGTCATTGGTAAGTATGAGATCATCTATGTCCGCCGCACATTTCACAGTCGACCTACAATTGAGTAACGCACATTTTAGGGATGTTTTGAGAGTCATGATAGTTGTGGGTGTGAGATGAGGACTTGGTCTAGGTTTACTTGATTAATATACCTAGTACTGGGGTAGGATGTCCTGAGTGTCTGAGTGATTAAACTCTTTATTTTTGTAGAGGGTAAATTGTGGTCACTTGAAACATGTTTAAGAGGGAGAGTATATTGTTGTGTGATAGCTGATGAACTAGTCTATAGGGTCGGGAGGAGTGGTTTTGGATCACTGTGGATTTCCAATAAGGATATATGGCTCTTAGGTAAGCAGGGGAAGAGACAGATTGATGATTGGGAGTTGGAGTGTAGTTATTCAGGAGGGAGAACTATGTGGAGACAACTGGTGTTCCAGATTGGAGGTGATGTGGACTAATTTGAGTATGTCAGCCCAGATCAGTTGCAGTTCAGAGGTGATAGTGTCAATGAAGCGACTCCTTTGGGCTTCTGGTGGAGGGAGCATTGCAGTACAGAGAACTAGACAAATCATGGACCTTTGAGACGAGCCCGAAAAAGGGTGCATGCACGCCATGGAAGTGGGGTGGGAAGAGGGTTAAGGGGGGTCTACATGACCCCCTCGCTGCCAACGGCAGACAGCACAGATTCAGCATAGTATCCTACGCCGACGACACCCAGCTCATCGTCTCCCTCACCAAGGTCCCTATCACCACCAGACTCAACTTCCAGGAAAGATTGAAGGACGTTGCACCCTGGAGAGCAGCAGCTGCCTGAAGCTCGACTTGGAGAAGACAGAGGTCCTCATCCTCGGACCTTCCGCCTCTGCATGGGACAACACCTGGTGGCCCTCCGCACTCAGCAGCTCACCCACCCCCACGGACCATGCCTGGAACCTGAGCATCGTAATCGACTCCTCCCTCTCCATGACCCAACAGGTCAACACGGTCACCTCCAGCTGCTTCAACACCCTCTGCATCTTCCGAAAGACTTTCAAATGTATCCCCCGAATCAAGGAAGGCAGGGACCCACGCACTCAAAACCAGCAGACTAGACTATGGAAACGCTCTCTACACCGGGATCAACAAGTCTCTGCTCCGCAGGCTCCAGTCTATACAGCACACTGCAGCCAGACTTGTCCTCGGCATCCCTGGACACGAACATATCACACAACATCTGCGGAACCTACACTGGCTCCCTGTTGAGAAGAGAATCACTTACAAGATACTCACCCACGCCTACTAATGCCTCCACAACACCAGGTCCCCAATACCTCAACAAGAGAATCTCATTCCACGTACCCAAGAGAGACCTCCAATCCACCGATCTCACCCTCGCCGAAATCCCTCGCATCCCCAGAGCCAGGACAGGCGGAAGAACCTTCACCTACATCGCAGCCAAGACCTGGAACAAGCTCTCGATCGACATCAGGCAAACCCCCTCCCTGAACATCTTCAGGAAGACGCTCAAGACCTGGCTCTTCGACTGAACGGAGCTGCACAACACCCTCCTCCAGCACCTTGAGACCCTCACGGGTGAGTAGAGTGCTTGCAATTCCACTGATTGATTGATTGATTGATTGATTGATTGATTGATAGAATAGACGAGGATATCGGATGGGGAGGAGAAAGAGGGGAGTTGGGAGAGGGTTGGTGGGGTATTGGTTGTGTCCTGTTCATCATTGAAGTAGTAGAAGAGATCTGCGAAGAGTTCAATGTTGCGATCTGAAGACTGAGTGAACACGTTGCCATTGTTGTAGATGGAGATGGTAGCATCTGCTTTGAATAAACTGCAAGGTGCAATAGTAGGGTTGTGGCGATGTGAGATTTTCTTAATGATGGTTGTGTTGAGTGAGGAAGATAGAGATTTCCTCCATGGAGCAAGCATAATGTTAATTGTTAAGTACGATACACTTTTTGTAACAGAAATTGGGGTCAGTAATGAGTTTCTTTGTTAAGGTTGAGGAATCTATGTCTGAGATTTAAACTGGCATTTTCTGTTAGGTTTGAAGGATAGTTTATTAAAAACAAATAATTTCCTGTGGGGGTTAATAGGGCATTCAGATTGCTGTTAGAATCCATGCTGGGTGATGTGGGAAGAGGGGGCTGAGGCATATATCCTCTTGTTGTCCCTTTAGGTGCAGGGGTGGATGCAAGTGCACAGAGGGGCCATGAAGATTCCTTACTGAGTCTTTTGACAAGGCCTTCAGAATAGCCTTGGGGATACTTATCCGAACTATAGCCAGTAGGTGTCAAAGAGCATAAGTCCAACAGGTATAGTGGCCGTATGGGTGCATGGGTAGGGAAGCGGAGTGGACGAAATTTACAAAATTTAATATGGAATGTAGATATAGAGCTGAGTGTAGGAGATATACAATAAATGCGATACCGTGTAACTACTGAGCTGAGTAGACAGGAATAACCAGTAAATAATATACAGCGCTAATACAATGCCAATACCCTAAAAAATAATGCAAATGCAGGTCAGATTCTAAAAATGTAATCAAATGCTGTGGCATAAAGACACTCAGGTATGGGGGTCAGGCTGCCCTCTTATCAGATAAATAGCCCAATATCAGGGAGAGCAGCAAGAGGACTCATATCAAGTTCAATGTGGGAGGGATCCAGGTGAATTAGGCTGAGAGATAGCAGCAAAGAAACTAGGGGTCGATGTGATGTGATAAAGAGATATGATCTTCAATATCTTGAAGTGAGAAGTTAAAAAATAGCATAGAAGGCCAGTGGAAGGCGTAGAAGGCAAGTGGAAGACCATACAATGAGCACATCTAGGTCGGGACTAAACTAACTTGAACACCCTAGCTAATAGGGACATGGCCCAACCATTCATTATGGAGTGACCACTGTGGGGCATCTTAGCATATTATCAGATAAAAAAGAAAACATTATGTAATGAAGTATGATGAAGTAAATGGCAGCAGACAGAAATACTTCAGGAAGAGTATTTATTAGCCACAGCTGCAGCAGTCCCAGGGTAACTGTCCAACATAGAGTCCCATTATTAAAGGAATGGCTCCTGTGGATAGATAAGAACTTATTGAAATATATATCCTGCACAATGGCAATGTGGGTGATTTACATAAGATGTAAAACAAGGAGGCTACGCATATACAGTTAGAATTCACAAAGTTTATATAAGTATTTATCAACAATTTACACAGATCATCAGCAATATTATGTACAAACATATAATCACATAGGTGATAGTGTATCCCAAGTGAATATTATCAAAAAAGAATCTAAACTACTCAAGTGTGACCTAATATTGTATGGAAAACCAGGCTTCAGTTTTGTATTCACTTTGCAAGAGACGACCCAGTAATGTATAGGCAATCAAGAATACAACAGTTGAAAAATATAAGCCACAGCTGTACAAAGTCTGTCTCTTTTTTAAAGTCGACGACGTTTCGACCTGAATAGGATATCAGGTCTCTTCAGGACTTGTCAATGTGGGGCACCTTTCTAGGGCTTGCGGAACTCAAGGAGTGAGCAAGGGTGGCACCGTGAGGTGAAGGTGAAATAAAAAACTTACAGGGACCCCAGCTGGGACCCCTGGTAAGGGTGAGTAGGCAAGTGAGGGTATACAGTCGGTCCTTAGATCCGTGTAGTAATCAGTGTGATGGCATAGGAGGAGAAGCACGGGACAGGATACACACAAGGGCGCTCCTGGTATGGGAACAGTGGAAGTATATCACAATTCGGAGTTTTACTCGGTCAATGATACGAAGCTCAGACGGTGCTGGCTCTCAATTTTGGCGCAAAAATAGTGGTCAGTCCAAACGATGTGTCCTCTCCTCTCCGTGCAATGACCAACATAGAATCCCAGTACCAGAAACCCACACTGGACATTCTACATTCCAATTACATAATATTATGATGCAGTGAACACCAGATCACCACACATTAGTAGTCAGGGATTAGCCAAAGACGACTTTCAACAGCTGCGTCACACAGAGCAGCCCTTGGACCAATGGGCTAGTGCAACAAGCACTTAGGGGACAATGATGTGATAGGCACATAATCGGGCATATGATATGGCCGGGTTACCATGTCATGTGGGGGAAATTCATATGTGGAGCTCCGAGATGTGGGGCAGAGGAGGCAGTATTCTGAGCCAGTATCGAGTCCTCTCACCCAGCCCAACCATAAGAGTCCAGAAGCAAATGGAGAAACTCCTTCCTCCCCACCAGTCATCCCCAAGAAAGCGGGTGGTTGGGGTGGGAAGGGGCAAGGGGTAGCAGCGTCATTCTTTGCCAAGAAGGAACCAGCTCCACAAAGAAATACAATAGTTATTTTGTTGAAGTGAGGCCGGTCTGGAGCCTCAGTGCGATTTCGGGCTCTATCGCAACGCCGAGGGAGACAGACCTTGGGCAAGTAGGCAGCATGAGAATGCTCTTCACCCACCATCCCAGGCATCTGTGGGACCAGGCAGACACTCAGTGCAGAGAATGTGGGCAATATATTGTCAGCACAGTCCCCGCTCATGAGCGAAAACAAGAATGGGAGAGTGGTGGCATGGGGGAGGAGAGGTGAATATTTAATTGCCCAACTTTGTGTAGGAGACTCAGACCCGCTGAGGGTCCTCTTTTAGCATAGATATCTGCCTTTAAATATTACTTGTTGTTTTTACGATCATGTGTCTCTGCAGACTTTTTTGATCATTCACTGGTTTATTTCTTTAGTATCTTTTTCAGTTTTGCTGTTAGACTCCTCAAGAATGTTTTGCCAAGCCTCCAGTTTGAAGTACTTTATTAGTTGTGTCTTGGTGTCTTCTGCTTCTATTTCGAACTCCCTTAACATCTTTGCAAGTAATTCTATTATTAGTAAGATTAGATCAAGAGAACATTTCTTCAAAACGTCATACAACTAGGAATCAAATTCTTTGTTGAGCCTCCTCAATGACAGTTTTCATACTTTAGGAAGACCTCTAGGTATTCTTTGAAATGTGTGATACTAATGCATGCAGACGTTGATTACCTCCTTTATTAGGAGATATTCCAAATGCTTTAGATATCCATATCATGCTGACAATCTCAGTACATCATATTTCCATAAAATAAAGGTACCAGTGCCCAGCAAAGGGGCGCATGTCTCAGCACTCGTATGCCTAACACCAACAGCTTAGAAGAATGAGAAAACTGAGGGAGATGACCTTTCCTGGGGCCTCATTTATGAGGCCTTGCGTCAGTTTTGCGCTGCTGATGCGTCACTTTTTGTGACGCATAGGCGGCGTAAAACATGCGCCTAGTTGCGCCATATTTAAAAAGTGACGCATCTAGGTAGATGCGTCACTTTTTAAACCTCTGCGCCACATTATACCTGCGTCAGGTATAATGTATGCAAAGGGGACGTTCACACGCAAAAAGCCTCGTAATAGTGATGCAGTGAAATCTATGAGATTTCACTGCGTCACTTTTAGGACGCTGTTGCGTCAAAATCTTGCGCCTGCCTCACAGCAGGCGTAAGACTGACGCAAGCCCTTTCACATGGGGCTTTCCCCATGTGAAAGGACGCGTTGCTGGAGTTGCGTCACTTTTGTGACACACCCCAGCAATGGGTGACTTTTGCGCTTACAGATACGTCAGAAATACTGACGTATCTGTAACTCCTTGCGACATGATGCGTCATATTATAAATATGACGCATCAATCATGTCGCAGGGAGAGCGCAGTGAAAAGTGACGCATCGCTGTTTTCACGCAGCGATGCGTCACTTTTCATAAATAAGGCCCCTGAGGTTTAAGCACTGCAACAGAACATACATCTAACCGAGCAGAGAAGGTCAAGGCGCCAGAAGAGCCTAAACTTCAGATGGGCCGAACCAAATTGGGGAGATTGATCAATAGGGCAAAAAACCGAACTTCTACTCCATGACTGAAAATCCTCTTACATGAGCAGTAACAGCCACCAGGAGAAGAACTTGAGGTTTCAGCTCTTATCTAATGGCTGCCAGGACTTGGCTCTGTTGGGACACATTCAAACGCGATGGAAGGCAGAGAGCCCCAATGACGAAAGAAAAATGAAGTCAGCGACACTGGGAACACCCCTTTAGTTTTTTAGTGTTTATATATTTCTGAAATTGCCGAAATAAGTGAAAAAACAAATTGTACATGTGTCAAGGCCAGATGTATTGGCTTTGCCAATATTTGTTTCCATTTTATTAGCCTTTTTATAAGGTTTTGTTGTTACTCAAGAGTGTTCTTGCACGCCTGGCAGATCTTTCTCATTCTTCACCCAGTGAGCTGCTTCCTTTCAGCACTCCCAGTGTCTCTTTTGTATGCTGCCACGGGACTGTTCCTGCAGCACACCTGGCAGTCCTTTCTATCCTGCTGCCAAACTGCTGGTAAAAAGCATTGGCAAAGCCAATGGGTCTGGCTTATGTCTCAAAATGCCAGCCAGACCCATTGGCTCTGCCAGTGCTTGTTTCTTCTACAGTTGGTATTGTGATCTAGACTTTTTGTAGGAATATGATCCCACACCTCTAATACATTTTAACCCCTTTGCTGCATTTTCTCTATTTTTTCCTCCAATTATTTTCTTTGTTGATCATCTTTTATAGACAGATTAATTCCTTCTATGAATCGTCAATGCACATATGTCACTGACCTATTTTATTTGTGGAACTTTATGGGCATTGCCACTGCGACATGCCGAACCACTGGTTTTGTTTTGTACATCAGTAAGAGAATGCCAATGTGCAATATGCAATCTTTTGTTATTTTAACACTGTGTCATTGTAGTGGTGATGAAAACTCTAGTTTCACAGTAGGTGTTGCAAGTGGTTACTGAATAAAGTGATAATCATCTTTTGGTGATTCTGTTCATAATACATCTCAGTCAGTCTCCTTCTATAACTCAAAGTATGCGGTGAGAATGTGCTTTGGTGTGTTTTACCTGAGCATTTACTTGCAAAAAGGTAGCTGTTTGCTTTCCATGATAGTGCTTTATTGGCTTAAGATGCTGTAATCTGTTGATCAAAGTGATTGGATTCAGTTGGATCTTAGTAAATTAAAAGCACCTTGTGAGTCTCAATAGACTGCGGCATATTGTCATTAAAGAAATCCCTCGCAGGACAAATTTAAAAGTCAAAACAATAAAGGTTTTTTCAAATTTAAAAACCATTACAGAAGGTGAAAAGGATTAGGTTTCACCTATGAGATTAATAATAAGTTAAGAGGTGTGGGAGCAGTGTATGAGTGCAGGGAGAACGGGGTGAGTGCTCTCTGAGCAGCAACACGATTCACAAGAATTCCAACAAACCAGAAAGGAGGTAAGGCACTAAAAATACACAATGAATGTTCAAATATACCTTTTGCACCCAGAAGGTTTTCTAGTTTAGTTAAAAAAGGTGTGTTAGCAACTCCAGTTAAAGGGGAGAGGATGAAATGTATTATGCTATATGGCTGCGCATGGATGAAAAATAAATAAAGTGGAGGGGTCCGCCATACACTGGGAAGACCATGGGCAGAGGGTGACAAAAATATTTTCCTCTAACAGGACCTATTTACATAAAGTACCTGGAGGAGAACGCTTTCATAATATGTTAGTATAACTTGGACTAAGGGATGCATTGCAGAAAATTTAGAAGCACCGTGAAGCTGGCTTGGTATTCTTTTCCACACAGTAATCTGTGTGTTTTATTCATCATTACATCATTGAAGTATAATGTCAAAATCAGTTTAACAACCGGCACAGAAAGTCATGTGAAAATAGCCACATGTAACGTGAATTAATTAATTAATTAATTGTGGGTTTCTAACGCACTAGAATCGACTCCCGAAGGAGTATCTCTGCGCTATAGACCGCTGGGGAACCCGTCCTGGCTTTCCCTGTGAGATGGTCCCTACTGGGTATCTCCAAGGTGAAACCAGGCATCCCCGGCGTATGTGGGGAGCCGTTGTGCAGATGAGGCAAGCTAATGCCCAGAGTTGCCGAGTGTGATCCCTGGTTAGAGTAGGCACTGAGGTGAGAATTATCGAGTCCGCTGACCTCCGCTGACCCTGGTCCACGACCCTGCCGCATCGGGAATTGAACCCTGGTCCCGGGCCGTCCTCTGCTTCCGGGTTTGCCGCCTTTAACCAGTGAGCCACACCACTCCACTATGAGGGTGAGGAATGAGGATTATACAGGGCTCTGAAGCTTGGCGTGTCTCAGGACAAAGTCAATAATAGTTGTGGGGCGTTTTGGAATATGGACACGAGTGATGTCATGGAAGAAGGTCATTTATAGAGATTACTACCCCTAACGATACGTTGAATCTCTTCCTCAAGAAAGTATGCCGGTTGGACCTGGTGACTTAGCGAGCATAGACCTACTGCATTGTTAGGGACTGGTTACCTCCTAAAAGGAGCTGAAGTTGCCTATCCTTAAAAGAAAGTCACTGAAGTATGTGGTTTAGTTCAGAGGTTTTGTAAAGAACCCACACAGCCAGCGGGCTCTTCCGGCTCATCAATACTTAATACTTGGTACCAGCCATGCAAAGGGGCTCTTCGTGGCTTGGACAGAAGGATGAAGGAAGCATTGTATAAATTATAGATCGCCGAACCACCTATCAGCCCGGGTGCACTGCATTGCCCGCAGGCCAGTTTCTAAAGACCACATGCACCACAATGAAAGCTGCTGTAACACTGATGGTGCCGAAATAACCCAAATGCCTTACTTCAGTGCACTACAGCTGTACCTGGCCTTTTGTTTACCCGGTGCCCTGCCTACCCCTATCCTTACATTACTATGTGGGTGGCATAGTGGCGGTGCTGCCAGAGCCCAGGCAGAGGTGGTAGCAGAGAAGCAGAAGGAGGCCTGGGCTGCAGGGCAGCAGGAGAGCCTGTTGTGTGTTTCCTGCATGGCACATTGTAGTTTTCCCTATGTTAGACTAACTGTGCACGTTGTAGGCCTCAATATCCTTTGCACATGTTACTATATAAACACACTTGCCTTTGTGCCACTTTGTACTTTCACATAGAACCTGTATATGTTTTTCATTCTGTTCTTTTCCTGGGACTTAGTCTGAACATCATAGACAGGGTCAAACAGCAATGCCCCTTGCTATTCTTTCTGGCCAGGGACTTGCCCCTAGACATAACACAAGAATGCAGCTGATATTTAATGTGCATACATGTCCTATCATATAGATGAGTCCATGAGCAAAAAACACACACATGGAACAAGACTTCTGAGACAAGAGCACTGTGTCTGCTGAGATGTAGAACGTCCATCTGTGTATGCCAACGTATGGGGTTTGCCAGTAATCTCAGAGATCTATGATATATAATCATTTAGCCCTATTAGCAAGGGAGGGGGGTTTGGGTTACTCTGTCTTATAAAATGACAGAGTTTTTCATGATATATAGATTATTGATAAGGCTCCCAGTTTTCCGTTTTTACTGATTGTTACAGATAAATACAGACAGAAAAACATTTATTTTCCTGTCTGTATTTATTTTTAAATGTGGATAAAAACGAAAATTGGGTTGTTTGAGTGATTCTAAATGCTGCCAATCATGACTGCCAGGCCAATAGCTGTGCAGATTGAATGGCTAGGGGATTAAAAAAATAGGTATTTTAGTAAAGAGCCTTAAACGGCAGTAGATTTGCACATAAATGTACATATTTTCTTACAAGTGCATTTTTTACCTTCTGAGTCTGTATATATCTTTGAAACCTATCAGGTGTTCAGGCACTAGTACAGCTTAACTGGTTAAATAAATGCAGAAATATACACACTTCAGCTTATTTTTTTCACAAAACCCAAAATAGATATGGATAAATACAGGTACAATTTGCAAAAAATAAATATGGAGAAATACAGACGGAAATGAAAAAATATAAATACCATAAGACTGGGAGCACTAATTATTAACCACGCTAACACTATTTTTAGTCAATCAATCAGGGTCTTATGAAGCGTGAATACTCACCGTGAGGGTCTCAATGTGCTCAGTTTGGGGGGGGGGGTGGCTGGGTCTGTGGTTCAGTCGAAGAGTCAGGTCTTGAGGTCCTTTCTGGATTGCGGCAGCAATGGTGATTGGCTGAGGTGAGGAGACTGGGAGTTCCAGGTCTTCGCAGCAAGGTAGGAAAAGGATCTTCCTCTAGCCATGGTCTTGCAGAGCCATGGGACGGTAGCCAGGCCTAGTTGGGTGGAGCGTAGATGTCTGGTGGGAGTGTAGAAGGCGAGGCGTTGGTTGAGGTAACCAGGTCCGGCATTGTGGAGGGCTTTGTAGGCTTTCATGAGAAGCTGAAGGTGATTCTCTTGTTGACAGGTAGCCAGTGAAGGTCTCTCAGGTGGCTGGTGATGTGGTTGTGGCATGGATGTGCAGGATGAGTCGGCAGAGGCGTTCTGGATGATCTGCTATTTTTTGCAGAGTTTCTGGGTGGTGCCGGCATAGAGTGCATTACCGTAATCGAGCCTGCTGCCGACGAGCAAAAGGGTGACCATTTTTGTGGGCTCAGTGGGGATCCACTTGAAGATCTTATGAAGAAGGCAGAGCGTGTGAAGCAGGAGGATGAGACGGCATTGATTTGGCAGTTCATTGAGAGCAAGGAGTCCAAGATGATGCTGAGGTTTTGTGCATGGTCCTTGGGTGTGGGGGGATTCCAAGCGCTGCAGGCCACCAACAGTCATGCCAGGCAGGTGGGGTGGATGATTTTCCCATTCACGAATGTTTGTCAATTACAGTCTTTCTCCTTTAGTTTTGTAACTTTCAGAAAATGCTTTCACCTTAACACACAATGCGTATTGCTTCCAAAAGGCTTAGGTTAATTGTTCATTAGTTAACTTACCTGTTGACTTTGTGTGCGGTTAGCGCATGTTTTCTATTGAAATCTGAAGCCTTACTTTTGTTGCAGGTTAAAGCGCAATCTCTGGAGGACCCAAGAAGCCCGAGAAAAACGTTTCCTCAATGTGAAAGGGAAGAGAAATGTCGCCGGACCGGAAGGTATTCACAGCGGTGTCCGCATTGTCATTACCATGACAACCGTCATGAAGGAAGAGGCGCCGAAGGAGAACTCGTTGGAAAGGATCCCGGACTTCAGGTAAGGAAGGAAGATTCGAGCGTAAGCGCCTTTGCACGCTCGGTCAGGCCTTTTATAACAGAACTGGAGGGTGGGGTCTTTCATGAGCCAAAGGGGAGATTGCCAAATACGTGCACGATCTTTATTCAACTGTCTTCTCTGATAACGTGCAGCTTAAGTAAATTCAGTTTAACGCTCGAGTGTTCCCAACCTGCAGCTTATGTAAATTCAGTTGTTCACTCGAGTGTTCCTTAAATGTTGGCTTGATAGTCCAGCAGAAAATAAAGCCTGATAAACTCAAAAGTAACAAGCACTGGCAAATACAAAATGCAATGCTATTCAACCACTTAAGAGAAACAAGCCCTGGCAAATACAAAAGGACGGATCTATTAATTTTCTGATAGGGGTTTAAACACAGAGACCAACATTAACATCTACGGATCAGAGCGGGGTTGAGCATAGTTTTGTACAGTAACCCTAACAGGAGCCTAGGATGCAGACTTCAGTCTTGTCTTGTCTGAGTTAAGCTTGAGGCAGCTGTCCTTCATGCAGGGAGCGGCTGTTTTCATCTGTAGGAAGCTGGCTCTTTATATACTATACCAAAGTGAGGGATAGTGTGCACAGAGTCCAGTGGAACACAAAAGGTAGGCAGAGGTAAAGTAGATAGCACCTCACTCACTATCTGTGGTAGTGTGGTCGAGCAGTAAGGCTTTATCAGAGGACAGTGTTAAGCATTTTTTATACACACTCAGTCAGCAAATGATTTCACACACTCAAAGACTGAACATCAGACTAATAGTTGTTGGTATAAAAATATTCTTTTAGTTATTTTATTTTCTAGAACCAAGCAAGCATGGCAGAGATAAACAGTAAATACTTTTTAATAGTAATGAAGTTGTAACACAGTTTGGATTGCAATTGTAAATGTACTTTGATTTTAATACAGTAGTGTTACTGATAATGCAATGTTTTTCAAAATACAGAACATATACATTGTATAGGATTTTTTTGTAAAATGACCAGTAGATTACTTTGCAGATTACTTTTCTTACACAGTGAAGTATACCTGGATACTACACTGGGACTTTTCATGTAAACAGGTGAGTAAAAGCATGTTTGTTATTTGGTACAATTTTTAAAGGATTTCTTAGGTTTTCCAACTCCACACTTAAAAACTTTTCATAGAAAAACAGTCAATATTATCCTATGGAGGAACAGAGGGCCCGATTCACTACCTTAAGGCACGATCCTAAACTTACTACCATTTGGGTATTCACAGAAGGCACTTACTCATTTTGGTATTCACAGAAGACGCTTACTCATTTTGGTATTCACAAAAGTTAGGAGTCCTAACTTTAGGACTCCTAAATGCCTTCTGTGAATACCGAAAATCTTAAAGTTAGGATTTTTCTCAGTTTCGGAGTAGTAAAGTTAGGACTCCTAACTTTAGGACTCCTTAATGCCTTCTGTGAATACCGAAAGTCTTAAAATTAGGATTTTTCTCAGTTTAGTAGTAGTAAAGATAGGACTCCTAACTTTACTACTACTAAATTGAGAAAAATCCTAGTTTAAACACTTTCGGTATTCACAGAATGCATTTAGGAGTCCTAAAGTTAGGAGTCCTAACTTTACTACGACTAAACTGAGAATAATCCTAATTTTAAGACTTTTGGTATTCACAGAAGGCATTTAGGAGTCCTAAAGTTAGGACTCCTAACTTCTGTGAATACCAAAACGAGTAAGTGCCTTCTGTGAATACCAATATGAGTAAGTGCCTTCTGTGAATAACAAAATGTTATAAGGGTCTAAGAAAGGGTTTTTAGTAGTTTATAGAAAAGGGCGCACAGCTGACTATTGGCACAATATTATTTCGTAATTTTATGGTCAATATGAGGTGCAACAATGGGTAAGGGGATAAGCCCTATAACCCCTCAATGTAGTGTCAGTCAAAACAGACACTGCATACAGTAATTTTTAAGACCCATGCACACTATAAATAGTAAAAAAAACTGTCAGTGTAGACATTTTGGTACAATAGGAGACAAAGCTTTAGATTGCAAATAAGTAATCAATATTCTGTGAATCAGTCTTGAGAAAAAGGTGTTTTTTAATGTTCAAGGAAACCAGCCGACACGTGTTTCGTCGCGTCTGGGACAATCTTCCCGCGACTCCTCAGGGCTATGGCGCAAAGTAGTATCATGTGGAGAGTCGCTCCGTCGTTGATACTTCCGACTCGACAATAAGTATGGGCGAAATGCGCGAATTCACGATCCGCAAAATCCGCAAATTCGTGCGAATTTGCGGAATTTTTTTGCGTGTTCGCGGGGCTTTTTGCGTTTTTGCGGGGCTTTTTGAGTGTTCGCAGGACGCTTGCAGCGCATCGACCGCGAAGTTACCCATGCGGTCGTACATGGGCGCGGCCATCTTGTTCGCATTGCGTATTTCTGTTTCCAGTCGCTATTTGCATGCTCGCGTTGTGCGTGGGGCACGATTACGTGTACGCGTGCGTTTTTGCGTGCCTGCGGGGGAAATATCGCGCAAACTTACCCAGGCGGTCCTCAATGGGCGCGGCCATCTTGTTTTTCATTCATTGCTATGGTTCTGGGCATGCTTTTTCAATCCTCCCCTAATCTTTCCAATCCTTTGTTTCTTTGAACTTTTTTTTAATCTTTTTTACTCATTATCTATCCCTCTCTTTTTCTACATCTATATTTTGTGTTTTTTTCTACTTTTGGTTACTTTTAAAGCTACTTTTTAAAAATCTTTTCTTTTCTTTACTTTTTCCCTATTCTTTCCTATTTTGTTTTTCAGCTTTCCAGGACCATGGCAAAGGGAGCCGGGAAGAGCAAGGGGAAGGGTCCCGCATCCTGTACCCGGCTCCCATGCGGGCGATTGAGGGGGGAGGATGTAGTGGCCAGGGAGATTTTCACCGCGGTGGAGGTGGCCGCTCTTAGATTTTTTGTTCTGCACCACCTCCCTAAGACTGTGGCAGCAGGGGGCAGGCCCGGTCAAGGGTATGGCCTCCGGGAGCGTCACCAGCAGTGGGATAAGGTGTGCCGGGCCATGCGGAGGGAGTCAGGGGTCCGGCACATCTATGACCAAGCGACGCACCGGTGGGCCGACGTCCTTGACCGGTAGCAGGACCTGCTCGACCTGCTAGGCGTGGAGATCCCTGGCCTTGGTGAGTAGCTATTTAATAACTACTTTGTTTTCTTCTGCTCTGTGTTATATTGCTAATATATGTTTTTCCCGAAGAGGAAGAATGCTGCCTATTCGATTACATTGCAGGTAAAATAATGTTTAAATAGCATCTGTGATTGCAGGTGCTCGCCTCCTCAGTGGCGTTGCTACTATGCTTACTTGTTTGCAACTTTGTGCTCATTTGGCCTGAATATGTATGAGTGAAGTACTTTACAGAACTGCGTAATGCTAGAGAGACTAGAGACACAAGTCTAGTCCTTCCTTTGTACTCCTGCTGCCACTAAGAAGAAGAGATAGTGATGGATCGATAGGTTGAGTATATTATGACTTGTTATTAGTAGTAGGACATTTTTTAGTGGTCTGCAATCATGATGACGGACTGTGTCTGTCACGTCGCGTGCTGCTGAGTGCTAAACCTTTTTGTTGTTGGTTTAGTTAGTGATTTACATAACTTTCCAAGTAGAGGGTCTGCGAATCCAGCAATACTGTACTAGTATTCTCCTAGTTGACCAGATCAGATAGGTCAATACATGTAGTCCAAGTGTTGCTAATTTGTTTCCCCGAGATAATTTTAGATTGTGGTCAAAGAAATCAAATATAAAAAAAAAAAAATCATCCATGTTTGTGTTTATTTCATGATCATCAGCACCTCCCAGGGGCAAGAAGACAGCAACACCCCAGACTCCGACGGAACAGAGTGGGCAGGAACGGTCCTCTGCAGGCTCTTCTGCTGGCCCCAGTAAGTTGTTCTGTTGTTAATATAATTATACTTCCCTAACTTTTACAGCTCCTATTCATTCCAAATTGTTTCCTAATTCTATTTTTTACAAAATAGTCTTTGATATTCTTGTAGACTGTTTCTACATTCTTATCCTGCCTCTCTACCATCACTCTCTGTGCTACTACTATTTACTATTATTATGAGTCGGTCTGTGTAGGTAGCTAAGCTTGCCCAGTCGGCAAACGGTGTTAAACAAAACTCTGATCCAGCAATAGCTATCGAGGCACTCAGTGCAGTCCTCTGGGTTGCCCTTGGTGTCTATTCCAGTCTTCTTAATGTTAGTGCTTTGACAATTTCCAACAATAAAATGTCAATGTCCACCAAGAATAAGCTTAGTACTTGGCTTTTTGATTTGATAGTAGCACATACCATACCGCTAGTGTTTCAGGGTCTATTCTGCACATACAGAAGTATGGACAAGAGAAATAAGACATTGTTGATGATAGGTGTAGTTCAACTTTCCACATACCTCAGTCAGAAGTAACTGTGCGGGACTCGGGAGCCCTCACCTTGTTGGAACTTCAAGTCCTCCTGGTGGTGATGAGGAGTAGTTGGTTCTGTCTGTAAAAATGTTGCATGTTAAAGAGCAAGCATTCATCAGTTGTGCCAAAAAGAGTTGCATGTTATGGCTAAGCATATAAGTTAACACCCTCCCCAAAACCGTGACTTCTTTTCAGTCCCAATAATTAAAAATTGTTTAATATTTTCTCTTCCATTGCAAGATGAAATAGGGGGTGGTGTATGGCATCTAAAAATATGACTTGTATTTTCTAGGCGTCACAACATCGGATGCGGCATTTCCCACCACCAGTGCCGGGGTCAGCAGCGCAGAGGGGTCCACTCCAGGGGCGGATGCGGCGGTGCCACAAGTGCCACCAGGAGCAGCTGAGGGGGATGGCTCAGCAGCGGCGGACGGTGGTAAGTTAATATTATACTCCTTACTTATTGACATTTTAGATTAGGCTCGCAGAGGCGTGTATGATGTGCTGTACAGTAGACAGTACACTACTACAAGTACACTGTACTGTTAAGAACAGTTACTGATTTAGAACTACATTTTAGCCAATCACGGAGAAGACAGTCACCCTTGACTTAGCAATAGCATTAGCGGCGGTAGTTCTCGAGTAAGCAATGGCCCCCTCTATTTGACTTCAAATCAGCTGGGAAACTTTTATCGTGAAGCCAAGTCATATCAGATGAACTTGAGTAATGTGATGAACGAAAAGGGAAAGAACTTAGGGGCATATTATCAAGGGGGTTTATCTCCGCTTTTTTGTCTTTAAAAGCCAAGAAAGCGGAGATAAAATTATCTCCCTATTACCAAGCTGTCGCTAACACCAGTTAGCGACAGCTAATAGGAGATAGCGACCATCTTGGGCCCTGCTTTGCATGTCAGTGATATTTATCACTAATGACATGCAAAGTGGGCGTGCCAAGATGTTAGCGACTGGAAACAGTCGCTAACATCGCTATCTCCTATTACCAACTTTTGGAGATATTCGCGCTAAGCGCGAATATCTCCAAAAGCTAACACCTGCCCTGAGCAGTTCTTAGCCATGTTATCCAATGGGAGGTGGATAACATGGCTAAGAGCATTTGCTCGATAATGCATGAATATCGCTGACTTTTCAGCGATATTCATGCATTGCGGCCGTTTTTTATCGCATTTGCGATAAACCTTGGTAATACCAAGGTTTATCTGCGATACAAATCGCCGATTTGCGGCGATAATTTTTGTCTCTAAACAAGTTAGAGACAAAAATTATCTCTATTGGTTGGTAATATGCCCCTTAGGGTCAATGGAAGGACGAGCGAGTCGTAACATTTATGACTGTAAAGAATGATACGTGTTTTTGAATGCAGGTAGGGGTGGCTGATAGGAAGGAATCAGATGCATGGCTGCTTGAAGCAAGGATGATTGGAGGAGAAAGAAAAAATGACTGCCTGTGTGGGTGAATCAGAAAATTCATGTGTGGTGTGCATTGCAATATATCATTTGGGTGAAATTCAAATGCAAGTCAAGACGGTGGTTTACCCAATAAAATGAAAAGGGTGTGATTTAGTTGTTGAGAAAAAGTTGTTACAGTTGAGACATTAAGAAGAATGATAGACATTTACTTTGGAAGCCTGGATGGTATCTTCTTCCTCATACATAGCAGAGGTGAATGTAGAGCAGATGCTCAGTGCATGAAGAGAGTTACTTTGTTCGAACAGCATGTCCGTGCCAGAGTAGCAAAGCAGAGAAAATCCAAATAGTACAAGTTGTGATTGTTCAGAAACTCTCCCTTGCCTAAAGTAACAGTACAGTAGTTTACTTTGCAAGCACAGCATATGTATTGCATAGTTGACAATTATATCAAGTCAAGTCCCTTCCTCCGGCAATTATGGTTACCACACTTACTCCCTATGTTCATAATTTTCTTTCTGCTGTGTTAATCATGGGTGGACTATCACTGTTGTTCACTCAATCTATCACAACAAAGCACCTAAAGTCATCCATCATATAAGCAAAGAGATCATGTGATCGGCAGGATACATGATCAGAAATGAATAATCTTCATTTTCCTTTTGTAGTACTGAAGGCCCAGGGGGGGCAGTGCGAAATATAAATTACATTGAGCAGTAGCCCTTGATGTAACCGAGTATGGCCAGTGCCACCCCTATACAAAAGTAAGAGCTTCCCTATCCCCACCTGCATGTACTGCTTAAAGTAATGCATGCAAGTCTGCGTCATCATGGCTTGTGTCTCTTTTTCTTGGGTGCAAGCTGACTGTGCTGGCATTATGCCGGCTACCACAAGTTCACGTACAAGTAATTTATTTCACAAAACTAGAGAAAAAAAGAAGAATATTGGTGTACTCTCTGACTCTCTGACTATGTATTGAGTCCTTAGTGTTGCCTGGTAGTAGAATTCCTGAAACTCCCACTGTTACAGGCCTACAAAGACGGCGGAAAGATACATGCCAAAATGTTATACTGTGCTTGCAAATTGCTAGTGTTACTGTGAGACAACTTTCTGTTGAATTATTTTGTGTTATTGTTAAAGAGTATTGGTTACATTATTTTTCTTTCTTTCTTCATATAGATGCTCCAAAAAGCTCACCAGACAGGAGATGGCTGTCCGGGCCAGGGCCCGGAAGCTGGGGGCCATTTGTGTGGAATATCGCCGGCTGTGGGCTCGGGAACAGGAGGAGGGGGCGTCAACAACCTCCTCCAGTGCCCCCGTGTCCACCAGCCAGCAGCCTCCAGCGCGGCGCCGTGCTCGTACAGCCTCCCGCCGCCACTCAGCTGTAACAACACCAGCAGCTGCCCCCCCCAGAGCCTGGATGGCACGCCTGCGCCGCCTACGCCTCAGAGTGGACTACCTGGAGCGCAAGGTGGACAATCTTGAGCAACAGCTCCCGGACCTCCGCAAGGAGCGGCGGGACCGCCTGTCCAGACACCGCCGGAAGTGACTGTGTCCCTTGCCCCTTTTTTAAAGACTGTTGGGGGGGGGAATCGGGAGGTGGGGATTATTTGGGACTTTTCAGAGGACTATTTAAAATGGACAATTGTTTGGGTTAGGGAGGGGTGGGACTAGTTTATTTTTGTTAGGGTAAATATATAATTATTTATTTTACATACTTCAACATAGTGTACGCGTTGATGTTATTTTGTGGGGTGGTG
Organism: Lissotriton helveticus; assembly: GCF_964261635.1. Taxonomy (NCBI): domain Eukaryota; kingdom Metazoa; phylum Chordata; class Amphibia; order Caudata; family Salamandridae; genus Lissotriton; species Lissotriton helveticus. The sequence continues at coordinate 470,372,821 of NC_136059.1, read as the reverse complement.
GGCTGGGGTAACGGCACGTTTGGTTTCCTCAAACTTACCAGCATGAATTATCTAAAACGTCCAAAAATGTTCAAAAGTGCCACTAACAGAGTTAGTGAATTTAATTGGCCTACTAGTACTTTACTAGTACAACTGTCAGTCTATCCTCCGAGTCCTAGCCCATTATTCTACCTCCCCAAAATGCTTATCTTTCCTGTTATTCGTGTTTGAGAATAGAGCAAGGGCACAGCGCTGGCTGCATGGCAAATGGCAATTACGCCACCCGGACCGAAATTCCGTTGGTGTTAGTAGGAGTGGTACCACACTAGCAGTAGCAGCATATGAAAAACAAAGTAAAAAAATGAGACATTGAGTGGCCTGAGAGGAGTATTAGAAGGAACAGTAGCCTAAGCAATGCTGAAGATAAGTATGGGGAAATAAGAATTGCATGGATGATTATGGCTACAACAAGAACAGTGACACAGCAGCGTAACAAGTCTTCTTGACATGTAGGAGGAGGATGTTGACGATGGATCCAATCGATGGTGGGCATGAGATTCAGAATTTATATTAAAATACTCGTTTTTTTAACCAGAAATACAATATCCTAGGATTCATCTAGCTGCCTTAACATTTATTTGAGGAGGTTGCTTGCACCTTATCCTCCCCAGCAAGTGCGTGGAATTATTGTTGTAATTTACTCAAACCTCAATGAAAACCACACAGCCCGGGGGAAGAGGGTTAGGGTTTGAAACTTGAATGGGAATGGGGTTTGTGGGAAAAGTTTTGTGGAGAGAGGGGAAAAAAAGCACAGCATGGACAAACAACAAATGAAGATAAACAAATCTTTGGCTACGAAGCTATCCATAAATCTTTCAAGGGACATAAAAGAAGTGCATGCACTAATGCATGCATGAAGTTGTTTGCTAAATGGGTAGGTTACTGAAAAGTAAGTAGTACTTTCTACAATATACTAACTATGAAGAAACAATGTGACAGTACAGGGCTGCAGTAATTACGCAATTTCACTTGCCTATCTGCCCTCAGAGAGAAGAACCACTTAGTACATTAAATTAGTTTAGAAAATAGCAAAGAAAAAAGTATACAATGGCTGGAGGGATGAATTGAAGCTGAGAGCAAACAAATGCACAGAGTCACACTCATAGAAGTTCACAGCAATAACATTACTTAAAAGATAAGTAGAAATGAAGATGGATACTGTACCTGTATGTTGTTTTAGTTGTCCTGTTGAATTTGGGAAGTTGCATGCATCCAGCCATTCCTCTTTTTCGCGGTACTCCTAATTCCATCTGACGCTCCGTCGATCAATGTTGGGGACCAGAAGACACCTTGTCCACTGCCTGCCTGGCGGATGCTGAATTGCGGCTCGTTATGGTAAGCCTGAGTTCATCCTTTTTCCCATTGCACAGGGTAAAAGTCGGCCTGTAATTGTTGATGGAAAAACAGGAAGTGATATTAAAACACCACGGAGAAAATAATATAAGGTATGCTGTGTAGTGCTAAATAACACTTTCAGTTTCAGAGTTGACAGTATTACAATACATACAAGCATCATATTGAAAGTGCGTACTCTGAGTCTCTTTTTCAAGGATAAATAAGTGTGGGCGAAATTTGCGGATCTTTCCCCTCAAGCTAGGCGTAAAGTGTAAACTGCGATTTTAGAAAAAAATAAGACTTTCCCAGCAGTGCTCCCAGAACCCTCAACCCACCCCCAAAAATCTAGAACACCCCCAAGTAGCCCCCCAAAAACATGCGGTACTGCGACCTGGCTGAGGCCTACTTGAAAATCGTGCTAAAACGCACTCTGAGAGTAAGCCCAAAACACCCCTTTTCCACCATGGATTTTCTTCAAACCACTTGCAATCAAAATTAGACCTTCCCAGCAGTGCTCCCAGACCCCTGAACCCACATCCAAACATCTAGAAACCCCCCAAGCAGCCTACCAAAAACATGCAATACTACTAGGCCTAACTTTCAACCGTGCCAAAACGCTCTCTGCAACTAGGCCCAAACCCCCCTTTTCCACCATGGATTTTCTTCAAACCACTTGCAATCAAAATTAGACCTTCCCAGCAGTGCTCCCAGACCCCTTAACCCACACCCAGAAATGGAGAACACCCCCAAACAGCTCTCCCAAAAACACGCAGGAGTGCTATCCTTAGCAAGGCCTGCCTTTAAATCGTGCCAAACGCACTCTGCAGCTAGGCCCAAACCCCACTTTTCCACCATGGATTTTCTTCAAACCACTTGCAATCAAAATTAGACCTTCCCAGCAGTGCTCCCAGACCCCCCGACCCATCCCCAGAAATGGAGAACACCCCCAAACAGCCCCCCAAAAACATGCAGGAGTGCCCCCAAAAAAATATTTCACCATGGATTTTCTCCAAACCACTTGCATTCAATATTAGACCTTCCCAGCAGTGCTCCCAGACCCCTCGACCCAGCCCAAAATTGTAGAACCCCCCAAACAGGCCATCACAGAAATGCAACACCTAGAATCTCCAGAAACCTAAGTTTAAATCGCTCCAAAACGCACTCTGCAGCTAGGCCCAAACCCCCCTTTTCCACCATGGATTTTCTTCAAACCACTTGCAATCAACATTAGACCTTCCCAGCAGTGCTCCCAGACCCCTCGACCCACCCCCAGAAATGGAAAACACCCCCAAACAGCCCCCCAAAAACACGCAGGAGTACTATCCTCAGCGAGGCCTACCTTTAAATCGTGCCAAACGCGCTCTGCAACTAGGCGCAAACCCCCCTTTTCCTCCATGGATTGTCTTCAAACCACTTGCAATCAAAATTAGACCTTCCCAGCAGTGCTCCCGGACCCCTAGACCCACCCCCAGAAATGGAGAACACCCCCAAACAGCCCCCCAAAAACATGCAGGAGTGCCAAAAAAAAAACTTTTTCACCATGGATTTTCTCCAAACCACTTGCATTCAATATTAGACCTTTCCAGCAGTGCTTCCAGAACCCTCGACCCAGCCCCAAAAATGTAGAAGCCCCGAAACAGGCCATCACAGAAATGCAACACTTAGAATCTCCAGAGGCCTAAGTTTAAATCGCTCCAAAACGCACTCTGCAGCTAGGCCCAAACCCCCCTTTTCCACCATGGATTTTCTTCAAACCACTTGCAATCAAAATTAGACCTTCCCAGCAGTGCCTCCAGACCCCTCTACCCACCCCCAAACATCTAGAACCCCCCCAAAAACATGCAATACTGCTAGGCCTCAGTTTAAATTGTGCCAAAACGCTGTCTGCAACTAGGCCCAAACCCCCCTTTTCCACCATGGATTTTCTTCAAACCACTTGCAATCAAAATTAGACCTTCCCAGCAGTGCCCCCAGATCCCTCAACCCACCCCCAAACATCTAGACCCCCCCAATCAGCCCCCCAAAAACATGCAATACTGCTAGGCCTCAGTTTAAATTGTGCCAAAACGCTGTCTGCAACTAGGCCCAAACTGCCCTTTTCCACCATGGATCTTCTTCAAACCACTTGCAATCAAAATTAGACCTTCCCAGCAGTGCTCCCAGACCCCTTAACCCAGCCCCAAACATCTAGAACCCCCTCAAGCAGCCCCCCAAAAACATGCAATACTGCTGTCCCCAAAACATGGGAAATCGCAAATCGCGCCTTGACAAACAAGTGCTGTTTTCCGCACTTCCACTACTTCAATCCTCTTGAAACTTACCAGGACACTTGTTCCAGTGTTTCCCAAGAATCTCAGCAAGGCAGAACAAAATCGATCCACTGTAAGGTGTACGACTAGTTCGCCCAAACACACGCATCCGCAAAACACTAAAAAAGGCCACAATTCGTCCAATTCTGAAAAAATGACAAACCCCCCTAAAACCTTGCCAACATCATTATGAACGAGCCTGCATCGGGCCCTGAGCCCTAGACTCCGGGAACCCTACCAAATTATTAATTAAACCCAAAAACCCTAGTAAACCGCACTGAACCCTGAACCCTAGATATGCTTTGTCTGTCTCGGTCAAAGAGCCTAGGTATGCTACACCAGGTTGCTTCACTCAGTGGTGCCTGCCTTGACTGTCTGCATGGCCCTGCTGCAAGCATGGGCCAAAAATCCGTTCCGCTCGCGAAATTTCCTGTTTGTCAGCAGCAAATTCACAATCCGAGAATCTCACGAAATTGCTGAAAATTAGCAAACTCTTGAGCGTAACAGATTTTTGGCCCATGCTTGAGGCAGGGCCATGCAGACGGTCAAGGCAGGCACCACTGAGTGAAGCAACCTGATGTAGCATACCAAGGCTCTTTGACACAGACAGACAAAGCATATCTAATTGTATACAGCAAGCCATATAGCCCCAATTTTACATGAACTGCTGTACTCTGTAATCTGCCTGGCATAACAACACTACACTGCCTCGACCACTCCATACCACGACTAGACAGACATGTAGTTCTGCTGTAGTAGTTGTTGTAGACTGGTTTACCTGTTTGACACTCACAAATTAGCCATAGTTCTTCCCTAAACCGACGCTGATGATGCATCCATCCCAGTGAGTGACTGTAAAGAAAAAAGATATAATATTTAATCAATCATCATGGTTAATTGGCAAACAGTAAGTCCAAGGACATTTTGCATATTGGAAAATGCAACATAGTGGCCCCTGCAGTTGAAGTACAATTTGAATTAAACAAGGTAAAAAAAAAAGCAGAGTAGACTGGAGTTACATTTAGTGTGTAAAAGATTAAATAATAACAGAAGACATATGATTCATTTCATGCACAACAAACAAACAGCAATTGCTTTCATTAGAGCCAGACAGCCATTGATGTCCACTGCATGCCATCTTCTTCTCATTATTCATTACCTGTTCCACTTTTTGTCCGCATCTTCTTCTGAAAGTGCGGGACCACAGGGCAGCCTCTCCTGTCAATTTCAGAAGTAACTGTCAGCAATCAGCAAGCATATAGTCAGTAATTCCAGTCCCACTTGAGGGGACTCGTCTACGAGTACGAAGACAAAGTTTCTTTATTCTGTGTAATCCAGCCATCTGCCTTGAGGGAAATGGATTGGGGCAGTCTGGAGGAGGAGGATAGAGGAGCATGATTGAGTTGTGAACTTGTGAACCTCAGGAATGCAGACTGCGGCACCTTCAAATCAATAAGGAAAGAAGATGAAGACAGTGCTGCTGATGGACTTGTTGTGATTAGGTGATTAGAGTTTTGTTGTGGTAAAAGTTGCAAAACAAAGAAAGATACACAAGAATAAAAGTGAATAAGGACAAAAAAAAAGAAGTCATTTGCAGGCATCGGTGTCAGGGAAGTAGAACTTGTCCTCAAACTCTATGAATTGAGACGGGAGTAGGTCAGCTAACAGAGAAGAACTTCCGTCACCTAAGTCGGTGTCCTTTCTTCTTCCTGCGTGCATTCACGTTCTTTGGAATCTGGTGGTATGAAGTGCTGATTCATGTTGATCAGTGTTAACCTCTCCACAGTTTTGGATGAGAGGCGGGTCCTTTTTGATGTTACAATGGCACCAGCAGCACTGAAAACACTCGCTTGCGAGTGGGCAAGACAAATAATTTAGAGCCAGGTTGGTAATCAGTCGCCAATGAGGCCTTGTCCGATACCAATACAGCAATGGGTTCTGATTAACAAAGATCTCTGTTGGGTCATCCAGATAGGCCTGCACCATCGACTCAAAGTTCTCCAGGGTTGCTCCACTTTTCGTACCATCTGTGGCCTTTGCATCACTGGAACGAGCAAACCCTTGATGAGTTAGCCAATTCGCTTCCGACAATATTATGGCTGGGCCTGGTGCAGGTGATGATGATGATACGGTTGCTTGTGTCGTTAACAGCTGTGAGGAAAAGTGACTCCCTTCGGCCACAGATTCAGAAGTGGAACTTGACACCGGATGGCCTGCTGATTCAGTTGTACTTCTGCCGGCTCCTTCAAATTTCTGCTGCTCTTTTTCGAACCGAGTGGCTGACACAGCTAGCCAATGTTTGTACTTTGAAACATCTGCTTCATCAAAAGGAATGAATGCTTTGCTGGCCACTGCCTTTTTGTTCCGTGGATCCAGAATAGTGGCACAAATGTAATGTTGTTCTGTATGTATTTTTTTAAGCCTTTCATTGTCAACTAGGCGGCTTAATAACCTCTCCGCCAACTGATATGCGTCTTGCTTTTCAGCATCATCTCGGAAGGTTGAAGATACCGCCTTCAGTTTGTGCTCTAGCATGCGCAACAATGGGATAGCTTTGCCCAAAGAACAGTCCTCCCTGCTGACTTCACGCGTGAAGACCTCAAAAGGACAAAGCATGTCTGTCAGGCTTGCAACTAGCTTCCATTCCTCCAACTCTAGCCTCATGTCTTTCATAGTAGAATCCAGTTTATAGACATACTCATTTATTACCCCCCACTGCTCAGACAGACGCTCAAGCATATAAAAGGTTGAGGGGTATATTACCAACAACTAGCGATAATTTTTGTCTCTAACTTGTTTAGAGACAAAAATTATCGCCGCACATCGGCGATTTTTATCGCAGATAAACCTTGCTATTAGCAAGGTTTATCGCAAATGCGATAAAAAACGGCCGCAATGCATGAATATCGCTGAAAAGTCAGCGATATTCATGCATTATCGAGCAAATGCTCTTAGCCATGTTATCCACCTCCCATTGGATAACATGGTGAAGAACTGCTCAGGGCAGGTGTTAGCTTTTGGAGATATTCGCGCTTAGCGCGAATATCTCCAAAAGTTGGTAATAGGAGATAGCGATGTTAGCGACTGTTTCCAGTCGCTAACATCTTGGCACGCCCACTTTGCATGTCATTAGTGATAAATATCACTGACATGCAAAGCGGGGCCCAAGATGGTCGCTATCTCCTATTAGCTGTCACTAACTGGTGTTAGCGACAGCTTGGTAATAGGGAGATAATTTTATCTCCGCTTTCTTGGCTTTTAAAGCCAAAAAAGCGGAGATAAACCCCTTGATAATATACCCCTGAGTTCCAACGTGTTGCCACCTCCTGGATGAGTCCTTTGACTGGCAGTCTACGTTCATGTTGAATGCTCCTCAGCTGCTTCCGGGCCTTAAAAGAATGGCTGAAATATGTGCAGATTCTTCAGCAGGTGGTCAGTAACTTGCTGACTGTGTTTTCTTTTTTCAAGAAATCTTGCACCACGATGTTAATACTGTGCGCCAAACACGGCACCCTGAAGTAGTTACCATCATGCATGACCTTAACTATATTACAGCCATTATCCGTGGAAACATAACCAATTATGCGATTTCTTGGATGCAGCCATTCATAGACCTTCCTATCAAACTCCTCCAAAAGGTTAGGTGCAGTATGAGTTTTCTCCATGGCAAACATGGCTACTGTTGCATGTTTACGAGTAGCTTGAAAAACTGTGGGCCCGATTCACAGAACTAACTTAAGACAAAATCCTAAACTTACTACCATTTTGGTATTCACAGAAGGCACTTACTCATTTTGGTATTCACAGAAGACATTTACTCATTTTGGTATTCACAGAAGTTAGGAGTCATAACTTTAGGACTCCTAAATGCCTTCTGTGAATACCGAAAGTCTTAAAATTAGGATTCTTCTCAGTTTAGTAGTAGTAAAGTTAAGACTCCTAACTTTAGGACTACTAAATGCTGTCTGCGAATACCTAAAGTCTTAAAATTGGCATTTTTCTCAGTTTAGTAGTAGTAAAGTTAGGACTCTTAACTTTAGGACTCCTAAATGCCTTCTGTGAATACCGAAAGTCTTAAAATGAGGATTTTTCTCAATTTAGTAGTAGTAAAGTTAGGACTCCTAACTTTACTACTACTAAATTGAGAAAAACCCTCATTTTAAGACTTTCGGTATTCACAGAAGGCATTTAGGAGTCCTAAAGTTAGGAGTCCTAACTTTACCTCTACTAAATTGAGAAAAATCCTAACTTTAAGACTTTCGGTATTCACAGAAGGCATTTAGGAGTCCTAAAGTTAGGACTCCTAACTTCTGTGAATACCGAAATGAGTAGGGGCCAGATGTAGGTAGGGTTTTACCGGTCGGTAACGGCCGAATTCGGCCGTTACCGACCGGTAAAAGGAATTTGAGATGTAGGGGGCAGAATTGGTAATTTTACCGTTCTGTAATTTACCGATCTGTAATTTACCGATCTGTAATTTTACAGAATCTGTAAATATACCGGTCGGTAAATTTACAGAACGGTAAAATTACAGATTCTGTAAAATCGATATGTAGGTGGGACTCTGATGAGTCCCACAAGGCCTAAGAAATCGGTATTTTACCATCAAATTCAATTTGATGGTGAAATACCGATTCTGGTGTGCATGCAAATGTGTGCATGCACACCTGTGCCATATGACAGGCAGACCTGCCCTTAGGGCAGGTATGCCTGCCATATGGCCCCCGAACCTTTTTTGGGGGTGCTAGAGGGTGTCAAAGTGACACCCCCTGCACCCTTGCCAAAAATCTGTATTTACCGATCGGTAAATACCGACCTGTAATGCCCCATTCATTCCTATGGGCTTCAAAGCCCATAGGAATGAATGGAGCATTACAGGTCGGTATTTACCGAATCGGTAAATACCGACTTTTAAAGAATCGGTAAATCCACATCTGGATTTACCTACATCTCGGTACATCTATTTTACCGACTCTTAAATACCGAATCGGTAAAATTCGGTATTTAAGTGTCGGTAAAATAGATTTACCTACATCTGGCCCCTAGTGTCTTCTGTGAATACCGAAATGAGGAAGTGTCTTCTGTGAATACCAAAAGGGTAGTAAGTTTAGGATTTTGTCTTAAGTTAGTTCTGTGAATCGGGCCCTGTGTCCCTGTCAACACCTGCTTTTAACTTGTCTTTAACCCCGGCAAAAAAAAAACAGTGTGCAGTGATGCACATGTAATCAAGGGCTTGGCAACTGGTCCACATGTCTGTTGTCAGGTGGATAGTCTGAACAGCACTCTTCTGAATAGCTGCGCCAATCACCTCCAGCACATCTTGATGTAGTGCTGGAACAGCAACCCTGGCAAAATAGGACCGGCTAGGAACCTTCCATTTAGGGCAGACTGTTGCCACAAATTCTAAAAAACCCAACCCTTCCACGAAAGAAAAAGGGAGAGGGTCCAGCGCTAGCATTTTAGCCAGCTTTGCATTATACAGATGTGCCGTTGGGTGGTTGCGTTCAAATGGCGCATCCGACCATAACATTCTGCTAATGGTGGTCTGGACCGTTTTACGTGATGATGATGATGCAGACTTCTTCAAACCAGTTGGGCTCATTGATGCACTTTTTCGCATTGGTGTCTCTCCCAGACTCTTAGTGTGCCTCATACATGTTGCAGGGGAAGAGGGTGTGGGCGCTACCACTGCAGTGCTGCTGCCAGGGGTACTGGGTGTACCCAAAAAAATGTATGTCGCTTCTTCACTTCCCCCCTGCACGATCAGCCCCTCGTCATCATCAGATGCAATATCAATGGATACATTTGGATTTGTTTTTCTTTTGGCTTCCTGGATCTTCCTTAGGTGCGCCTCCCACTCGATAGTGTGGTGTTTTTTGAGATGACCTCTCTGGCCTCCGGTACCATAGTTGGTACCAAGCTTACCCCGACTAACTGATGTTTTACAAATCGAACAAACGACCATGTTTTTCACCTTTTGGCCAACACTAAAAAAAGTCCCAAACTGGGGACTGGAGATGTCTGCTGGTGGTGGAGGTGCTACTTTCAGTTTCAATGCCAGATGAAGTGGAGGATGGGCGTGGCTGAATTCGACTCTGTTGTTCACTTACAGCACCACTACATGAGGTAATGGAGGGCGAGCTGGATGGAGGTCCCTGCCGGCCCTTCTGACGAGAAAATATGGAAGCTGTAGGTGGTGTTGGTGTTGTAGTTAACTGCATTGGTGGTGGTACCAGTGCCACGCCGCCCACATCCCGCTCAGCAGCCATTTGGGATAGGGTCAAAATGTCGGTCTGCTGCATGCCCGCTGGGGCTGGAGTGACGACTGTGATGATTGGGTCGTCGTCAAACTGTTCATCAGCAGCAGAAGACACCACTTCTTGTTCGTCGTCATCACCCATAAGTGGATGCCTTGCGGGAACCTTCCTTTTAGGCTTAGCTACCTTTGTCGGCTCATGGCGTGCCTCCCCCTCAGACTGCTTTTGTGGGTTCCAATCAAGATCAAGATCATCAGAAGGAAGGGTGCTTGAAGAATAACTTGTGGTAGCCCTCTTTGACCTTTTTCTTGCTGGGGATCTGGAAGACAATGTATCATCCTCAGGAGTTGTGGCTTCCTCAGATGATACCTCCGCTTGAATCTTGATTTCCTGATGTGCCCCTACTTCTGGAGGAACAAGCATTGTGGGCAGTTGTGCCGCTCCATGCGCCTCTAGTTGCGCCTCTCCATGCACCTCTCCTTGCGCCTCTCCTTGCGCATGTACTTGCGCCTCTCCTTGCGCGCCTCTCCTTGCGCATGTACTTGCGCCTCTCCTTGCCCATGTGCTTGCGCTTGTACTAGTTGCACCTGTGGTTGTCGTTGTGGCTGTGGTTGTTGAACACTCGTCAGCTGAGTTACACCCTGCTTTGATTGTATGCTACTTTCTTGCGATGAGCCAACATCACTGGTCGATGGTGATTGAACAACCAAAGTGGCTGCCTCTGCAGTACTCATAGACTTGGACCTAACTTGGTGTGGTGACACTGAGCCCAATGAAGCGGAGGTGCTGCTCCCAGCTTGGTCCCCGGCGGACCCCGCTGCTGCAGGTGTTGTTTTTTTTACCCCCCGAAAAAAGTGTCTGTGGGCACACCAGTCTCTTTGGTAAGTGGCACCACTTGCTTCTTCTGCTCCTTCTTACTGACAGGGGCAACTTTCTTTGTAGAGGAGCTATTGCCACCTTTCTTTGGGCCCATCTTCTTCAGATGTCAGAACAGCAGGCTGCAGTTGCACGAGTTGCAGAGTTGTCTGTGGCCACACGTGACGTCACGTGACGTTGTGCTGCACACACCGCTGCAGGACTTCTTCCTGGCACTGGTGGTTCTCCTGTGCACCTAAAAGCAAAGGAAGCCAGAGGAACATCAGTTAAACACCCCAAAAAAATCAAAAAACACTTGAAAATCAACACAATACAATGCCATCGATGCCCTCAATGATGTTTAAATTCAAGAGGCCCCACACAAAGCATTGGTCCATGCACCACTCACTACCCCTGGGCATAATGGGTGAAAGCAGGGCAGGCTGGGTGCAGGCCTATGGCTCAAAGCACACTGCCTGGCTTCAAAACGGCCCATTGTCCCCCAGCCACATGTCCAGGCCCTGCCTGGACCAGGCCTCCAAATGGCCCCCACACACATGGCCAGGCCCCAACAACACCCCACAAAGTCGAAAAACAATCAAAAATCACCACAATACAATGCCATCCATGCCCTCAATGATGTTTAAATTCAAGAGGCACCACACAAAGCATTGGTCCATGCACCACGCACTACCCCTGGGCATAATGGGTGAAAGCAGGGCAGGCTGGGTGCAGGCCTATGGCTCAGAGCACACTGACTGGGTTCAAAATGGCCCCTTTTCCCCCAGCCACATGGCCAGGCCCTGCCTGGACCATGACTCAAAATGGCCCCCACCCACATGGCCAGGCCCCAACAACACCCCAAAAAGTCGAAAAACACACACAAATCAACACAATCCAATGCCACCATTGCCCTCAATGATGTTTAAATTCAAGAGGCCCCACACAAAGTATTGGTCCATGCACCACTCACTACCCCTGAGCATAATGGGTAAAAGCAGGGCAGGCTGGGTGCAGGCCTATAGCTCAGAGTACACTGCCTGGCTTCAAAATGGCCCCCTGTCCCCAGCCACATGGCCAGGCTCTGCCTGGGCCAGGCCTCAAAATGGCCCCCACCCACATGGCCAGGGCCCAACAACACCCCACAAAGTCGAAAAACCCACAAAACTCACCACAATCCAATGCCATCCATGCACTCAATGATGTTTAGATTCAAGACACCCCACAGAAAGACTTGGTCCATGCACCACTCACTACCCCTGGGCCTACTGGCTAGTGAGGCTTTACATGCAACCCAAAATGTAAAAAAAATCCACATATAACAGTGAGCTAAAATTCCATGACATAAATGAGATTTAAGTTAAAAAACCTCACAGAAACAGTTGTATCATGCACCCATGACTAAGCCTGGGCCTACTGGATACTGTGGCTACCCACAATATATATATTTTTAAGTTATGAAAAATTTTAAAATTGTAGTTGCAGCAACTGCAATTTCCCAAACAAACAACACCAACTTACTAGTAAAATCTCAAATCCAAAAGTGATCCAAACTCCAAAGTCCAAAAAGTCCTCAAATACAAATATCCAGCAGCAGCCACAAAAAGTAATCCTTCCAGCTCCAGATCTAAATCAAAAGTGACCAGGACATGGACAAAGCACTGGGAGGAGCCTGCTGGACAGGAACAGGAATTTGGAGACACAGGGGCACTTCCTTCCTCCCAACCCCCCCAAAAAATGGACTCCTTGCACAAAAAAGTGCAGCCAAATGTCAATCTGGAGAGTTATTCTGATCAAAATCATGATTTTCAGAAGGTTTATGCTGCCTGCGGTGAATTTCTTGTGCAGAATTGCAATTTTTGCAAGTTCGGGAAAGCGAGCTGTTCAAATCTCCTGCCGGAAGTCAGTTGCGCGCCGCATCTACGTGTTCGGTATTGTTTACTCCCGCGATGCGTGATTGCAGACCCTTATGACGTACTCGCGTTGTCAAACTCTCGCTGTGCAAGATGGCGTGCCGCGATGACGTAATTACTCTCATGCGATCACGCAGCAAGATCCAAAATGGCGCAGCACACGCAAACCGGGAGAAAAACAACTCGGCAAACACAGAATCACTGTAAGTCTACGCCGCGCGCACAATATTATATTTTTCAAGTGCGACTAAGCAAAAAAATCTGCAGGCTTGCGACTTTACGGATTTTTGGGCAAATTTGCGGGATTCGCGGACTGCGAAATTGCCAAAAATCCACAAATTCCGCGAACGGAACGGATTTTGCGCCCACGCTTACCCGACAGGGCCCTGGACTGTTTAGCAATAGACAAGATGAATGGAGGAATTCTATCAAGTTAATCTTCGTAGTGCGAGATACATTAAGGTGAGCGAGTGTTACATGGGACACTCCGACCAGGTTGGGAACTATTGTAGTTGATGTTTTGAGATTATATAATCAGCGTTCAGATGGCCTTACCCGGCGCACAGTACGGAAAACAGATGTCGGATGCACCCGTCTGACATACCGAGGTTAACTACTTCTGAGTTCTTTTCATCGATCCTACAATCAAATATACCCGTGGAGGAACGCTGATTATATAATCTCAAATCATCAACTACAATAGTTCCCAACATGTTCGGAGTGTCCCATGTAACACTCGCTCACATTGATGTATCTCGCACTACGAAGATTAACTTGATAGAATTCCTCCATTCATCGTGTCTATTGCTAAACAGTCCAGGGCCCTGTCGGGTCGGAAGTATCACCGACGGAGCGACTCTCCACATGATACTACTATGCGCCATTGCCCTGAGGAATCGCGGGAAGATTGTCCCAGACGCGACGAAACACGTGTCGGCTGGTTTCCTTGAACATTAAAAACACCCTTTTCTCAAGACTGATTCCAAGAATATTGATTACTTATTTGCAATCTAACGCTTTGTCTCTGTGGTTCTGAAATTTTGGACCCTACTGTTGTCCCGGTATCGAGGTCCGATACCCGTGTCCCGAAACATCAACGTACCATGACGAATTTGGTATCGACGAACCGATAATGATTAGGACATCATTCCTATGCATTTGCATCATGATCGAGACATGCTAACACCCCCGAATCGTAGTTTCCGTCCCGACCCCTCAGACTCCATTTTGTAAACGGTATCCATCTTGTGTCTTGCCCTCATGATAAGTCAATTAAAGGTCGAGCTTGATCTAAAAGGACACGTCCACCTTCCCTGACTTCCCCCTGACCTGTCCCAACTGACTCCCTTGCCTCCAGCCAAACCTGTTTGAGCAGCTCCTCGCCCAGTGGCCAAACACGATAGCATCAATGCACAACATACCACAAACCATTCACCACATACAGATCATGTTTTCTACAGACATACGCACCTGTCCACGCTCCCTGTTTATGGCCAGTTTTATGACTAGGAGGTGCCTTCTTTTATTGGGGTTTCACCGATATCTGATGGGAGTTCCGGGCCTGGCTAGGTAATCTATCACGAATTGGACATCTAAAATACGGGCTTGCCTACATGACTTCGCTCTTTGTATTATTGTAGAAATATGTGTATAGCCATATCATAAACTCAAGAATTCTTGCCTGCAGCTATTATTTTTGTATATAAGGAGAAGGCTGGTTCTGTAAAAACGAACAGTCTCCTGAGAACACATGACCCGTGTTTGTCGTGCTTCTAGGACACCTGTTACTTGGTAGCTATCAATAAAACTTGATCTCTGACTCGACTAGAAGACTCCGTGTTTCTGTGGTCCGGAACAGGGAGAACTCAGAGGTCTTCGGGTGTTATCCCCTGGCACCAAACGGGTTCCTAAAAACCTGTTACCTCAGTTGGCGCCCAACTCGGGGCGGTATCAAGCGGCGACGGTCCAAGCCAGATGTTCGTGAGGAGCTTCGTGTGAAAATTCCAGAGGACGGCCAGCCACTTCAGCGACCGCTGTATGTCGACGTGGTTCCGAAGGTCTTTGCTGCGAGGTTCCCCGTGTCCCGACGGCTACGAAGGACTGCTGCCCTCACTATCGCCTTGTTTTGGACCCAGTGATCCTTGGTAGAGTGAAACGATAGACGAGTCTTCTAGCGACGTCACCGATCTTCAAATACTTCAGTTAAGTATAAGTGGAGCGTCTCCCAGTCCTTAGTTTGTCCTTAGTTTTTGGTATCCTTGAGATACACTTTGATTTGGTACTTGCAAGCCCCAAAGCCGAAGGACTTGTGTATTCACGAGAAATATCGTAACAGATAATCCTTTGAAGTTTGAAGCTAGACTAGTGAGCAAAGATGCCTGGTTTTAGCAGACTTGGAAACTTGTTTTGTCTTGGTTATAGTAAGGACTCCCGATTAGAGGATTCCTGTCCGGTTCCTCCGATTGGAACTCCAACATACGAGCTCTATGTAAAGCACGGCGTAGGTCCTATCACATATAATGAAGTGTGGATAAAATACACCCGCAAGGATGGTGTTTTAAAATGGCCCCAATATGGTAGTTTCGACTCAGAAATATTAGATAACCTAGAGGTCAAATTATTTAAGAGAAAAGCCCGGCCGGCGATGTTTGACTCTTTCCGCTTATGGCGCAAAGAAGCCAAACAGAAAGAAATAAAATTAGCAAAAAAGAATAAGAGAGGTATGTCAATGGTGCAAGCTGCCGTTGCATACAGGGATAACGAGGAAGAGCAAGAAAGTGAACAAATGCTTAGGAGCAAGAAACTAGCAGTAGATAAATGCTATCCGATGTTACCACATAAGGGACAAGGTCAAGAGGAGAGATCCGAGAACGATCCATTGATGTCCCACTTATTAAGCTCACCTCCACCGTATGCGTTAGACTTTACTACAACGCCAAAGCATTTTACTATACCGCGCCCCGGCGCACGTAACCCAGCTCTTGCACGAACACCAGCTCCTCTTCAGCTGGTTTCTACTTCTGCGGCGCAGCCTTCTCAAGGGCCGCCATCTTTGCTACATACTCCATCTACTTCTACGACTTTGCCTACAGCTCCAGCTATTGTCTATGATACTACATCTGCTACTACTTCAACTTCCTCTGCTATTGCCTCTACTTCTTCTTTGCCTCAGCCTGTTTTCTCCGATGCACTTGCTCCTCCGCAAGGTTCTCCTTCTATTAGACAAAGAGTGACAGGTACCGTCACTGGTCTGCTTTCACCTTTCTTCGGGTCGCCTAAAACGACCCCTAAAACAGAAGATAGACAGTTACGTAGTCAACTGCCTGATTACGAGGAAAGAAAAGTGCTGAATGAACTAGCCCGTAAATGGATTACGGATACTGTTAGATATGATGTTCAGTCTGTTATGGAAGTTTTCCGTCAATGGAACGCACCCACTCAGAGATACGTATTCGAAGAAATGTGTGTATATTTGGGCGAAGATGTGAAGACAAATGATCCCAAATACACAATGAACGAACTATGGCGTACACGCTTTAAGTTCTATGAAGGTATGATTATAGGTGCAGATATTGAGAAAGCGATAGATTTATTGCTCTCTTATAGGAGTAAGGGAAACGTCTCTAGATCATGTCACGAAGACGATGTATCAGGCGGGAAAAGAGCAAGACAGTACCCCATGAGAGAGGTTCCTCCGGTTTGGAGGGAAGGTGATGCGAATGCGAATCCACTGATTCTGCCTCATTTCCAGCGTGTATGGGTACATGTCCCCTGGAAAAGATCCGATGTCTTAGCACTCAAGCAGACACTGCCTGATCCTCGTAAAAACCCGACTGGGTATTATAAGGAGTTATCGCAAACTGCAAGCTCATGTATAATGAATTTAGCGGATATAGACATGTTGTTCGGGAACGTTGTTCCACATCCGTTATGGAGCAAAATACGTCATACGAACCATGACCAAGAACTAGGTGACTCATGGGCGAACATTGCCGCTATAGATGCTAGACAAATTGGTGGTTCTAAACCTGAGCCGTTAATAGCTGAACTTCCTGGTAGAATTATCGCGTACATGAAAACGATAATGCCTGAAGTACGCGTAAACTGGGACAAGCTATCTGCGTGCAAGCAGAAGAAAGATAAGAATGTGTCTGACTTTTTCACAAGATTTGAGGAGACTTTCACCGATCATAGTGGTCAGGATATGGCTACCGAGGGTGGCCAAAGATTGTTTGTAGACAAATTCGTACATAATTTAATCCCTGAACTGCGTAATAAACTGAAAGATTCAGAGAGTGCTTGGGCTGTCTCTACGTCAGCACAAATTTTAGCTACAGCCCAGTACTATGAAAATAGGCGAAAAGACGAGCTAGATAAAGTCGACAAAAAGACAAAAGATTTAAAAACTAAAGTTCTTCTCCAGCAAGCCTATCCGCCTCGCACGCCTAGTCAGCCCAATTATCAACCACAACAGCAGTATTCGAGAAACGCGCAAGGAAACGAGTTTTCCCATCAGCGTATTGCTTATGGCCCGAATCAATGTGCGTATTGCAAGGAAGAGGGTCACTTTAAAGGTAATTGTCCGGCTCTTGCACGACGTTTGAGCGGTGCTTCAGGTGTAAGGGGAGGAGGTGTTCAACATGCCCCTAGAGGTACGGGCCGTGGAAATTTCACCCAAAATACAACTTCTTTTCCGCCTCAGAATTCGATGAACAGCTTTGACCAACAGAATAATGCGTCGTCCAGGTCAGCTCAGTACTATGCTGACGACTATTACACCGAACACGAAAATGAGGGTAACGATTGCTAGGACAGCCATGGACAAAGAGAGGGAGTTGTTTCAGTTCCAGTAGATCAGAATGGACCTTATGTCAAGGTAATTACGTCAGGAGTGTCAGAGCCATTTCTGCTGGATACTGGTGCTACAAAAAGTTCTATCATGCACTCGAAACTTCCTGGCGCACCTTTGTCTGGCGAAATGAATGTTTCAGTAGGTTTCTCTGGCGCCCCTGTTAGAAACCCGATCTCCAGTCCTATATCTCTTTCTATTGGCCCATGCGAATTAGAAGCACCCCTCATTCTTACAACAGGTTGCGGTGAAAATTTGTTAGGCTTGGATTTGCTAAAAAGGTTATATGCGACTTTGTACTGTTCCCCCTTGGGAGTACAACTTACTTTAGGTAAGAAAGTCATATCTCCAATGTATTTGTCAAAGGACAATATTCCGACCGAATTGTCATCACTTCCTGATATACTTTGGGCTACTGGCTCTAATGATGTAGGTCGTTTGGAGATAGCACCGTATGTCATAACATTGAAAGCCAACGTTAGGTTGCCACGTATTCCCCAATACAAAATATCTAGCGAATGCGAAAATGCATTATTGACGATCGTTTATGACCTGATTGATAAAGACGTCATCGAAGAAACAACAGGAAATGTTTGTAACAGTCCAGTTCTGCCCGTCTTAAAGCGTACTGATCCTTTACAACCGCCTGTGTATAGGTTCGTGATCGACCTCAGAGAAGTGAACAAGATAGTTATCCCACAGTTTCCAGTTGTCCCCGACATTACTACTTTATTGACGATGGTTCCAGCTTCAGGAAATTGGTTCTCGGTGATTGACCTGAAGAACGCTTTCTTCAGCATCCCGATTGCTGAGGAGAGTAGAGATATTTTCGGATTCAATTTAGAAGGACGAAGCTTCCGCTTCAAGTGCGCTTCTCAAGGCTACTGCGAAAGCCCATCAATATTCAGTCAGGCCCTGAAAACACAACTAGACACGATTGTTCTACCGAATGGTTCAACTCTGATTCAGTACGTAGACGATCTGCTGATCGCTGCAGACACTGAAAAGATTTGCAAGAAAGCTACGTTATCATTATTGCATCACTTATGTGACATGAAGCACAAAGTCTCTCTTTCCAAACTACAATTTTGCCGACAAGAAGTAACCTACTTAGGTCACATCTTGTCGAAGGAGGGAAGGAGACTGACACCAGAGAGAATACAGGCAATTGCAGAACTGAGTGCCCCAAGGACACAGAGAGAGGTTCGAGCCTTCTTGGGCATTACATCGTACTGTAGACAATGGATACCGAATTTCTCACTACTAGCTAAACCCTTGCTGGCACTACTCTGCAAAGACACGTCAAATCCTATGCCTTGGTCTGAAGATTGCCAGACGAGCTTCCACAAGTTGCGTGATGCATTATGTTCGGCTCCTGTGTTGGGAAACCTCAACTACAGTAAGCCTTTTACATTATATGTCCATGAGAAGGAAGGTTGTGCATTATCAGTTTTAACACAACATTTTGGGGACAGACAGCGCCCATGCGCGTATTTTTCGGCAAATCTAGACCCTGTGGCTAAAGCCCTACCAAGTTGTCTGAGGGCTACCGCCGCAGCAGCTGTCTGCATTCGACAATCCGCTGGATTAGTCATGAATAATACTCTGATCGTTATGGTTCCGCATGCAGTAGACATTTTACTGAACAGGACGAAGACACAACACCTTACTAGCGCTCGACTATCCAGTTACGAACTTACACTGCTAGCAAGTCACATCCACATAAAGAGGTGCGATACACTGAATCCCGCAACACTATTACCCATTCCGACAGAAACAGACAAGATTGATAACCATGACTGCTGTTTTAGGACAGAAGAAGAGACAAAAGGGAGAGTAGACTTACAGGACACTCCCCTTCCTGAATGCAACGATACTTTTTGGGTTGATGGTTCATGTTTCAAGCTGCCGAATGGTGATACGACTGCAGCATATGCCGTAACGACATTACACACCATTATAGAGACCGCGCGCATTTCCCATAATTCTGCACAAGCTGCAGAGCTAATTGCGCTTACCAGAGCATGTGTGTTAGCGAAAGGAAAGCGAGTGAATGTGTACACTGACAGCCAATACGCCTTTGGTGTGGCTCACAGTTTTGGGAGATTGTGGCGTGAACGTGGGTTTCTTACGTCACATGGAGCAAAGATACAACATGGTCAGTTAGTTAATGAACTCCTCGAGTCACTGACGTTGCCACTACAAGTTGCCATTGTAAAATGCAGTGCACACAAAAAGATTCAGGATGATGTTGGCCGCGGGAATGCATTTGCAGACGAGGTTGCGAAAGAGACTGCAAGGAACACAATGAGTCGGATGTATGTTGTAGGTCCCGCTAGATGGATTACTGATGTGGGAATGTGTGAGGACACCATCGAAAGCATGAAATCTATACAAGCCGAGGCAACTGAGAAAGAGGTGAATGAATGGAGAGAAAGTAAGGGTAGGTTAGATGCGAATGGTTGTTGGGTCGAATTGTCAGAACACCAGCGATGGCTATTACCTAACGCCTATGTACTTGCAGTAGTAACAATGGCTCATGGATTTGCGCACATCAGTTCGAAAGGAATCTGTAAAGTATTGGCCCCAGTATGGCAAAATAGCAATATCCCGAAATATGCAGAGAATGTGGTCAGAAACTGTATGGTATGTTTGAAGTTCAATCCCGGTAGGGGAACCCCAACTCCAGCTGGTCATTTTGCGCCTCCAACGTATCCGTTCGAGGTTTTGCAGCTCGATTTCATTCACATGGAGAGATGCAACAATCTGAAGTATGTGCTCGTTGTTGTTTGCGCTTTCTCCAGGTGGGTGGAAGCATACCCCCTTAAGGACAATACTGCCTTGTCAACTGCCAAAGCTCTTGTCAAAGAGTTCTTCCCGAGATTCGGCATGCCTAGAATCGTCTGGAGTGATAATGGAAGTGAATTCGTAGGACGCGTGATGAAGAGAGTGTGTGAATGTTTAGGCATACAACAAAAATTCCACTCGGCGAATCACCCCCAATCAGCTGGATTAGTAGAGTGCTACAATGGCACTTTAAAGCTCAAATTAGCCAAGATCCAAGCCTGTACAGGTCTCAAATGGCCTGACGCCTTGCCTCTAGCACTCTTGTCAACCAGAATGACAGTCCATTCTAGGTTAGGACTTAGCCCCCATGAGATAGTGTTTGGCCGCCCAGCCAACGTCTGGGGCGTGCCAAGGCCAAAGAAACTCAGCGAAGTAGAGCACCCCATACTGTTTGACTATTTGTGCGGATTGACAACTAAATTGCGTGTTTTACACCAACAGGTTCACAGCTCCTCTCCGCCAGCCTCTGACGATCCAGGTCACTCCATCACACCCGGCACGTGGGTCTTGGTGCGGAATTTCCAGCTCACAAACAACGGACAGCCGAGGTGGACCGGACCATACCTGGTACTCCTTTCTACGAGATCCGCTGTTCGGGTGGAAGGCAAAAAGAACTGGGTGCACGGGACCCATTGTAAACGGGTCCCTCTGCCCCTTCCATACGACCGGTGGGTCAACGAAGGAATTGCCGACTCCGAGACAGAATCCATACCTCGCTTCATCCCTTTCAGCGATGCACGTTTAAAAGAAACTGGTACCGAAAAGGAGAGTGATCATATTTTACAAGGACTTGTGCCACCGTCTATGCAGTTGGACACTACCGAACCTGAGACATTGTTTGAAGACCACACCGTACCTGGGAAACAACAACATAATCTAAGGTCAAGACAAAGAGACTAATAAAAAAAAAAAAACGAATGGGATTTTCCCTTCCCCCAAGAACTATTTTTGATTTTTCAGCTCTCTCACTCTCAGGAAACTTGCTCATTTTTGATTTTCGAACCGCCATCCGGTTCTGCTGCTAAGGTCGCGGTTGAAGTCTGGGGAGTGCAACTGGGGACGTTTAGGTCAACGGTTCTGGTTGGTCCAAGGGAGTCACCCCGGACTGAACAGAGCGCACTCCCTGGCAGAACCAACCTACCACCGCGGGCAGCAACTAGAGGATGGAGTTTCCTAGGGTAAAGAGACCTACCAGACTCACGAACTTTGAAAGACAATTATGCTCTGTACTGGCCAAAAGAAGGTTTTTGATAACATGTATTTGAATGTTGTGTAGCATAACGATGTTTTTGACTGGTTATACTCTATTCGTATTCCAAGTTACCTTTTCAAATGACACCCGGCCACCAACTCCTCCTACTATCTCTCCACACTACTTTCACCCTCTACCTGAACACGAATCTGCCAGAAGACTCGAATTTGTAAATAACTCATTCATTCAACTTCTACACCAACACCAGTCCATAATGAACACATCGAACTGTTGGGTATGCGGACTCATGCCGCACACGACTGATAAGGGTATCCCATACTTCATCCTGCCATTCAGTTATTATGGTTCTCTGTGGGCTTTCCAGACCATGTTCCTATTCGCCCTAGAACCATACCCGACCCGTTCTACTGAAAGTGATTCCAGTAACAAGACACTAATAGCAGGGATAAGAAATATGAGTAGAGAGTTCGACACCTATCTTACGATTCCCAAAGATGAACTCACTCCGTACACTCGTTGGAACGTAACTAAATATGGGGTTTACCTGAGTAAGAGCCAGACAGCAAGGAAATCCCGCCCAGTTTGGATAGTACCCAACCGAGGTCACTTATGTATACAAGGTATCGGCAGGGATCCCAAAGCACAATTAGGAAAGAGTATATGCTCGGAAACATATGTGTTCGCTTCCCGAACTTCCCCTATACTATTAGCAGCCAAAGGCACGTATTTCGTCTGCCATGACCAAGCTTACACCTGGTTGCCCCCTGACTTCTCAGGTACATGCTTTATCTCGTTTCTGCTGCCTCCCACCTACACGGCCAGAGCAGATCACCATCGGACAAGGACAGCTAGAGGTGTCGTGAGTAAAGACGACACCGCGGGTCAGGAATTCGCTGACTTCGCAAAGGGTTTTCTGCCATTTTGGGGGCCTATGGTGAACAGCAGGAATATTCGCCAGTTATCGAGGATAGTTGAATCCGCCGTGATTACAACGGCCGGAGCCCTTGGCAATTTGATGACCGAACTTCAGTCGGATCGACTTATGACCCTTCAGAACCGAGTTGCCCTAGATATCATACTCGCCGATCGTGGTGGTGTGTGTAGAGTGATCCAATCCAGTTGTTGCATTTTCATCCCTGATAACGCACCGACAGTGTACCAGGCCATCTCTAAGCTACACTAGATATCTGGTTCCCTTCACGTAGAAAAAGGGGACTGGTCCTTACTAGGGTGGTTCTGGGAACTGATCGCTACATGGGGATGGAAAACACTGATCTTCATTGGGATGATCTTAGCACTTCTGTTTATGTTCTGCCTGTGTGTACAGTGCGCTCCTGCACTATGTGGCCTCTGTGCTACCTCATGTGTACGGAAGCCTGTGTCAAGGGACGAACTGAGCAACAGAATAATGCTACAACAGCATCTCCACGAATTCCTTCATACAGATTTAGACTCGGATTAACATGAATTATTGCCTTATATGAGGGCAAAAGGAGGGTCTGTGGTTCTGAAATTCTGGACCCTACTGTTGTCCCTGTATCGAGGTCCGATACCCGTGTCCCGAAACATCAACGTACCATGACGAATTTGGTATCGACGAACCGATAATGATTAGGACATCATTCCTATGCATTTGCATCATGATCGAGACATGCTAACACCCCCGAATCGTAGTTTCCGTCCCGACCCCTCAGACTCCATTTTGTAAACGGTATCCATCTTGTGTCTTGCCCTCATGATAAGTCAATTAAAGGTCGAGCTTGATCTAAAAGGACACGTCCACCTTCCCTGACTTCCCCCTGACCTGTCCCAACTGACTCCCTTGCCTCCAGCCAAACCTGTTTGAGCAGCTCCTCGCCCAGTGGCCAAACACAATAGCATCAATGCACAACATACCACAAACCATTCACCACATACAGATCATGTTTTCTACACACATACGCACCTGTCCACGCTCCCTGTTTATGGCCAGTTTTATGACTAGGAGGTGCCTTCTTTTATTGGTGTTTCACCGATATCTGATGGGAGTTCCGGGCCTGGCTAGGTAATCTATCACGAATTGGACATCTAAAATACGGGCTTGCCTACATGACTTCGCTCTTTGTATTATTGTAGAAATATGTGTATAGCCATATCATAAACTCAAGAATTCTTGCCTGCAGCTATTATTTTTGTATATAAGGAGAAGGCTGGTTCTGTAAAAACGAACAGTCTCCTGAGAACACATGACCCGTGTTTGTCGTGCTTCTAGGACACCTGTTACTTGGTAGCTATCAATAAAACTTGATCTCTGACTCGACTAAAAGACTCCGTGTTTCTGTGGTCCGGAACAGGGAGAACTCAGAGGTCTTCGGGTGTTATCCCCTGGCACCAAACGGGTTCCTAAAAACCCGTTACCTCATCTCCTATTGTACTAAAATGTCTACTTTGACAGTTTTTTTTTACTATTTAGAGTGTGCATGGGTCTTGAAAATAACAATACCAAAATGGTAGTAAGTTTAGGATTTTGTCTTAAGTTAGTTCTGTGAATCGGGCCCAGAGTGTTATCGGTTAGCAGGTAAGTACTTTTTTTTTTTTAGTCCTCATTTGCCTCATTTTCACCCTTTTTCTAACGATGCCAACCCTAGGTTATCAAACCTCATTTACTGGAAAAAGGGGAGACAAGGTGATTGCTCTTAAGATAGCGCCCTTGGACTGTACAAAGAAACATCCTCCTTAATTCCGATCCACACACCATTTCTCATGTCCCTCTGCTCACACAGAGAAGACTAAACCAGCTGAGGCAGGAAGAGGCTTAATCATTGGACCTTTGTTCAGTATACCCCATTCATTAACCAGACCAAGACAAAAAGGTAAGTACTTCATTGTGGGAGTTGGTTTTCTGGGGTTAGACTCAGGGGTCCCCAGGGTCACAGATACACTCTTGTTTAACCCTGGGCGAAGCACTACGCTACGCTCGCGTAGTTTGCGAAGTTTGCGCAACTTCGCACTACGCGAGCTGCACGTAGCACAGTGCGAACACGCGTAGCGCAGCGATCATTTTTTTGCTTGTTCACGGTCCTCAACTTCATGTTCGTGACCGCGATCAAGCAAAATGACATCCCGGCGAGACTCTCAACACGGGGAGGTCAGGTTTCTCATTGCGAGTGGTCGTGCATGCTCGCGACCGCTCGTGTTGAGAAACTACCAGTTCGCGTTGAGAAAGCTGCCGCTCGAGTAAAAATCTACTCGATCGGCAGAAAACTACAGCTCGCACTGTGCAAGATGCAGTTTTCAATGATTGCACAGTGCCGGATGCTTGTTCGCACTGTGCAATCATTGAAAATGCATCTTGCACAGTGCGAACATGCTACTACGCAGCTCGCGTAGTGCTACGTGAAGTTCGCGTAGTGCGAAGTGCACTTTGCGTAGCTTTGCGTAGCACTACTTCGTGAACTACGCCCACCCTTACTCTTGTTACACCCTCAGTGGCACTAGGGCAGCCAGGTGCAGAGTGCTGAGGCCCAATGTTATCCAATGGGGATAGAGGTCCTCCAGTTGGTGGCTGCTGGAGAGCAGGCCACAAGGTTGTGGGAGCCAAGCTCCTGGTGTTAGGCTCAGAGCAAAGGAGGATCCGGTTTAGCACACAAAGTGCACCCGCAGCGGCGCAGGGGCGGATGGCTGCAACGGGTGTTTTTTTGGTGCCGTGTGCCTGGTTCTTTTCAATGGAGTTTTTTGTTTTTGTTTTTTAGCTGCAGACTCGGTCCAGGAAGCCTTCTGGAAAGAACCAACAGCGCGGCAGGTAAGTTGGAAGGCTCAGGGACATAGGTGCAC
Organism: Lissotriton helveticus; assembly: GCF_964261635.1. NCBI lineage: Eukaryota > Metazoa > Chordata > Amphibia > Caudata > Salamandridae > Lissotriton > Lissotriton helveticus. The sequence continues at coordinate 470,347,391 of NC_136059.1, read as the reverse complement.
CTCGGGTTCTTTTCTCCAGGGCGCTGGGCGGCTGAATGCAGGGGTGTCTTTTGAGGTCAAATTTCTACTTGCTGGGCCACTTGCGGTGGGGGGGGTCTCCGTGCAGAGGCTGCAGGTGACGTCGGGGAGTCCTGGAGGGGTCAACCCTTAGTGGACTCATGCTCTGGAGTGCAAGGGGACCTCCTTGAGACTGGTGGGCCATTCGAACACGGGACGTAGGCGACAGGTACAGTGGTGGTTCCAGGCATTGGGTTTCTTTTTCCTCAGCAGGCTCCGAGTCTTTCTTTGGTATTTCTTCTGAACAGAGCTGCTGTTCACAGGAGATCCAGTCTTTGTTGAAGGCAGTCAGTCCTCCCAGGGGTTCTGGAGGTCACAGGCTGCAGGACAAGATGAATGTTGGTGCAGGATCTCTGGAAACTGCAAATGGGCCGATAGGGCTGGGGCCAAGTCAGTTGTTCTCTGCAGTCTCCTCTGCTGGGCATCTTCTTTCGTCCTTTTTCTTCTTAGTTTGCGGGAATCTGATTTCTTGGTTCAGGACTGCCACCTAAATACTCTATTTAGGGCCAGGGGCATTTTAATGGTCCCGAGGTCAGTGGCCAAGGGGCTACTGACCTTAAGGTGACTGCACCCTTGCTGTGCTCACCTCACGTGGAGGAGTGAGCACATCCCTAATCCTGATTGGGGAGTGCCTGCCATCTGCAAGATGGCGGGCACTGACAGCAGGATAGGCTGGGGGTCCCATTACAAAGGTTGCCAGGCCTTTGAAGCTCTCCTGCCACAGATGGCTCTTCCTGGCCTGGGGGAGGTGTGAACACCTTTGCCCAGGAACGGCTTTCTTTCCGGGCTCAGGGAGGGAAGGCACCAACCCTAGAGGTCCAGAAACATGTCTCGTGGTGGTAGCCTGGTGTGTACCAGTCAAGGAACCCACCAGAGGCTGGTCGTTTTTCAGGGGGCATCTCTAAGATACCTTCTAAGTGCATTTTACATTAAATCCCACCCTGGCATCAGTGTGGGTTTAATGTGCTGAGAAGTTTGATACCAAACTTCTCAGTGTTCAGTGTAGCCATTATGGTGCTGTGGAGTTCGTAATGAAAAACTCCAAGCACCCTATACTCTTAATGACAGCACTTCACTTACAATGTCTAAGAATGGACTCAGACACTGTAGGGGTACAGGGCTCATGCATCTGTACCCTCACCACTGGTATAGGGCACCCAGCTAGAGGGGTGACTGATCTCTGACAGGGCAGTGGGTTGTTGGCATTGCACACACGGATGGGTGCCATGTCGACTCTTCACTTTGTTTTACACCAAAACACGCAGCTTGCAATGGCAGGGTGTGTGTGTAAAGGTAGATGGCCTCTACGGGTGGCACAATGAGTGCTTCAGCCCTTAGAGGTGGGTACCGGTGGTACCATTTACCAGGGGCTGACCTGTGGCCAGAGATGCCAATTGGGTTTAGGTACAGTTTTGGGGGAAAGAACACAGGCCCTGGGAACCTTATTGGCAGGGACCGAGGGCACATCAAGTCTAAAGTGTACCAGTAGTCTGGCAAAAAGTGGGGAGGTTACTGCAACAAAAACCCAGCTTCTCACATCATCCTATCGTTAAAGCTGCTCTTGGCTGCTGTGGGTTCGTCTATGAGGGAGAGAATCAGCATGGTGTCATTGGCATAGGAGACGATGTTGAGTCTGTGGCTTCTGATGATGTCTACAAGCGGGCTATGTAGATGTTGAAGAGGGTGGGTATCAAAGAGGATCCCTGGGGCACTCTGCGACTGATCTCTGTGGGTTCTGATTTGAACTGTAGAAGTCTCTCTCTACATTCAGCTGGTGAGGAAGGAGAGGATCCATTCTAGGGCTTTGTCGTGAATTCTGGCATCATGGACTTTTGCGCAGAGGGTGTGGTGGCTAACGGTGGAGAAGGTGGCTGAGAGGTCCAGGTGGATGAGGGCTGCAGTCTTGCCTCGGTCGAGTAGGGTGCATATGTTGTCTGTAGACGCGAGAAGAGTAGTCTCAGTGCTGTGGTTGCTTCCGAAGCCCGGTTGGGAGAGGTCCAGGATGTTGTTTGTTTCAATGAACTCGGAGAGTTGGGCGTTGATACCTTTCTTGATGACTTTGGCTGGGATGAGAATCAGAGAGATGGGTCTGTAGTTCTTGAGGTCCTTCGGTTCGGCAGAGGATTTCTTCAGCAGGGGATTGATCTCAGCATGCTTCAAGACTTCCTGGAAAGTTGAGGACTCGTTGGAACAGTTAATGGTGCAACAGAGTTCGGGAGCGATGAAGCTCTGAAGAAGATGTGGTGAGGGCAGGTGTCTTAGGGGGTTCTGGAGAGAATGCTCTTCATGATCCTGTTGGTGTCGTCAGAGGTGAGGGTAGTCCAGTTGGTGAAGGTCTGCTGGGGGCTGGAGCCCTTTGGTGCCATGGCTGTGGGTTGGAAGGGTGAGTCTTGGGTTGTGAAGCTGTTGTAGATCTCCTTGATATCGCAGTGGAAGAAGGTGGCAAGGTTGTAGCAGAGCTCTGTTGAAGATGTGGTGGTGACAAGGGACTGAGGGGGCTCTGGTGTGGATGTGCTTCATGATCCTGAGGGTGTCGTCAGAGGTGACTGTAGTCCAGTTGGTCAAGGTCTGCTGGGGCTGGAGCCCTTGGATGTTGTCGTTGCGGGTGTGTCTTGAGTTGTGAAGCTGTTGTAGATCTCCTTGATCTTGCACTAGGAGAAGGTGGCAAGGTTGTCGTCGAGGTCTTGGGATGAGGGATGTCTGCTTTCTCTGTGCTGAGTTTGGTCCAATTATTTGACTGAAACAAAGAGCTCTTTGCTGTTGTGTGCATTGGCGTCAATGCATTCCTCAATGGCTGCTTTCTTTGTAGTTCTGATGAGGCGGTGGGGTGCAGTGATGGTGGATTTGAAGGCTGTGTGGTCTCCTGTGATCTTGCTGCTCCACCATCTTTTCTCGAGTCGTCTGCAGGTGCACCTGGACTCTTGGAGGATGGAGCAGAACCAGCTGACTTTATTGGAGGGCTGATTGCCTGATGGTTTCCTGAAGAGATCAGTGTGTTGGTGAAGTCGGTGATCCAGCGGTGGAGGTTGCGTGCTGAGGTGTTGGCTTCAGTGGATGTCTGTGGTGGGATCTTGCTCAGGGAGGTGGTGTGCTGCTCTTCGGTGACCTTGTTCCAGCTTCTGCGAGGTTTGAGGTAGTTGCGATGGCATACAGTTGGTTTGAGCAAGGAGAAGTGGACGCAGTGGTGGTCGGTCCAGTGTGGCTCAGAGGTGAGGCTGACTGAGATGTTGCTTGCGGAGAAGATGGGGTCTCACATGTGTCTTGCTGAGTGGGTTGGCATTGTCAACAGTTGTTTGAGTTCGATAGTGGTGAGGTTCTCTAGTAGGGATGAGGTGTGGTGGTCTTCGAGGTTGTCCAGTTGGGAATTGTGGTTGCCAAGGATGATGTAGTCCATTGAGGCGAGCGCGTGGTGAGCGATAGAGTCAGCTATGGCTTAGCTTCAGGGGGGCAGGGTCTGGGAGATCTGGAGGCAAGGGTGCCATGGTGGGTGGAGTTCGGCTTGGTCTGTTTCTGGAAGTGGAGGTGCTCCATGTCAGGTGAGTGATCGTCAGTGCTGGTTGTGAGACAGAGGATATCTTTGTGTACCATGGTGATGCCTCCTCCAGGTCAGTTGATGGGGTCCTTGTGGATGATTTTGTATCTGTCTGGAATGGTGGTTGTGATGTCCGGGGCTGAGCTGGAGTTTACCAAGGTTTCCATGAAGAAGGCAACGCCAGGGGAGGTGGAGTCAAGCAGGTCCCAGATCTCCATGGCGTGTCTGTTTAGTAGGTTACATCTAAGGTGGTGTGGTCCAGTTTTTGAGGTTGTTGCGGTCAGTATGTCAGGTGTGCGGAGGCAGGTGAAGGTGCAGTTGCAAGTGCGCCAGGTGAATGGGCCTTGAGTGTTCTTTGGTAACGCGAGGAGGCAGGCAGAGTGGGGTCCGGTGTCGAGGGAGTGGAGGGTGCTGCCGTCGTAGAGGTGGATGGCCCAAGGACCAGGGTCCGTGGTGCTAGGCGTGGTCTATGTGCAGAGGGGCTCGGCTGGGCTTGCCTTGTGCACACCAGTTGTGCACCTGACTGTGCAGCTGCTCAACGGCCACCATTAAGTAGAGTGAGAGAGAGGGCTGGACAGCTGGGTGGTGGGAAAAGTGGGAATTGGAAAAGTGGTGCTGGAAAGGGACGGGGATGTGGGGGACGAGCAGCGGTGGGGACACAGTGAGGTAAAAGGCACAAAACGTGCAGAAGTGCAGAAAGAGAAAGAAAGTGACAGAAAGGCAGAAAAGGTGAAATTAAAGGAAAAGAAGAGCTCAGAGGAGAAAAGGTAGAAAGCAGAGAGACAGAGGGCAGCTGCAGAGCAGAGATGCTGCCCACTACAGGTAGAGGAGGGCCTCGAATTCAGGACCTGGAAGGGCCAGGGCCCAATAGCTACCAGGAGGAGCTGTGAGTGAGTAAAGCTACCTACTGACAAAGTCAGTAAGGTCGTTCGTTCACTATGCAGCGTCCAATATTAGGTAGCGTGAGGGGTAAGGCTGGACAGTTGGGAGGTGGGAAAAGTGGGAAGCAGGAAAGTAGTGCTGGAGGGGGGCAGGTCCAAGGGGTACAAGCCATGGTGGGGACCCTGCAAGAAAATGGTGCAAAAAGTGCAGATGTGCAGAAAATCAAAGAAATGCAGAAAAGGTGAATTTAAAGGAAAAGATGAGATCAGCGGAGAAAAGGCAGAAAGCAGAGAGACAAAGGGGAAAGCAGCAACAGAGCAGATATGCTCCCCACTGGACCACCAGGGATGAGGAACAGGCGGGTGACTGTGGGTGGAGGAGGGCCTCAAACTCAGGACCTGGAAGGGTTAGGGGCAACAGCTACCAGGTGGAGCTGTGCGGCGAGGGAAGGTACCTACTGACAAGGCTTGGTATGCAATTGTTTTCTAATTGTGGCACTTATACTGCATTTCAGAGCACAATAGTTTAAATATATATTCTAAACTTTCTTCATGTGTCCTGGTTATTTTATTGTGGATAAGTGCGAATGAGAGAGAGAAAGGATGTGTCCTGTTACCGTGATCCCTGAGAGTTGTAAGTAAGTGTTGTGTTCTGGGGTGCCAATTCACTTATTACTCTGGTAAATTTTTGGTATTCACAGAAGGCACTTACTCATTTTGGTATTCACTGAAGGCACTTACTCATTTCGGTATTCACAGAAGTTAGGACTCCTAAATGCCTTCTCTGAATATCGAAAGTCTGAAAATTAAGATTTTTCTCAGTTTAGTAGTAGTAAAGTTAGGACTCCTAACTTTAGGACTCTCAAATGCCTTCTGTGAATACCGAAAGTCTTAAAATTAGGATTTTTCTCAGTTTAGTAGTAGTAAAGTTAGCACTCCTAGGACTCCTAAATGCCTTCTGTGAATACCGACAGTCTTAAAATTAGGATTTTTCTCAGTTTAGTAGTAGTAAAGTTAGGACTCCTAACTTTAGAACTCCTAAATGCCTTCTGTGAGTACCGAAAGTCTTAAAATTTGGATTTTTCCCAGATTAGTAGTAGTAAAGTTAGGACTCCTAACTTTAGGAATCCAAAATTGTGAGGTTACAGTTACAGAGGTTTATTACGGAGGTCTATTTAACCTAACCAACACACATTTAAATCAAGTATTAGCTTCTATTTATTAGAAACGTTCTAATGTCAGCTTGAAGATTTCTCTTGAAGTAATTGGGGTGTAGTGCAGAGACAAATGCAGGTATTATCACTGCATAAACAAGGACAGAGATATAAAGAGCTACATCAGACCTACCAAGAACCAGCGTTTTGCAAAAAAGCTGGTTTATTCGGTCAGAAGAGACACACAATTTGAAAAAATAAAAATGACAATTAAGACCCAAACCTCTGTAATTATAACCTCACAATTGTCTTCCATAACAGGCAGAAGCAAAAACAATATGGTACATAATTACGAAAAGTGGTTGCAATGGCAGTGTGTGTTTCTCTGGTATTGTTAGCATTACTAGAGGATAAGAGCTTGTTTTTGTTGAGCTCTGAGCTCTTAGTGCCATTGTAGCATTGGTAACACCATGCACATCCTCTCTAATGACATCATCACTGCTCATGTTCATTGTTAGAGTTCTAGTAGAGCATTCGGCCAGGCATATCTCTGTCTACTCCTATCTCATTTGTTTCGGACTTCATGTTCTCGTTATATATTTCCTCCAAAAAGGTCCACATTGTGTTTCTCAAATCCTCATGCATCTCAATGCCCATTCTTTGCTGCGTGAGCTTAGTTACTTTTCTTGACCAATTTATCTCCAGTTCCATATTAGATCACCAGTCTCTTATCACTTGATTTTGCCCACCAGCTTCTCCTTTTGAAATCTTACCCCCACCACTCCTCTATACCATCCTTTTTTTCAACATTCATAGCTCATGGCTCTCTGGATGTCACCCTTTCTTCTGCCATTAATACTTTCTCCTTCAAAAGTTCTCCAACCCCCAGGTCATCAAAAATCTTCTCTTGTTAATGTAATTCCATTTCCTTTCCCTTCTTTCTATTTAAACAACTTGTTAATTGACAGCTATCCTTGTATGTTAAGTGTGACTGTTTTTTTTCACTTTAAATCTAGGTTTTATCCTGGTCTGTTCCTCTACTTTTTGGAAATGTTGTTACATAAGCATGCTTCTGTTCACGCCATTTTACACCTACTTACTTCATGTTTGACACTCTTTCCTTTCTCAATGTTGCTTATCCATATTCTTTCTAGGCATGTTGTTAGTTTAACTCACACCTTTCTAAATTATGTTTTCTTGTAACTTGGCTCTCAATACCTTCAAACACTTTCCTAGTAATTGTTGATCAGTCCTTGGCTGCTCACTGTTTGCTCTATAAATTTGTTCTCTTGGTGATCATAGCTTTCCTTTGGTTACCCAATTTGCTAATAACTGCCAGGAGTTTTCTAATTTTCTTCTTTTTCTTTTTAACTTACGACTTATATTTCGTTCTGTATTTCTGCCTTTCTGTCTTGAATATACTAATTTCTCCACTCTGTGACTCCCTCTAAAAGTGATATCCTCTTTTCTTCACACGTACCTCTACAGTAGCTTTTTTGATCTCTTTACCACTAGTATTGATTTATTTTTTCTTAATCTACAACATTGTGGACTATTTGATTCTTATCTTTTCTTTCCAGGCTGGGTTTTCTGTTGTAATTGCACAATTCTTCCATCTTTGCTGTATCCACTCTCATTTGCCTCATATTGCGTACAACTACGTTTTCATTGTTTCATCATTTGATTAATTTAAATCTTTTCTTCTGGGTTTACCTTCCTCTTCATCTGTCTTTATCATGTTCTCTAGAACTCTACTGTCTGCTTTATCAACTCAAAGCAAAGGTGAATAAACAAGTGCACAACTGGTATTGTTAAAGTTCAAAGGGGTTAATAATAGTTGGTGGGTGCTCCCGTGGTATCGTCTCCTAACCACGTGACGATTGAATTTAAGTGTTGAAATGCGCGTCCAATTGGAAATTGGCAGCATCCCAGGGGGCACACTCAAAGCATGGGCGAATCTTTCAGCCTGATTCATGAAGGTAAATGCGCTCGCAAAAGGGCCAGATTCTCAGAATCTGGCCCTTTGCGAGTGCAATTTTTGCTTTTGGGATTCATCATCCCAAATGCAAAAATCGCTAATAAAGAATTAGCAAATATGCGAGGATTAGCATTTAAGGAATCTCTATTAGAGATTCCTTAAATGCTATTCATGACACATTTAAAAATTGCGAATTAGCAATTTTGGGCCGCTATTTACCGAGAGGTCAGACCTCTCGGTAAATAGCAAAAACTTAGAAAAATGCTTTTAAAAGCATTTTTCTAAGTTGCATGTTGCACACACACATGTCCCTTGGACGTGTGTGCGCAACACCTGTTTCAATTAGCATTTCAGGGGTGCTACAGGGTGTCCTTTGGACACCCCTGGCACCCTTAAAATCGCTATCTTATTTGCGAGTAGCAAATTGCTACTCGCAAATAAGGGATACTCCCCATTCATTCCTATGGGCCTTTTGGCCCATAGGAATGAATGGGGAGTTATTCCTTATTTGCGAGTAGCAATTTGCTACTCGCAAATAGAGAATATGTAGGAATCGCTATTTATTTAGCAATTCCTACATGAATACCGTTTTGCGAGTCCTCAATAGCGATTCGCTATGAATCGCTATTAGAGACTCTCAAAACGGTACCTTGATGAATCAGGCTGTTAATTCCTTTATAGAAAAAGTTCCATAGACGCTGTAAGTATCGTTGAATTCAATTTATTTTGTCTTGTGTTTTCTTATTTTCAATTAGAATTAATTTGTTATATCATCTCATGTATTATCCCACATTATTTCTTTGGGCTCCAATGCATTTCGGGCCACCGCCCTTCATCTCGGAGCATATCTACAAATCAAACAACATAAATCAACAGAGCTCTATGTAGTCTATTAGCTCATCAACATAACTGTGCATTGGTGTTGCATGGTGGTAAAAAATGGACATGCTAGTGGTGAACAAGGTGCGCGAAAAAACGTGCAGTGATAATCATGGTAAAAAGACTCGGTAAATGTGACTTACTAGAATGGCGAATCAGTTTGTTCGACATGAGATATCTGCGGAATATAAGCATGAGAATAAAATACCGGGTTGTGGAACGAGTGAATTGCCTTCTGCTACTTTTCAGTGGAAAGCCCTCCCTCTTAAAATTCACCTATTTTCTACACTTCCTGTTTTGAATGTTACCTTTGTACTCCATATCTCTACTGCTGTTGCCCCATTTTCATCTTTAATGTAGTATGTGTCCCGACTGTATTTACTGTATTTGACTGTAAGAGCCATAAATAAATTATTTAACCTGTAACCACATGAAAGGCGCATGGGTCTAAAATCCATGGGCCTTATTTATGAAAAGTGACGCATCGCTGCGTGAAAACAGCGATGCGTCACTTTTCACTGCGCTCTCCCTGCGACATGATTGATGCGTCATATTTATAATATGACGCATCATGTCGCAAGGATTTACAGATACGTCAGTATTTCTGACGTATCTGTAAGCGCAAAAGTCACGCATTTCTGGGGTGTGTCACAAAAGTGACGCAACTCCAGCAATGCGTCCTTTCACATGGGGAAAGCCCCATGTGAAAGGGCTTGCGTCAGTCTTACGCCTGCTGTGAGGCAGGTGCAAGATTTTGACGCAACAGCGTCCTAAAAGTGACGCAGTGAAATCTCAGAGATTTCACTGCGTCACTATTACGAGGCTTCTTGCGGGGGAACGCCCCCTCTGCATACATTATACCTGACGCATGTATAATGTAGCGCAGGGGTTTACAAAGTGGCGCATCTGCTTAGATGCGTCACTTTGTAAATAGTGCGCAACAAGACGCATGTTTTACGCCGCCGATGCGTCACAAAAAGTGACGCATCGGAAGCGCAAAACTCACGCAAGGCCTCATAAATGAGGCCCCATGTTTATTGAGGACTTGCATGCCCAGCACCAGTAGCAGTAGATATAATACATAGTATAGCTCCATGGCAGCACACACAGTCGGCTTCCACATGCAGGATGTACGTTAGAAGTAGGAGGTGAGATTTTCATGTGTTGAAATATATTTTTATGGCCTTAGCTCTGTTTTTTCTTCTGCTGTACTGTAGCATGCTAGGTTTGTTTACAGTTTCTACAAGTGCAGAGAGCATGCAAGTCTGTTCATGTTCTTCCAGCGCAAAAGGTTACATCTAATTGCCTTCAATCATAATATAATAAATATTTTTGTGGAAAGGGCTTTGCGATGTATTATCTTGTCTAGTTAGCAGGGGACAGCATTCTTTGCCTGCGGGGGGTTCATAATTTCAAAGACTTCTGTGTGAATAGCTGCGTGGTGCCTCCTACGCAGTTATGTGCACTGCTGACTTTCTAGGTAGCATAATAGGAATGCACGGCTCAACTCCAAGCATATTACTAAATGATGTATGGCTTTTTTTTTATTTCACTGAAATATGAGTTCTCTCCACAATTTTGCAATGTACTTGTTTTGACAAAGTTTTCACTGGACACAAGGGTTACAACCGCGTTTACCTCTCACTTATGATTTGCTACGGGTGACTTTTTTTTTTTTTACCACCCTCAATATTTTTGAGTTTTTCCACGAAATTTACCAACCCAGTAATATTCAGCGACCCGAGGAGGGTCTCAAACCTCATACCAATGCATGTGCTTTTTCATTTGTAGAAGCCTGGGCGGGAGTCCAAGCTCTTGCCGGTCAGTGAGACCTGTATATATGGTAGTTTCCTAGAGCAGGGGTCTTGCAAAAGGAGAACCCTCATTGTTGCAAGAAGCCTTCTTTATGATCACAACGAGCAGTAGAGGAGGCAAAGCAGTAGTTTATTCTCTTAAAGAAGATCCCTTCCAACCATCACAGATCAGTGGCTTTACAAACGCTGAGGGGGGGCTGCAAGGTACATGGAGGGGCCCTCAGGCCAGGGTACTGTGCTGAGGGGGCCCCCTGCAGTTCTGGGGCCCCCCGCTCCGTAGGGAATGCTGGGGGCCTATGTTATGCCACTGTAACAGGTGTTGTCCAACAGCCACAACTTCATCTGCCTCTCACCCTCCCCGTTTCTATGCTGACCTCACAACATTGGACCCCCCATGTCATAAGACCAAAGCTCACAAACCACACTACTAAACAAACTTCACATCACCAGTCCATGACCATGTTCACTATTTGTTCTCTACAGCCCCTTATAATATCTGTGTAGAGTGGTGGGGGCCATTTTGAGGTGGGACTCTTCCCTGACGATGCCTCCCACTTATCCACCCACCTGCTGCAATCCCCGGAGTCCGAGAAGGTGACTCCTGCAGTAAACTGCTTGCCCGCTTCGATGACTGGCCAAGCAAAGCAAAGTCAGGCCCCAGACTCCACTCAACACAGGGTCATTGGGTGGAGCAAACTAGTTTGTGAGTGCCAAGTGTGCACCCTCGGCCTCCCATGGCTTGATTTCACATGTCTCATGACTCTGTGACCTCGCGTCACAGCGTGCAATCCATCACAGGCTGCAAGCAACACCCTTTATTTATTTAATTATTTATGCGTTTTTATATAGCGCAGACTTTACCCGAAGGTGTCAGAGCGCTTCACAATAGGAACAGTAATGATACATGAGGAGAAAATTACAAGTGAACAAACTACAAAAGCAAACGTTAAGTTACATGAGACAAAAATGACAAATGTGAGCAAACAAAATACAAGAGGTAGCAAACGGTACATCACAGGAGGGAAAAGTGACATGTGTGCAGGTTACAAAGGCATACAAAGTACAAGTAGTGGTATAATACGGCAATGAATGGTAGACACTCAAACACTTCCCATAAAGTCACAGGTGACGAGTTGGGAAAGGGTGTTGCTTGCAGCCTGTGAAAGTGGCTGGCATGCAGTCCCAGGAATACAAAGCTTAAGCCCTAGATGCCCGGACTGCTTGTAAATATGATGCTGCTGGTGTCATGAATTGGAGTTCTCTCTAGCATCCTCGAACATTGCAGGCCATGGTTTGTGCTAGGTCAGCCCTTAGCTTGCATAGGGATTTTTTTTTAATGGAAATGCTGAGGGTCACATGCTCACTGGAGCATATGGTCCACTCGAAAGTGCCCCGCTGCCTGACTCATCACAGCAAGTGCGAGAGGCAGCCATGCACTTAAGCAGCACTCCGCTAGTGTGGAGATGCCACCACTGGAGTTCACATTTTATTAAAATGGTGGTCTGGTAGATGTGACGGTGGGTGGTTACATTTAATAAATGATGATGACTATGGAGATGATATATAACCTTATACTCACACATAAGAGCCAACTTATAACTTTCCCCATGGGCTGAGGTGTAAGGCTTAAAATGTATGCGAGAAGCAACATAACCAGGAATGGTGTAACATGCAGCTATATGGCACTAAAAAGCCACTGAACGTACAAATTATTAAAATACATCATGTGAATATACACAGGAGTATATCAGACACCAATACAACACAGTACAACAAGCAAAAACTATAGGCATATATTCTTTAAAGAGTGATAACACATTGGTTTAATCAGGGGTAGAAAAGTTGTCAACTTACAGCTCCTCTACATTCTTTTTAACCCATATGATTGCCTAGTGTCAATGAGTTAACTCAATTATTACCTGGCTATCGTAAACTATGTTCTAAAAACCTATCTGTTGGACTTAACCCTCTCTATTTTTGTCTTCACCATCTTGTTTTCTGAACTCGCTTTTGTTTGATTTTAGGACTGTGGACACTTTACCACAGCTAACCAGTGCTAAAGGGCTTGTTATCTCTCCATAAAATATGGTAGAATTGGTTTACACTCAATTGATATATTCAATTTACCTGTAAGTCTCTAGTCAAGGGGTACCGCTTGTGCTCAGGGCCTATAAAGTACATGCTGCTCATTGGCCAGCCGCACTGAATGTGCACCCACTTAAGTAGCCCCTTGAACATGTCTAAATCAATCAATCAATCAATGGCTTATAAGGCGCAGCTACTTACCTGTAAGGGCCTCAAGGCGCTGGGGTGGGGTGAAAGCTGCTGGTCCGTTGAAGGAGCTTTGGTTCTCTCAAAGATCCAGGTCTTGAGGTCCTTGCTGAACTGAGGCAGTAACAACGATTGTCTGTGGTGGAGAGGCAGGGTGTCCAGGTCATCTCGCATGAGTCAGGGGAAGGATCTCCGTCCAGCTGTGGTCTTGTGGATATGTGGTATGGTAGCCAGGGCCAGTTGGGTGAAGCGGAGTGGAGGTCTCTGGTAGGTATGTGGAATGCGAGGTGGTAGTTGAGGTATGCAGGTCCTGCGTCATGTAGGGCTTTGGAGACGTGTGTGAGGAGCTGGAAGGTGATTCTTTTGTTGACTGGGAGCCGGTGGAGATCTTTGAGGTCGCTGGTGATGTGGCTGTAACCATTACATGAATGGGGTGGCCCATAAGGTATGGACCTGGACACTTATGATTATAAACAAACAGTGGTCCTAAACCTATTGATTATATCATTAGATCAAATCTAAAACAGTATCGATATCTCTTCGCGTTTCACTGACGGCATCCTGCAGCACTGGGAGGCTTGGATGCAGATATTTTCCCTCCGTGAGGCAGAGCGGCTCTGTGAAGCCGTTTAATAGAAGCACATTAATTTGTATCGCCATCCAGAAGCACTGTGATGCTCGGATGGAAACGCTGTTATCTTCAATATAGTGGCTGGTTCCAAATTGGAGTACCACTGCCTTTTAATCATTGGAGGAACAATATAGAAGTTTACTCCAGTGTCCAGTACAATCCGGAGCAGAATTTCAAAAATTGACCGACTTGGGGGTCCTGTGTGTTTTTTCACAAACACTAAGGTACTGCCCACCATGTCAAACATGAATTAGTGTCAATCGGACACGGATCAATATATGAATAGAAGGACTCCTTTTGAGATGTGGTAAATTCTGATCAGCCTACATCGTTTTCTCTATCATAAAGGGGTTATCCAATATCCCCTGGGTTGCCTCGTTTATCCCTTGTCCTGATGAAGACTCGCCATCCCCAGGTCCAAATCACCGTTTGGGAATAAGTCGAGTCGAAACGTCGACATTTTCAATATATACACCTAGGACCACTTATTTGCCAACATTGTAGACAGTGCATAATTTAGAACATCTATGTATATGTACTACAAATGGTGCTGATTGCAATTATATGAACTCAGTTGTTGGCCAGGTGTTCAATACGGTGAACTTTGTACCCAGTATTGACTGTAAAATTGTGTAAACTATTTTCTTAATCACTACTGTGTAATTCCTTTCTCTTTTTTCATTTGTTTTCACTTTCTGGATCACATCTTTTCTTTTTGCACGCTCCTGTCTTGGGGCAACCTACGTCTTTTATTGACAAAAATAATGTAAAGAAAGAATATAGAGAAATATTAAACTGAAATATATTTTCTTTATCCGTGGTGCAATGTTCTGTTCGAAGATAGAGTCTTTGAGTTATAGATAACATATTGATTATGGTCTCCTGTTTTGAATATCGATACTGGTGATGTGGCTGTGGCAGGGGATTTTGAGGATGAGTCTAGTGGAGGAGTTCTGGATGTTCTGTAGTTTCTTGAGTAGTTTCTGGATGATGCCGGCATAAGGTGCTTTGCCGTAGTCGATTCGGCTGCTTACAAGTGCGTGGGTGACCATCTTTCTGGACTCAGTAGGGATCCATTTGTAGATCCTTCGGAGCAGGCATAGTGTGTGGGAGCAGGATAATGAGATGGTGTTGATCTGGCGGTTCATGGTAAGCTTGAAGTGCTGCATAAATACTTTACAATTTGCCTATAAGTAAAACCTATCTGCTATATGCCAAGCTTGACCTTTTTGTTTCCCTTGTCAATCAAACCACGCAATATAATTGTTTCATTGATATAGCGACTGAGGCAGGAGATGAAGGAAACATTGATTACATTGAATCATTTCTACATTTCATCAGGAGTATATATGATTTATTGTGTCGTTTGACGTTGGGATTAAGAACATTTTCCACCAGAGCTGGGGGTATACAAAATTATTTTCACCCGCTCTGGGGTGTTGTTTGGATGGTGTGAGTGCTCGTAATGAGTGTCTGGCTAAATCTGTATGAGGTATGTGTGAAGGTTTGCATTGATTGTATGCTGTTGTCGTGTATGATGTAATGTAGATTTTTTGTATATAGCTTTTCCCTCTGTTTTGTATTGATTATTGATACACATGTAGAAAGTATTATTGAAAAAGTGATGCTAGTATGTTTTATTCATAGGTTCTGGAATAAATAGTCTTTTTGGAGTTCTCCTCAGTATTGGCACTTGTTACGGTTTGTTGTTATCTGGACTCAGCCTTACTGAGTAGAGTCAAGGCCCTTTGGTGTTTCTCGATATGCCAAGCTACCAGCAGCTTGAGCACAGGTTAATTTGGGGTTTGCTTGTGACTTCACCCTGACAAGGACTGTGGTTGCTGCTTGAGTAGAATTTTATTCCCCCTGAACCACTAACACAATTTCTTACACTACCTGTTTACTCTTTCGGGGAAGGTTTGAAAGCAATACTGTCAAGTAACTCCATGTTATGTGAACCTATCCTGACTTTTTTTTCTTAAGGTATGCAGCATTCTGCAACATGTAATTTTGAGTTAATCATTGTAAGAACTAGCTCAAAAATCTCAGCATGCAAAGTGGTGTTTGCTTAAAAGTCAGGATTGTCCAAGGGTGTCCCGCTGGACCTGAGCCCTTTGATGTCTATCCTATTTTAAGTTTCTAAATTTGACGCAAGCCTTTAAAGGATTTCATTTGAAAGAACGATGGTGTCCAGAGGTCAAAGTGGGTGCGATTTATGAGGAACCACGTGACCATGCCTCTTATATTATCAAAATCAGTTCCTAGCGTTTTTATTTAAAAAAAAAAGCCCCTGAATGATTAATGCCAACTTACAGGTGTCTCTGGTTGAAAAGAAGGGCTCTCTGTTGGAACGCCTAGAGAGAGCTATAGAAGAAACAACATGTCTTCTTACTATGGTGACTACCACCTGCAAAAAATGGAAATGTTTGCATTTTGTTAAACAGCAAATCTAAAGGTTATCTTAGAGCCAGTATTTCTCATCAAGCTTCATAGTGACAGAATGTATTCCGCAGAACTAAGCTTTTGCATACGTTTCTTGGTGCAGTCATGAGTCAAAATATATTTTGGGATTTACAAAGTCACACAAATCCAGATTGCATGGGTTTGCATACCTTTGTAAAAAAACACAGGAAGGCAGCCCGTATCACTGCCTTGTGTTACCTTGTGTTAGGCATGTGTTACATGGGTGGTGCATGGGCGTTACTGTGCATCCATCCATGAACAGATGGTGTGCCTAACTGAGGCTGGTGTCACAAGGAGAAATATCCGTATTTCATTACTTTTTTCCTGTTCGCATGTGTGCTGGATACTGCATACTCCAGTCCACAATAGCACAAGTGCATAAATCCGAATGCACTTGTAATAAATAGGTGGGCGAGATGTCCGTCAATTATGTGAGAGAGTACCCATCCGCCAAACTGCAAATCAGATCCCGAATCTTTATTTACATTTAGCAGAAGCCTGTCTTATACTGTAGGGAATACAATTTTGACATAATGACCTACATATTCACAATGTTTTCTGTCAGAGGCTAGGGCATTGTAGCACAATCAATACACAAACCACTATTCTCAATTGCTCTTATCAGGATCTTTATCCCTCTGGTTACACACACAGACATTTACAGTGTTCCTACTGATCAACTGAGGCCTCATAACATTTAAGGAGTGGGGTGTGTACCTTATTTTCTGTTCAGTTCTATAAAGATTAAAGACCAACAAAATAGAATATCTTATCCTTTTTGCCACATCTTTGACTCTGCCCTGCAGTCTCTGACCCAGCACACATTGCACTGAGTGTCACAGTTCTCATGCTTTTTTTTAATGCACTTGACTGTGGCCTATTTTGGTAGCGAGGACCCTCTGCTGTGCTCATTAAATACATTTTATTGCCCACATGTTTACATGGCTCTGAACAAAACAAACAATAGCCGAGGTGGAAAGCTCGTCCTGCTCTTCAGAAAATCTTTAAGAATACAGAGACAGACCTGGCTCATTTGCTTGCGGCAATGTTTTATTACTCACATGTTTCCATGAATAAAGAAAGAAAAGTAAGATACAGCAGAGAGTGCCACAGATGCCAAGCTGGTGCTCCTTAGAAACCCTCCAGGAATCTACAGACACGCTCAGCTTCCTCGCTTTCCCACCACACTAAGGAATCCGATCCAGTTCCACAGAGGATGAGGAGGAGGAGTGGAGACAGGCTGGGCCTCTGCTGCCTCAGATGACATCATTTGAGGGACAAAGAGATGCTGCTATGCAGCAAACTTCCCATAGACAGTTTGTTTTATGCCACACCCGAGCATGAAATTGAGGGCATCGCAGTTCTCCGCCAGTGGTGCAGGAAATACACAGGGGCAGATTACCAAGAAAGTGACGCATCTGTAAAGATGCGTTCGCTTTCCCAGCGCCACCCTGAGATACCCTTGTGCCACTATGGATGCACTGTATTTACAATACGGCGCACCATGGCGCAAGGATTGACATGTGTCAGCAATTCTGATGCATCTGTTGACGCAAAAGTAACGCATTGCTGGAACCTTGTCGCAAGTACGGCGCAACTCCAGCAATGCATAGGGAGGCCTTTCCTCATTGTGCTGCATTACACCTTATGCCTGCTTGAAGCAGGGGTAAGAATTTGACGTGGTGGCGTCCTAGAAGTGGCACAGTGAAATCTTGTAGATTTCACAGCGTCACTTATACTAGGGTTTTTTGCGTTGGAACGCCAACCGTGCATACATTACACCTGACGCAGGTGTAATGTGAAGCAGGGATTTACAACGTGACGCGTCTCCCTAGATGCGTCACATTGTAAATGGGCCACATTTTTACGCTGCTGCTGAGTCACAAAAAGGGACGCAACGGTGACGCAAAAATGACGCAAGGGGCTTGTAAATCAGCCCCACAATTCACTAAATGACGAGAATCTGGGGGATATGATTAACATGCTTGTCTGCTGATATCTTACATGTCATGTGCTTGCAGCCATTATCTACCAGCCTAACTGCATGCATGTAAGTATATATAGGTATTCTAGCTGGGAGGGCATGTGTTGCTGAAGGTGGTGGAGAACCCAGATAAGATTCAGGATTGTTTACAATGAGATACAGTATTCTTGGGAGGCGGTTCCCAGCGAGTAGACATATGGTGTTCTCTGCAGAGGTGAGCCTTGAGATCTTTTCTGAATGGCCTGAGTTTGGGGTGACTTCTGCTGTTGACTGAAATGTTGTTTCAGACCTTGACATCATAGATGGGCAGTGACCCCAGGAATCAAATGTGCTGCAGAATAATTGGGGCTGCTGCTGCGCCTCATATGCTGGCATACTCAATGTATGTTGACTGTCAACCCTTATCTCCTGGCCATTTCCTATCAGTGGCTCAGCTCCTGTTCATTTGACAATTTAACCTGTTTTTGAATCACTAGTACGCTTCCTCCCCACTTTACAATTCATTGCTCTATTGGCATCTTGCACCAGTGTACCTTCATGAAATTATCTGTCACTAACTGACTGAATCGTATCATAGGATTATCACCATCCTATATATAGAAGATAATCCCATAATCTTCACCTCAGAAAAACTCAATCTTGCTACTTTCCTGTGTACCTACCATCAACTTTGCTTCTCATTCTTCTTTGTCTCTTGATTTCTAGAGTCACAGCCCTTCCAGAAACTATAACTTCTCAGACGCTTGCCGCTGCCCCATTCTTCTATGTATATAGTTATTATACCTTGTCCGCACTACTGTCAGCCTTCCACCTTGATATATTTCCACTCCCCATAGTCACTGTTTATCAAACAATTGACCTGTTCATAAAATTGCTATATCGCAAACCATCTCAGCATGTCTTTGACATACAGTACAGCCTTATCAGTCATACCCTTGATCCACAAACCCCAAAGTACACTTCACAGCTATTACTGAAATGTGGACAGACCCCGAATAACTTGGTAAAATCAGCAGCCCTCAATTTGACTACGTAAAGCAATCCAAATCTGTCTTCATTTTACAAAAGGTGTCTAAGTTGGACTCTTCAGATATACATTTGTTTTACACACAAATCTGCCTCCTTTTTCTGTTGAATACTTCATTGTTTTGATCACTCCCTCTTTCAAAGACCACATAATTGTTATATATTGTCCACTTAGCACAGCTTAAACATTCTTTGATTAAATCGTCTCTTCTTTCACTGTGACTCTTTTGATACTTTCCTCATTTCCATCGCTCACTATCACTTTACACCATTTTTGATCACCTGATTACTGCCTCTTGCATTTTTAGGCTCCTTTTCCCCACCCTCAACCTACATTTTGTCTATCCACTAACATGCCTATTTCAAGACAAATAATTTTCAGGTTACCCTGCTGGGTTATTGTCATCAAGTCCACACAGATGTCACTCTCCCACCTATTCTACTATAAGATTAACAAGCCCTACACTCCCCACTTGAAACACTCTATTACCTACACACTTTGAATCACCTTGTGCATGACCATGGATCTCTTCTTCAAATGGTTCCATGAAAGCTAACATGGAAAGCAAACGTCTCAGATGCAAGAAATCGTGATCTGCAAAAAGGTTGTATGTCAGAACCAATCATGCGTTAATCATGCCAGCCCTAATAAAGTGGTCCGAACAACGAAGCCATCTTTACAACGCATTCCGTTACAACGCATGTCATTACAATGACTTGCCTTAGGGGAAGCGCAGGAGTTGGAGTAGTATAATTTACTATTCCAACTCTAGTATGTGTGAAGTGAAAGTGTTGGACTTAAGTCCAACATCAATCCAACAACACTTTCCCTAATGCAAGTTGTTCTAATGACTTGCCCGATAAAGGAATGCGTTTTAAAGACTCATCTGTGGTTGGGACCGTGCTGTTAAATTACAGTGTGGTTCGAGCTGTGTTGAAAAGGCTGTTTCTCTTGTGGAAAAGCCGTTGGAATAAAAATAGCCCTGATCAATCATCCTCTGTTGATGAAAGTAAATCTAAATACTACTTGAACTTATTGAATCATTCTAACCACACTCTAAATGGCTATCTCAAAATATACAGTCAGAGTTTTTACCGCCTAATAAAACCGTTACTACCTCTATCCTTCTGCCAATGACTTTCCTCAAACGTTCCAAAATTTCAACCTTCCCCGCTATAAACGGCTTGAGCTTCCTCTAAACATTCACATTCTCTCTCAAATTAACACTCGCCCTCTCACAATCTCCTTTGACAATACATCCCCTAATGAGCTCATCCCTTTATAAAAAACCACCAACCACTTCTGTAGCCTCTGATCCTTTCTTTTCATGTATCATCGAATTCCTTACACTCTTCTCACTCATGAATGTCCATTCAATACTTTGATTCATAAGTTTTCGTACCACTATTAAAACACAAAACAAAACATGCCTTCTTCCCCTGCCAACTACTTATCTGTGATTCAATTACATTTCTTATGTAAGGCTCCTTAATAGGAACATTTAATTGCCTAGTCACAAAGATAAATTTACATGTGAATACATCTGCACATATTCATTTACTCTTACACTTTGTTGTAGGTTTACTACTTTTTTCTCTTCACTATTTCTGAGAGCAAATGCACTATAAACAGTAGACTTACAAATCCCCAACCCCTGAAACAGGGGGGTGTAGCTATATTTTCATGTGAAAAGTTACTACAGCCAAAGGTGGCTCTGGAGTAAGTCCAACACCACACATTGCCAACCATTGGTACTGCAACACCCTCCCATAGAAAATAATGCAGGATAGGGGCTTTAAATAGAACTTCAAAGTAACTAATGTTAAAATAAGTTACAATGTTTTGACTTTTAAAAATCGAATATGAATTTATTTCACTGTTAAAATATAAAAATGTTATGTTATGTTATGTTAACTACAGCTTATATAGCGCCGAATCACCGTCAGGTCTCTAGGCGCTTATGACAGAAGAAGACAAAGTTTTTAGCAGAATGGATAAAAGGACAAAAAGGTGTGTAGGACAATGGCACTAAGCGGTGCTTAAGGCTTCCCTGAACAGGAGTGTTTTAGCGACTTCCTGAACTGCAGCAGATCTGATTCCTTACGAAGAGACTCTGGAAGTTTGTTCCAGATCTGTGGAACCATCACTGAGAAGGATCTGCCACCCTTCGTTGCTAGTTTGTAACGACGACAGGACAGCAGTTGAGTGTTTGAGTACCTTAATGAACGTATGGGGTTATGAACCCCAAGGCGTTCTTTAATGTAGGCAGGTGCTTGACCATAGACTGCCTTATGGGCGATGCATAGACTCTTAAACTCCACCTGTTGTTTTATGGGGAGCCAGTGTAGCTTACACAGTAATGGAAAAGCATGAGTCCGTCTAGGTAGCCTAAAGATCAGCCTAGCCGCATCGTTCAGGACTACCTGTAGCCTGTTAATCAATGTTTTGGGCAGGCCTAAAAACAAGGCATTCCCATAATCTAGTCTTGAAATTATTGTAGCAGAAACAATTGTGCGAAGCGTGGAAAAAGAAAGAAGAGGGACTAGCTTACGTAACTGTCTAATTAAATTTGTACAGGTCCCCACCACAGAGGAGATCTGGCTAGCCATTGACAGCTCATGGTCGATTTTTATGCCTAGACTTTTTACATTAGAGCATGGTTTCGGGGTGGGGCCAAGATCTTGAGGCCAAAACAGGTCACCCCAGGGGGAAGTTACTGTTGAAACCACCAAGACCTCCATTTTGTCTGGATTGATCTTCAGCGAATTCACTGTCATCCAGCTCACCGTATGTATGAGAATTTTTTGAGCATGGGTCTGTGCAGATGCCGTGTTATCAATACTAATTAAAAATTGAGTATCGTCGGCATAGTTAAAAGTTTTACAGCCCATGCTTACCAGGGAGTCAATTAAGGGCTGCAGATAAAGGTTAAAAAGGAGTGGGGCCAAAGCAGATCCATGAGGAACTCCGCACTTCAAGGTACCCAAATCTGATATACAGTCCCCCAATTGAATCCTTTGAGATCTCCCAGAAAGAAAGGATTTTAGCCATTTATAGGCTATGTCTTGTATCCCGAAAGCGGCCAGTCTGTCCAAGAGCAGGGTGTGGCTGACAGTATCGAATACCGCTGACAGATCTAATAATATCAGGGCACTCGGCTTCTTACTGTCAGCCATTCCTCTGAGCTCATCCAGCACTGAAAGCATCACCAATTCAGTGCTGTGGTGTGCCCGAAACCCCGCTTGACGTTCCTGGAGAAGATGGTGTGACTTCAGGAAAGATGAGAGAGATATCAAGACGTGTTGTTCCAAGATCTTGGACAGAAAGGGTAGCTGGGATATAGGCCTATAATTTTTTGGATTGGTGGGGTCTGCCCCCGGCTTTTTTATTAGGGGCCTGACTCGAGCTTTTTTAAGACTGGACGGAAGTTGACCAATGTCCAGTGAATTGTTCAGTAGGGAGAAAAAATGACTCTATAGAGTAGGGAGCGCCTGTCAAAAAATGCTAGGGGGATATGGGTCTGCTGGAGAGCCAGACTTAGTTCTATTCATAAGCTGTCCTAAGACTGTAGAGTCAATCGAAGGAAACTTAGAAATGGTATAAACTGGAGGGGGGGGGTTGAAAGTGGGGAAAAAGAGGGTGACTACTGGAGGTATTCTTAATGTCAGACAGAATAGTTTCTACCTTATCAAGAAAGTAGTGTTGAAAGGTGTTACAATCTATTGGAGATTCTGATTTTTCTACTTTCTTGCTCAATTCTGTTAAGATCTTGAAAGTTTCTTTCTGAGAATTCTCCGCGTTGTTAATTCGGGATTCATAATACTCAGCTTTTGCTGACAGAATACAATTTTTATATAATTTAGGAAATGTTTTATATTGATCCCTATCTATGGGATCATTAGTTTTCCTCCAGCGTCTCTCTAACTGGCGGAGCTTTATTTTGTGTTCCCTCAAGGAAAGAGTAAACCATGGGGCACCTTTTACTGCACTGTTTATCTTTTGATTTCTTTCGGGTGCAATTTGATCAATGGCCTGACTAAGATTTTGCATCACGTTTGCATGTTCCTGGTCTAGATCTCCATGCGTATCATGTAGCTGTATATTTTTAAGGAGGGTATTCGTCAAAGTTTCTGAATTAATTTTCCTCCATTGACGCACTTTTTTTGTTTTTAGGGGTAGTAGTTGAGATAGGTATCCATCTATTGCGATATTGCAATTTATCGGGTAGTGGTCTGACCACTAAATAATTTAATGAATGTGAATTAATTCTATACATAACTATTTGTATTTTTAATATATATTGTAGGAATGTTGGAATCTGCATTTTCTTCATGGTCACTACAGATTCCTGTTTTTTAGATCCTATTTTATCTCTGTGCATCGTACCTCTACAGTAAAGTGCCTGTGCCTCCCTTTAAATATGGTTAAACTGGTTCCTAGTATATAGTACAGGAAATACTCCTAGGAACTAGACATTAAATGCAGAACCTATTTTGCCATTCACAGAGTGTGACTAAAAAACATGGCTTCAGGCCTACCATTGTAGCCTGACTGCTGCAGGGTAAAACCTGTAGTAGGGCCTGTCAAACCCTTTTTAACAGGGTACAACCTTGCTTTAAAAAATGAATAAGTCACCCCTATGTAGGCCTTGCAAAAGTTGGACATGTAGAAAGTTAAAGTCACCATGTCCCTTCAGTGAGAAGACCCACAAGCTATTCTCACTGTGAAAGGCCTGGCTATCCTATACAGAAAACCAAAGTGCCAGTTAAAATATTAATAATGCCATCTCAGGTTTAGGACCATATATAAAAATGATTAAACTACTATTTGTAATAGGTAGTACAAACCTAATTCAATGGTGAAGTCGTAAAAGTAACTTTTAGAAAGTTAACTTTACCCTGCCTGAAGCACCTCAGGGCTAATTTGCATTAGGCCTCAAGCAGAAGCCCAGCATTTAATGAGGTGGCAAATTCATCTTAGCAGCTACACAATAGAGCACTTTGATTGACAGGTCAGCCTGGATGGGCACAGATGACTACTTTGAGCTCAGGTGGAAATTTATAGTGGGTGTGGCTACCCCTCATGTTAACACAACAGTGTCAAAGCATGCCTTAAATACCTGTCAGAGACACATGTAAATATGCCGTGCCCTTAAAAGAGATCAAACAGGAACAGAACACAATTCTTGTGCATCCCCTATCCGGTTGCTGAAAAACCCTGCTATGTCTTACCAGACTTATATCGCATTTTTGATAGGGGTGGGCAATAAATTCCACTCTGCCAGCAGAGTTAGTGGAGTTTTTCCCATTCCACAGTATGCTTGTAACACTGAGGTCTGCCAAAACCCTGCCAACTGCTGTGTGGTGGAGTTCTTTCTCCCGCGTGGCTCACCAATATTAAGTTGGCAAGTGGTGAGTGAGTATTTACGTCTCCTGGTACAATTTCAGGCAGTAGAATGGCACCCGGTGAGATTTTCTCAACCGTTCACGTTGAAAATCTACTTGAGCAGCATCAAAGAAGTAGCTACATCTGGCGCACTGCATGGTGCCTTTTGCGCTAATTTTGTAGCATGAAACACACTCCCTGTGCTAAAGATCAGTGCAGGCAGTGTGTTGTATGGATGTCCGCCCACTCCTGTAAATCCACAGATACTTGTGGAGTTTTTATGTTACTCCACGGAATTCAACAGAATGAACTCTGCAAATTCCGCCCACCCCTAATTTTTCATTGTGGAACCACGGCCAGCTTCAAACTGTAGTTTAGTTTTAGATGTGTATTAATTTACATAGTACACTCCCATACTCACTTTCAGCTCAAAGAGCCTACTTTTAATGTGCCGGAAGGCTTAGGCCAACTTGGAAATGGCCTGACAGATTGCATTTTGGCCCTGTTTGCAGTAGGGCAAACAGAATATACTGAAAATGTACATATACTTGGGAATCGTTACCTCATTGGTTATGGGGTGCTCAGGAGTCACCCCCACCCACTTGTTAGTGGCGTTCACAAATGTGGCACACCAAGGCACACCCCACAAAACACTTTCTGGACCTGTGAAGGATTAGAAGAGGACTGAACACATCGTCTGTGACCAGAGAGGAATCCTGAAGGACTGGACCTGCTCTCTCCAAGTGCCAGTTGGCGGATCTCCTATGTGGCTACATGGACACTAGAAGCTTCAAGAGGCCTTTTCTCTGAAATGGCCATTGGACCAGTGAAAACAGTTTGCCTTTACCTGATATTCTGAGAGTCTCTAAGAGCCGTCCCTTGAGGTCTTGTGGACTTTAGATGTTTTCTCCTGTAGCTGTTTGGGCACTAGAAAAAATGTTGGAAACTTTTGAAATCTTTCCCTCCAGAACTTCAGTGGGATCGCCAGGAAAAGTAATTGGCCCAATTTCAGCTTCTTCCTATGCAGAGATTGCCACTCCTCTAAAAAAAATGACAAAGTCCCACTCTGTGTTGGAACTTTTTCAGTGAGAAATCTCCAATGCTCCAGAGTGTCAGCGAAACCAAGCGGTTTCGGGTAACCAGCCTTCAGTTCCCCGGCAGTGGCTACAATTTGAATTGCATCCCATGCAAGGAAGGTTTTTCTTCTCAAAAAAGTAAGAAAATCCCATTTTGTTTGGACTTAAAAGAAATTTCAACATTTCTTGCAAGAAAGTGACAAAGTATTTTTCTGTAGTGGGACTTAGAATGTGTTTTGAACTTTTTGACTTCCAGACTTTTACCAGGACCAATCTACTAAGAGTATTCGACCCAGGCTCCTTTGCAGTCAGCCTAAAATCCCACCTTCATCTTGGTCTCCTACTTCTGTAGAGTATCATAGGTGACTAATGCTTTATGGTGGTTTTTTTTTACTTTAAACTTTTGAAATTCCCTTTTGGTTTTCTATTTTTTTGGTGTCATCTTCTTTATTACATTTTACTCTGTTCTTATAATTCTGCAGAAATGCTTTTCACATTGCCCTTAGGCCTGTCTGCTCTGTGCCATAGGTGCCAAGGGACTGAGCTCATTTTAAACTGGTGTATTTAAGGGATCACCCTGACAAGAATTATTCCTTGAGGAGGGCACTCACCTACCCCAAATATCAATCTACTAATCCAATAATAATAAGTAAATACAAACATTTTTATTAAATATACCTGTAGTATTCATGTTAATTTAATGTATTCAAATTATTAAATATTTAATTGAAAATTAAGTTAATAGTGCAAAGTTACTACTACTAGCCTTTTACATGTAGGCAGAGTTTTCTACCACTGGGGTAGAGATTTCCCTATGGTAAAATATAGGGAAATGTTTCAGAAGTTGACAAAACTTAAAAAACTATTTGTACAATATTTGTGGGTTAAATATAATGTAAAATATTGTTATATATTTGATTTTGCCTTATTCCTTAATTTGTTTATTTATTTATTTTAAAAGTAGAAAATAATGCTACAGCAGTATTACCCTAATTTCCAATTAAATGTTTGATTAATCCCTAAAGTATAACTTCTGTTATTCAAATTAAACTCCAGTACCCATTGTCTTAAAAGAAGACTTGACCTGAAGTATATCCCTCAATCCAATATGACTCCAATCTTCAAGTGGAAATCGTTCACAGCAAAACTACAGATGGCTGAATATTTTAAGCAAAATCTATTTTAATGACTAAAACTGTTGAAATTGCATTTGACCAAATTCTTTGGGAGTACTTGAAAACAGCTGCTTAGATGGAAGCTCCATTCTATAGTAGACCCAAGTGCATTTATGTACATCTTAGAGCCTGTTAGGTAAGACTTACTTGCCAATATTCTATGACCAAAGAGAGGAAGGATTTTCAGGTCTGAAATAGCAAATCAGCATACTAATGCCCTCATCAGATATCAAAACACAATGTCAGGATTCTACCATCCTGCCTCTTGCTGTTGCTCACGAGGCCCTTTGGGACCCATCCTTTACATCTGTGCAGGACAATATACACATCTATTCATAGCAGACTTATTTTCTCATCATGTTCTAGTCCAGGTTTTTGTTCCACTTCTCTGATGCATTATGGTCCTTGCAGTCCTCTCTATCAGTGGGAGAGGTGTGGCGCCGCGGCCAGGACGACTGACGCTGGAATCTGGGGATCAGGGTTCGATCCCCGGCTCCGGCGGCAGGTTAGCCCAGCACCATGTGACTCTGGGCAATAGCTTGCTTAATCTTCCCGACGGCCCCCAGCGCCTAGAGACCCTTACGGGTGATTGTGCGCTTTACAAATATGGATTATTATTATTATTATTATCATCAGATCTTTTTGTGATAAAGGAGAAGAGCAATTTTGAACCCATTTGAAGGTATCATAGGAGTGCATCATATTCATGCATAGTCAGCACTCTAATATATTCTGTGTAATTAACGTTATTACAGGGAGTGGAGTATTGCATTTCAAAAGTATTCCTCATGACATACTCATGTATAGTGATAAGTGAAGGTTTATGTGACACTTACATATTAATGTGACAAAATAAATGAACATAGATGTGTCCCATTGTGAGAATATCACATTTGGATGTGCGTTTATTACTTTTTATACATTTATACATGTAACAAGAATTTATTTCATGCAGGTGCATTTAGGGTGACATCTTTATAGTTCTCTATAATGTATACTTATATAGAGCTGCATTTATTGTGTGTATAGAAATGTGAACATATTCTGTAAACCTGTGCACTACTAAAATTGTTTAAAGTGGGCCTCAAGAAACAGTTTGGTCCATGCTCACGTTTAGAGTTTTAAATGTAATTTGTATTTAACCTACAATGCAGAATGTGTGCACTTGTATTTTGTTTCCACTGCAAGTACGGTGAGAGAAATCCTCATTACTTAGCATAGGAGGGATTTATTTATCTTTAGATAGCAAGGTATGAGAAAACAAAGTTTGCAAGGAGAAGAGCGGTAACAAGCAAGGAGGCGAGATCTCATGGGAGAGGAATGACCAAGGATGAGCAAAGTTGCAACTTATCTATGTGGGAAAGGTGGTGAAAGTATCCAGTTGTACAAGAGCTATAGAAATTCACCAGCAAAGAGCACGTGGAATTTTATACTCTGACTGCAATTGATATTTTTTGCTGGATGAATTGAGGGAAAGGAGAGTCATTTTAGATTTTCACAGGGAGCAGACCTATGCTTCTGTTTGTGTGCCTTTATGCAATTTGGCCCATGGTGGCATTGCTGCTACTGAAGACTCCAACAGCTGACACCTTTCTGATTTCACGCTTCTTAGTTTAGGGTTGCCCTTTTTAAGATAATGCAGGGAAAGATAGATTGCTCATGCTCATTAGGGAGAATCATCTGATGCAATTTAACACTCAATTGTTTTTCCTGACCGTCTGCATCATCGTCATAGAGTTAGTTGTCTGCTTTGTATTATATAGGGTAAATTTGGTCTTATCTTGGTATTTCTTTATTTTCAATAACTATGTTGGGATTGGTCTCTTTTGGTTTGTTTCTAAATTTATAATTAAGCCCTAGTAAACGCGGATTAGGTTGTCGAGTGAATTATTGTGGGGCCACATTGGTTGCACTGAAAAGAGATATCAACAAGTGATTGTTTTCTCACTTCACCTCTCATTCTGCAATAAGGATTTCCCTTCTGGAGATAAATGTTTAAATTGGAATCAAGCTCCACCAGCTGATAGCATTATCAGATGGTTAGCTCTCAAAGGGAGTTAGAATCTAGCCTAGAAAAATCTAAACTCCAACCCCAGTGGCCCTAGTCTAGAATCGAGATGTAGAGAATAGATGGACGTTTAATTGGCGTGTGTTGAAACAGCAATGGCGGAGGAGCGAGTATAAGGAGGAATGGGTGTGTGAAAATAATGCTTAGCTTGCGTTACAATATTAATTGTGTGATGTCTGTCAGATATGTTTTGAGAGTCATGTAAATGTGGTGCTAAGTTGTCGAAGCTGAAGTTGTTATCAGGTTCGACATGACCGAAGATCTTGGGTTATATAATAAGGGTGCTGAAGACATTGTGTTGTAATTGTTTGCAAAAGCTTTGTAGGGAGTGTTGTGAGATGTCATCGGCCCAATTGAGATGGGGAACTTTTGTATGCAAGATAGAGCTGTAATTAGTAAGGTCAACTTTTGCGCATAAGGAAAACTATACTGATTTAAGTTTAGGTTTCATTTGTGAATGTGTGTTCTTTGGGTGAGTGATTCTATAGATTCTACTAGTAGAGCAGACAATTATTAATTAATGTTAATTAATGATTTAGTATAGACAGAAGTGAAAGAGAGAGAGAGAGTGTGGGAAAGAACGAAAAAGAGGGTCAATTGTTGCAAGGAGTTAGAGTAACTTCAGAGAGTGCCTCACTGGGATAGGTTGGTTGGTGTAATGTCATGCTGGGATTGTTTGAAATTGTCTGTTGGATACTGAGCTGTTCTTGGTAGTTGTATTGCTGCGGAACTTGATAATTGTTTATTTGGATTGAATTCAAATTATTGAAATAAAAGGTTGAAAAATGTGATGTTTTGCAGCAGTAAGAGATATGATATTAGGAGATGTAGGTGTGCCTTCTAGAATTGGTAAGGAAACGCCACCAGAAAACACACCAGCTCTTTCTATGGTGACAAAAGTAGGGCTTAAGAATTGGCACGAGCTCACAGAGAAAGAAGGGGCATTGATATTTACACACTACGGTGTTTCAATTTGAGAATAATTGATCACTTGAGAGGGATGTTGTTTGCCATGAAACCATTGCCTATACCTACACAGTTTGAAGCACTTAATGCATGGGAACGTACAGTGCATACTAAACAAAGAAACAAATATTAAGGGAGGATGAAGAAAGCGATGTGTGCATTCACAGATGAGAGATAGAATGTACAACACTAGAGGTGGAGAGTAGACATGATTGAGGGAGTGAGATTATTCACTCCCATAGCAAGCAAGGGAAACAATGCTGTGAGAAGTTAAAAGAAAAAGGAGGGAGAGGGAAATGCAGACAGTGACAGTGATGCAAGTGACAGCCTTTTAGATGGATTGTTTGCTGAACATTCCCCGCCATATAATCAGACACAAATGAGAAGTGGGGGAAATACAAGTCTTACTGGTAGTTCTCAAAGTGCTTCAGCAGCGGTTACTTCTAGACCTGGTGTTGTAGGGGTTATATCAACTGGCACAACACAATCTACAGCAGGGGGGAATATGGAAGCATGTATCCAAGGTTCTTCAGGAAATTGTAGCACTAATTTAGTTTCAAAACTTCCAGACACTCTTACACTCTTACAGTACTGGTTACTAGTGGACCTATAGTCCCTATGTACACACCTGGCCCTGCAGGGAATGCGAGTTAGACAGTGCCTGCTTCCACGGAAGCGAAGGTACCAGAAAGAGGAGCAGGTAACCAGGGAATACAATTTGTCCTGCTAGATCCCAATTAATGCAAGCTCACATTGTGCAGCAAGTGCAAATCCTTCTGTGCTACAGAATAAATTCAAACCTATAAGGTCTTTTCTAGGACTGACAGGCATGGATTCCTCTGTATGGGGAACTCTACCAAACGTGAGAAATGGTACAACCCAAGACAGGAACACACAAAAAAAAACTTCTGAGAGTTAACATCTATTTGATGTCCAGGATTTAAAGCAATGTTTGAAGGAGCCTTCTAATAATGATTCAAATGGAAATTGGAGAGCAGAGGTGAGTCAGGGGACATTAAAATCAGCTGTGAAGGTAGATTTAACAGATGTGGTTAAATTGAAAACAGAATTGCCTGCGTTGATAACTCAGAGTTTGGAGCTTAATTGAATAGATACCTACCAACAGAATGAATTGTTGTTTATAGGTAAATGTCTCACTAGAAGAGCGAAACAGGCCCATGAGAAATTATCTGAATTGGCTCAGAGATATGATGTTGATATAGAACAAACTTAGGTTTTAAAGAAAAATCCTAGAGTTGCATTCAGCGATCAGGACATAGAGAATCTCAGATTACTAAGATTGAAGACCCAAATTCGAGAGTTGATTTTAAACATCCAAATTTGGGGCACTTTAGACAAACGGGAAGAATGATGGGCAAAAAGAAAGGTTTCTGAAATAATGATGGGAGAACCTCGTCCTTTAGGGGAAATGGGAATTGGTATCAAGGCGTTCCCTTTGAGGGAAGTACTGAGTGGAGGATGTGAACATGTATACCAACAAACAAGTAGCAGAGGGTCAAACGAAAGAAACGAAAAGAACGAAAAAGACTACAAACTGTCTGTGTGAATGGACGGAGGAGTGAAACCATGAATAAATCACCTAGCGTATTCATTCATTGGGGGAAAAAAAGTGTTCCCATCAGTTGTCGACCTGAACCGCCCTTCATCATCTGGGATCCTTCATTACCTGAAGGCAAGAAAGTGAACCCACAGAGGACTGGCAGATGTATCAGCCTAATCCAAATTGTGGGTCCCAGTGGTCGAGATAGAAAAAAGGGGATTAAAGGTATCAACTGAATAGCAGTGCAGAAAGATATAGTGAGCAAAATAATAAGTGATGAGACCAGTGACTGTAAATAAAATTGGGTAGTGAAGGGGTTAAAGACTTTAATATGTACCACTTCAATCCCAAATCTAAAAAGGAGTGTGAGGATAGTAGTGTCAACAAATAACTACTAGTCAGAGTGTAAGGTCAACATGTTTCTGCAGACGAACGGAGCCAAAAGGTATCCTGCTGCTTCATCAGGACCATTATCGCTACTGTTATATATATTGAAATGGTTATCACCTGATTGTGATTTGAATCCTCCTTCTCCTTGCTTTCATGGTGCAATCAGTAAATGAAGTTCCAGAAAAGCCACACACAGACAAAAAGACAAAAAAAGAGAGATACATCACAATTAGTCGGAACTAGTTTGTAGCTTCGTATGCCATCTGTGGCACCGCTTCTATTGCGAGCGTATATCGCAACTTAGTGTCCCTCCAGAGAGCACTCATGCGTTCAAGTTTGCACCACCGGTCAAAACCACTCACCTATTTGGAAGGAGAGGACTGCTTCACCTCACCTGGCTGCAGCGCAGGTAAATAGAGCACCGCTCTAGTAAACAAATGTAAAATACAATCAGAGGGGGGGACAAAGAATGTCAAATTCAAATAACTGCCTTGACATCAAACTATTGTGTAAACGCAATTTCAGATCACTTTATCTTGATTTGTGAACGCTCAGCCCAGTTATTCAAGATGATCATACATCATAGATATTATTCATATATAGGCTACCAGTTGCCCTTCTTTTCAATTAAGGAACCAACCCCTATGTGGAATCTGGGCCACTCTGTCGATTAATCTACTAAAGCACGGAAAACCTGCCTACATGAGAACAAGTCAATTGCACCGGTACTGCTTTTAACAAGGAGCCGCACCCTATACTCTCATCTTAGTTTAAATTCTCAGTAGGGGTGGGAAAAACAGCTGTGTTATGGAGCCGAGTTCTCGAATCAGCTCACTAGCGTTGTGGGGTTCCCACATGGTTAGGGGCCGCATACATTTGACCGAACGTGTGTTTTTAAAGAAGGTCTCTTCGGATGTCAATCATACCCGACAGGTTGCGCTTCGTTTTACATTTCGCACCTCTGTCGTGTTCGCACTCAGACACACGATCAGTCCACACTGTCAACCCTCTTGGCGCAAGCACTCACCTGCCCGTCGGTACTCCAGACGTCCCTCTGGGCTGTCTTGGGGAGGTACTGGCGCGGCAGCAGTGCTGGAGTTTTAACCTGTCTCTTCGATCCAGGCGCCATGAAACTGTCACGTGTCATTCAACACTCTCCTACGTCATTGTTGGATTTCTGGGTAATGTAGTTCCTTTCACTTCCGGACCCGAGAACATACCGATAAACAAAATGTTTTGTATGTATTCTCGATATGAGACGCCAGTATAGCTACTATTCCTCACTGGAGTATCCACCACAAAAGTAAGCCAAATGACCCAAGTCAAACAAGGTGTTTATCGAGCGCTGTGAAATTACACGCAACTTTTGAATTTCAACAAGCTTTATTGGCAGGCGGACTCACTTGGTCAAACGTTCTAGTAATTTACACAGCGCCACCATTCAGTTGAGTAGTGTTAAAAGAGACATCGCACTGACTTCTGCCATATTCTCAAGATGCCAGTGACTGTGTACGTACATGAAATGATTATGTGGTTATTCTACCCTTTATATTCTCGGTCACTTATAATACATAAGTGTTTTAAGTATTCGTAAGTATTCATACGTTCCACAGCTAGTTAATATGTGGACTAGCAAATCGGCAGGCGACCCTGATCTCCATATGAGCTTGCAAGTAGGTATATGCCGTATCTCGACCGCTCCTTGTATTGGGGATAATTATTATATAAGCTAACAGATCGGCAGCCGACCATGGTCACTATATAAGCTTCCAGTAGGTATAGGAGGAATATCCAGTAGGTATAGGAGGAATATCGACCACTCCCTATATCATGGTATAACTGGTGCTTATTGGCAAACAAAGACCAGAAAGGATATACCCACAGACATCGAGTCATATTCATCATATGTATTTACTATGCTCTGCCGCTAACTGTTGTATAGTTGTATCGAGTGAACAGACTGCAGACTGTAGTTAGGGTTTGGGCATATCTTAACCATCTCATTGAGCCACAAAAACCAAGCAAAGGACTCAGGCAATACATTTGTGGAAGTCATATTTGCATTTCACTTGACATCCAAGGGATATCTCACAATGACATCCAAGGGATATCTCACAATGACATCCAAGGGATATCTTCGTTGAGCCCGATTTTATCTGAATTGAGCCTGTAGACCCATTTCTGCTCTCTCTTGAATAAAAATTTACCGATATCTGTCACGTGAGGAGGAATTAACGGCTGTTCGATCACTGTCCACTTCAAATCAGTGGGCTGATGTCCCACCTCTACAAAGTGACTCGTCATTTTGGTCGCTTGTCTACAGCATCTAATTGAGCTTTTATGCTCAGAGATTCGCACTTTGATCTTACGCGTGGTCATCCCTACGTATTTCATGTTGCAGGGGCAGGTAATCAAATATACGAGGTTCTGGCTGTTGCAATTAGTGAACCATCGTTGTTCCCACGGACGGTTAGTGCCTATGTCAATGCTTGTTGTTTTGGATGTCTGCGGACAAGCTGCACAGTTGCCACAGGGATGGTGACCAGTTACAGCTGGCATATTCCATAATGTACCTACTGCGCGTGGAATGCTGGCCTTAGATCGCGTGTGGACTAATTGGTCCTTAATATTCTGTCCCCGCTTGAATGCAAACAGTGGTGGTGGAAGTGTGTCTGTTCCAGTATTCAGAATGCCCCAGTGCTTTCTGATGATTTTTTGTATTTGATTAGACTGTGTGCAGAATGTATTTACACATGTGATCCGCTCTTGCTTAGGTTTGGGGGGCAAAAGCTCGAGCAGGCTCTCCCTGTTATTATTAAATGCCTGTTTCTTCGACCTGCGGATCAAGCGTCTTGGGTATCCTTTCTCTGACAGATTCATCTCCAGATTTCTAGCATGATTCTCAAAAGCCACTCTGGTGGAACAATTGAGCTGTATCCGCAGAAATTGCCCGTAGTGCAGATTGTCCCTTAGTGCTTTTGGGTGGCAGCTATCGTAGCTCAGAAGCGAGTTTCTGGCCATCGGCTTCCGATACAGTTCTGAGTGCAACCCAGTAGATGTTGAGGTGATTAGTAGGTCCAGAAAAGCTAATTTGTGTTTACTGAATTCGATAGTGAATTTCAAAAATCGATTTCTCCCATTCAGCCATGAGTGGAAGTTCATTAGCTCTTCTTCTGTCCCTCATGAACATGTGCCTTCGAGTAGAGGTGATCTTGTGGCTTTTACTAATATTTCCTGAGACTAAGAGAAAAGCCTGTAGAGTGGTACAAATAGGTTGAGAACATTTTGAAGATGTTGTGCATCAATCTGAATATGTTGTTCAAAATTGTGACCCTTAGTGATCTATGATCAGCATGTAAGATAACTATAGAATGGTCTGAAGGAGAGCCCGAGAGAGACCCGGTGACACATGGTCCGTCACCAATGGCGATGAAGAAATACAAGCAGGTGATCGCTTGGTTGAAAGCAAAGGTGCAACCGCAGGATATTGATTGGGTGAAGATTGACAGAACAACCCAAGAACCTAAAGAGACGATTCATGCATTCCATAAAAGGTGATTGCAGGCTTTGATACAGTATAGCAGGATGAACACTCTAGAACCCAATGATATTGGACAGTTTGTGTCTCGATATGTGATTGAGTTGAGACCTTAAATTAGTATGATAGTACAGCAACATTTCATATGTTGGCAGAATAAGCCTGTTGAAGAAATTCTGCGATACGCATAGTACTATTGTGACAAAATTGAAATAAAGCACAAAAAGCTGAATGAGAAATTGATGCAGCTCAGATGAAAGTTGCTCAAACGGGTCAGGTACATCCTTATGTAGCAAATCCCAGCCGTATGCAAGTAGTCTACCAGTCTGGGACTCCAGTGAATAAAGTTGGAGGAATTCAGGAATCAAGGAAGGGGAAGAGGTTTTCATATAGATACTAAGACTAGAACTGCTGTTGCCACGTTAAAGAAGTCAAACCCATGTCACTATTGTAATACGTTGGGGCACATAAAGCATGAATGTCGCATCAATCCTGCAAATTAAGAACAGAAAGGAGGGTTAAGTCAACCTCAGGGAAAAGTTATGCAACCCCAGAATGTGCCCATGTGCCCAAGTCGAGATTCTAAAATTCAGTGGGCTTCCAAGGCCCTATGATGCAAGTGCCTCAGCTCCCAATGCCAAAGCAAACTGCAAGTAGTTCCCAATTTAAGCAGACCGTAGACATGAATCGGAATCAGAACATGTCCCCTTAGAATGGTGCAAAAAAACAGTTTCCTATGTTTGATGCATCATTTGAGTATAGTTCAGATCAGTCCTTATAATGGTGCCTGAATGGGGAGGAAGCCTGTACGCTTGGTGCAGTCTTAGAGGTAGACCAAAGTGGACAACACATTGATGCTGATGTAGATGGCCACAATGTGACTTTGCTTATTGACACTGGTGCTACCCGTTCTATTGTGAGAACAACACAGGTTCCAAACCTACCCCTCTTGTAGCAGTTGCAGATGAATGATTGCCACACTCCTTAGGGAAGAAGTGCCTGTGAAGATAGGGACATTTGAGGATAATCATCAATTTGTGGGCTGTGATTCTAGTCATGTGTGCCTGTCAGGAAGTGACTTGTTGTGCAAGTTAAATTGCACCATGCTTCAGACAACTGATGAGGATGCTGCCTTTAAGGTAGCAAGTCAGTAATTGTGCGTCTCACTGTTCCCCATGTTGACAGTGAAAGACTTACGTTAGATCTCAGAGACAGAGTAAGAGATCTAGTTTGGGATTTATCTGGAAAGGACATTGGACTTATACGAGGAGTTGAGCTGGTTACTATCCAGGTTAAGCCAAATGCAGAATACCCTGAGAACACCGCAGTATAACCTGATGCCCGAGACAGTTGCTGTAAATACCCCTTTGATTGAGACTATGATCGAGCAAGGCATTTTGAAGGGGAACCTGGGAAGTTCATGTAACTCACCCGTTATGGGCTTGCAGAAGCCAAGTGGAAAGTACCGCATCATGCAGTATCTTCACAAGATAAATAACATAGTGGGTCCTTGTTGTCCCGTGGTACCAAATCCCTCTGTGATGTTGTTTCAGATTCCATATTAGGTTGAATGGTTCACAGTCTTTGATCTTTGTCAGGCCTTCTTTTCCATTCCCCTCCATGAGGAAAGCCAATTGTTATTCTCTTCCGGCTGGGGTGTCATGTTTTAACATAGTGCTGTGTCCCGCAAGGATATACGGAGAGTCCTTCCATTTTTAACCAAATCTTGAAAAATAATCTGGAGTCTCTGGTCATGTCCTGTAATTCTGTCTTTGTCCAGTATATTGATGGCCTGTTGGTTGAATGGAATATTCGAGAGGCCTTTAAAATAGGGAGAATTGCCCTGTTGAACCATTTGGCTGAGAATGGACATAAAGTACCCCCAAGCAAGTAGAAGACTTTATGACAGAAGTTCTCTAATTAGGACATCACATTATGAAGGATACGAAAAAGGTGTTGCAAGAAAGAATCTCAGTGAGCATGCAAATTGTAGGCCCACAAGGTGCGAGCAGACAATTCTGGTTGCAGAAAATGTCACCCTGAAACGATATTTGGTCCGGAACACTGCTACTCTGTTACATTTATCTGATTGTGATGCAGGTGAGATCGAAGTAGAGCGTGACTGTCTCAATGTCACTAAACTATGCACCCAGCCCTGTCCTGATATTTCTGACAAGCCACTGTCTGAATCTGATTACACCCTGTTTGTGGATGACTCCTTTCTCAGAGACAATGAGGGAAACCTGAGGGCAGCTTGTGCTGTCTGTACTGTTAGGGGAGTGGTGGAAGCTGCCTGGCTTCAAGGAGTCTTATCTGCACGGATGGCAGAGCTGATTGCCCTTACCCTGAGCGTGCTGTGTTTCAGATCAGCTAAAAGTGACAATATTAATGATTGCCAGTATGGGTTCAGTGTAGTTAACAATCTCAAGCAGTTGTGGTCTCGGATTTATGACCTTGTCAGGGACTGCAATCTTCAATTGGGAAAATGTGAGAAAACAGTTAGAAGCCCTGCATATGCCAGCACAAGTTGTTGTCATTAAGTGCTCTGCCCATTGTAAAGGAAACTATTTTATGACAATAGGTCATTGTTATGCCAACAAAGTTGCACGTTTCTTTGCACATTTGTACTTTCAATGGTGAGTACACAAATGACAATTGCTGACACATGGGAGGAAGTGAAGAGGTTGCAAGAGGAAGTTACTGAGGGGGAACAGGAAGGTTAGATCCGAACAGGATATGTAAAACGAGATGATGACATTTGGAATTCAGGAGATGGAAGACCAGTACTGTCTCATAGTTTATTGCAACTGATGTAGAGGTACAATTGTTTAGTCAGACTTGGTTTAAGACGGAGTTTTGAGCGATAACAGAGGCATTGTGTGTTATTTATATCTGATTTGTGATTTGTCAACAAATGAATGTGGGAAAGCAAACTCCTGTTGCATTGAGTCACATAGGGAGATCTGGAGGTCCTTTCAACAGAATGCAACTGTATTTCATTGAAATGCCATAGTGAAATGGATTGAGGTACTTTTTAGTAATGGTGTGCACTTTTGTTGGAAGCCTACCTGACTAGAAGATGTGACAGCCTCACAGTAGCTAAGCTGTTATTGAGGGAACTCTTTACAAGATTCGGATTTCCATCCTCTTTTGAGTCAGTCCAAGGAATTCATTTTCATGATGAGTACCTGAGAATGTTATGTTCAGCGTTACAAGTGGAACAGAGATTACATTGCAGTCATCAGCCAGAAGCTACAGGTACCGTGGTACAGGTCAATCACACTCTGAAATCCAGGTTGGCTAAAGTGTGTGCTTCAATATCTCTAAAATTGCTGTATGCTATTCATCTTGCATTGATGAGTCTTCACAGTCTCCCAGATCACCAAACAGGACTGTTGTCTCATGAGATAATCATTGAGAGGGCTAAGAGGTTGCCTGCTGTGCCTGCAAATGTGCTTGTGAACATCACAGATGACCAGGTGCTTGATTACTGTAAAGGATTATCTGACATGGTTTGTTCTGTGTCTCACCAGGTTGAAGCAGGTCGAAGCAGCAACAGCACAGCAAAATCAGGAGCAGTGCCACGATCTTAGTACTGGTGACTGGGTCATAGTGAAGAAGCATGTGCATAAGAACTGTCTTGAATTTTATTTATTTATTTAATTTATTTAATCAATTTATAGGGCGCAACAGCTACCCAAGAAGGGTTTCCCGGCGCCTAGACACAGCTAGAAATGAGGACAGAAAGGAGGTAACTGTTTGAGGTGGTTATTGTTCGTACAGCCAGGTCTTTACAAGCTTTCTGAATCTACAGTAGTTTTCTTCCTTCCGGATGCCTGGGGGAAGCGTGTTCCACATGGAGGGTCCAAGATAGGCAAAAGATCTGCCCCCTGATTTTGCACGTTTAAACCTTGGTATACAGAAGCAAGCTGCTGTCTGAGACCGGAGGTTTCTCTTTGGCGTGTAGAGGCAGGCAAGGGATTGGAGGTATTTTGGTGCTACTCCTGTTTTTATTTTGAACATATAGTTCAAGGCCTTAAAGCGAACTCTGCTCTCTATCCTGAGCCAATGAAGATCCCGACGATGGTTCGAGACTCCAGCGTTCTTAGGAATCTTACATAGGAGTCTGACCGCAGCGTTTTGCGCTACTTGCAGTCGTCCAATGACAGATTTATTTGCGCCCAAATATAGGATGTTGCCGTAGTCAAGCCTTGATGTGATAAGGGCATTGACTACGGTCTTTTGTGTTGACATAGGCAACATCCACAGGATTTTCCTCAACCATTTGGCTATGGTGAGACACAAGCCAGTAACTTTACTGGCCTGCTTGTCCATGGATAAGGCATTGTCCAGTACAAAGCCCAGATTTCGAGCATGGGACACCGGGGTAGGAAAGATGCCCATCTGGTCTGGCCAATGCGCGG
Source organism: Lissotriton helveticus (assembly GCF_964261635.1). Taxonomy (NCBI): domain Eukaryota; kingdom Metazoa; phylum Chordata; class Amphibia; order Caudata; family Salamandridae; genus Lissotriton; species Lissotriton helveticus. Next base: position 470,308,137 of record NC_136059.1, on the reverse strand, counting down.
GGTTCCAAAGAGCTTTGTTGGCGTGGTCCATCCCGGGTGATCATGGTCACCACAACTGCTGTGAAGTGTAGTGGTCTTCCAAATTGGGTGCATGCATCCCACACTTATGGAGTCCTATGTCCTCTTGAACGACAAACAGCACCTCTCCCAGAATAAACTCCAGCAGTTTTCAAAAGGCTATGGGAAGAAGTCAGCCAAGCTGTAGGGGACCAGACAGAGACTGAGATAGCACTTAAACGATCTGAGGGGGGTCTCGAGGAATCTGAATCTGAATTGGAACATGTAGCAGCTGATGCTGTGCTGGTGAACTAAACAGATTCTGACCCCAAAGAAGGAACTAGTGCTATGGGATCATGAGTGGTGGTGGAAGAAAACTGGCCAAAGAATATAGAGAGGAGATGGTTGAAGGTATCCTCTGAAAGATCTATTGCACCCATATCTGAAGCATCTGGTGAATCAGAGTTGAGTGGAGATGACAGTGAAGGATCAAATCTCAGAAGATCCAAAAGATTAAGGGGGCCTTGTCAGAGGTACTCTTCTCCTGAGTGGACTTATCCTGCTACTTATGACAATGAGAGTAAATTCTGGCAGTTCCTGAATAATAGTTGAACTCCTTCTAAAGCTTTCGTAACTTGATTTAAACTATCTATTTACATTTGCACTTCCTTACCCGACAAGACTTTGAGAAATTCAGTGCTGGAAGAGACTAACTTTCTCTATCTGAATCCCAAAGATGGTCCTGTGCTTGTTGATGGATGGCAAATAATGCTATTGGAGATGCTTAGTAACAAACTTGGTCCTCACATTATTAGAGATGATGAATGAACTTTGTTGAGTGCTTAGAGAACAATACCTAGGTTACATTTAGAAGAACATGGAGTAGGGTTAGGGAAGCCGCACGAAGATTGTATATTTATTGTGAATACATTAGAGCACAATTATAGGCTGCTTTTGCAATTTGCACAGGTGGAGACAGACAGAGAAGATTTTGTTGCTGCTATTTCCCTACCCACCTGGTCTGAATCCAATTAGCATGGAACCGAATATTAATATTCGTAGACAAAGCTTTATAATAGGCACAATATTATTAATAATCTGCACCACTAAATAAACGCACTTTACTATTTGATAGTTAGGCACAAAGCTGTCAGGCTTACCTTAGAGGCACTGTGTAAAGTATCAGTGGTGGCGCACGGGTGGGCAGATGCGTCGCAACTCTTCTGGCGTATCTCTGCTGATTAGCCAGAAGTCGTAAATCTGACCCTTTGTGTTCCTGTAACTCAAACAGAAGGTCTGCCAACTAATCCTTGGAGTCAATTCTGAAGACCTGGGTTCCAAACAAGCAGGTTGAGTCTTCCTTCAGTTTTCAGATAGTAGGGATGATCTTTAGAACTCCAGGTGTGTTCTGAGGAGAGCATTGTGTGGTCCACTGTTATGCCCAGTACCGGCCTGTGGGCCGAGGGCAACCTTTTATCTACTGAAAAACACGAAGTAGGGGAGGGTCAAAGGGGGCAATAATTTAACGACCAAGGCTACTTAGGCCCTTACAATAGCAAAACAAACAAAAGAGACCTGGTCAGAATCGCTGTGAGTATGCCATGTTGAATCTGAGACCATGAGTCCATTAATGACACTATAGTGATATCACTGGGCTAGAAAAATTCCCATCAGCCCACCCATCTGGTGGTGTATCGTCACGTGGGAGATGTATCATAAATCCAAATCTTCAAGCAACTGAGATTGATGCAAAGAAGGATTTTGAGGATTTCTAAGACCACAGTGATTCACTCGTGATGTCTAATGGGGTGCAGTGCGCGTGAAAAAGTGAAAGTGTGTGATAAAATTGACTCAAAAGGACCAAAAATTCAATTTATTCAATATGGTACTATGGTCAAAACTAAAAACAATGCCTCAATAGTTTTAAATAATAACTAACCCGAGGCATAGTGCATATTGGTCGACATGTTTCAGCTAGATGGACAAATGGTCCTAGCTTTCTTCAGGACCTGGTGAAATACTGCGACTGCAAATTTACACAATTAATAACGTACTTATAGTGTTGAATTTGTACAACAATAATGGATTAATCCTACCAGTTGTTCTGAGCCCAGATATGAACTGGTGGCAATCCAATCATGACGTCTATCCCAGCATTATGTGGAATGATGCCTCACCTCACCCGGTCACCCACTCGGGAAAAGGGAGGCCCCGCTCTGTCCGTCGGTACCTCAGTGTTGGCATCCGATACACCACCAGATGGGTGGGCTGATCGGAATTTTTCTAGCCCAGTGATATCACTATAGTGTCATTAATGGACTCATGGTCTCAGATTCAACATGGCATACTCACAGCGATTCTGACCAAGCTTTTATCTATCCAGTAAACCAGTTCTAGTCAGTTCCTCTATCCCACTGGGTTTGGTACTAGCCTGACTAGAGAGACAAAGGGGAGGCAATCCAGATGTGAGCTTCATCTGTCAGTGATATGGTAAGGCATCCTTTGAAACTCAGGAAGGGGCAAGACACCCCCCCCCCCAACCATACTGGGAAAGTAAGAGTTCCCCATGTCCCCACCCAGAGCGATTTGGGGCAGATTTACAAGCCCCTGCGACACTTTTGCACCGCCGTTGTGTCACTTTTTGTGACACAGCAGTGGCGTAAACAATGTGCCAAGTTGCGGCCCATTTACAAAGTGAGGCTTCTAGGGAGATGCGTCAACTTGGAAAGCTGTCAATCCTTGCGCCATGGTGCTCCATATTGTGAATACGGCACATCCATGGTGGTGCAAGGATTTCACTCGTAGGTCTCAGGGAAACTGATGCATCTGGACAGATGCATCAGTCTCTTGTAAATAAGTCCCTTTGTCTCTTTTCTGGGAGAAATATACATGTCCTCATGTTACTCGGTTTCTACTAATCTAGTAGGACAGTTTATTTAGCACAACACAACTTCTTAATACAGAGACTAAGTCCTATATAATCAGTAAATATTGGTCTATTTGGCTAGTTCACAGTACCACAGTACCACATCCAAACTCCTAAACCTCCAGAGTCAAGGATGTTGTCAGTAACATGGAACATGACTCTCCTATTCCCATGCATGCCCAAAGTGTCACAAAGAAAAGATGCAATCTTGCATTTTAAAATATTTATCGAAAAAGTTCTAATCTTTTTAAATAAAAATTGCGATTGTAGGAAAGATGAGAAATATTATTAGAATAGTAAAAAAAAACAATGAATTCAATCATGATAATTGCTCACAACATTACTAATGTTTAGAATTATTATTACTTCTATATTTTGCTATCCTCTATTTAAAAGAGAGCATATCGGGAGTACCCATCTGCATGGTCTGTTGGAATGACCTAACTCCATACCATGGTATAGTATGTCCGGATGCAAGGATCACTGCGCCCACAGATGCATGGCCAATGGTACAAATATCTTCCTTCTTAGGATGAAGGTTGGGGACATTGGGCCAGCATCTTTCATCAGCATTCTGAGGTGACTTTGTCAGAGGTGAAACTCTCACTGACTTATGCACGGACGCGGTTTATATAATAAAAGAGCAAGCTAATCAAACTGTGCCAAACGTGCAGGACAGTGTTTTAATTAGATTAGAGCAGAAGATTTGTTCCTTTGCGAGCACAGAAAAATAAAACAATGCCTCATGTTCTGAATTTGTGCGACCCTGGTACTAATTGTGCAGACTACATGGCATCAGTGCATATCTGGAAAAATTTGTGTACGACCATTCTTACAATACAAAAACATGTACAAAGCACCATTAGATAATGAAGCTAAGTTAACACGAGAACTAAAATGGAAGCTAAATTCAAGCTGCATAACAATCAAAGGGGAGCATTATGGGTCAGGTGACAGCTGGACACTGGTATGAAAGCCCTTGGCTTTGATGCAGGAAAAAAAACTTCCTAAAAGTGTAATTTCCAAAATAGTAAAATAAAATTGAATTAACCACTATCTTAGATTTTAAATGACCATTAAAATGAACCATTTTTCTAGCTTTGCCCAAAAAGAATTTGGCATTTAATGAAGGTACTGGTGTAAGCTAGTGTTAACTTGTGGGCGAGGCATCCTTGCCACAGTGAAAGCGAATTTGGAGTTTTTTTTACTGGCAGGACATGTAAAACATAAAATAAACATGTCCTACATTTTGAATACCATGCACGCTGCCATATGGGCATTTAAGGCCTCCCTTCGGAGTGACGTATATGTAGTAAAAAAGAAAGGTTTAGGCCTGGCAGGAGATTTGTTTTTCCAGGTCTAAATGGCAGTTTCAAGCTGTACACCAAGACTGCAGTGGCAGGTCTGGAGACATGCGTCACAGTGCCACTTTAGTGTGAGGCACAATGAGTGCCGTGGCCCACTAGTAGCATTTAATTTACAAGCTATGGATACATATAATAGAAAAGATATGGGGCTTATAGCAAATTAAATGTTCCATTTAGGTGTATGCCAATTTTACTCCTGGTTAGAAGATTACATGGGGACAGAGTCCTATGGCTGACAAAAAAATGGGTTCAGCAACAGAAGGCACAAATATGTGGTTACTCTGCATTAAGGGCACATTTCCATCACAAAGTCAACAGGTCTGCATTGGTAAAGCCAAAAGGTTAAAGTTATTTTCTTTGCCAATACTTCTTTATATTTGTAGTTGAATTGCTCATTCGCTTCAGCATACATGAATAATATCATAGTTTAAGGCAGAATTGCAAAGAGTAGAAAAAACATGGTGAAGCTCATCATATGGTTAGTATGAGTTAAAAGAACTTTTCTTTGGGTGTAGAGTAATTGAGGATTTAAAGCATGTTATTCAACATTTTGCCAGGGACATTGAATTTCTAGTGAACACCGAGATAGGATTGGCAATGGCATCCTGTTAATCAAAACAAACTCTTGTTCGTCTATTGCTGCTACTCAAAGCTTCAATTTACACCTATAAGTATAAATGTCTTTTCGGCAAAAAGCCTCTTTGGTCATCTGTTGCTACTCACATACATCCCAGTCTTCATTCTGCCTAACAGAGCGATGAATCATTATCAAAGGAAAGAGTATTAATCCATACACTCCCAATAACTATTCAGGATACCAGACATATACCCAAGTAGTGGCCAGCATCACTTGCCCACTCCTTCTGGCTTCCGGGATAACCTGCAGGAGTAGGAGCCAGAGCCTGCTTCAGAGCCACACTACTCTCATTAGGAATGGTGGAGTTGCTCTTTAGAGTCAACCCTCTCGGTGCCAGTTGGTTTGGGAAATAGCAGGCTGCAGGAGGTTGCCTCATACCTTGCATCTGCTGTCAGTCGATTAGAGAAACAAACAGATGGAAGAGTTTAATAACCAAGGCTAGCTGCTGATTCTAATGTGCAAAACGTAAGCATTTTAATTAAAGTTTGTGATTAATGCCTTTTAAAACAATCATTGGCTAAGCCCAAAAGTTTCTCCCATGCGAGAGCAATGGCTTCGCTGATGTCTTTTAGCTTTGTTGTACAGGAGCATGGAGTGGGTAGAGTGGAGTGAAGTGGCATGTTGTAGAGTGGTGTTGAGTGGCATGGAGTAGAGTTGAATGGCTTTGAGTGGCACAGAGTAAAGTGAAGTGGCGTAGAGTGGAGCCACATAGAGTCTTTTGCATATGTCGTCTTAAGTGGGAAGGGTATGCCCAGACGTTGGTCCCGAGCTCACTACACCACTGGATTCAAGAAATCGGTCTCACTGATTTGCATATGGCTGGGTCCAAACTAGGGTGGTGTGGTGAGCAAAAGAATGATGGATTTAACCCAGATCCTTGTGACTGGGGATGAATGTTTGCATTGTCCAGCATTACGTCCATCAATTGTTTCTTTTGCATATGTCCCCCTGAGTGGGAAGAGTATGCCCTGACGTGGGTCCCGTGCTCACTACACCACTGGATTTCAGCTAGCCTGGCTGATGAAGAGTGATGCCCTAAAACCGGTCCCAGGATGCTTGTTTCCGGTCCAGGGAGGACCTGGATTGGCAGTTCGGGCTGGACTCTTCCCACAAGGAACAGGGTCAAGACTAATTTGCATATGGCTGGGTCTAAACTGGGGTGGTGTGGTGAGCAAAAGAATGATGGATTTAACCCAGATCCTTGTGACTGGGGGTACATTTTTGCATTGTCCAGCATTCCGTCCATCAATTGTTTCTTTTTCATATGTCACCCTAAGTGGGAAGGATATGCCCAAACGTGGGTCCCGTGCTCACTACACCACTGGATTCAGGCTAGCCTGGCTAATGAAGGATGATGTCCTGAAACCGGTCCCAGGTTGCTTGTTTCTGGTCCAAGGAGGACCCTGCTTGGCAGTTCGGGCTGGACTGTTCCCACAAGGAACAGGGTCAACACTGATTTGCACATGGCTGGGTCCAAATGGGTTGGTTTGGTGAGCAAAAGAATTATGTATTTAACCCAGATCCTTGTGATGGAGGGTGAGTGTTTGCATTGTCCAGCATTCCATCCATCAATTGTTTCTTTTGCATACGTAGAGTAGGGTGTCATGGAGTGTAGTGCAGTGGAGCGACGTAGAGTGGAGTGGCATAGAGTAGAATGGGGTGGACTGGCATAGTGTAGAATGGCATAGAGTGGTGAAGAGTGCAGTGGCATAGAGTGGATTGGCATATAGTGGAGTTGAGTAAAGTAGAGTGGTGTGATGTGGAGTGGGGTAGATTAGAGTGGCATGGAGTAGTGTGGCATGACATAGAGTGACGTGCAGTGGAGTTAAGTGGCATGGAGTGCTGTGGACTAAAGTGGCTTGGAGTGGAGTGCAGTGGGGTAAAGTGGCACTGTGTGGATTGGAGTTGTGTGAAGTGGCATAGAGTAGGGGGCAGTGGCATAGAATATAGTGGTGCAGAGTACAGTGTCGTAAAATGCATTGGTGTAAAGTGCGGTGGCCTGGGGAGGCACAAAGTAGAATGCAGTGGAGTAGAGTAAAGTGCAGTGGCGTAGAGTGCATTGGTGAAGAGTGTAGTTGCGTAGAATGGTACAGAGTAGAGGGGTGTATAGTGCATTGCGGTAGAGTGCAGTGGCGTATGGTAGTGTAGAGTACAGTGGTGTACCATGCAGTTGCATAGAGTAGAGTTGTGTGCAGAGTAACTGATTATAGAAAAGAGGCTGAGACAATAAAATCACACCTATCGCTTATTCATAAAGTATGGATACTCCAGTGGTGCATCGATCTGATAAACCAACCTCCTAATGTTCCATATTGAAACAAAGTTCCACAAAGATAATTGCAAAAAATGATCAGCACCCACCATACATTCAATACATTATGTAAACATCACATTACAGCAAAAACTATTATATAGGGCACAGACTCCTCTTTAATTTTTTCATTCACATTTCCTTTATTTATGTCCTCCTGCTTTGAAAAACTTCCCCGTAGCCAACGTGTTTCGTCCCTTTACTGGGACTTCTTCAGGGCTTAAAATGTGCTTAGCAGACAGGTTGGCCAGGATATTGGAAAGTTGTGGCCAGAATTTCTTCATTCATCTCTATATAACAGGTCAAACCTCTCATGTGTTATGGTCGCATTTATTTCCATAAAATCTCATCTGTCTTTTCCAAAATTCCTTTATTTCCTCTTCACAAACAATTTATATTTAAAAAATATCCACGCCCATGTAGGTAGCCTAATCCGGATGTTCTGAAGTTATGTGTGATAAGGCGTCCAAAAGATTTTTTCAAACTTTTTAAGTATAAATTGTTTGAGAAGAGGAAATAAAGGAATTTTGTGTATTAGTACATGTTCTAAATAGCATATGTTATATTGCCACATTTAATTTTACTTGCATGACATATAATGGGTTAATGAGCACCTGATAACATCTACATGCCTCCCAAACTATCCATCTGTTACGTTATGAGGATTTCTATAATACTCTTATCACCTGAGAGGTATCCAGGTGCTGGAGTAGGTGAGTAGGCCAATCAGACTCTTAGTCAAAAAGCCAGGTCTTCAGTTTCTTTCAGAATTCAAGAAGGGGTTTGGAGGTCCTGATGTGGTGAGCAAGATCATTCCAGGATTTGGCGTAGATGTAGAAAAATGAGTGTCTGCTTGACTTATCCCAGCAGATGCGGGCTACTTGCGTGAGGATGAGTGAGGCTGAGAGCAGTTGCCTGGGGGGTTGATGGAAGTTGAGGTGGTGGGTGAGGTAGACACCTTGATCTTGTGGAGAGCTTTGTATGTGTGGCGAACAGTTTGATTTGGCATCACTTCTGGATTGGTGGCTAGTGTAGCTCTCTGAGAAGGGGCACAATGTGTACGTTGCGGGGGATGTTGAGGATGAGTCTGACAGCGGAATCCTAGGTGGTCTGGAGTCTGTGTAAGAGGTTATTGGTGATGCTTCCTCACACTGAGAATATTGGAACATTCTAGAAACCAAATCACAACAGCAGTCAGCAAAATAATGTTGAGGGCTCATGTTCAGAGTCAGTGTCAGAATAGGTGATGTCTGTTAACAAACAGGTGATAGGAGAGCAAGTATCCATGTGGCTTCTGTATATTAGGTCTGTTAACCAGTAATCCAGAAAGATACGTTACTCACGCTTACTATTTTATTTTATTTTGAAGGCCGGGTTTAAAAACAGATGGAAGAGTTTTCTTACTTAATCCTTTTTCTTCATCAGTCAAATCTCGTTTCCAGTTCTGATAGAGGACAATGCAAGGGGAAGCCTTTATTGTCTTAAATGCTGAGTAAACATGGCGTCCATTGAGACAGAACATTTGCGTTAGATAGCTCGCGCTTTCGCTGTTTACCCAAGGGACACCACGGAGGCCGCAGGAGTTCATCTGCGGTTTTGTTTGTGTGGTAGTACACACTCCATGCACGCCAGGAATGCTAATCATTTAGACAAACCGTGAAGGAATGACAGCAAGTTTCAACGGCTACTTGCTGCTGCGCCTTGCTTGCCTTTCATGTGAATCATAAAAAGCAGTGTTATGTTCTGCAGGCGGGCTTGGCCCACTGGTTGGCAAATATACATTCTTTTGTTCCCGTTTCTTTTTTCATTGAAAATATTTTTTTAAAGGAGTGGGAGAAAAATGCAAGTTGTTTAAAATGCTGTAGGTGAAACTACGCAGTAATTTCCTTACCCGTCATCGTTATTTCCAATTATCGACTTAATGGAGGTATGTTCACTTCACAAAGAGCTGCAGTTTCGAAATAGTATTTTAACCACGGTCTAAGGGTGCAATATGAAGCAAAGCTTCGGAAGGTGCAATTGTTTATTATTGGACAGACTTTCAAAATAGGCAGTTCTGCCCTATGTTTAGTTGCAGCCTGTGGCCGGATTCCCCAACTATGGATGCAATAATCTCTTCACTTATGAATCGCTCTTATCTGAGCCTGTCTATAGAGTCGGACCAGTTTCAACCCAAAGGTATTTGTTAGTGTAGGATTTTTGTCCCCGGGGATCTGATATTAGTTCCATAAAGAAGTGCAAAGACCACCTTTTGCCACTCATGCTGAAGCAAGCATCATTTGTTGAGTTACACATGTGCTGATTGTTAGTCTCCAGCCAAGAAGTGGGAACTGTGCCACAGTAGAGGTGGTTGGGCCCTTTACCACTGCTGCCCTGTGAACTGACCTACTACAGCGGGGTAAACTGCTCACAAGTGCGCCCTTTCAGCACTTGATGCGGGATGACCTGTCTAAGATTTCTCTGGGCGGTCGTGAGGGGGGTCAAAGACTCAGCACTCAACAATCACCCAGTAGAGCAAAAAAACAAATGCAGTGCTTGGAAAGAGAGATGTACTTTATTATCCTCTATGCCATATTACACAAAAAATATATAAACGAGGGCACGCGGTACTGGTGCAGTTCTAAGTAAATACCAGAATAGGCACTGGTGTAATTAGCAAGGTCAACTCACAGGGGAAGGCTTACTGTGAAAGTGCAAGCATATTCTCTGCCTGTGGCTGGAAGTCTGTATCCAGGGGCTACCAGTCTGTGGTCTCTTACCTGCATGCATCAAAGCCTATTGCGATCGCAAACGGTGCGATTCGCAAAAATCAGCCATTTGCGATCGCAAAATTAACTTTTGGGATGCATTAAGGGTCAAGGCCCTTGCAATTTGAGAATTCGCAAATTAATTGCAAGTTCTCAAATTGCGATTGCATTTAAGGAATCGCATTTTGCGATTCTTAAATGCAATGCATGAAAGTAAAATAATCAGCGATTTCACTATTTGGGTAAGAAAATTACCATGAAGTTGAACTTCATGGAAATTTGCAAAAACTTTGAAAAATGCACTTTTGTGCATTTTTCAAAGATTCATGTTGCGCACACACATGCCCTTATTAACTCATCTTTCGTATCTCTTCTGGTAGTGATGTCATACGGTTTCCACTTTTCAGTTGGAAATGTTCATTTGTTGGACAACATAAACAGATCTCGAACCTTTTTGCTCATTCACACATGCTCACTCAGAAAGATACACAGAAATATATGAAGATGCCTTTTTAATATTTATTAAACCATTGTGATTCTTGTATAAAATATATGCACTGCAATGATTAATAGACAGAAGCAGATAAAATTGATTAGCAATATAAGGACAGTGAAAAGAATGAACGATTCCACTATTGTGCTAAAACAGTGTATATATGCTGGCATATAAGTACTGGGTATAGTGTACTTCTACTATGCGCTCCCTAACCTAGTTGTTCTACGGCGGGTGTTCTGCCAAGAATCCCATACTGGCTGATCTTTAGTACCCATTACCTGACGGCAAGGTATGTAGGTCCCCGTCTTGGTTACAAGTTGGACATCCTTCTCCACAGAGTGTAAACCGAAATCAGCTGGACTGAGACTCCTACACAGCGACAACCTCCCAATAACGGTACAAAAGGGGGTGGTGATGGACGGAGCATCTGAGCCAATCAAACACTCACACCCAGTCAAAAGAGCTGGGTTTGATCCATCACCGTTCTTTAGCCCACTCTGCCATCCCAGTTCAGACATGGCTATATGCAAATCAGTCTGACCCTGTGCCTCATGGGAACAGTCCAGCCCGAACTGCCAAGCCATGTCTTCCCTGGACCCGAAACAAGCTTCCGAGGACCGGTTTCTGGCATTCCAGCCGTCTTCAGCCCGGCTTGCTTGAATCCAGCGGCAATGTGAGCAAGGGACTCACGTCTGAGCATACCCTGCCACACTTATGTTATGTTATGTTATTTGTTTTTATATAGCGCACAGATGCCGCAGCCAAGTAGCGTCCCGGAGCTTAGGATATGGTAAAGCACAACACAGTAACTAATGACCCAAAAAAGGAAGGAACTAGACTGTAGAAAATAGGAAGGTCTTCAAGGCCTTTCTGAAAGAAAGCAGATCAGGGATGGAACGGAGAGGGGCAGGCAAAGAGTTCCAGAGAGCTGCCGCCATGACGGAAAAAGAACGTCCACCCATTCTAGCTCTTTTAAAGCGTGGCACAATGGCGAGATTTAACCCCGAGGATCGAAGGGCTCTGGAAGGTACATAATGACAGATTATCTGCGAAAGAATAGGGGGGGAGGCTAACTTGAGAATTTTAAAAGTTAAACAAAGAGCCTTAAATTTAATCCTCTGCCCAACAGGCAGCCAATGAAGATCTTGAATAGTTCGGCGGGCAGAGACAAACTTCGGAAGGCCGACCAACATCCTGGCCGCCGCATTTTGCACCCTCTGAAGGCGGACTAATTCAGCCTGATTAACGCCCAGAAACAGAGAGCTGGCGTAGTCTAATCTGGCCAGAACCAGAGCTTGGACGATGATCTGTCTGGTGTCCGCATCAAAAAACTTGAAGATGGGTCGAAGGCACTGCAGGGCACCAAAACAAGTACCAGCTACACGTTTAGTATGGGTGGTGAAGGAGAGTTTATCATCCAGCCATACCCCAAGGTTTCTGACTTCGGCCACTGGGGTGGGAACAGGGCCCAATTCAGGTGGCCACCATTGATCACCCCAGAGCCCACTTTCCCTGCCAAAGATAATGACCTCGGTCTTAGAGGCATTAAGTTGGAGTCGATTGTTCCCCATCCAGCCCGCCACAGCTTTAAGAGCGGACTGAAAAGTGGGAGCATCCATGTTGGACTCCCCATTGAGTGCCACCGCCAGCTGCGTGTCATCGGCGTATGACACCATGGTGAGACCAAAACTATGGGCGACCTCCGCCAGCGGTTGAACATATAAATTAAATAAGGTAGGGCTAAGGGCCGATCCCTGCGGGACACCCTGAGGAATAGGGCGAGGAGCAGAAACAAAAGGAGGTGTGGACACTTTAAAGGTTCTATCAGTGAGAAAGGATCGAAACCACTCGAGTGCTCTCTCTCCAACTCCGGCCTCCTCCAGGCGGTGTAAAAGGATCTGGTGGGAGACCGTATCAAAGGCGGCACTAAGATCCAATAGGATCAGTGCCGCCGTTTGACCCTGATCCAGCATCTTCCTGATGTGCTCCACCACAACCAGGAGAGCCGTCTCGGTACTATGACCCGCACGGAACCCATTCTGCGAGTTATCCAGTATCTTAGCTTCCTGCAGATGGGATGACAGAATGCGATTAGCATGTGATTCTGCTAATTTAGCTAGCCAGGGGAGCAGGGAGATGGGCCGGTAGTGTTCAGATTTGGTGGGATCCAGAGCAGGCTTTTTGAGGATAGGAATGATGGTAGCCTGCTTCCATTGCCTGGGAACACTGCCGGTGTTAAAGGACAGCTCAATAAGACTGTGCATAGCAGGGTAGCAGCACTCAGCTAGTTCCCGGAATTGAATGGGTCTCATGGGGTCGTCCGGAGAACCGGATTTGACTTTCGTCGTCAAGGCTTTGAACTCCTCCAGAGCAGGACTGGGGATGATCAACAATGGTGTAGAGACCTTAGGTACAATAATATTCTCCCCGATAGAAGACTGAGAGAATGACCTGTAAATGGCCTCAACCTTTCCGACGAAAAACGAAGCCAGATCCTCACAATGAGCTAAGGAGGCTACAAGAGTAGTAGATTCGTTCTTTTTACTTGTAAGGTCCTTACATACCCTGAAGATAATCTTTGTGGGATTCGTGCTGTTCTTTATCTCCCGAGAATAGAAGGCAGCCCTGGCAGAACAGATGGCCCGGTGGTACACTCTAGTGCAGGCCCTGTAGGCCGACTTGAGGTCCACGTCATAAGTTTTGCGCCATGCGCGTTCCGCTTTTTTGCAGGTAGATTTAAGCATTTTAAGGGATTCATCGTACCAAGGACTGGAAGGACTAGATCTGGTCTTACTCCACCTGGCCGGTATCAACGTATCTAAAGAGTGATTTAACCACTCGCAAAAGTTATCGTAGCTAGGAGAGACTTCAATGGGGGGGTGAGGATGGTGTTCCATCAGAAGCTGATGAAAATGCTCAAGATTCAAGTTTCTCCAAGGGCGTTTGAAAAGGACCGGAGTGTTGTTTCTAAGGGGAGGAGTGGAGATGGTAATATGGGTTTCGATCAGATGATGGTCTGTCCAGGCCATGGGTCTAGGTTGGAGCACTAAAATATTGGTAGCAAGATTCGTTAAAAAAGGATCTAACAGGTGTCCACCAGTATGATTCGGTAGTTGCACCAATTGGTTTATTTGAAATGCTTCAAGAGCCGCCAACAGGCTGAAAACCGGATTAGAGAGTGGAGCATCCATATGCAGGTTGAGGTCGCCAATAATCGTGAAATTAACTGTTTTCATGACTAAAGAGGAGACCATCTCCAAGAGACTATGACGAAAAGCGCCCTCGGGACCACCGGGTGGCCTGTCGATTAATAGTCCCGAGAAAGTAAAATGGGGATTCACTGTGATGTTAAAGTGCGCGCTCTCACACCCTGCTATGGTGGTGGGCTTCCAAACACAGGGATAGCAAGTTTTCACCGCAACTGCGATACCTCCACCTCTAGCATTACGGTGGAGAGAGTGCATGGTGTATCCCAGAGGGAGGGCTAAATCCATAACAGCCATAGATTGATCGTGCAGCCAAGTTTCGGTGAAAAAAATGGCGGCCAAAAGCGGTACAAAAGGGGATGGTGATGGACGGAGCATCTGAATCAATCAAACACTCACACCCAGTCAAAAGATCTGGGTTTAATCCATCACCGTTCTTTAGCCCACTCTGCCATCCCAGTTCAGACATGGCTATATGCAAATCAGTCTGACCCTGTGCCTCATGGTAACAGTCCAGCCCGAACTGCCAAGCCATGTCTTCCCTGGACCGGAAACAAGCTTCCGAGGACCGGTTTCTGGCATTCCAGCCGTCTTCAGCCCGGCTTGCTTGAATCCAGCGGCAAAGTGAGCAAGGGACTCACGTCTGAGCATACCCTGCCACACTTATGGCGGCCAAAAGCGGTACAAAAGGGGATGGTGATGGACGGAGCATCTGAATCAATCAAACACTCACACCCAGTCAAAAGATCTGGGTTTAATCCATCACAATTCTTTAGCCCACTCTGCCATCCCAGTTCAGACATGGCTATATGCAAATCAGTCTGACCCTGTGCCTCATGGGAACAGTCCAGCCCGAACTGCCAAGCCATGTCTTCCCTGGACCGGAAACAAGCTTCCGAGGACCGATTTCTGGCATTCCAGCCGTCTTCAGCCCGGCTTGCTTGAATCCAGTGGCACCGGTTTCAGTGAAACTAATCCTGCATTGTCATGCAAGCAAATGTGTGTCAAAAGTCATTGTATCGAAAAGATGGCAACTTAAGAAACATGTACATGTAAAATGGCAGTGTTTCTTTCCGGCCTAACCTAGCCTTGTGACAGTGAGAACCTGGCATAAGGCCCTTCAGGTAGGGTATTGTGGGTGGTCCAGTACAAAACCCTTCAACCAAACAGTGAGGAGCTCACACTTGAGATTTGGATGAGGTCCTCGGTTCTAGGTCCTCAAAGGTGAATGGCAGTGTCAGTACTAGTCCTGCAAAGGGAGACCTCAGGATACGTCACGTCTATCTTTGTTGGTACAGCATGCTACCCTGTGGTTGGGTAAAGGCAGAGCCACTCCAGTGCTTAGGTCAGCTCCTGCGGTGTCTCACCTGACGAAATGATCACATACAACGGGCATGTTCTCTTGCTACTTCCGTGGCACAAAATGTCAGATGGGATTACAGAGATGCAGGTAGATCCTTTCTATCACTCTTGTTGGCTCCTTCCAAGCCACCCTTGCCAGTCCAGTCTCTTGGGCATTCCCTCCTCTCTTGCATCGCTGCCGGGCTTCTCCTGCTGTCTTCTACCCTCTCTTGGAAGGCCAGGTACTCTCGATAGCAACGTAAACTCACAGCTCTCTTCCAGTTGTTGATGCTGACTTCCAGGCCCTGTCACTTCACCTCTGGGAGATAGACTGTTATTGACACAATCATTCGCTTTCGTGTGTTTGTCATGGTTTGCCATTGCTTGGATGAGTTGTCTGTCAATGCCATAACATTTTGTGGATGGTTAAAATGTCCCATTTATGTTCTATAAGATTTTGGTGACAGGGAATAAAATAGTCTTTTGTTCAAAAGTAAATGCTTTTAATTGACAGTCACTAGTGTTTTTTACATTTGCACTGCTGAGAAAATGACATTTTAATCACTGATTTATGTTTTTTTTAATGAAGTGTGTGAATTAACTTGTCATAATGATACAGAGCTATCCACTAATCACCCTTGAACTTTGATTTACTTTTCTTTGCTGACAGGCTAATATGTTGCTTGATTTACAGCTTTTTTCTACAACCTTGTGCTGCCCCTTTGTAAAAAAGCATCTACGATGCAATATTTTTGCTATGTAGCAATTTTATCATGAATTTCAATTAAAAACGTTTACTTTTCACTTCTTTTCATAACATTCTTTGAGGGTACAGCTTAACTTTACCACCCCAGTCTGTTCGATAAAGGGGATCTACTCCTAGACTCCATAATATTATAGCCCAATACGTTACTTTATTATGGGTTTTCCTTGTAGGATAGCTGTTGGGCAATACACAAAGTAGGTCAACTATTACTAAAGTCTTCTAACAAATTGTCAGACCTATTGGATTTGACAATGTTTGTCTAATCTTTACTTGGAACCAGCATACAAAGATATAAAGTCCTGAGATTTTTCCTGGTTTGTGAAAAGCCAGGAAACATGGACCTGATTAACTAAGATATATACTGGCTTAAGACAATCTAAAAACAGTTATAAAGTAGTAAGTCTAGTTTTAAGGCTGCCCTGTGCCTGTCTTAAGGAGGGGAAAACTATGCCAACTAGGGGGCATATTTACGAGTGAATGACAGAGAGCAGCTTTAACCTAAAATTGCTAACGCCGTGCTCCACCATTCTGAAAAATCAGGGATGTGCCCCATTCACAAGAATGAGGTGCACCCCTGCATTTCCCCTAGCACTGGCACTACATTTAGCTGCCAACATAGGCAGCCTTGCACAATGTCCCTTCCTGAACATAAACAATCAGTAATGGCGATGGGTAACTTCTATATGTGCTGCTTTATGCCTGGGCAGTGCATGCAGGCTCTGCGAGGAATGCTGTATTCAAGTATAGACTTGAAGCTCCACCCATATTTATCATTGGCTTGTGTCATTGTCCTTTGTAAATGCTGGATTCTGATTTGTTAATAGGTTTGTTAGTCCCTCCTTAGTGCCGCCTTGTCTTCATTTGTAACCTCGCAAAAGGAATAGCCTTTTTACTTCTGTTGTTAAACGGTATGTCTTATTTAGTCTGTAAGCACTATTTTCTTTAATGCGGTTCTCCTACTGCAGGCACAAAATGCTTTCTTGCAACATTCAGCGCCCCATGCGCGCTTTCACTTTCCAAGCAGCCCAGGAAAATGGCAGACGCTTCTTTGAAATAAAATAGGCCTTGCATTTACAAGAGCTTGAGCTATTGGCATTGGAAATGACAATGACTTTTATTAATGTGTTAATTATCAAAACAGATAAATAAAAGGCATTGCCATTTATAATGCCACTAGCTTAAACGCTCACAAATGCGAGACCAATTGCATTGCAAATGCTTGTTTAATGATTATTTATATGAAGCAAGGAACACCTTCCTGCACATTAATAATCACTAATGGTGATTTGTTGTATCTATGTGTGCTGCAGGATGCAGCACACATATAAATAGCAAAAACAAGAATTGAATTATTAATTTCACCTTGTTTCGTCAGGTTAAGAGCAAGTTTCCTTGTTCTTATTTTTGGCACTGCCTCCAATTTACGCCACTCTTGTAAATAGTGTGCAGCGTCAAAAAGCAATGGTTGTTGAGGCAGAATGCCCACCACAACACCCATTGCCCGTTAAGTGGATAGACAACACCTTGTAAATAAGGCAAAGGGTTGATCGCCACCAGAAGATCACAAAAAGCTACGTTCTGGTGGCGATACGCTCTTGTAAAGTGCCCTTTTGAGTTTCTTAAAAAATCTCCTAAGAACTTTGAACTTTACATTAAGATAGTACTGCTCTGTACTTACCCTACTTGAAGGGCCACAAGTAATGCTTTTTGTGTCAGTTATGTTTTTGGGAGTTATCAAAGATTTCTGGCAGGAACTGTGCGATCACTACTATCATACCTCTCTCACCTTCTCCTACAAACAAATGGACACCAGGAGAAAGTCAGGCTAACATGCTTCATTTCACAAGTTAGCTCATAAAAAATGGAAATCTCAAAATGATTTATGTTCTCCAGAAAAGTGAAGCAGATGTGTCTGATATTAGAAGAACAAAGAGTGAATGAAAGCAATTCCTCAAGATATGTTGCACCCAGTCTGGAGGCCAGTCAAGGAAAATTACGTCCCCTGTATAGTGGGCATATCATGTGCAATTCGTCCTCCATGCTATTGACCACAGACCCCCCTTGACCCTGTTTCCCCCCCACAAAAAACACCTTACAAGTGTTGGTCTTCACTGCGAAGCCTTTATTATTTCTCGGACAACGCCATGTTTTCATTATTGATAATCTGTCAACCTTTGACCAATTTTATTAAATCAAACCAACACACATTGATGCATATAAGGTTGCACACATATTTTGTACAACAGGTTATTGTGTAGTTACACTTTTCATCGTCAGAACTGCACTTGAGGCATTTTGTAACAGCAGGACACAACCAGCCCCTCTCCGCTACTTCCATGTGAGGTGTCTATCAGCGCCTTCCTGGCACATCCCCTCTCTCACCATCTTGCTTCCTCCAAACACCGGCTACTCGGGTAGAGCCGGAGAGCCCAGGACCACCAGCAGGACGGCCCCCTCTCCTGCCAGCCTGGAGCCCCAATGACTGGCTCCCTGTTCCAGGGTCAGACAGTCCCCGCCAAACGGAGTCCCTACCCTTTTCTGCTTCCCGGGACCCTGTCACAGGACGAGGAGCCAACTGGCGCTCTCGACCTCCCCCAAAAACCGCACCACCTTCCAGATGTAAAGTTATGGTCCCCAATATGGTTTTGACAAACAATTCCACCCCGGCCCTGAACAGATGCACCCCATCTGCCAGAAAATATTCCAAGTTAGATGCCTGTAACAAGCTATGCTTAACAGAGCACACCTTCGGCCCAACCAATAGCTTCGCCACCTCCCGATTAAGTTTTCTCACCGAAGTATTCACCACGCCTGGTGGCGCATTGTCACCCCACACCTTTCGAGGTAGCACCTCCGACCAACATATGATGGTATCTGGAAACACCTTCCTTGCCCATGAGAGTGCGGAGAACAGAAACTCCTTCACCCCCCTCCTGCCAGCCGGAATCATGCTTTCACCCTTGAATGAATCACCAACACACTTGGAACGGGCATACCCTTATCCAATGCTCCCTGTAGATGCGTTATGAGCTCTTCCAACCGTTGCCCCGAAATCCCTATCCAATGGTGATTGAAACCCTTTGCCCTTTGCGCTCTCTCCTCCTTGGACGTGTTGAACCATTGCCCTGCTCTGTGTATAACCGTATCTCCACACCAGCATACCTGCTTCCACTGCCTCGCCACCACTGCATGAGAATCAAAATAAAGAAACGGAAAGGAAGAAGATAGGGGCGTTGGTAACAGGCCACCTTCTCCCGCCCCTGTTTAAACCAGCAGCGGTCTAACATATCGTTCAAAGCAAGATGAACTCCACCTACCCACCCTCATGATGGCATCCGATGAGAGGCCTAACGTAGCTGCTGTTGTGGCTGCCCCAATTCGGAATGAATGTGATGTGAAATCAACAGCATCTTCCCCTAACAACAACAGGGCCCGCTTGCATTGACGCGTAAACTGAAACTGTGTCAATGGTGTTCCATCAGCATGTGCCAAAAAACTATGCTCCCCGCCGCTTGGCCTCACCTGCATGAACTTCGCTGCCAACGCCACCGGGCAATAGCAAGCTCCCTGAACTGCCCTGAGCTGGACCCAAACACCCTTACGTAAAGGGTCAGTTTTTGATCTCCTCACTCTAATTTGGAGCAAGCCAGCCACCAGTACCACATGCGCCATGTGGATACCCGTTTCCCTCTCCACTTTTGAGCTTGGTAAAAGCTCTGATATCCGAAAGGTCCCGAAAAAGGCCAATGAATACGCTAAATTGAGCAGGTGCGTCTCATATGGAGACCCGCACACCCGCGGCAAAACTCCCAAGATATTTACCAGCTTACCAGCATCAACTGGTCTCCTGTTATCCTGTACCCTTGGTGCCAGCCGTTCCCACCCCTTTATTGCCCGCTTGGCACGTGTCTCTTTAGTGGGGTTGGACACACCTTTTAAATCTGCAAGGAACGCAATAGCCGACAATTGCCTCCTAACCAACGATAGCGACCTTCCTTCCTCTCTCTGCTGGACAATGAACAGAAGCGCCCCTTCTGGTTTCAAAATGTCTGTGCTCCCTGCTCCCTTGAGGACCGTTAAGTATACCTGCCAAGCCTTCTCATACATACTCTTAGTCTTGAGCGCAATAGAAGCCGCTATCAGGTCAGGAGCAATGGGGCACCAAGCTTACACAGGCTCCCCGGGAAAGCCGTCATCTGAACGTCCGCTTGCGGCCATCGGGCTCTGAAATCTGTCAACTTAAAACAAGACAGTGCATCAGCCACTGAGTTGTCCACCCCTGGGACATGCTTAGCAGTAAAGTACACATTGGGGCTGAGGCAAACTCGCACTAGTTCTTTTAGCAAACGGAGCACCCATGGACATTTTGCCCTTTGACTGTTCACTGCCCACACTACTGACATACTGTCCGATCAAAACACAATGCGCCTGTTTTCCAGCAAACCACCCCACAAATGCAGCACCACTATAATGGGAAATAATTCTAAAAATGTGATGTTACGAGTCAGACCCACCCTTACCCATTCCACTGGCCAGTGCTGCATACACCACTTTGATCCCAACACTGCCCCAAAACCAACACTGCCCGCTGCGTGTGTATAAAGCTCCAGGTCTGTGTTAGCTTGTACTGGTCGTTGCCATATCACCGACCCATTGAAACGCTACAAAAAATCTCTCCATGTGGCCAAATCGGCCTTCACTTCAGCCGATAACCTAGTATGATGATGCTTCTCTTTTAATCCTGACATTGCCCTCGCGATATTCCTCGAGAAGACCCTGCCCATGGGTATAACCCGTAATGCAAAATTGAGCTGCCCCACCAAAACCTGCAATTGGTGCACAGTGACCTTGCGTGCCCCCAAACACTCCTCTACTGACATTTGAAAAGCCCTTACTTTGTCACGTGGAAGTCTGCATACCCCATCAAATGTATCTATCTCAATGCCCAGGAAGGTTATGCAAGTTATTGGCCCTTCCATTTTTCCTGCTGCCAAAGGCACCCCCAGCGCCTCTGCCATCCGCTGGAAACCCTGCAATACCTCCCTGCAAGCTGACTAATTAGGTGGCCCCAGGAACAGGAAATCGTCCAAATAATGCACCACATCACTCGTCCCCAGTGCATCCTGCACTGCCCATTCCAAAAAATGGCTAAACGTTTCAAACTCTGCACACGCAATGGAACAACCCATCGGCATACGTAGGTCCATGAAGAACTTCCCCTCAAATGTGAAACCTAACAACCTAGTGTCCTCTGGATGAACCGGAAGGAGGCGAAAAGCAGACTCAATATCTGACTTGGCCATGAGAGCTCCCTCCCCCAGCCTCTGCAATTTCTGAATAGCCGTGTCAAAAGTGGTGTAATGCACCGCACACAGTTCTGGATCCAACCCCTCATTGACTGACAACCCAGGTGGACTCGATAGATTATGAATGAGGCGATATTTGCTCTCCTCCTTTTTTGGTACCAACCCCAGTGGTGAAGTGGTGAACACACTAAATCCGGCCTTGGCAATTGCTGAAAGGGGCCAGCCAACCCCCCCAGCGCTATCTCCTTCATCTTCATAATTTTCTCCCTGGCCACCTCTGGGTTTAGCAGAACTGACCGCTGATTGCGAGGGGGGACTGCGGTAGGCTGGGCACTAGATGGGATATGAAAGCCAAATTTGAAACCCTGATATAAAAAATGAGCTTCTGCCCGCCTCTCGTATCTATCGAGCAGGTAGGCCAGCACCTGAAGGTGTATGGGAGTCAGCAAATTGTTATGAGGATTGGGCCGGGCAGCCCTTAATTTGTGCGTTGGCTGGGGTGCACTCTTCCTTTGGTTTCCCCCTTTTTTGTAACACTTGGTCTCTGGGTGCCCTTGCATTCCACAGAAGGAACAGATGGTGCACAGACATAATATCGACTCCACAATATCGAATGGACAAAATATCGAGTAAAAAATATCGAACATAATAAAATATCGAGCACAAAAATATCGTTGTTAAAAATATCGATTACAATAATGATAATAAAATATCGAGTCCAAAAATATCGACTCAAAAATATCGACATGACAAAATATCGATTAATAGTCAAAGTAAAAAATATCGATATGTTGAAAAAAGGTAAAAAATATAAATAAATTGTAATACTAATATAAATTGTAGTTAATGTTTAGGAGCGGGATGTTGGGTTAATAGGGGATAAGGGTGGGGAGTAATTTAAAATAATTAATTAATTTATACATGTTAGTAAATATTTTTATATTTTAATTAATTGGGAAATAATTAATATTAATTAGTTAATTAATTTATATAAATTTCTATAAAAATTTTATTAGTAATTAATTGGTAATTAAATAATATTAATTAGGTAACTGGAAAATAAATCATATTAATTAGTTATTAATGAATATAATTGGTAATAAAATTTTATGTAGTAATTAATTGGTAATTAATTAATATTAATTAGTTAATTGGAAAATAAATAATATAAATTAGTTAATTAATTAATATTATCGGTAATAAAATTTTATGTAGTAATTAATTGGCAATTAAATATTATTAATTAGTTAATTGGAAATAAAATATTAATATTTATTTAATTAATTAATATAATTGGTAATATTTTATGTAGTAATTAATTGGTAATTAAATATTATTAATTAGTTAATTGGAAATAAAATATTGATATTTATTTAATTAATTAAAATAATTGGTAAACATTTTATGTAGTAATTAATTGGTAATTAATTAGTATTAATTAGTTAATTACATTATTTAGAGTAATTGTTATATATATAATATTTTGTTATAGTTCATAAAAAAATTGGGGAAAAATGTATTAATAATTACATGAAAATAATTACAGCTAATGTGCTAAAATATTTTCATCTTTGTTATTGGTATAAATTGTAGTTAATGTTTAGGAGCGGGATGTTGGGTTAATAGGGGATAAGGGTGGGGAGTAAATAAAAAGAAATAATTAATTATGATATGTTTGTGATTAATGTAAATTATGAATTAATTGGTAAAGAATAAATATTAATTTGTTAATTAATTCATAGAATTTGGTACATATTTATCATCAGTGAATAAATAGTAATTATTTAATATTAATTAGTTGATTTAATTATAAATAAATATTTTTTTTATCATATTTTGTTATTATTAAATATTTGTTTGGGAATAAATATTATAAATAATTATATTTAATTAATTACAGCTATTTTGCTAATATATTAATTTTGTAATTATAGTTAATTAATCATTAATAGTTAATTAAATAATATTAATTAAATTTGGGTACAGGAGGAATTTTAGTGTTCAGGGTCAGTTTTCTCTCTTTAGGTAAAGGTGTATTTTAATGTTTCAAGGTCAGTTTTCAGTTTTAGGGTAAAGGGGTATTTTTGGAATTCAGGGTCAGTTTTCAGTTTGTGGGTAAAGGGGTATATTTAAGGTTCAGGGTCAGTTTTCAGTTTTTGGGTAAAGGGGTATATTTAGGGTTCAGGGTCAGTTTTTAGTTTGTGGGTAAAGGGGTATATTTAAGGTTCAGGGTCACTTTTCAGTTTTTGGGGAAAGGGGTATAGTTAATGTTCAGGGTCAGTTTTCAGTTTTTGGGTAAAGGGGTATTTTTAGGGTTCAGGGTCAGTTTTCAGTTTTTGGGTAAAGGGGTATTTTTAGGGTTCAGGGTCAGTTTTCAGTTTGTGGGTAAAGGGGTATATTTAAGGTTCAGGGTCAGTTTTCAGTTTTTGGGTAAAGGGGTTTATTTAAGCTTCAGGGTCAGTTTTAAGTTTGTGGGTAAAGGGGTATATTTTTAGGTTCAGGGTCAGTTTTAAGTTTTTGGGTAAAGGGGTATATTTAATGGGTCAGGGTCAGTTTTAAGTTTTTGGGTAAAGGGGTATATTTTTGGGTTCAGGGTCAGTTTTCAGTTCTTGGGTAAAGGGGTATTTTTTGGGTTCATGGTCAGTTTTTAGTTTTTGGGTAAAGGGGAATTTTTAGGGTTCAGGGTCAGTTTTGGGTTTTTGGATAAAGGGGTATTTTTTAGGGTTCAGGGTCAGTTTTCAATTTTTGGGTAAAAGAGAATTCTTTGGGTTCAGGGTCAGTTTTCATTTTTTGGGTAAAGGGGTATTTTTTAGGGTGGAGGGTCAGTTTTCAGTTTTTGGGTAAAGGAGAATTTTTTGGGTTCAGGGTCAGTTTTCAGTTTTTGGGTAAAGGGGTATTTTTAGGGCTCAGGGTCAGTTTTCAGTTTTTGGGTAAAGGAGAATTTTTTGGGTTCAGGGTCATTTTTCAGTTTTTGGCTAAAGGGGTATTTTTAGGGTTCAGGGTCAGTCTCCAGTTCTTGGGTAAAGGAGTATATTTTTGAGTTCATGGACACTTTTCAGTTTTAGGGTAAAGGGGTATTTTTAGGGTTCAGGGTCTGTTTTGTGTATATAAAGTGTGAGAATTTTTTTTATAAATATTACAAAGAATTGAAAAAATTTTGTGAAAAATAGTTGCTCATTTTTATGCTAATAATAATTTTTTGAACTACTCAGCAAAAAATATACTACTAATATATGTTAATAATATTTATAAAATATATATAAATATATGACAAATTTTACACTATAACATTATACTAAAGTAGCTATTCTAATTTATACATGGTCAGTCTTCACCACCTTTCCAGATATTACTTTCACTTCAAGTTTATATCTTCGCTTATGGAAACTACCACTCTCCTGGCCTCAGCTTCGTCCAACTTTATTCTGTTGGGAGATCTCAACTGCCATTTTGATGAGGCAACTGACCCAATGGCAACTAATTTAATGAGCGAGCTGACCGCCCTGGAGATGAATTTGATAAACACCGGGCCCACACATGTTAAAGGGCACCTTTTGGACCCCCTTTTTACGAACATGAGGGGTTTATTAGCTATGCCCCCTCTTGTTCTTCCCTGGTCTGACCATTCACTGATCATGGCAAACTGGGAGGTAAAGGAAGATGATACCCTCCCATCCAGGAAATTTAGAATAGACAGGGCATGGTCAAGGCTCCCAGTAGAGGCCTGGAATGCCCGGTTGGAGGGCTCCCAGCCTGAGAAAGGTCAGGATCCAGTGACTGCAGACGCTACGATGAGGAACTGGCTGACCAACGCAGTGGACCATGTGCTTCCACTCAAGAAGATGCTTATTAGGGATAAGAGAGTGGGGTCTGCCCCATGGTACTCCCCAGAGCTTAGAACCCTGAGAAAGAACTGTAAACGGGCGGAGAGATCATGGAGGAAGAACCCAGAGACAGAGAGTATGGAAAAATACCGTAGGGAATTAAGGACGTATAAACTTGCTATACGCGCAGCAAAGGCCTCCTTTTTTAGGGAGAGAGTGAGTCATGCTGCGTCCTCATCCAGGGAAGCCTTTCTAGTGATGAAGGAGCTTCTTAAACCACAGGATCCCATTCTTGTCCACGACAGACCACAGGAAAAATGTCTGGAATTGGCCACTTACTTCAAAGATAAAATTGACACCATTATTAGTTCTCTCCCTCCGGTGATGGGAACCCCGACTCCGTCTGAGGACTTAAGCATGTCGGAAAATTTATTGACGTCTTTTGGCCCCGTAACCTCAGGCGAAGTACTGAAGGTCCTCGGGAGCTTGAAGAGTGGCTCGCCTCGAGATCCAGTCCCAATGCGGTATTTAAAGCAGGCTGCCCCATCGATAGGAGAGCCTTTGACCGATTTGGTCAATCTCTCCTTCGCTCATGGCACGGTACCGCCAGACTGGAAGAGCGCAGTCGTTAAAGCGCTTCTGAAGAAGCCTGGCTTAGATCCACAGAACTTAGCCAATTTCAGGCCCATCTCCTTGCTACCAGGGATTAGTAAGGTTGCCGAGAAACTGGTTAATCGCCAACTGTCCAACTTTCTCGAGGAGAATGGTCGGTTGAGAGACTCCCAGACGGGATTCCGACCGGGTCATGGAACCGACACGGCTCTGCTAGCAGTTGTAGAGGAGGCCAGAAGCACTTTGGATACAGGGGGGTCAGTGGCAGTGATCCTCCTGGACCTAAGTGCGGCCTTCGATACTGTCAACCATGGAGTGTTGACACAACGCCTAGCAGAGACAGGAGTCACAGGAGCGGCCCTGGAATGGCTGGCCTCTTTTCTGGAGGGGCGTACCTTCGAGGTTTGGGAAGGCAACGCAAAATCTCCTCCCCTTCCACTTCACTGTGGGGTGCCTCAGGGCTCATCCCTGAGCCCTACGTTATTTAACGTGTATATGGCACCCCTGGAGGGTGTGGTGTCTCCGTTTGGCTTTAAGACCATAAGCTATGCGGACGACACTCAGCTAGTGGTGGGTCTGACACAGCTGGAGAAACAGCCTGAAACGCTCCATTCATGCCTAAGAGAGGTGTTTGACTGGATGACCAGGTCATCGCTCAAATTGAATGGCTCAAAAACTGAGCTGATGATCTTGGGCCACTCAAGCTTTGTCCTCTCGCCGAGCAGCTGGCCCAACTGTATGGGCACTCCGCCTGACCCAAAGAAGGAGATTAAGAGCCTGGGGGTCTGGCTGGAGCCTGATCTGTCCTTTAGGACACACGCCAAGAAGATCGCTGGCGTGTGTTATGGACTGCTCCGTTCGGCCCGTAAGGTTCTCCCCCTCTTACCTGAACTCTCCCGGAAGCTGTTAGTCCAAGGTCTAATCATCTCACGCCTGGACTACAGTAATGCACTCTTTCTCGGAGCACCGGAATCAACGTTCAAAATCCTGCAACAAGTGCAGAACGCGGCAGCCAGGCTGCTGCGGAACGTTCCGGCCAGGCAATCAGCCAGGCCCGCTCTAAAGGCACTCCATTGGCTCCCGGTCAAAGAGAGAGTGACCTTCAAAGCCCTCTGTATTGCTCACAAGAGCATGCAGGGGAAAGGACCTGCTATTCTGAAGGACATGATTCAGCCATATAAGCCCACCAGAGCCTTACGCTCCAATAATAAACACCTCCTTCAGATAAAGAGAATTAGGAGAGCCCGTTCAGGTGGCAGGAGCTTTTCTATTCATACTGCACACGCCTGGAACTCCCTCCCACTCTCACTACGCTCTGAACCAAACCTGCTCAGGTTCAGGAAACATTTGAAAACTTATCTATTTCCAGAATAATTCTAAATCTGTTCTGTTTCGCATAGGCAACTTGCTCTGATTCTCTATAAGCGCTGGGATGCCTCTGGGTAACCGTGCGCGGTACAAAATTCGTTAATAATAATAATAATAACTTGAGTAGGAATAGTAAATAATAATTGGTAAGTGTCCAGCAACTTCTCTGATAATACTTTGACTGGAGTAGGAATAGCAATTATTAATTGGTCAGTGTCCAGCACATTTTCATATAATTTTACATTAGTGTGTTATTATATTACAAGACAATGCAAAATGGATGTTTTCACAAAACTTTATTACAATTTTCCAATTTTTTCATGTGTAATACAATACAATCACTATCAAATATAACATAAACATTTTTGGAAATGTTGTATTTGCAGAATAACACATTATCATTTATGTACATGTTTTAATTTGTCACACAAAATTTTTTCACAACATTTTTTATGTCAAAACAAAATATTATTATCAATCACTTTGTGTAACAAGTATTTATATAGAAAAAAATTAAAATCAAGTTATTTTTCTGTTTCTTCCATTTATATTTAATAATGTTAATATTATATATTAATATTATTAAATATTTAATTTTAATATATACATTTTTATAAAGTAACATGACAATTATTATATTTGCTCAAGATATGGAAATAGTAATTAAGACTTTTTTTTCACATATTTCTGACAATGTTGTTTTTAAATTATACATATAAATATATTATGTTGTTAACTTTATAACTGTAAAGGGGAATAATATGTTTAATAATAATATCTGGTATTGGTAAAAGATTATTTATGCAATTATATACTTTTATAATACTTAGACATTATTATAAAAAAAAATTAAATAATAAAAATAATAACAAATATATTTATTATTATTATTATTAATTAATAAACTTAAACATTTATTTTTTCTTTTCAGAAATATATACATTCAAAGAAATAAAAATACATTATTTAAGGGCATTATTTATATAGTAAATGGTTATAATTTTTATATTAATAATAATAAATAAGTTATATTATTTATTATTATTAATTATTTACAAAACAATTAATAATTTTTTGTTATAAACAAACACAAACTTATTCCTATAAATGTACACAAAAATAATTTTTTTTACATATATTATTTCAAGTGTTACATACTTATTTAATATTAATAATATATATTAATTACTATATATTAATTAATATTAAAGAAATGTAATTTTTTTTAACACTTTAAATTATATTGAGTCTACTGTATTAATTTGTTACAATAACAATGTGTATGTATTATATTTTTATACTATAACATTGTATTTTCTATGATACCTTTTCAAAATTGGTTTAAGGGGACTACTTTTTTACCGCGTAAGGTTATTGCGCTTCATTCAAGACTGGAGAAGCTCGCG
Source organism: Lissotriton helveticus (assembly GCF_964261635.1). Taxonomy (NCBI): domain Eukaryota; kingdom Metazoa; phylum Chordata; class Amphibia; order Caudata; family Salamandridae; genus Lissotriton; species Lissotriton helveticus. The sequence goes on along the minus strand of NC_136059.1, from coordinate 470,279,827 downwards.
GTTGGGAGTTGCTTCGTGTGGAGAGAGGTAAGGTAAATTTTATATACCATTTATGACTGAGTGGTAATGTTTGAGGGTATATTCGAACTGTGTAGTGTTTTTGTGTGTATGTATGATTTGTTAATGTAGCGTTTAGGTGTAATGTCGTCGTTATAGATGCGTCGTGTATGTTTTAGTTCTAGTGTTATTTGAATTGTTAGGAAATGTCTTCTTACATGGTTAATGTTAATTGTGAGTGTATTTACAAATTTTATGGGCTATTTGTGGGTGGGTTTCGTTATGTATGTTTTTTAACAGGTTCCGGTTCCTCGCATGAAAACTACATGGAAGGAAGCGTGTTTTTTTTCGGAGATACTAATGTATGACTTATTATGGTTATATTTTTACGTGTATCTCCTATTTTTCGTGTTTGCCAGGAGCGGATTTTAATAATTTTAACCTTTTTTTGGGATTTTTGACAGTTTCGTATTGGATTGATACATTGGTATGCGTCACCGTTTTTTTTAAAGTTGTGTGTATATCACTTTACATACTAAAGTGTCCACACTACTGTTTTAGGGATTTCCAGGAGCGTTTATTTTATTTTTACATAATTTTCGGGTTTTTGATGGTTTCCCATATTGGATTTTTCTTACTTTGTAATGGATTGTATGGATTGTATTTTGCTTCATTACGTCTCTTTCATCTACAGAAATTGTAAGTATTTTTATATTTCTATTTATTGGGTGGGAAATGTCGATCTTTATGTAATGTGTATGTGTGATGTAATTATAAATATTGCATATTTGTTCAGAAATATTGTGCAAAATTTTGATAAGTTTGTAAAACAAATATGTCTTATTTATAATTGTTTAGAAATGTTTATGATTGTTATATGTATCATTATTGTAAGAAGATATTAGTATATTTTGTCGACATTTTTATAGTAGGGTTTTAGCTATTATTGACAGATATTCTAATCCTCTAGTTGTAGGGTATAGTGTGACTTGACTTTGCAGTAGTCGGAACATTTGTTTAGTTTGTTTACTTAGTTTTGGACCAATTTGGGTCACAGATTGTTCCATTCTTAGTTCTTGATAGCTTTGTTCTTTTATCAAAGCTTCTAGTAGGTTATGGAATGTGGGTCTTGTTCTGCTTGTGGTAGCTTGGAAAGCATTATGCCACCCTTCTACACTGTTGTTGGTTTTAGACTCTTGGTTTAAAGTACTAAGATAGACATTCCACCAAGGGATTTGGAATTTGGGTTGGCGTCGAAGTCCAGACCTGTGCAACCTTCCCACCCAAGTATCTTCGAAATAATCCAGTAATGGGGTTAGTTTATCTTCATTCCTCTTGTAATATGTGCTGTCAATTAATAAATTATAGTGTTCCGCTACATCGGTAACAGGAACGTAGGCCAGTGCTATCAATTTCTTAATTTGATAGGCAAAGGTGCTATCTGTTGAGTACAAAATACTTAAAGTTGATTTTTGGAGATGTCTCCATATGCTCTGATTGAAATGATAGTAGCAACCCTGGATTGCTGTGTGGGGAAATATTTTCAAAATGCTATTAATCATAGCTAATTCGAAATCAATAATTATTTTTTCTGGAAAATAATTATTGATTTCATTTTTGAGACCATTTAATATTTCTGTGTAAGTGTTTTGCTGTTTGTTTGGTAGCAAACAGTAAATGAAAGGGATGTTATAGTTATGGTATAACCCGTGGATGGAATATAGTTGATAAAAAGGTTTTGGGCATGGTTTAAATGTTCCATCCATCATCCATTGGGGACACTGTTGGATTTTTCTTAAATTACTTGCAGTTGCAAACATTATGATTCTGTGTGTACTGCTTTCATTGTCAAAAAGGATAAATTTGTCTTTATTGTGTGTGATGGACATTTCTGGTGAAATAATAATTTCCTCAAAAGTAGTAGGGTTGGGTGGGGTAGTGGAAGTGTGTCTTTTAGTGTATGCAATTGTGCGTTTTAGGGAGTCAATAGAGGGTAGTTGACCTGAAGCATGGGCTGGGACTTTTAACAGTTCCTCTTTAAGGATTTGTGTTGTTGGTCTATCACTTTGTGTGCTAGCAGTCTTTTTACTTTCTAAAGCATCTCTTATTTCAATTTCTGTGACATTGGGGGGATGATTGTGTTCCCTGGTAAATAGCACATTAGTTTCCTCTGTAGTAGCCCTTCCATAACATTTGTTTGAGTAATATTTTGTACAGTTCCAAAAAACTTTTCTACCACTTTGTCTTTCCTGGCTATAAACATAACCCATATAACATAACAGTAATTTATTTTTCTGTGACATAACAAATTCTGCACCTTCTGTCATTTTGTTTTACTTGTTCTAGGAAAGAGTAGAAAGAAACAAAATCAAATAACATATATTTCACTTAGTGGTGCTAACATAATTAATGTTGTATTTATACTTACGTTTACTAAAAGTAGTAATCACAAATGCAGAACTGTATTTTGAAGGAATTTCTTGTATGTATTTCTTTATTTACTGTTGGTATGAAAATATAGAAATGCTAAATTAATGTTTATACATAACAAACGTTTTTCCTAGGAAAAAGCAGTTTTTTAATTTGCTTAGTACTACATTTGATGTGAACATTACATATACTTACTTGTTTAAATAGTTGAGTTGTAGTATTTGGTGGAGTACATCAAGGTAGTAAAGTTTAGATCTGTAGAGAAGATAGAATAAATACATGTCACATATGATAAAAATTATTTTGAAGCGTTGGGAAATTGGAAATATTTAAAACTATACTAACTTCTAAATATGTACTTTTCTTTGCTGTAGGTAGAATAGATGTATGATGTATTCACAATATCTGTAGAGGAAATATAAAATACATAACATGGTGTTAAGAACATAGTTCTTGTTTTTATATGAAGTTTTAGACAAATTGAAGTATACTTACATTTTTTACAAGGGTAGTCTTGTCTTTTGGTATAGTTGATGTAGGATGTTTTTATTGGATCTGTAGGGAAGATGTAATATGCAAGATATGTTGTTTAGAAAATAGCATTTTGAATATTGGTTGTTTACTAACAAAAACATATATACTTACATGTTTAATTAGTGTAGTTCTATACATTTGTAGTGTTGAAATCGGAAAATCGCTGAATATCTGTGAATAAAATGTTTTACATTAAGTATGAATCTTGTGAAATAATGTTTAAAAACAGCTGTTGTTGTATAACAGACCATTAATATATACTTACTATCTTATTTTGCAGGGGAAGAAATAGGAGCATGTATTAGGAATTTTTTTGTAGTAGTTTCTATCAGAAAAGTAGGAGGCGATAAAAATTAAATAAGTGGAAGAGTTAGGAGATATAAGTAAAATAATAGACTACTATTTTAGATTTTTAAATAATGGAATGTAACTTACTTGAATGATTAGCTAGTGAGCTGGATCTTTAAAGATGTTTGTTCAGGAACAAAATCTTCAGAGTGTTGGCATCTTCTTTCTATGGAGTTAGCAGCAGCAAATGGTAGAATGCATTTATCCCTTTTATAGTATGTGTATTTTGTGTGCTTGGATTTGATTGGTTGTAGGATGAAAGGAATGATTGTATAGGCTAGTTTGAATTTTTTTTATGTTAATTGGTGTGTTTGTTGATGTGAGAATGGTGGTATGTGTTGCTTTCCGCATTAAAGCAGGTTAGTTGTTAAATAAAATACATGTGAAAGTGTAAAAATATTATGACAATTTTAGTTACATGTAAAGATTCTTTTTAAAATGATAGAACGCATTTAATATAATGTATAGCAAATGATGATAAATAGTAATGTTAGAAAAGTCACAGGTATTATATGTAAAATGTTTTTTGTATAGAGCAATGACTTTTATAGACCATTAATATGGTATTTTAGACATGAAAGGGTACAAAAAATAACTCGATATTTGTTTAGAAACGATATTTTTGTACTCTATATTTTAGTAGTTGATATTTTTGTAGTGTTAGGTGTAATTTCATGAACAACGATATATTAGTAGTCGATATTTAATAAGACGATATTTATGTACTCGATATTCTAAATACTCGATATTTTTTAGTCGATATTTTTGTATTTTGTGTAATAAGTATACAAAGTCGATATTTTTGTAGTCGATAATTATTCAACGATATTATTGCTAGTCGATAATGTGACCGTCGATAATATTTCAGTGATCCGGAACAGATATGCCTGAATCTGCAGGTGGCTCCCCTGTTACATTCATTCTTGTTGAACTGCCAGCATGCTTGCTTCTTATCCCCAACTCCCCTGTCTCCCCGAAAGGGATGTGTGGCCTTGCTAACTGGCGCAGCAGAGAAAAATTCCCCATGCCATATATTTATCTCCCGCTGATCCCAAGCCACTTCAGGCCTCACCGCCTACATCTGCCTGAATTTGGTGTCATATTGCAGCCAGGCCTTGCCCTGAAATTCTGACGTTGCTCCATGGATCAACGACATGTAGCTTATCAACTGAGCCGCCAATTACCCCATCCCCGGGTCCAGCATTTCATTACTTTTTTTTCAAGTGAAGGAAGAGGGCCTGCATGGCCCTCCTTCCCAGGCCGATTTCTGACCCAGGGGGCAAAGACTTTTCTTTTTTTTTTTTTTTTTCCTTAAAGCTAGGGGAGCCGAGTACCCACTCCCGGGCCATCTTTGGCCCCGGGAACCCCATCCCCTCGGGCCGGCCACCTCATTGGGCACTGCGGGTGACCATGAAGGAACCTGCAGTCCCTGACGGTTGCCCGCCTCCTGTGGGAACCGGCAATGCTTTTTTTACACAGGGAGCTGCTGACATGCAGTTCCCTGTGTGTAAAAGCAAAGGGCTCCGCTTTCAGCAAGTAAGAGCAAAATGCTCTCGCTTTCTGAAACCAGAGCACTTGTTTGCTATGGGCACCCCGAAACATTGCTGGAGCCGGCCCTGGGCGGTGACGGTCTCAGGGCCAGCTAGGGCTCCTGGAAGGGGGGCTGCCCAGCCACCCTCCTTCCTTGAGTAGGGGCCTGCCCCGGGAGTTGGCAGGCCCGGTGCCCAGAGCAGCTCGGGAGGGGGCCAACGGGCCCCCTACCATTTCTTTAATATAGAGTTTGGCCCGAGGAGGTGGTGGTCCCTGGGGCCAGAGGGTATGTGAGACCCCCCACATTAGAATGTTAAAGCCCCCGGGAGGTGGTGACATATATATGTTTAGCCAGTACTTATGTTTTACTTACATACTTCATACAACATAACAGGTATTCACAGTGATGTGTTTTGCATATATAATATGCTCTATTTCACCTATTTTGTAATCAAATTATTCTTCCATCAATTGATATTTGTGTGTGTGTGTGTATGTGTGCGTGTGTGTTGTCTCTGATTGGAGCAGGTTTGAATGTGATATTTAAATAACATTTTCTAAAAAATATACGCAGAATAATACCAGAATGTCGCATTTCAAATGCAATTGAGTTATACTTCCCACACATAGGAGGAGGAGGGTAGAACAAATAGTGTCTCTTTGTTGAGAAGTATAAAAACTGCTCAAATAATTGAATGCGTTTCCAAGGTGACTTGAATATTGCATAATGTGTCTTAAAGTGGCTGTAACTGTAGAAATACATAAAAGAAACTATTTATATACAGTACAAGCGCCTAACTGCCCTGATCAATACTTCCTAATTCACATATAGTGCCAGTGGCTAAAGGGGATGCAGGCTAGATTTGTGCATTAGTGCAAAGAAATTTGCACAGGCAATTTATGCCCATTGTAACACCGTTACCCAATCAGGGTGAACGGAAAATATTCTCGCCTCTTGTTAGGACTGGTACCTCGGGCTGGCTTAAGGGTGGTGCGATTGGTGCAGCTGTACCTGGTGCTGAGCTCAGGGGAAGGGGCAGCGCAGGTGCTGTGTCAGAAATAACTTATGGGTTCTAAAGCCCCTAGCTGCAGAGTTCTTTGTCCAGCAGTTTTCAGGAAACAAGAAAAATGTCAAGATATCTCTGGTGATTAATGGTCCTGCTGGAGAGAGAAAAAAGCTTTGTTTAGTGGCAGTTTCACTCATCATAACATAGCGTACAGGGTTAATATGCCTGCTGAAAATAAAGTGTACCATGCAGACCACAGAACTTTGGGGCATATTAGCAAGGGCAGTATCGACGCTTTAACAGCACTTTTTGCCGCTAAAGCGGCGATATTGTTATCGCCCTATCAGCAAGCTGTCGCTAACAACTGTTAGCGACAGCTTTATGGCGAAAGCAACCGTTTTGGGTGCCGCTTTGCATGTCAGCGATATTTATCGCTAATGACATGTAAAGGAGGCGTTCCCAATTTGAAAGCGACTGAAAGCAGTCGCAAACACATCTTCCGCCAATTACCAAGGCCTGCGAAGCGATAAATAAGCGCACGCTAACCGCGTTTATCGCTGGATTTTAACATCTGCTAAAATCCTGACTTAGCCATAGTTTCCTATGGGAGGTGAAATCTATGGCTGAATGCTCATCTGCCTATTAGCAACCTTTTCCTTAGCGATGGGAATTCATCGCTGGAATTTCCGCGTTATTGCTGGAGAATTACCGATATTGCTCTTTTTTTATCGCCTTGGAGATAAACGTTGATAATAACGCATTATCTTCGCAATGTCAACCAGCGATAGCTGGAGATAAAAAATACAGCGCTAAGCGCGCTATGCGATAATCATCGCAAGTCCTTGCTAATATGGCCCCGTATTTTAAGTGGCTAGCTCAATTGATTACTGCTTTTGTCACAAAGATCCTTTTCAGGGCTCGGCCTACGTCAACCCTGCGTCAGCAGGGGAGGCGGAGCTCCGAGCTCTTATGTTATAAAAAAAAAAAGTTTCTTTAGGGGTCCGGGCTGCAACATTCCTAAGTGCGCGCGCGTTTTTTATGGCATCTGCATAGTGATTCGTCTTCGCTGTGCTGTGTTTTTAGTAGCCTTGACGCGATAGGCTTAATGTAGTTTTGTCCTTCGGCATGTTGGCATTTTCTGTGTGGTTACGTGCACAGCAGTGCATTAATTTCAATTAGGAGCTGTCAGGGTGCCGCGATAATGTAATGCAGATGTTGTGGGCGCGTTCACCAGTCTGCAGTGAATGGCGCGCGTTCGTGCTTTTCTTGTGTTTTCTTTCCGTGTAGGGCAGACGTGAAAGGCATTGTCTTAAGAGCAGAAGGCCATATATCTTCAATTATCTCGCCATCACGGCGGAGATAATTGAAAACATATGCCTGGAGTGGCGCGCGCGCGAGGCCGAGAGCTGAGCAGGATGACTCCATGCCACAGTGTAAGCAGTGCTTAATTTGTAGAAAAATAAGTCCCGGTGCTCAAAATCTTTCTTATGCGGCGGCCGCAACTTTTCACAGTTATTCACCTGGTTAAATTACTACGCCACCCAATTGTACCATTGTTATGGCCACTGCCTCCACTGACAACTCAGAAGCAGCCAGAATCAAAAATAAACTACTGCTTGAGCATCACGACATCGATTATAACAGTCTACTTATTTCACAACTGCATTCATTCAAACAAAATGCATTTGAAAGTGCGTTCCTGGGCAAATTGCTTTCATGTGCCGAGCATTACGATCTGCTGCAATAAAGAGGTGTTTTTTAGAAACAAAGTTGGGTAGACTGTTAATTGCTATATGTAACAAAATCAGACTATGTCAAGGCACTGGATTGTCCAGAGGGGATTAAACAGTCCACCTAAATACTTTTTTATTTATTTTGTAGTGAATTTATGAGCGTTTATGTAGTGAATGCCACCTGGTAGGCATACGCCTTTTGGTGCAAGAGCTTTACATTCTTAAAATGTATTAGTTTGTAAGGGTAGTCCACTGTGCCTCGCAGCGCTTTTGGTCGCCTTTGACTATGAACATGAAGCAGCTTTGGAAAAGTGCGTTTTGCCTACTTGCCCCGAACAAGTTATAAGTACAGGGCCAGTGTAATGCCCCCAATAAGCAGCGGGTGCTGGTAAAAGGTAGCAGTGGGCATTCTTGGCGCAGTGTGCAGCCTGCAGTGGAAGGTAACCACGAGCGCAGGCAAGTGAGTGTGCCCAGCACCTGTCAAAGACTTTAATGCCTCTGGGCACAGCCCGGGTAACTTGCCGTTATCGTGTGTGTAGTGAGTGCAGAGTAGTGAGTGCAGAGTAGTGAGTGCAGAGTAGTGAGTGCAGAGTAGTGAGTGCAGAGAGTAGTGAGTGCAGAGTAGTGAGTGCAGAGTGCAGAGTAGTGAGTGCAGAGTAGTGAGTGCAGAGTAGTGAGTGCAGAGTAGTGAGTGCAGAGTAGTGAGTGCAGAGCGGTGAGTGCAGAGTGGTGAGTGCAGAGTGGTGAGTGCAGAGTGGTGAGGGCAGAGTGCAGAGTAGTGAGGGCAGAGTAGTGAGGGCAGAGTAGTGAGGGCAGAGTAGTGAGTAGTGAGGGCAGAGTAGTGAGTAGTGAGGGCAGAGTAGTGAGGGCAGAGTGCAGAGTAGTGAGTGCAGAGTAGTGAGTGCAGAGTAGTGAGTGCAGAGTAGTGAGTGCAGAGTAGTGAGGGCAGAGTAGTGAGGGCAGAGTAGTGAGTAGTGAGGGCAGAGTAGTGAGGGCAGAGTGCAGAGTAGTGAGTGCAGAGTAGTGAGTGCAGAGTAGTGAGGGCAGAGTAGTGAGGGCAGAGTAGTGAGGGCAGAGTAGTGAGTGCAGAGTAGTGAGTGCAGAGTAGTGAGTGCAGAGTGCAGAGTAGTGAGTGCAGAGTGCAGAGTAGTGAGTGCAGAGTAGTGAGTGCAGAGTAGTGAGTGCAGAGTAGTGAGTGCAGAGTGGTGAGTGCAGAGTGGTGAGTGCAGAGTGGTGAGTGCAGAGTGGTGAGGGCAGAGTGCAGAGTAGTGAGGGCAGAGTAGTGAGGGCAGAGTAGTGAGGGCAGAGTAGTGAGGGCAGAGTAGTGAGGGCAGAGTAGTGAGGGCAGAGTAGTGAGTAGTGAGGGCAGAGTAGTGAGGGCAGAGTGCAGAGTAGTGAGGGCAGAGTAGTGAGGGCAGAGTAGTGAGTGCAGAGTAGTGAGGGCAGAGTAGTGAGTGCAGAGTAGTGAGGGCAGAGTAGTGAGGGCAGAGTAGTGAGTGCAGAGTAGTGAGTGCAGAGTAGTGAGTGCAGAGTAGTGAGTGCAGAGTAGTGAGTGCAGAGTAGTGAGGGCAGAGTAGTGTAGTGAGGGCAGAGTAGTGAGGGCAGAGTAGTGAGGGCAGAGTAGTGAGGGCAGAGTAGTGAGGGCAGAGTAGTGAGTGCAGAGTAGTGAGTGCAGAGTAGTGAGTGCAGAGTAGTGAGGGCAGAGTAGTGAGGGCAGAGTAGTGAGTGGTGAGGGCATAGTAGTGAGGGCAGAGTGCAGAGTAGTGAGGGCAGAGTAGTGAGGGCAGAGTAGTGAGTGCAGAGTAGTGAGGGCAGAGTAGTGAGTGCAGAGTAGTGAGGGCAGAGTAGTGAGGGCAGAGTGGTGAGTGCAGAGTAGTGAGTGCAGAGTAGTGAGTGCAGAGTAGTGAGTGCAGAGTGGTGAGTGCAGAGTAGTGAGGGCAGAGTAGTGTAGTGAGGGCAGAGTAGTGAGGGCAGAGTGCAGAGTAGTGAGTGCAGAGTAGTGAGTGCAGAGTAGTGAGTGCAGAGTAGTGAGTGCAGAGTAGTGAGGGCAGAGTAGTGAGGGCAGAGTAGTGAGGGCAGAGTAGTGAGTGCAGAGTAGTGAGTGCAGAGTAGGGAGTGCAGAGTAGGGAGTGCAGAGTAGTGAGGGCAGAGTAGTGAGGGCAGAGTAGTGAGGGCAGAGTAGTGAGTGCAGAGTAGTGAGTGCAGAGTAGTGAGGGCAGAGTAGTGAGGGCTGAGTGCAGAGTAGTGATGGCAGAGTAGTGAGGGCAGAGTAGTGAGTGCAGAGTAGTGAGTGCAGAGTAGTGAGTGCAGAGTAGTGAGGGCAGAGTTGTGAGGGCTGAGTAGTGAGGGCAGAGTGCAGAGTAGTGAGTGCAGAGTAGTGAGTGCAGAGTAGTGAGTGCAGAGTAGTGAGGGCAGAGTAGTGAGGGCAGAGTAGTGAGTGCAGAGTAGTGAGGGCAGAGTGCAGAGTAGTGAGGGCAGAGTGCAGAGTAGTGATGGCAGAGTAGTGAGGGCAGAGTAGTGAGGGCAGAGTAGTGAGGGCAGAGTAGTGAGGGCAGAGTAGTGAGGGCAGAGTAGTGAGGGCAGAGTGCAGAGTAGTGAGTGCAGAGTAGTGAGGGCAGAGTGCAGAGTAGTGGGTGCAGAGTAGTGAGTGCAGAGTAGTGAGTGCAGAGTAGTGAGTGCAGAGTAGTGAGTGCAGAGTAGGTAGTGCAGAGTAGTGAGTGCAGAGTAGTGAGTGCAGAGTAGTGAGTGCAGAGTAGTGAGGGCAGAGTAGTGAGGGCAGAGTAGCGAGGGCAGAGTAGTGAGTGCAGAGTAGTGAGGGCAGAGTGCAGAGTAGTGAGGGCAGAGTGCAGAGTAGTGAGGGCAGAGTGCAGAGTAGTGAGGGCAGAGTAGCGAGGGCAGAGTAGTGAGGGCAGAGTAGTGAGGGCAGAGTGCAGAGTAGTGAGGGCAGAGTGCAGAGTAGTGAGGGCAGAGTGCAGAGTAGTGAGGGCAGAGTAGTGAGGGCAGAGTGCAGAGTAGTGAGGGCAGAGTAGTGAGGGCAGAGTAGTGAGGGCAGAGTGCAGAGTAGTGAGGGCAGAGTAGTGAGGGCAGAGTGCAGAGTAGTGAGGGCAGAGTAGGGAGTGCAGGTGCAGAGTGGTGTGTGCTGTTGAGTGCAGAGTGGTGTGTGCTGTTGAGTGCAGAGTGCTGTGTATTGACAATGTAAATGACAATGCCATTTATTTATGATTTAAAGAAAAAAAAAGAAATGTCATGAGCAATGCCAATAGCTCTACCTTTAATGATGCCGAGACCATTGCATTGTAAATGCTTGTGTTACTTGCAGTTCAGAAGTTAGAATCCGAATAGAGCACAGTAACTATTGAATGGCCATCAGAGCACTGCATGCAAACTGCATAGTGTAGTTTAGGACGTTATGTTCTTTTCCCAGTCTCTCATTCTCTATTCCTAATGTTGATAAAAAGGGTTTGTTTGGGTAGAAATATTTTCTTATTAGTAAAACCTACCCCAACCAGTGCTTTAAAACAAATAAAATGCACATGAGAGAGGGGCAATGGAGGGATGGGGGGCACTGCTGGTGGATAGTAGTGAGGGAATTCGTGGAGAGTCATGGGGGTGCCAAAAAAAGACTGTCACAGCAGGAGCCACCAGCCGTAAAGCCGGTTTTGAGGTACTTGCCAAAAAGCATCTTACAGATTCATATCATTTTGAGGCTCCTCAGCACTAGTTGATCTCCATGTACACTTTTGTTCATCACACATACATTTGTAAGTCGTATTGTTACCTTGGCATGGATTGTCATGTGGTAAGACTCAATGGCTAGCTCGAAGGTGCACATCAGCCTTTTGTTCTACCAGAATGTGATTAGAGCAGATTCACTGCACGATATGGGCCCTTCTGCTGGAGGCCGGTCTGGCAGCTCCTTTCCCTCCAATCTTCCCAATTAGCAAATCTAGTAGTTAAAATTATTCTTCTCCGTTGCTACTTGAGATGTCATTGGGAGAAAGTTTTCTAGGAATACCCTTCCCCAGTGGCATCGGTATTGTGTTGCGGGCCCTAGTGCAAGTTGAAAATCTGGGACCCTCATCTATCAGGTCAGTATTAAAACACAGACACTAGTTGGGGGCAGTGGGCTCCTGCAGTGGCAGCTGGCACAGATCGGAGGTGGCAGGGAGGGTGAAGAAAAAAAACATACACTAGTCCGGCCGGAATGGAAGCAGGAAGCACACAGGCTCCCCTAAACCAATGGTCTGAGCACCAAGGTTCGGCGCTCAGACATGGATTGGGAGCCTGGGCATGTTCTCCACCCAGTATGTGCAATACAGCCTGGTGGAGAACATGCTAACTGTCATGCACACTTACAGAGTGTCCACCACTCCTCCCCCTGCTCTGAAGCGGAGCAGCCCTGCCCCGCTAAGTTGCCTCATCAAGGAAAAATAAAATGATATTAGCATTGTGTTCTAATAATTTTATTTTTCCTTTTTCACCTTACTGAAAAGCAGTGGGGTGACGCTCGGCAGAGGAGCCACCACTGGGCTCCTGGCAGCCTTGGGCTTGCTTACATTTCCTCATTATACTTATCTGTCCCATTTCCTCCCACTCTTGTCTCCTTAATTATTTTTCACTATCTGACCTCATTTTCCCATTCCACCATATTTCTCTCTACATACCGCTCACTTGTTCTTCTATTCTTCCTCCCTTTTTTACTTTTTCTTGTGTTCTTGCTCCATATTACCGTCTCCTTTTCTCCTTTCCACTCTCCTCATTTCCACCCAATTCTACCCTCTCCTATCAAAGTCATATCCCTCTCTCCACCCCAGCCAGTACTTAATCTCCCTGTCGTTTGTACACCTTTGCTGCCTTTTTCTTTTACATGCAGATGTTGTCTTTGTTTTGCTTTCACTCTTGTCTTCTTCCTCCGGCTCTACCTTACACCCATATTTTACCCCTTTTTTCTCCTTCCAATCTACATTTTCTTGTTCTTATCACCGTGATCTCTCATCTTAACCTCCTACCCCCTTCTCTCACTTTTTCTCTTTGTAGTAAATTGGGTTACTGGTTGAGTGGGGGTGAACCCCGACGCAAGGAGCAACCACAATTTCTAACAGGCGGAAGTCACAAGCAAACTCCATGTTAACCTGTGCTTAACCCTCTGGTAACTTAGCACTAAGCAGTCAGGCTTACCTGAAAGGCAATGTGTAAAGCAAAGTAAAGTAAAGCAGCACTTCAAACAGTAATAAAGTGAAAACAGAATACATGGAAATTCCCACATCAATTTAGAAAAATAGAGTATAATGTAATACATTATTTAAGATCAAAACTACAAAAATCCGATCACTAGAACCGGAGATGTGCAATTTTAAAGAATTAAGTAAAAATAGTGTCTGGAAACACAAAGTGCCAAATGTGGTGATCTGGTCTTGCTGTAGAGGGACACAATTACAAGTTCAAGCTGACCGCATTGGAGTATGGGCCGGATAATGTGACCACGTTAGGTCACTGAACAGAGTACATTAAGTCCAGGTTGCGGAGCGTTGGGAGATCCCAAGTCAAGGATACACTGCACAGTGGCAGCCCTGACAAAGCTGCGGGACTCACAATGCAAAATCCTGCGTAATCGTCAGGAATTTCATTGATGAGTGGCTTGTGATGCGAAGTCCTGCGACATGCAGCTGTGGTTCCAATGAGCTGTAGTGCAATGTCCTGCATCATTGTCGAGGATGTCTTCCACGGGGGCTTGCGATACGAATTCCTGCATTGAGGATGGGTGGTACAGAGGAGGTTCTGATGAACTGACAGCTGCGGTGCTTGGTCCTGCAATGTAAATGCAGTGGCACTGTTGCAATTCCAAGGCTAGGCTGCGAGAAGATGCATCACACTGTATCTGTTCTGCCCATGAGACCACAGCTGGGCTGGCAAAACACCTTCAGGTCCACTTCCCAGGGCCCAGAACTGGGGTGGCACCAGTCGGGTGGCAAGACTCACAGCCAGGGCCGGACTGGCCATAGGGGCACTGGGCGTTTCTCCGGTGGGCCAATAGGGTGGGGCTAATTTTGGGGCCCTGGGAGCCGTTTTTGTTACAGGGCCGTTTTTGCAGCATAGCTGCAAAATCGGCCCTTGTAACAAAATGGGCCAAAACTGGTTCTGGCAAACAGCTCAGCCGCTCCCAGGGGAGCTGGCCGAGCTCTTTTCCAGGGCCAGTTTTGGTTCGCAGTCCGGCCCTGCACACAGCAGACAGAGTCCAGGTGTTGGGTTCAAAGTGGTTGGAGTCTTTTCGATTCCTGAGGCTTTGGACAAGAGGCCAGCCAACTAGTCCTTGGCGTCACTCTGGTGGTCCTGGTTTCAAGCTGCAGGTCCGGTCCTTCTTACTCAAGCAGCAGGGCAGCAAAGTAGCAGGACAGCAGAGAAGCAGTCCTTCTTGCAGGAGAGCAGCACAGCAGTCCTTCTGAGTCTTCCAGAGGTATACTGAAGAGTTGGATCTGAGGGTCCAATATTTTTACTTGGTGCCAGCTTTGAGGTAGGAGAAGGTTCTCGAGGTTTCCAATTCCAGAGGTGTTTGGGTTTCCTGTCTCCCTGCCCTGGCCCCAGCGTGTCCGGGGCACAAAAGACTATGGTCAAACCCTTTGTTAGTGTGTTCAGGCAGAGGCATTGTGATGTGCAATTCTAGTAGGTGACAGCTTTGACCCCCTTTTAAGTCAGAAATGTCTCATCCTGCCACCACCTATTCACCCTTTGTCACATTGTCTGAAAGCAATACACTAAGACCAACTGCCAGGTACACTTAGTTATGTGACCCAGGATACAGGAGGCAGGCACCAAAAGGTGGGGACAATAAAATTCCAACTTTCTAAAAGTGGCATTTTCAGAATTGTTACTTAAAATCGGACTTTACCATTAAAGATGGTTATAAATTAAAAATATTTAGACACCAAGCTCAATATTCCCACTTGCTCCGAATTAAAAGTTATCACTTATTTAATGTAATAAGGTAATTCGATGTTATCCTATGGGAGAGGTAGGCCTCACAGTTGTGAAAAACGAATGTAAGAGTTTTTCAGTACCAGGACATGTAAAAGTTAGAAGTACGTGTCTAACTTTTTAAATACACTGCATCCTGCCCTTTAGGCTGTGTAAGGTCTACCCTTGGGATGACTTGTATGAATGAAAAAGAAAGGTTTACGCCTGGCTAAAGGTTTCTTTTGCCAGGTTGAAATGGTGGTTCAAAACTGCACACATGGGCAGTGGCTATTTCTTTCAATTAATTTTGTACTTCCTATCTTGTCCTCTTCCTCCCTGCTCTTTCTTTCCGTTCTCTGGCCTTTATATCTTTTTTAAAATTTTCTCCCTTTGGACTCAAACGTTGCTATGTCACCAACCTCACAGCGCATACCCCATTATTTACTCCACCCGGGGCCAAGTGCCCTGAGAGCGCATCGGGCCAGTGCGCCCACTTTGTGCACACCCAGGGCACTTTGGTATTACAGAAGGGTCCGCAGGCACTTGTGCGGCCTGAAGGACTGGGTTCTTTAAGGCCCAGCGGTGCCAGGGAACAACACCTGAAACCTTCGTGGGTTACCTGTTCTGGCGTACAAGTGACAGAGACACTTCCTTCGGCGTCAAAGATCAGCGTTTATTACTGCAGGGATACAGAAATCGCAAGAAGTACAACACAGTGTAGGTTCTGAGAGTCTGCTTCAAATTGCAAAAGGGAATCGCTCCTTTTATACACATTATCGTCATTGCTCGACATAACGAACAAAAGGTTACAACTCAGTTCCCACAGTAAACTTCAAAAGGATTGCATTCATGTTTTCAGAAGCCCGGAACAGGATTATAGTAACATTGCCGGTTCCCAACTGTAAAAGCACATCATCTCACCATAAGGTACATTCCACTCTAGTTGTAAACAGGCGAAAGAAAGAGACAGGAACAGGTGTAAGAAAGACAGACAACCGTAACAGAAGAGTGTGGGGGCAATATCGGAAGCGTGATCACAGGATCAAAGGACTCAAACCTAACATGTGTAAAGCTGAAACAATAGACCAACAAGGCAGAATAAGCCTCAAGCTGAGCCATCTGCCTTTGCCGTGTCATTCCCCCGGTCGTAAAGACGACCCCAAAGAATATTCATCTTCCGCCAGAGCTTGGGAATCCCAGGGTCACGAAGCGGACATTGTCCCTTCGCTGGCTACATGAGGGCAAGAAACAAAATGGATGCCGTATCTAAAATGGAACCCGAGGGTTCAGATGGAAAAAACCCGTAAAGGAGACGAACCCTTCTAAGTAGTGTAGCGTAAACGCATACACCTACTGATCTCGTCATTTACGGTTCATAGATACAAAACTCGTCCATATCCGAGAATGCCCAAAACGTCGTAATGATTCTCACGAAACCGCTCCTTTTGCCCTCAGGTAGGCAAATACTAGTCGAAATCAGAATCAATTTCGATATTCATCAGATCATTCAGGTGTTGTTGAAACATCATCCTATCCATCAATGTCTCTTTGGTCACAGATGGCCTTCTTATACACGTTGTAGCACAAAGGCCACATAAGGCAGGACCACACTGCACACAAAGACAACACGTGAACAGAAACGTTACAACGACTCCTATGATCATCAGAAGCTTCCAACCCCAAGTCGACATTAGGCCCCAAAACCATCCTAGAAGCGTCCAATCTCCCTCGTCCACGTGTATGGACTCCGAGATTTTATGCAACTTTGAGATGGCTTGATAAACAGTTGGAGCATTATCAGGGATGAAAATGCAGCAGCTCGAATGGATTACCTTGCACACACCACCTCTATCTGCAAGTACAACGTCTAGAACCATACGGTTCTGTAGCGTCATAAGTCTATCCGCTTGAAGCTCTGCTGTCAGGTTACCAAGGGCACTTGCAGTGATATTAGCAGTCAATTCCACCACACGAGTCAACTGTCTCAAGTTCCTACTATTAACCATAGGACCCCAAAACGGTAGGAAACCCTTAAAGAAGTCTCCTGCCTCTTGACTGGCAGTGTCCTCTTTACTAACGACGCCTCTCACAACTCTAGTCTTGTGATAGTTTGAGGCAACCGTAAAAGTTGGTGGTAAAAGATTCGCGATATAGCAGGTGCCTGAAAAGTCACGAGGCAACCACGTATAAGCACGATCGTAACACACAAAATAAGTACCCTTGGCAGTCAGGAAGACAGGGGAAGAGAGCATCGGTAAGACATACGTTTCAGTACAAGCACTCTTCCCAAGCTGAGCTCTTGGATTTCGACCAAGGCCTTGCAGACAGAAATGGCCGAGATGAGGTACGATCCAAATCGGAGATGAGCTTTTAAGCTGTCTATCACTTACTAACATACTATACTCAACCTCACTCAGATCCTTGTAAGCTCGCACCTCTTCCTCTGGGATAATTGTTGCATCAAAAATATCTTTATCTAAATCAGCAATCGCTATCGCCAAAGGCTTGTGGTACGGGCCGGGACTAAGGTCTGTGGAGCGAGGCTCTCGACGGGGGTAGGAATCTAGTGCACTACGGAACATAGTTTGGAATGCTCGAGCTGACCCCTGGGTGCTGTAAGGAAGAACCAAATACGGAATACCTTTATCCATAGTATGTGGCATTAACCCACACACCCAACAATTGGTAGTATTCATCACCAACTGATGCTGATGCAGGAGTTGGACAAAGGAATTGTTCATAAATTCCGCACGTCTGGCCTGTTCATGTTGAGGCAGAAGATGAAAGGAATGTGGTGAAATAGTGGAAACAGAATTTAGGTCAAGTGAGAAGGAAACGGGTGAAATGGAAGGCAATAATAATTGAATCCCAAAGTACACTCCACCCACTAGTAGCATAGAAACAGTCAAGAACAACATAAAAACCTGAAACAGAAAACATTTTGTTCGAAACATCTTATGCAATTTGGATCTTTGTACCGCCACTTTGTCTATGTCCGACAGCTTAGAAAACTCCATCCTCTAAAAACCGTCCGTGACGTTCTTGACGCACTTCGTTCTGAGTAGCGATTGTCAATTCCCAGGAGTTCCCAGAAATTGACAAAAGGCAATCAACCTAGTGTCAGAAACCTGCTAAACAGAAGGAGGTACCCGCACGGCCCTACGGTCAACCCAGATGGTAGGTCTAATCAATTTATCTTTTAATTAGCATAAGTCTCCTAGCTGCAAGGAAGAAAAAAAATACACACACAATATGCAAAATCATAACATTCATGGCAACTGTAAGGGGTAACGTGAATTCAAAAATAAACAAATGCATTAGTCTTTATTGCGCGATCGAAGAAAATATCGAGTTTTTCCAGGTTGAGTTTGCTCTTCAAATAACGGTTCTGATGGCAAAACAGTGTTCGATTGTTCAGGTAACAGTTCAGAACTTGAACTCTCCAATGCTGATGATAACGGTATTGTTTTCGATGATTCGACAGGGATATCTGATTGAACTAAATCGTTCCCTACAGGCTGGGCATCACTAAATGGTACATAGTACAAAGGGGTCTCTGTTTCAGTCGAGGCGACTCCTTTCTTCATCCATGTGTCTACTGGCAAAGGAAGCGGAACCTTCTTGGTGTGGGTGGCATGCACCCAGTGCTTTCTTCCTTCCAGTCGAACTGCAGTCCTCGTCGCCAGTAACACCTGGTGGGGTCCCACGAATCTTGGCTCAAGATTGCGTTTTCGTCCAAAATTTCGGGTAACGACCCAGTCGCCAGGTTGGAGCCGATGACCAGGACCTTCTGTTTGTGCCGGTAGAGCCTCGTAAACCTGTTGGTGAATCAAACTCAATTTAGCAGTCAGATCATGAAGATAGTCAATCAACATTGGATATTCAAGTCTGTTAAATTCCTTAGGCCTTGGGACTCCCCAAATGTTCGCAGGACGGCCGAACACAATCTCATATGGGCTAAGCCCTACTCAAGAGTGCACAGTCGCTCTGGTCGATAAGAGGGCTAGAGGCAAAGCATCTGGCCATGATAAACCAGTCGTGGCCTGGATTTTGGCAAGTTTCAGTTTCAGGGTACCATTGTATCCTTCCACTAAACCCGCCGACTGAGGATGATTAGCACTATGGTATTTTTGATGAATACCAAGGCCACTGCATACACTTTTCATCACACTTCCCACAAACTCACTTCCGTTATCCGACCATACAATCCGTGGCATGCCATACCTAGGGAAATACTCTTTGAGCAACACTTTTGCTGTAGATAGGGCAGTATTATCTTTAAGGGGGTAAGCCTCAATCCATCTAGAGAATGCACAAACTACAACCAAGACATACTTCAGGTTGTTGCATCTCTCCATATGGATGAAATCCAACTGAATAATTTCAAAGGGACATGTAGGAGGGGCAAAATGACCAGGTGGAGTAGGAGTGCCCTTGCCAGGATGGTACATCAAACATATCATGCAATTCTTAACCACTCTCTCTTAACCACTCTCTCCGCACACTTAGTAATTCCCTCATTCTTCCATACTGGGGACAACAACTTACATATGCCTTTTGCGCTAATATGTGACGTGCCATGAGCCATGGTAACAACGGCAAGCACATATGCATCCAGTAACATCCATCTCTGCCTTTCTGACAAATCGACCCAACATCCATTCTCATCTAACTTCCCCGTGCTCTCTTTCCACTGAGTCTTTTCCATCGCGGTAGCCTCATTCTGTATCTCTTTCACACTCTCAACTGTGTCTTCACACATACCAGTCTCCGCTGGCCATCTTACTGAACTCGTAACGTACATTCGATTTGTCAGATCTCTAGCTGTCCCTTTAGCAATCTCATCCGCAAACGCATTACCGCGGCCAACATCATCTGTCACTTTCTGATGCGCACTGCATTTGATTATTGCCACCTGTTTAGGCAATGTAAGTGCATCCAAAAGGTCATTCACAAGTAGTCCATGCTGTATCTTCGTGCCATGCGACGTGAAAAACCCTCGTTCTCTCCACAATCGACCAAAACTGTGCGCTACGCCAAATGCATATTGACTATCGGTAAACACATTCACCCGCTGTCCTCTAGACAACACACACGCTCTCGTCAACGCGATCAATTCAGCTGCTTGGGCCGAATTCTGACTCAATCTCGCAGTTTCCACAACCGTACTCAACGTCACTACAGCATATGCAGTCGTCGTATCACCATTCGGCAACTTGAAGCACGAGCCATCAACATACAAAGTACCATCGGGATCTATCAATGGAGTGTTTTTCAGGTCAATGCGACCCTTCGTCTCTTCTTCAGTTCTCAAGTAACAATCATGTGGTGCTACATCATCTGATTCCATGTTGATCGGCAACAATGTTGCTGGGTTCAACACATTACAATGCTTTATCCGTATATGATTTGCCAAAAGTGTCAGCTCATACCCAGACAACCTTGCGCTCGTCAGGTGTTGAGTTTTCGTTCGGTTCAGAAGAGTGTCAACTGCATGCGGAACCATCACCGTAAGCATATTATCCATGACCAAACCTGCGGACTGTTGAATGGACACCGCAGCTGCTGCTGTTGCTTTCAGACAACTCGGTAATGCTCTAGCTACTGGGTCTAAGGTTGAGGAAAAATACGCACATGGGCGTTGTTTGTCGCCAAATTGTTGCGTCAAGACACTCAAGGCACAACCATCCCTCTCGTGAACGTACAGTGTGAACGGCTTACTGTAATCGGGAGTACCTAACACAGGAGCCGAACACAACGCATCACGTAATTCCGAAAAACTTTGCTGACACTCTTCAGTCCAAGGCAAAGGAGTCGAAACATCCTTGCACGTGAGAGCTAACAATGGCTTCGCCAATAATGAAAAATTTGGAATCCATTGTCTGCAGTATGACGTAATACCTAGAAAGGCACGCACATCTCTCTGAGTTTTTGGCACAGTCATTCGAGCAATCGCTGCAATTCTTTCTGTGGTCAACCTTCTCCCTTCTTTTGACAATAAGTGACCCAAATAGGTTACTTCTTGACAACAATATTGCAGCTTAGAAGGTGACACCTTGTGATGTAAGTCACATAAATGCTGCAACAACGACACTGTAGTGGTCCTGCAAATAACCTCAGTATCAGTAGCCACTAATAAGTCATCAACGTACTGAATTAAAGCTGCACCCGTCGGTAATACAAATGCATCCAGTTGACTTTTAAGGGCTTGACTGTAGATCGATGGAATCTCACAATAGCCCTGTGGTGCGCGTTTAAATCTAAAACTGCGACCACCTAGTGAGAATCCGAATAGATCTCTGCTTTCCTCAGCAATTGGAATGCTAAAGAAAGCATTCTTTAGGTCAATCACCGTGAACCAGGAGGCAGAAGCTGGAATTAAGGTCAACAAGGCCGTGATATCTGGCACCACAGGAAATTGTGGGACCACGATCTTATTCACCTCTCTTAAATCAATTACAAAACGGTACACAGGAGGTTTAGATGGATCAGTTCGTTTCAGGATGGGTAACACGGGACTATTACACACATTTCCCCAAGTTTCTTCAATGACATCCTTTTCGATCAGCTCATAAACGATCGCTAATAGCGCTCGCTCACCATCAAGAGAAATACGATACTGAGGTATACGTGGTAATCGCACATTTGATTTCAACTGAACCACATAAGGTGGAATGTCCAACAAACCCACATCATTGGGACCCGTGGCCCATGGTGACGCAGGAAGGGAACTCAGTTCCGGTGGGAACTTATCGATCGATAAGTACATAGGAGAGATTATCCTCTGACCTAATGTAAGCTCCACTCCCGCAGGAGAGCAGTACAAAGTCGCATATAACCGTTTTAACAAATCCAAACCCAAAAGATTCTCGCCACAACCAGTGGAGAGAATCAAGGGAGCCTCCAGCTCACGAGGACCAATCGTAAGGGGCAAAGGGCTGGAGACAGGATTGCTAACAGGGGCGCCAGAGAATCCAACGGAAACATTCGCTAAGCCGGACAAAGGTGCGCCAGGGAGTCTTGAATGCATGATGGAACTTTTTGCTGCACCAGTGTCCAACAGAAAAGGCTCAACTACGCCAGATGTAGCAACTGCGACGTAAGGCCCTCTCTGATCAACCGGAACTGACACTACTCCCTCTCTTTGTCTGTGGCTGTCCTAGTAACGATCACCTGCCTCAATCTCATGTCCAATGTAATAATCGTCCACATGGTACTGTGCCGATCTATCGGACCTCGCATTCCGCTGATCAAAACAATTATTCGCATCCAACGAAGTAGGAGAGCGCTCATTCTGATTCTGAGAGTTACCACGACCTCTACCTCGAAATGCCTGTTGGGGACCACCACGTCCCCCTCGAGCCAAAACATGATTATAGCGATCACGTAAAGTGGGACAATTAAATTTGATATGTCCCTCTCCCCTACAATATGCACACTGATTATATCCAAGCATAGATCTAAAGTCAGAGGAGTCAGAGCGTGACTGCATCCTGGAAGACTGTGCCTGTGACCGATACTGCTGTTGCGAATCATTTTGATTCGAACGCGGAGGATACGCTTGTTGCAACAAAAACCTTCGTTTTAAGCTCCTTCGTTTTCTTATCTGAACGATCACTTTCTTCTTTTTCCCTATTTTCATAGTATTGAGCCGTCGCTAGTATTTGAGCAGTGGTTGAAACGGCCCATGCACTTTCTGAATTTTTCAATTTGCTGCATAATTCAGGCAACAAATTTAACACAAACTTATCAACAAATAACCGCTGTCCTCCCTCCGTACTCATGTCCTGACCACTATGATCAATGAATGCTTCCTCAAATCTAGTAAAGAAATCGGAGACACTTTTGTCTTTCTTTTGCTTACAAGCCGACAATTTGTCCCAATTCACCCTCATCGCTGGCATAAGCGTTTTCATGAGCGTAATGATTCTTTGGGGCAAATCCGTAATTAACTGCTCGGGCTTAGCCCCACCAATTTGTCGTCCATCAGCCGCTAATAGCGTAGCCCAATCACCACCCAACTCAGCCAAATGATTTTCTGGGCGGATTTTTGCCCAAATCGGTTGCGGTACAATATTACCAAACAACATGTCGATGTCAGCAAGGTTCATAATAGAAGCATCCACCAGTTGGGATAACTCCTTATAATAACCTGCCGGATTTTTGCGTGGATCAGGCAAGGATTGCTTCACCTGTAAGACTTCTGATCGCTTCCATGGGAGGTGTATCCAAACCCTTTGGAAATACGGCAGAACCACAGGATTAGCGTTCGGATCCCCTGGCATCCAAACTGGCGGAACCTCTCTCATAGGATACTGACCGGAGTTCGCTGTTGGAGTATCGGAATCGTCATCAAACGATACCCGAGAAGGCACTGTAGACCTGAAGGCTAATAATCGCTCTAATGCACGTCGTACATCTGCACCTACGATCATACCATTCAGAAAACGACTCTGAAGTTCGGTCATCTCGGGCGGTACATCATCTAAGTCATCATTATCCCACTCTTCCCTCAAGGAGTTGCACATTTCTTCGAACACAAATCTCTGTGTTGGCTCATTGAACTGAGAAAATGTATCAAAAACTATGCGTGAGGTGTATTTAGCAGGGTGTCTAATCCATCTACGCACCATAGTTTCTAACGTCGCTCTCTCTCTTCCACCAGGGATTTGACTTCGTCTCTGGGGAGTTTCAGAGACATCGGATTGAAGTAACGATCCGGAAAGTGGGGAGTAGAGGGTAGCAACAGAGTTAGGGATACGATTACGAACGGAAGGAGAAGAGGAAAAAAGAACAGGAGCAACAGCATTAGAAGTGGTTGTAGGATCAGTGGGGGTAGCAGGAACAATAGACTGAGAAGGCACAGGCAAAGAAGCAGTAGGAAGAGGAACAGGTAGAGGAGCAAGAGCAGAACCAACAACAGACTGACCAGTAGCCGCCAAAACAACAGGAGGGGGAACAGGAGGAACTACAGGAGACGTAGCACCCTGTGCATAAGGAGGTGGTGATTTCATTAAATAAGCTAACAAAGGATCCTCTTTCGAGTCTTCTTTCTTTTTATCGAGATTTGACGATAACACCGGATAACATTTATCCGCCCACATGTGATGCAGTCTAACTGAAACTTCCGTTTCTTTATCTGCTTTATCTTGATGGTGACATTCTGCATCTTGCATTATCGTAATGATACTACTTTCTTTCTTATTTTTCTTAAGCTGTTTGATTTCTTTCTGCCTGGCCTCTTTGCGCCATAACCGAAAGGAATCGAACATAGCCGGCCTAGATTTTCTTTTAAACAGTTTCGCTTCGAGATTATCTAGAATTTTAGTGTCAAAACTTCCATGTGATGGCCAACTAAGGTCACCGTCATTTTTCGTATAACGAATCCAATATTCATTATATATAATAGGGCCCACACCATGTCGACTATAGAGCTCATATATCGGAGTTCCAACTGGAGGTATCGGACACGAGTCCTCCAACCGGGAGTCCATACTGTGACATTTAAAGAAACCAAGGAAACCACTATGGCCAGGCATCTTGCACGCTAACCTAGTATCAAACTTCAAGGGTTATCGAAGTACAAAATCTTCGTGAAATACAAAACCCTCGGTTTTTGGCAATTGCAACTGTCAAATAACAACTAAGAACCAACAACTAAGAACCACCAACGCAATGGAACCATGCAAAACGACTAAGCACCAACAACAACCAAGGATACTGGGAGCGACCCACAAATACTTAACTGAGAACTCAATGGGGTCACCAGGAAGGCCCGTCTGTCGTCTCGCCGTACAAAGGACTACGCCAGGCGCCAAAACAGGTCGACAGTCAGAGCATCGGTCCGTCGCAACCGTCAGGAGGCGGGGATCTTCGCAGGAAAAGTCTTCGGACCACTTATTTCGACAACAGGATCGATGAAGCGGGGTGCACCTTTCCTCGGAGATTTCACACGAAGTTCCTCACGATCGTCAGGTTTTGGACCGGTACCGCTGATGTCGCCCCACGTTGGGCGCCAACTGAAGGACTGGGTTCTTTAAGGCCCAGCGGTGCCAGGGAACAACACCTGAAACCTTCGTGGGTTACCTGTTCTGGCGTACAAGTGACAGAGACACGAGACACTTCCTTCGGCGTCAAAGATCAGCGTTTATTACTGCAGGGATACAGAAATCACAAGAAGTACAACATAGTGTAGGTTCTGAGAGTCTGCTTCAAATTGCAAAAGGGAATCACTCCTTTTATACACATTATCGTCATTGCTAGACATAACGAACAAAAGGTTACAACTCAGTTCCCACAGTAAACTTCAAAAGGATTGCATTCATGTTTTCAGAAGCCCGGAACATGATTATAGTAACATTGCCGGTTCCCAACTGTAAAAGCACATCATCTCACCATAAGGCACATTCCACTCTAGTTGTAAACAGGCGAAAGAAAGAGACAGGAACAGGTGTAAGAAAGACAGACAACCGTAACAGAAGAGTGTGGGGGCAATATCGGAAGCGTGATCACAGGATCAAAGGACTCAAACCTAACATGTGTAAAGCTGAAACAATAGACCAACAAGGCAGAATAAGCCTCAAGCTGAGCCATCTGCCTTTGCCGTGTCATTCCCCCGGTCGTAAAGACGACCCCAAAGAATATTCATCTTCCGCCAGAGCTTGGGAATCCCAGGGTCACGAAGCGGGCTATGTGAGGGCAAGAAACAAAATGGATGCCGTATCTAAAATGGAACCCGAGGGTTCCGATGGAAAAAACCCGTAAAGGAGACGAACCCTTCTAAGTAGTGTAGCGTAAACGCATACACCTACTGATCTCGTCATTACGGTTCATAGATACCAAACTCGTCCATATCCGAGAATGCCCAAAATGTCGTAATGATTCTCACGAAACCTCAGGCCCCTTTTGTTCATCAATTGTTCTATTTGCATTCTATATAATCGGGCACACTGTTCATCATGTTTGTGCCCTGTGCCTCAGTTTAAAGGTGCACCATGGCGCAAGCATGAACAGTGCGACTTATATACAATATGGGCCCAGAAAGAGTAAGCACAAACCTGCCCCAGGTAGGTCCTCGAAAAAAATTGAGTGAGTCTGTTAAACAAAAACTACATCCAGTGCAAGGCACCGTGGCAACTGACAAAGGTCTGTGCCCCAGTGCCATTGTACCATTGATTGCTACTTCTGTGCTCTTCCATTCTGGCCTGTGAGCCCTCTTTCTCTCTGTAGACATGTCTTCAAGTTCCACCACAAGTTCATGGCCAAACTCTTATAGCAGCCATGGTAGTGAGTAAATCTTACACTCTTACTCAAGAAGAAACCCACGCTGCAATGAAAATGTATTGATGGTGTGTGTAGTTGATCATGGGGAACATATATTTTGTACTGTATAGGTGAACGCCTCCACTCCCCATTTTGTTTTATTCACAACATAATGAGATTGTAGAGAAGGCATGGACTCACTGAAGTCTTTGTTTTTGACCGCTGGCATTAGCATCGGGCAATACATTTTGTAAGACGAATATTACTACTAAATATTGTGTTCTGTAGTAGGGATCTCTGTGTATAGTCATAATCTAGTGAATAGTCCCGCCCATGTGCGTGGACCCCGGAGCAATCAAAAATAATCTCTTACAGTGTCAAAAAATGCAGAAATGCAAAGAGAGAATTTAAGAGAGAATTTAAAGACAGATAATGCAGCCAAAAAAGGCTACACTGTCCAGTACTTCAACTAGAAATTCCACCACAAAATCCACAAAACAGCAAAGCCTGTACAGATTTCCCTTGCTTAACAGCAAAATCCCTCAGGAATGATAGAGAGAAGAACCTGGACAGACAAGCCCCATAGGCTGCCATTATGTGGCTTAAATAGGATACTGTGCCTTTAAGGAACCTTCCAGAACCTTCTCCCAGTATCCCAGAATGCATAGCAGGTCCAACTTAGTTTCAGTTCTTTTTTCCGGCTCCTGCAAGCAGGACCCTGGAGCATTGAGCTCTCCCTTTTCAAGGGTTTTGTTGGTGTTTTTCACTAAATTCGATTTTTTTGTACTTTTAAAGTACTTTGGTGACTTTCTTCTTGGGTTCTGCACTCTTTTGTTGTCCATAATGCCAGCATTATTTGACAAATGCCCGGAGTGCTCCAGGAAGAAGGCCAAATCAGACCCCCATGAGGTCTGTATTCTCTGCCTTCCCTCTTCCCACATCCCTGAGGATTGTGTGATCTGTAGAGGCTTCTCTGGCAGGACCCTGAAGGACAGGCGGAAGATCAGACTTCAGGGACTTGAAGAAAGAAGATTGAAGGCTCGAGGTGGGTCTGGAGGGGCTTCTACTGCCCATGCTGTGGCCTCTGGGGGGCTCCCCAGGGGCAGAAAGTCCAGCTCACGCCCAAGCTCTCCGTCTGGGTCAGTTGCGATGACCACGACATCGAGAGGAAGGTCCACGGTCAGTTCCCGGTCTCCCCAGGGCTCTGGGTTGAGAAAACGTCGTCCGTCGACGTCGAGGGACGTTTACAGGCCGCCGTCGAAGCCGGTGTCGATTTCCTCGTCGGTGTCGAGTGGTCGACATCGGAGGACCCGGCGTCGGCGCTCGCCGTCGAGGCGACACCGCCGTTCGCCGTCGAAGACATCGTCGTCGAGGGGATCCTCGACGTCGAGGTCGCCGTCGAGACGGGAGAAGTCTCCGGTGCCGAAGACGTCGACGTCAAGACATTCAAAGAGATCGATGTCGAGGCGTTCCAAGAGGTCGACGTCGAGACGTACGAAGAGGTCGAGGTCGCCGTCGAGGCACCATCGCCCGTCGTCGAGATTTCGTGGTTCGTCCATCTGGTCGGGGTCGACGTCGAGACGTAGACACCGGTCGACGTCGAGGAGTGTGGAACGGTCGACGCCGAAAGGCCGCTCGACATCGAAGGACCCACGGTCGTCGTCTGAGCACCGATCGTCGGCGTCAGGAGGTCGTAAGGCCAGGCCCAGGACTGTGACGGGATGATGGTTCACCGGGAACGGCATATTCCGAGGTATATACCCCGAAGAAGCCTTCTGCACCTCCTCCTCTGCCTCCTTTACCCAGGGGTCCACCTCCGAGGGCTCCGACCCCTCCTCCTCCGTTGCCTCCTCTGCCGGCTCCGCAGGCCCCGGTTCCGGTTACTCCCCCTCCCCCGGTTCCACCGAGAGCGGTGTCGATGCCCAAGTTTCTGACTCCGCCGAGAAGACTCCTAAGTCGAAGCCTCTGAAGCCTAAGGCTTCCGAACCGGGGAGGCCGACGGAACGTCCCAGGCCCAAGAGATCGAGGTCTCGCTCGGGTAGAAGAGACAGATCTAGGAGTGGACGCGGATCTTCCTCGAGATCCAGGCATCGCCATAGGAGGCGTAGGTCCAGGTCACGTTCTGCCTCTGGGACCCGTTCTTACTCGCCTACGCTGTCTGATTCGCCGGAGACTAGAGTGTCTCCGATAGACGATATTGGCACATTCCAGGAGGTCCTCCTGCGTGGGGCGGCGAAGTTGGGGATCAAGGTTGAAGCGCCTACACCTTCTACTTCTGTGATCTTTGAGATATTACATAAGAAACACATGTCTCGCCCCCTACTGCCTTTGGTGCCAGAACTCCTCGAGCCGGCTGAACAGCTCTTCCTAACACCGGCAGTGGTGAAGTCCGTGCCTTCCAGGCTCCTCAAGAAATACAGAGCTCCAGACTCGGACCCAGCTTTCTTGAGAAAGGACCCGGTACCGGATTCAGTGATTGTGACGGCGGCTCGAAAGCTTCATGCCACCTCCCCTGCATCCACTGTGCCTCCGGATAAGGAGAGCCGCTGGATTGACTCTGCTGGACGGAAAGCGTGTGGTACGTCCTCCTCCTCGATGAAGGCCGCAAGTGACTCGGCGTTGTTGGGACGATACGACCGCGCACTGTGGGACTCTATGGAGCAGTTTGCGGACCTTGTTCCTCGAGACCGCAGAGAGGACTTCATGGAGATCGTCCAGGAGGGGATGCTGGTCTCTAACCAGGCCATCAGCGCCGCGGCAGATATCTCCTTGCTGTCTGTGCATGGATACTGCCACGGGATTAATCAGAGGCGCCATGCTTGGCTCAGATTGACGTCACTTAAACCGGAAGCGCAACAACGGGTGGCGAATCTTCCGTTTTCTGGAGACACCCTCTTCGGAAAACACGCAGATGACGAGATGGCCAGGATGAAGGCCGAGGCGGAGACCCTGACGGCGGTGGGCTTGGAGAAGCCCAAGGAAAAGAAACCCTACCGCCAGTTCCAACGGCGGTTCGGGTCACAGGGTCGTGGAAGGGGACAGTCTTCTGGGCAACATCAGCAGCAGCAACAACAGCAGCAATACAGAAGACCCTTCCAGAAGCGTCAGAGGGGTAGAGGGACTCAGCAGTCCTCTGCCGCGACCAAGGGCCCGGCCGGGTCTCGACCCTGAGCGGTTACTTCCCCCTCGTCCGTTACCCGCTCCGGTGGGGGGAAGCGTTCAATTTTTTCTGGCAGAGTGGAGAAAAATTACTCAGGACAAGTGGGTGCTGAATATTGTTTGCAATGGATACAGTCTTCGGTTCATCAGCCCGCCTCCATCGATCCCTCCGGTCAGCTCGCAGTACCAACTGCGCGAGCTCCAGGCGGAGGCAGACATCCTGCTAAGGAAAAGGGCGATAGAAGACGTACCTCCGTCTCAAAGAGGAAGAGGTCTTTATTCTCGGTTCTTTCTTATCCGCAAGAAGGACAAGAACGAGTTCAGGCCTATTCTGGACTTGCGACAGGCAAACAAGTGGATTCGCAGAGAAAAGTTTTGCATGCTGTCGTTGCATCAGATCTACCCTCAGCTGCAATGAGGAGATTGGATGTGTGCCATAGATCTACAGGATGCATACTTCCATGTGCCAATTGCATGCAAACACAGGAAGCTTCTGCGCTTTCAAGTCGGCACCAATCACTATCAGTACACGGTGCTTCCCTTCGGGCTGAAGTCTGCACCCAGGACATTTTCGAAATGCATGGCAGTGGTAGCGGGACACCTGAGGAAGAACAAGGTGTTTGTCTACCCGTACCTGGACGATTGGTTGATCAAGGCCTCCTCCTTCTCGGAAGCTCAAGCACACTTCCAGAAGACGTGCGTTCTCTTGAACAAGCTGGGGTTGCACATCAACATGTCCAAGTCTGTCCCGACTCCGGTCCAGTGCATCCAGTACTTGGGAGCCTCCATCAACACGCTGTCAGCAAGCGTGTCTCCTTCGGAGGAGCGACGTTTATCACTCCTTCGGAAGGCTCCGACTCTCATGTCTACTCCATCCACAACAGTGAGGACGGTGTCTTCTCTGCTGGGATTGATGGCCTCGTGTATCTTCCTGACGCCACATGCGCGGCTGCACATGAGACCGCTGCAGGAGTGCTTGGATGATCAATGGGACCAGAGGAGAGGATCTTGGGACGACAAGATACGGCTGTCTCTACATGCTCTTCAGTCTCTGAAGTGGTGGTGCTCGAAGGAGAATCTCCTCAGAGGGGTTCCCTTCCACAAGGACATTCCCACACAGACTATCGTGACGGATGCTTCTCTCCAGGGCTGGGGAGCGCACTCCGGAGACCTGCAGATTCAAGGGACGTGGTCCCAGACGGAGGCCACGTACCACATCAATTTCCTGGAACTCAGGGCTGTGCACTTGGCACTGAAGGCTTTTCACCCGTCCTTTCAGACCAACTCTCTGCTTGTTCAGACAGACAACACGACAACGATGTATTACCTCAACAAGCAGGGGGGCTCGAGATCGCGCACTCTGTCGCAGGAGGCGCAGGCGATCTGGCACTGGCTTCTGGCTCGAGGACTGTCGATAACGGCCACCCATCTGCCAGGTGTGCAGAATGTTCAGGCAGACGAACTGAGCAGACTCATTCAGGAAAACCACGAATGGGTCATAAGCGACGAAGTTCTGGGAGAAGTCTTCCCAAGGTGGGGGACTCCAGACGTAGATCTGTTCGCCACCGCCGAAAACAGAAAATGCCGAGGCTTCGCCTCCAGGTACTACCAGCCGGGGACGCTGGGGAACGCGTTATGGATCAACTGGTCGAACAGCTTTCTGTACGTTTTTCCACCAATTCCCCTGATTCCGGCGGTTCTCATCAAGCTGTCCCAATCCAGGGCGAGAATGATTCTGATTGCCCCGGAATGGCCCAGACAGTGGTGGTTCACGGACCTGCTTCACCGGTCTCTCCTTCCTCACATGAAGCTGCCGTGCAGGCCGGACCTTCTCACGAAGTTCGGGGGGCGGATGGTGCACCCCAACCTCTCGTCTTTGAGTTTGGCGGCATGGCTCCTGAAATAGTGCAATATGGCCATCTGAATCTCCCAGAGGATTGTATGGACATACTGAAGGAGGCTAAACGACCTTCCACTAGGACTTCTTATGCTTACAAGTGGAAGAGGTTTTGCATCTGGTGCAAGCCTAAGAACTTTAACCCTACAACATGCAAGGAAGATGTCATCCTTCCATATCTACTACATCTGGCGCAGTCGGGCCTTAATGTCCATTCCATTAAGGTTCATCTGGCTGCTTTGACTGCCTACAGGAAAGGCCCTTCACAGACTTCCTTCTTCCAGATCCCTGTGATCAAAGATTTTTTGGAAGGCTTGAAGAAAGTATTCCCTCCTGTCAGGCTTCCTTCGCCTTCGTGGGACTTGAATGTGGTGCTGTCCAGATTGATGAAGGAGCCTTTTGAACCTATTCATAAGGCTTCATTGCACCACCTGTCCTGGAAGTTCCTCGTGGCCATTACATCGTCCCGCAGGGTGAGTGAGATTCAGGCGTTGTGTTGTCAAGAACCTTATACTGTGTTTCATGCTGCTAAGGTTGTTATGCGTACTCACCCTAAGTTTCTTCCCAAGGTTGTTTCTGATTTTCATATCAATCAGACTATCACTTTGCCTACGTTCTTTCAGAATCCGTCATCTCCAGCGGAAAGGTCTTTACATTCCCTGGATGTGAGGAGGGTGCTGAAGTTTTATCTTGATAAGACTAAAGATATTCGTAGGTCAGACCAATTGTTCATTAATTATGGCTCAGTCAGGACAGGTCTTGCTACCTCTAAACAGTCCATCTCGAGGTGGATTGTGTCCTGCATACAATTGTGTTACTGCAAAGCTAATAAGACCTTAGGGGGTAAACCTAAGGCTCATTCCACCAGAGGCAAAGCTGCCACGACAGCTATGCTTCGTAATGTTCCCTTTGCAGAGATCTGCAAGGCGGCCACTTGGAAGTCGGTCCATACCTTTGCTAAGCATTACTGCCTGGACACTGATGCCAGGGCAGACGCTCAGGTTGGGCAGGCTTCGCTGCGGAATTTGTTCGCACAATAGTGGCGTAATTTCATACTCTCCACCGCCGCTTGATGTGGGGATGGGCTTGCCATTCTATTCACTAGATTATGACTATACACAGAGATCCCCTACTACAGAAGGAGTAGTTTCTGTCCTGTAACTCCAGTTCTGTAGTAGGGGTATCTCTGTTATAGTCATAAGCGCCCTCCCGCCTCCCCGGTGGAGATTTGTTCAGGTACATAATGCTACAGGTCTGGCGTTTTTTACGCCTTCAAAAAGAACTGAAACTAAGTTGGACCTGCTATGCATTCTGGGATACTGGGAGAAGGTTCTGGAAGGTTCCTTAAAGGCACAGTATCCTATTTAAGCCACATAATGGCAGCCTATGGGGCTTGTCTGTCCAGGTTCTTCTCTCTATCATTCCTGAGGGATTTTGCTGTTAAGCAAGGGAAATCTGTACAGGCTTTGCTGTTTTGTGGATTTTGTGGTGGAATTTCTAGTTGAAGTACTGGACAGTGTAGCCTTTTTTGGCTGCATTATCTGTCTTTAAATTCTCTCTTAAGTGTCTATGCATTTCTGCATTTTTTGACACTGTAAGAGATTATTTTTGATTGCTCCGGGGTCCACGCACATGGGCCGGACTATTCACTAGATTATGACTATAACAGAGATACCCCTACTACAGAACTGGAGTTACAGGACAGAAACTACTCCTTTCTTTTGATATTCTTGCAAGTAGTACAGTCGGTTTTCAACTGGACCTTCCCTTGTCCCACAACTCTACTTGCCCAAGTGATCTGGGGCGGTAGTGAAAGGGCGTCTAGCATTTCTTAACACCACATCTGGATCTGCAATTTTGTCTGCAGACAGCTGTCGACACAACATCATGAAAGCTTTAGATTCACTGTCCACCAGGAGACTGAGGCGACTCGATGAGAAGTTCACCTCTGTGGTCCTTGTGGGAAACTAAACTCCCCGGGGTCAAAGATCGAGGAGAAGGACGAGACAGCAAATAGCTCAAAGAGGGTGAATTTCTCGTGTCCACTTGAAATTTAGTAGTTGACTTGCACATTGCAGCAGAATCTGAATATCTATAGTCAGCACATCTTCTCATCTAGATGAAAACTGAGCGAGAATAAGCTTAGCAATAACAATAACAATAACAGCATGTGCTTTCCAGTTATGAGAAACGTAACATAAAAATAAAACCTTTTCCATATAGAGCTTCATACCACACCAGCATTTTTGGGGCCTCACTATAAGTTCCACATTGTAGTGCAATTCCTGCGCAAACATCTCTTTGGGTCGGGGACTGCAATTATAAGTAGTGCAATGTTTAGCGCTCTTTGTAGCTACCAAGTGCAATAAAGTTCACTCTACCACGTATGCCCACCTACTGTATTATATTTGGGTAGTTAGAACCTATCAGAATTTAACAGGGGGAAAGACTAGTAATTTACAGTGAGTGCGGATTTTGTTGCGAAAAGCACCAGAATCAGCATGTTATTCCCCATTATTGACAAAAAAAAACGAGTGTTGAATTTTATCAGGAGTGATAAATGCGACTGGCTCTCCAGGACACTCTTAATCTGACTGTAAATATTGTAAATATCCAGAGCCTCATATACAAAAAATTGATACAGCGCAGCGCCACAAGCTATTTACCTGCGCTGTGCTGCGTCATTTTAAAAGCACAGTGATGCGAAGTATTAACAACAATAGAGCACATCCGTGTGCTTTCCCCAGCGCTAGAACACAATAGGCTGCAATGCACCAGCGCAAGCACCCTTACATCAGGTTGCAAGGGTGCCTTCATTGCGGGCATGATAGTTTTTGTGCAGGAAGGTACACCTTCCTCCACAAAAACAATCATTGATGGCATTTTCCTCTTTCTATGCGTGCTGCAAAACAGGAAAAAACTAGGAGAAATAAAAGTATTCCTCCTTGTTGCACCACTCCTATGCCTCCCCTGGTGAGGCGTAGGATTCTGACGCATGCCCAGGTTTATGACACTTTGTAATTCTGGTAATGTGTCAGGTTCCATGGATGTTGAATGGGAACACCCCCAGCAACACCCACGGAGAGCTCCTCTCACGCAGAGTAAAAGGGACCCAGATTTACAAGCCTATGAAAAGTCATGCAGGGTGACTTTACATGGCCTTGTAAATATGGACAGGCGCAATGCACCGCTGGTGATTCAAAAGAGTGACACGCCAGCGGCACAATGGTCTTATAAATGAGGCCTCCAATTAACCCACTTTATTTGTTGTAGATACCCAAATTCAACAATTTATGGTACTACATTTGCTAAACTCAAGAGAAAGAGCCTAGTTTACCTCGGGTTAAGCTCGTGTTCTCCAGAAGGCAGCATTTGTCGGCAGTTGTTCAGTTCACAGAGACATCCTGTCCACTCAAGATGAGTCTGCACCATGGTTGGTATATAAAGTGTGCTATCATCCACAAAAGGCTGCTAGGGGCATATTATCAAGGGGGTATATCTCTTTAAAAGCCAAGAAAGCGGAGATAAAATTATCTCACTATTACCTAGCTGTCGCTAACACCAGTTAGCGACAGCTAGTAGGAGATAGCGACCATCTTGGGCCCCACTTTGCATGTCAGAGAAATTTATCACTAATGACATGCAAAGTGGGCGTGTCAAGATGTTAGCGACTGGAAACAGTTGCTAACATCGCTATCTCCTATTACCAACTTTTGGAGATATTCACACTAAGCGCGAATATCTCCAAAAGCTAACACCTGCCCTGAGCAGTTCCTAGCCATGTTATTCAATGGGAGGTGGGTAACATGGCTAAGAGCGTTAGCACGGTAATGCATGAATATCGCTGACTTTTCAGCGATATTCATGCTTTGCGGCTGATTTTCATCGCATTTGCGACAAACCTTGGTAATACCAAGGTTTATCTGCGATAAAAATCGCCGCAGGTCGGTGATAAATTTTTATCTCTAACCAAGCAATAGCGATAATTGCTTGGTAATATGCCCCCCAGTTTTTCAGGCAGTTTCCGATTTAGAAGGGAACCTGCAGCGAAGACAGGCGTAGGTGACGTCACACAAATAAACGCTCGTTTTTTTGTAACAAAAAGTGAGTTATTGTTTTTCTTCATCTAAACACCCAGAAAAAAAGTAGAAACTTTTATCCCCAATAATATATGACAGCAAGTCAGCATAAAATGGGCCTATAAGGAATTTGTTCTATGCTAAATTTACCACGATTAACATGCAGCCTCGTGGTTTTTGATGACGTACTAGTGCTCGAGAGCCTGTCTCCACTTTTGAGAATATTCATTAAATTGGCGAGAGTTGTCTGTCATCCGGGTGGCAGGGTGGGGCTCCACAGAATAAACAGTGCGGCTGCAGGGTGTGTCCCACGCTGTAGAAGACCCATGCAAGCATTCCGTGGTTTGAACCAGTTGGCCCGGGGCCACATCTGAGGCACTGGGAGCACAAAAGCACTTATGTTTTATGTTTTTCGTCCTAGGTTTGAGTTTCAGCTTCTCCAGAGGCTGTCAAGCCTCGTCTGTACCCCCAGCTGCTGGAATTTGAGCTTTACGAGTAAATTGACAAGCAGCTGGATTAAAATGACTCCAAGGATCCTGTCTTGGCAGTGCGCTTAGAGGGGATTCCACAACTGCTGATCCGTGATGTTTGCCCCCAGGCATGTCTGTGCTTCCTCCATCCACAGACCCACCAGGAGGTCCACGGAGGGTCCTGCCCCGTAGAGGCTGCCACTCAGGACCGACCAGGGGCGTGTGCTGCCCTGGGCTGGGCTGCTTCAATTTGCATTGGAAGTGACATCACAGAAAGTGGAATTGACTTAATGCTTATTGTGATCAAAGAATGTTACTTTATAAAAAGTGGTTTTATTGAAAGAAACATTAGCACCTTCCATAAAACGATAAATAAATGAAAACCCTAATTAAAATGATTATCTGTATCCCAAGCCCTGAAATCAATAAACGCTTCGTAAATCGCACTGAAAGGAAAATAACAGATTCCCAAGTCTCCCCAAAACAAGCATATGTGCTCCAGCCTTAATCTTAAACTCGTGTTATTGAGCATGCACCAAATAAGGGCTACAGACCTTCCAGTATCAATAAACATTACATTACACAGTCTAGAATCTGTCGATTCACACATTTTACTAATTTACTCCTTAGCTGGCACTCTTCAATTTAGATCCATAGGGGCAGATTTATGAGTTCTGGCGCATCTCTGCAAATCAGCAGGGATGCGCCAGAACTGATGCGTCACGCAATTCCCTCCTTGCGGCACCACAGATGCGCCGCATTTACAATGCGGCGCACCATGGTGCAAGGAAGGGCAGATGCGTGACGCATCTTGTGGTGTACGGGCGGCGCATTGCTGGAGTAGCGTCGCAAGTGCGACGCAACTCCTGCAATGTACAGAGGCCACCCATACATAACGTGGTACGTCACTCCTTACGCCTGCTTCAAGCAGGCGTAAGGATTTGACCCAGCAGCGTCGTAAAACTGACTCAGTGAAATCTTGTAGATTTCAGTGCGTCAGTTTTACGGGGCTTTCCTACGAGGGAACGCCCACCCTGCGACAGAACGCCCACATGAAACCTGACGCAGGTTTCATGTGGCGCAGGGCTTTACAACGTGACGCATCTGCCTAGATGCGTCACGTTGTAAATAGGTCGCAGGGATGCGCCACGTTTCCGCGCCGTTGCGTCACGCAACGGCGGCGTAAACGTGGCGCAAGTCCGACATAAATCTGCCCCATAGTATTAAAATGTACACTGACAAGTCTTGCACAAAAGTCATCTATGACCACCGCTATCTTCAGTCTTCCAATGGAGAATGGTATTTCACTGCACCTAACACGCTACTCCAGAGTTCACCCCTATGGCGACAGGATCTGCACCAAGTCACCGTACCCTGACTGTTGTCCCTTCTTTACAATAAGCTGTGCCCAGGCTGCTTCTCACAGCTGGGATCCAAAGGAATCTTCAAGTTCACAAGACAGAAGTCCATCCTTGATGGCCGGCAGAGGTTGTCAACGGGTCGAGGTTGCAAGGCTCAGGTGTTGAATCTAAGGTCAAGGGACAATCGATATTTGCCCGGCGGTATCGCCTCTTTAACCCACAAATTATTAATCAATGAAGAGGCAGGCGCTGGAGACGGGAAGGCAGGAAACAAGGTTTATTCTCTCCGGAGGAGAACACAACAATTCAGACAGCAGGTATCGTCATGAGGTGCTCTACCCGCATCTCTGAGGCCTGGCCTCTTATACACAAGTTTATTACTTTATTACATATTACATATTCATGGCAATGCTTTGATGTACGGAAAGACATTCTCGGAACCCCCGCTCCAAGCCCGTTCCCACACACATATACAGCAGAAGTCCCACCCCGGTCACAACAGGTGATGATTATCGCGCAGCTGGACATTCCGCCGATTCATGGAACGTGGGGGTTTGATCGGATCTCTTAGGGTGGGGGCTTTGATCGATTCGGGGGTCCTTTGAGGAGGGAAGCTTTCTACTGTACGGGGAGGGGCATTAAACAGTATCGGCAGGGCTAGGTGTCGGCCAGGGAACGGGGAGGACAAACGGGCACACAGGAAAAAGGGGGTTTGCATCAAAAGGGCCTGGGACCATGAAAGGAATGAAGGGAGGTGTCGTGCTGGGAACAGGATGGGGTTCTGAGGCAACGCTGCGCTGAAGAGGGGTTTATGACCCAAGGCATGTGTGAGCGGGGGTTGGTCAGGGTGCGGGCTCTGTGAGGGAGGAGGGCTATGCCGGGGTTCAGTGGCATGAAAAAAAGGGTTGTTCTGATCGAGGCACCTAAAATGGCGGGTGCGCACGACAAAAAGTGTGGCATCAGGGGAAGAGGCAAGATGGCGCAGATAATGTTTACCAAACCGTACTAATTTTCCACAGTCCTCCCTTTAACATATCCAAGACATCTTGCTGGCCTATTTCCAATTCATGTCGACTGTGGTGATCCTCGGAAAAGAAGTAGGTACCCAGGTGAAGGAGTTATATACATTACATTTTGAAATCTTTCATCTTAGGAGGCGGGTCTATCGATAAAAACTCGTTTGCAGGAGAGTCGTAGTAATGTGATAATAGACAAAAATGATTCTGTAGTGAGAGCATTGAGTACATTTCATAGTTGCTTATAGTCGTTTGGAATGTGAATTGATAGGTCATTAAATATGTGAGTTCTGTTCATGTTACAATGGTGGAGCATAATTAATACAATGGTGGCTGGGAGAGAAATGAGACGTAGCAGAAACGATGATTGAGGGAGTCAATGTTCGAAGTTAATGAGTTCTCAGCATTCTTTGTCGTCTTTTGTTGGCGCTGTGGAGCACCGGCGGTGGAGCTAAGGGTCCAGCTCTATTCGAGGTCCCGCGTTGCAGGGCACGACCTTTTCCTCGCGTTTCTGGTCAAAAAGGTCCTTTTCGCCCTGTGTCCTTTGAGTTGATTGTCAAAAAGGTTCAGATGGAAGAAATGTGCGTGTGAGCAGTCCTTTAGGGTAGGTCGGAGAAAAAGGGGGGATGGAGCAGGGCCAGATCGGGAACAGACTAGGGGGACGGAAAAACTTCAGGTAGGCGGGCTCATGACCGAGTTTTGAGAGCGGGGACTTTTCGGCATACATTAGACATCGAGCAGGGGCATCAGGTCAGCCCTTTCCTCTTATTTTGTCGAAAACAGTGCCTCGTCCTGCAGCTCCTTACTGTCGCGGTCTCGCCCTGGCCAATGTTGCAGATGTTCCATAGTCTGTAGTCAGGCCACGTGCTCCCACATCCGGTCCTTCTTTCCTCCGACAGTCGTACCCTTAAATGAGTTTGAAAAGACAGTCTTTAGAGAATTGGCAGAGGAAGGTAATCACATAAGTCTATTTCTCTCCCAGCTCCAGGTAAATGAGAACGCAATGGTGTTTTCTGCCTGGTCATGGTACGTGATCTGGTGCCTTTTATTGCATTACAGTTACGTCAGCTCTTCTGACGGAGACCCACCTTCCTAGTACGAGCCTTACAAAGCTATACCGTTCTCCTGGGCTATATATCAAAAAACGCAATGTGCTATCACCATGGTCTGATAGGTATCTTTCTGAGAGATGAACATAGGCTAAACATTTTTCATTCTATCAATGCATCCTGCCTTTCAGCTAAACATTTTACTTTCAACAGGGTTCATTGCAACGATTTCTTCACTTTGGTCTAATCTTAATTTTGCAAACATCGTTCTAGTTCCTACATAGCCTCCTACAACCTGACTACTTAATTAAAAAACCGGGGTCTTGTGGAAAACAACTAGGGACATAGAAAAACTGTGGCAAGGGCGTAAATCGACCCATCTCTTACAACCGGGGGTGAGGGGCAGTTTAAATCTCCCGTCGGGGGCAGTTGATACGAAACTGGGGGTGTTCTGGGAAGATGGGGATGTTTCGATCACCTTTACTGTTTGGGTATTGCGACAATTCGGGACGGGGAAGGTCGCGTTATCTGAGGCATCTTTTTATAACACAGGAGCCGCTGACATGTAGTTTCCTTATTTCGGGTCAGATTAGGGAACCTCAGTCGTCTTACCTGTCCTTTACCTCTTGGCCAAATCTCGGTTTCATCAATTTAGCAGAAAGGAGAGGTAGTGACACGGCGTCAGGGTGATTCTTTTACTTAGGACAAATTTTGAGCAAATACTCGTGGTATTTGGGGCCAATTGGTGGGGCACTAGGGGTGGCGGTTTGCCAATTTAGGTGCTTAGTCGTTCGGAAGAGCGAGAGAGAGAGAGAGAGAGAGAGAGAGAGAGAGAGAGAGAGAGAGAGAGAGAGAGAGAGAGAGAGAGAGATGTGCAACAACAGGCTAAATAGTACACGTGCGACATGGGGAGTGGCCGTGCATTAAGACAGGCTATTCAGCGCATTACGCAACATAAGGCATTACGGGTCTGTGTTAGAATTTTGAAAGCACGCAGTTTGGGATGGACGAGCATTAGGCCGGGTACAGGGGACATGCATCGAGGAAAAAAGGGCACCAGCGTGTCGCATTTCTTGCATTCTCGGTCCGTTAATCAGTTAAGTCAACGCGTCAGTCATACACAAACATCATCTCATAGTTTCAGACATACGTGACAGGTGTCCATTCACGCAACATGGATCAAGGGTGATCGCTTTTATCATGTCATAAACTCTATTGGCTCTTTTGGTAAAAAGAGAGCAGTTTGTGGGTGTGTTTAGGTGCCACCAGGCAGTGTTAGTCCGCTTCGTATATCAGACAGGGCGAGGCTTCAGATCTTCACCATACTTTGGTCGCGATTCCGGTGTGGCCTGTAGAGGGTAAAAGAGAGGGGAGGGGAGGGGGACAACATTCGAGCATATCAAAAGCACGGGTACGAAAGTCCTTTACTTACCTCATACTCGTCTTATCCCCTCGGGATAGAATCCCTGGGGTTTTTGGTTTCTGGAGCCAAGGGGGGGATGGGGGCAGTGCGATTCATAGGCTGTGAGTAGGGAAACGTTAAAGAATCAGAAGCACTTAGTGCGAGGTTTCCAGTTGGTAGGTGTATGTAGCTATTGGGGTCCTTAAACCTCTTTCAACGTTGTGATGTTCTAAGGTTTATCAGCTCTTCGGTCAACTCTGTTCCCTAGTATCTTTGAGTGTCGTATCTTTATAATATTTTATCATTTTACATCGTTTCATTTTACCCAACCTTTATATTCCATCTTTTACACCATTTCGCTTTTACCCATCCCCAGAAGTCGAGGTCTTTCTCCATGCGCGAGTCCCTGAGTCAGTCGCATATCTGACGGCAGAGTGTCGTGTCTCAGATTCGATCCTCCATCCGGGGCTGGGCAACCATCTTCTATTAACCTTAAAGAGAGAGCAGAGTAGGGTGCACAGAAAAGAACTCTCCCGCCGATCCCATATTTTAAATAAAGCATGCAATATCCGTTCATAGTTTGAGAAACCTTTATTTTGCAAAATCATTCAGCATGTAGGTCTATGAAGGTGCAGTCGTACTTGGCTGGACACGGTAATGGCTAAAGTGCGTACAGTAGGGGGTTAATTTGCAGCATTAGAAAACATTAGAAAGGTTTATTCATTCATTCGTAGGAAACTAAAAACGTCTATAAATTGGTCGGGGAATCGGGGGGCATTTATTTCATAGTTTAGAAGCACCGTCAGACTAGTCGCAATCAGATTTCCTATATGCATACCGTGTATGTGCGTCATGAGCGAGGTTATACATCAGCTATAAAAAATATAATACATCGTACATTTGTAATCAACATTTTTTAACGGAGTCCCTTTATATGTTCGTCGAGTGAATTCTCTTTCTTTCTCGTTAAGCGTACAAAGG
This sequence comes from Lissotriton helveticus, assembly GCF_964261635.1. Taxonomy (NCBI): domain Eukaryota; kingdom Metazoa; phylum Chordata; class Amphibia; order Caudata; family Salamandridae; genus Lissotriton; species Lissotriton helveticus. The sequence goes on along the minus strand of NC_136059.1, from coordinate 470,238,621 downwards.
GTCAAGTACATGTCTCAGAAAATCAAGTTTTTCTTTATTAGCAAAAAGAAGACACCACGTGGCGTTCGTAAGTTCCTATTGTCACCGGCGCCATTTTGGGCGGGGCCGGGTTAGTCCGGAAGTAGCATCAGAAAAAAATGTTTCCTACAACCGGCAGTTGGACCAGAGTCCTTTTCGGCAGTTCGAGAATTCATGCTAACAGAAAGAGTGGCAATGTCATGCTTGTTTTGTTAGCGATCGAGGCAGTTGTCCCTTACCGGAAGCCTGCAGCTATCCAGGGCCGCTGCGGCCGGACTCCGCTGGCCCCTGCCTCTCCTCCGGCTCCACTCTATGTTATGATTTCCTGACCGGTTGTTGGCAGCAGGGCCCGCCTTATATGGGTTGCCGCCGGCTGGGCGTAACCGTAACCCTGCCCTACTTTGGAAGGTTCCAGAATGGGGGGGGACTTTCATTTTCTAGTTTTACCGTTCTTGTTTCAAACGTTTTCTGTTGTTAGGGCATTATTAAGTGTTATTATTACATATTGTTATTTGTTTCTTGTTCGTTATGTTAAATAAAAGTTCAAGTTCATAAGTGGCCTATGGATTTCGTTTTCTCACTCCTTTCTTTCCAGGTTGTTCCATACTAAAGCTTCTGTTAACAAAAGTTTAAGTACCAAGGTAACACAGGCAGAGGGATGACGCAGATTCATGCACTACATACACACAAACTCAGACGGGGAGACAGTACAAATATTATATAAAAAGACCCAAGACAAACATAATACAGTTATTGGCCATAATTATCTCACTTTTATATGCTGCGCATACTTTTTGTTGGAGCAATGGAGCAGGCTTCAGTTATATGCCTATAAGGACGCGGAAGAAAAGGAGGTAGTAGGTCTTCAGACATAGGCAATATCCCTAGTCCTATCGGCGAAGGATACTTGTGTAACCCTTACCTCGAAATACCCTAAACTTTTCCCTACTTGGCTAAACGTAAGGATGCTTGATCATGTGTGTGTACATTATTCTTTCTGTTTTCATCGGGGTTTGTCGTCTGTCAATTTAGAGCTACACTGGGTTTTCCCGTCTTGTCGTTGTTGGATCTATGAGGACTCGAACATGTCGCTGAAATTGGCTTGGCGAAATCTGTGCCATCGGGCATAATCAAACGTGGTGGTTCTATCTGGCCTGTTCAAGTCAGTCTGATTCATCTTTGTCTCGCGCCTTTTCCCTTTCTGCCGGCCTGTTATTCCTGTCGGTCCTCTGCTCCTATTCACGCTCAGTAGAGTCGGGCATTGGGCTTTCCAGTGGCCGGCATATCTACAAAAAGCACATTGGTTTTGCCCTAAGTCTGGCCGTCCTGTGCGTAGTGTCGGGGGATTACTTTCAGGACGTTGTGTTCTGAGGTCGTCCTGTCGATATGTTCCTTTACCTGCTCTGTCCTCGTCTCTATTCTTTTGTTGCATTGCTTCTTTGCGCCACATACCGAGGCAGTCAGGCATAACAGGCGTTGTCTTATTATCACGCAGGGCTATTTCTAACGTTTCTATTTTATCAAGGTCGAAGGATCCTATCAGTGGCCACTGTTTCTCTTGGCTTTCTTTGGTATACCTGTGCCACAGTTTACTATAGGCTATGGTAACTAATCCATAGTTTACAAACATGTCTTTATTAGGGGTGCCTTCCAGCGGAGCTAGATGATCCACCTCTAATAAACGGTCCGGGCTGAACCAGCTATCGACCAGTGGGGAGAAGACAGACATGACAGCTCACGACGAGGGACAAAAAGTCAGCACTGCCTATCTTATCACTGCGCGCAAAGACTAGACAGAATATTTCTATTCTACGTTGTTTGCAGGCAGTGAATACCTCATGAACCAATAACAAAAACAACCAATAAAAATAAAATAAAACCAGTGGGGAGAATAAGTAGGCACGTAAAAGTCTGCGTCCTCTACCCTTTCACTATCCGTAAAGAGGAATCTGTTATTTCCTGTTTGCAGACAGAGAATCTCCAGAAAACAATCCGCGAACAGTAGTTCGGGGCCAAAACAGTTAATCAGTGTGGGAGAGGGAGTCTCCCGAGAATAAGCCGTCAAATAAATAATAAAACCAGTGGGGGAGAAAAATAGGCACGACGGCTGCGTTTCCTATCCTTCACTGTTTGCAAAAGGGAAAGAGCCTACTGTTTCTCCGTGTGCAGACAGTGAATCTCCAAATGAGTCAACAAAGAGTAATACTAGTATTTTCTGAACAATCAACAATTATTTCGTGATTAGTCGTGTCTACACGACCTTACCCGGACCGTATGGACAGTTTCTTGTCTTCCGAATCCAGCGCCCGATCGTCCTCTTGTCTTTGTATTCCTCGCAGCACTCCTGATGGTTCCCAGTCAGGACCGTAGATCACTCGAGAGAGAGGTCTGTTCGGAACCAGTGAAGTTCGGATGATCGGCTGCCAGACGAGGGTCTATTGGGCAAGAGCTCTCCCGATCGTTGCAGTCGTTCACTCTGTCGTCAGGACCTCTCCCACTGGATCCACGAGTCGCTGATGGGCCCCACGCTTGGGACGCCAATTGTTGAATCTAAGGTCAAGGGACAATCGATATTTGCCCGGCGGTATCGCCTCTTTAACCCACAAATTATTAATCAATGAAGAGGCAGGCGCTGGAGACGGGAAGGCAGGAAACAAGGTTTATTCTCTCCGGAGGAGAACACAACAATTCAGACAGCAGGTATCGTCATGAGGTGCTCTACCCGCATCTCTGAGGCCTGGCCTCTTATACACAAGTTTATTACTTTATTACATATTACATATTCATGGCAATGCTTTGATGTACGGAAAGACATTCTCGGAACCCCCGCTCCAAGCCCGTTCCCACACACATATACAGCAGAAGTCCCACCCCGGTCACAACAGGTGATGATTATCGCGCAGCTGGACATTCCGCCGATTCATGGAACGTGGGGGTTTGATCGGATCTCTTAGGGTGGGGGCTTTGATCGATTCGGGGGTCCTTTGAGGAGGGAAGCTTTCTACTGTACGGGGAGGGGCAATAAACAGTATCGGCAGGGCTAGGTGTCGGCCTGGGAACGGGGAGGACAAACGGGCACACAGGAAAAAGGGGGTTTGCATCAAAAGGGCCTGGGACCATGAAAGGAATGAAGGGAGGTGTCGTGCTGGGAACAGGATGGGGTTCTGAGGCAACGCTGCGCTGAAGAGGGGTTTATGACCCAAGGCATGTGTGAGCGGGGGTTGGTCAGGGTGCGGGCTCTGTGAGGGAGGAGGGCTATGCCGGGGTTCAGTGGCATGAAAAAAAGGGTTGTTCTGATCGAGGCACCTAAAATGGCGGGTGCGCACGACAAAAAGTGTGGCATCAGGGGAAGAGGCAAGATGGCGCAGATAATGTTTACCAAACCGTACTAATTTTCCACACAGGCCTGGGAAGATGTGCATCTTGGAGTCTCCCCACAACCCTTCCCTTTATCTTAGTGGCTGTACGGGTCATGAAGTCAGGCTGCCTAGCATCCCCCAGTTTGGCCAGCACTGTACCTAACTGTGCCTTCATACCTGTGGAACGTATTGTGGGCAGTAGAAAAGCGCATACCACAAACTCTGATCCTTCCGAGTCACCTTCCAAGATTACTCTCTTTAGGAACTTCTGGACATCCATTAGCAAGCCATTGCAGTCTGCCAAAGCCGCCAAACCCATTATTCATACCCTTATAGCCTTTGCCTCTTTTGCAAGTTGCTCCACCATTGATTCCAGTCAGTCCTCAAGTATTTACACACTTCAAAACTCTGTCTCCACAAGACAACTTCTCTGTGTTTTTTCCACAGAGGGTTCCAATTTAATGACCACTACATAAAAGTTTTCGCTTGAGTACTTCTAGGTCCTTTCATATCTATCACATTCATTTTCAATTTGCCATCTTGAAGGTATCTCATGGGGGACATTATCAAGGCGTGTCCCTGTGTGAGGTGAGCTCCCCAAGCTTCAGCCAGATTTTGGCCTGTTTGATGATGGTTTTGTTGTTGGAAATCGCTGAGTAAAAATACTTCCCTTATGAACCAATACACTTCCCCATGGACAAAGAATAAGTAAAACTCTTTGATACACCAGCTGTATCACTCCTACCCTCTGGAGGGCCCTGCTTGTTCACATTTGACAGCATCGCCAAGTAGCTGCCCCACTCTCAAAAGACTGCCTTTTTCAGCACAAGGTCCAAACCATGCAGCAATGGCAAATAGTTTTCACCTGCTCACGCCTCTGTGGCCTTCCCTCGCACGACACCACACTACTGTCCCACATTCAGGAGTTTCCCCTGAATTAATTTCTTTTAGTGGAATTTGCACAGTCCATTAGAGAATAATGGCTTGTACTCGGTTTTTCAACAGGTTTTGTTTTAAAGCTCGCTATGACCCCTTTCACCCACCACTATCTTGCTGGCACTAAGGATGAACACCCTCTGGCAAAAATGCGGGTCTCAGTCAGGATCCCAAGCATATAAAGGAGTTTGACAGGCTGCTACCCTTTTGTAACCCCTCCCAACCTCCCATTCAGTTGGTACACCGCCTGCTTCTGATCACAGAGAATGGAGCTGAGAACACAGCTGCAGCAGAGCATCAGAAGGGTGCAGCCATCTTAGAGCCAGGCAAGTTCAGGCCCCTTCACTCCATTCTATATTGAGGTTGTTTCTAGATCAACTATGGGTTTAAACCCCATGTTTAGTGCCAGGGTAGATATGTCATAGCATAATTATGATGCCAGGGTTACAGTGCTAAATACACTCTGACACCCTCCCAGTGTACAAAAATAGTAGTTGAGTAAAGCAACACTTGTTGTTTGGCTACAACATTCACAAGCTCAATACTGTGCACACTACCAGATTATTAGTAGTTGTACCATTAGTATTACTAATAGTAGTAGTACTATTATTATTAGTAGCAGCAGTATTATTATTATTAGTAGTAGTAGTAGTAGTAGAAGTAGTAGTAGAAGTGGTAGTAGTATTATTATTAGTAGTTGTACTATTACTGTTATTAGTAGTAGTAGTAGGAGTATTATTATTATTAGTAATAGTAATAGTAGTAGTATTATTATTTGTAGCAGTACTATTGTTATTATTATTAGTAGTAGTAGTGGTGGTAATAGTAGTAGTGTTTTTATTATTCACCTTGACATGACAACTGAAAATCTGTGATAGGCAAAATGCATATTGGTGATTCTGAAACTCTAGGGCAAATCAGTTGTGATAAATTGAAAATCTTCCGAGGTTGGCAGCGCATTCGGAGGTGGATGAACACTCATGGGCAGCATTGCTCTGCCCCGAGAATCTGCAAAGAGTGGCAGGTTATGGTTTTTGTGGTCAAGATGCTTTTTGCATTGAAATATGGGCCCTCCGTCCTAATGCTAACTCTCTTCTCTGACGACTTGTGTAATCCTAAGCACATTCATTCAATTGTATTTAATATTCATCTGTCAGCATTTTAATTTGAAATGCGGCAGATATCTTAAAAACCTGCGGTTTTATGGCTTTTCAACATTGATGATCAGGAACAGAGTTGGACTTTGCAAGTACAGCAGCAAGGGAAGGAGAAGCACTATTATTTACCCCTCCATACCACCACTGTGCCCCACTTCACTATATTAACTGGACACTGCTGCTCTGGCTTGTGGTATATAAATAAATAATACCGGATCTATTTTTGAATGAATGAATGAATAACAGATAGCTCAATAAAATAAGAGTCAAGATTCGAGGTAGTAGGAGTTTCTGCAGGTTTATTACAGCATAAGGACAGGATCAGGACAACCTGCATAGGAACAGAGGTGACAGGGCCCAGCAGGACAACTGGGGCCCAGCAGCTGCCGGGGCTTGATCTGGGATGAGCGCGCTAACTTTTAATAACAATACATCAACTTATATACATAGCGCAAACACATAGCATTACATTGCAGTAGGCGTAACAGTGGGTGGAGCAGAAGGCGTGACGCGTAGCAGTCGCGAGAGATAACAGTAAAAGTAGGTGTAACTGGGAGTATACATAGGCATGTGATGAAAACGTAACAGAATATGTCATGAATGGGCGGAAACATAGGAGGGGGCTACCTAAGGAGCCGGGACCTCTAACCTAATGGTGCGCGTAAACTGGCAATGACGTATCACTAGGAGAAGCTGGGGGCTATGAACTCTGTGCTAGGAGCAGAGACTAGAGTCTGGAGGGTCGGAGCGACATGTACCTAAACCCTATCTGGTATCTGGTGTTTAGGGAACATGTTGATATAAACTAGAAGTCATGAGGGGAAAAGCTAACTTGATTCTAAGACTGGACCATGCATTATTCTACATGTAGTGCGTGATGAAGAATATTAAATGACCATTAATACAGTATTTCTCTAACGTGGAGCCGAATAGGCTAGACAATGACGGAAACTATTGATGCAGTTCAGTAGCTTAGGAATGCAAAGAAGGAGGACTGAACTGATAACTGGAACTATAACATACTTTTGGCAGACTCAGAGGCAGAGCCGGGCTGCACCGGGCACTGCGAGGCAGGAAGTAAGTGAAGGGTCGAGGATACAGGTGGGGGCTGTATCGCTCCTCAGCGAGGCTTTCAGGAGACAGGAGCTGAATCTGATGTCCGGGCCCTTTTTAGGCCTGGAAACGGGGACTTTACAATGGAATAACGTGCACACTGGGAAACGTGGCAACGTAGCTTTACATAGGCCTGATATTCGTAGTATTCACGAGGACTGGAAACTGACATATCAGAGGTGGACACAACTGTAATTGCGTCTTTAATCGGACCATGGGGAATAACATATGCATATTGGTCATGCACACATAACATATGATGGATGAGGCGTAGGGACACAGAACATGGCAAAATTTACTTTTCCACATTCCCTCCTTGTCACTACGTTTCCATCAGGAAACATCAATTCTCATGATACCATCTATCATTTCATACAGTACCATTTGCTCGTCTCGAATTGTCTTGGAACGGGATTTAGAACGGGGCTTGGGACTAGGAATACAAGAGGTAGCACACATGCTGCAAATCGCAGGGCCACATTGTATACAGAGGCAGCAGCTAAATATGATCGCTACTGCAATACCTAGAAAGGACAGGACTTTCCATCCCCAGGCGGAAATTATATTCCAGAACCAACCGGACCATGTCCAGGTGCCTGGATCTTGGTGTAACAGATGGGCAATTTTATGGAGTCTGGTTATAGCTGAATAGACAGACGGCGCGTTATTTGGAATGAAAATACAGCAACTAGATCCGATGACTCTACAGGCCCCGCCCCTATCGGCCAGTATGACGTCAAGGACGAGACGATTTTGCAAAACGACAAATCTCATAGCAGATTGTTCTTCGGTTAAGTTACCTAGAGCAGAGGCAGTCTCATTTACTACAGCTTCAAGGGTTCTTGTTAACCTACGGATCAGTTTACTATTCTGGACAGGTCCTACAAAGAAGAAGAAACCTTTATTGAAATCTGTATACTGTTCTAGAGTAGTTTCAGTATAATCGACAATTGGGGACTCCCTTCTATGTCTAATGTGTACTAGATGTGTGTTTCTGTGATAATCAGATGGGGCTAGGAAAACAGGTGGCAGTAGGAAAGCAATGTAACAGGTTCCCTCCCAATCGAGGGGCAGACGGACATATGCAGTTTGACCACAAATAAAATAAGAATGACGTGAAGCTTTGAAAACAGATTTCCCACTGTCACTATACTGGATAACAGTAGTACATTCACTATGACCTACATGTACGGAACCATAACTACGGACACATAATTCGCCTTTGACAGGTAGTACTGAAATAGCAGGTAAGTCTGGAGTAGTATCAGACTGAACATTCAGGACCATGAAATTCGACGAATAATTACCTAAATTATATACTTCATTTTCTAGATCTAAACCTGTTCTGTGGGGGAGACCTTTCTTGTCTGGAAAACATGTACTGTTAAGAAAAGACATATCTGTTGAGGATGACGTTAACGTGGACCATGCTCCACACGAGCCATTGTGTGAGAATGGATAAGGAAAGAGTGGCAGAACTCCCTTCGGTGTCTGGAAAGGGGGGAGTCGACCACACACCCAACAATTAGTGGCATTGCTGGTCTGGTGTGAGTAATGTAACATACGGATAAATGTGTTGTTGCGCATAGCGAGGCGGTAAGAATATTCGTGAGGAGGCAGATCACTAAACGTGTGCTCTACTGTAGCATTAGCAGACATATTTACATGAGGAACTGGAAAATACAGATAGAACGCATAGCTGGTGCAGGAAATCAAAATGCTGATGAATAATACGAAACTCAGAAAAACGATACATTGAATTGAACTTCGACTGACTCTCTCACTATGGGGGTCTATTTTATACATGTCAGAAACAGTCTAACCGTTTCACCTAGGGGAGGACTTATACAATCAAACTGACTGACTTATTTTACTAGACCTGAGCTTTAACTTATACTCCTGCTGCGGAGTTTTCTCTAACAAGGGAGGGGTTGTAATAATGTCTTTTGCGGGACAGTTCTTTAAAACAATGTCTTGACAGTTTTTAAAATCCTGGGAATCCTGGGAAATGTTTTTAGAAACGGGTTTCAATCCATTGAAAAGTTTAATATGAGAAAGGTGGATCCATCCTTTTCTGCCTTCCAACTTGACGGCGGTACGGGTGGTCAAGAGGACCTGACGGGGCTCCTTCCAACGTGGTTCCAGCGGACTTGATCTGTCGAAATTCCGGACCATCACTAGGGAACCTGGAACGATCTCATGCGGTGCCACCTCGGTATTGTCTGGAAATGCGGCAGCAACCTGTGAACGACATGAGTTGAGGGCAGACATCAAGGAAGCTAGGTAATCTGTCAGCATATTACATGAATCATCGGTAATACTTCGGGGTCTAGGAGTACCCCACATGTTAGGGGGGCGGCCGAATACGACCTCATACGGGGACAGACCTGATCTGGAATGTGCGACCATGCGCATATAAAACAAAGCAACTGGCAGAGCTACTAGCCAGTCCACACCTTTTTCTTTACAGACTTTAGCAATGCGGATTTTCAGGGTCTGATTATGTCTCTCGACTAGACCGGCTGCTTCAGGATGGCGTACACAATGGAACTTCCACTGGTACCCTAACAAAAGGGAAACGTGCTTCATGAGTTCAGATGAGAATGGCTGACCGTTATCAGAATATACGACTCTAGGGAGTCCATATCTAGGGAAAAATTCACGAACCAACTGCTTGGCAGTGGTCGCGGCTGTGTAATCTGGGACTGGATATGCTTCTGTCCACCTGGACAAAGCGCATACAACTACAAGGACATACTTGAAACCTCGACATCGCTCCATCTGAATATAATCCATCTGGAGGACCTCAAAAGGGTGGTCAGGGGGCTGGAAACCACCTTGTTCCACCGGAACACTTTTACCTGGATTAAACTGACAACATATCATACAGGTACGGACTTTCTGCTTGGCTGCAGCTCGTAAATGCTTGTTGAACCAAATGTTCTGGATACTGTCTAACATAGCTTTTTCTCCTAAATGTGCTGGACTATGTGCGGTATTGATAATGACTTGAACCATAGAATCGGGGAGAAACCATGTGGCTCTACCCTTCGTTAACCATCCTTGATCTGTCTGGACCCCTCCTTGTTCAGACCATTTCTTGATTTCTTCAGGAGTAGCATGTAACTGGATATCTATGACATCTTGTGTAGGGTCCTTAACTGTCATGCATGTAGTCGGATCTGGAATATGTGTCTGATTAACTGGAATGTCTGGAGTCTGTGCTGTAAGCTTGGCTGTGCGGTCTGCTAGATCATTACCTTGGGAAATAATGTCTGTAACTTTCGTATGTGCTTTGCACTTCATGATAGCGATAGATGTCGGTAAATGTATGGCATCTAACAGGGCTTGAATAAGGAGACCATGCTGAATCTTGGTTCCATGAGAAGTCATGAAACCTCTCTCCTGCCAGAGCACTCCGAAGTCGTGTACAACTCCGAATGCGTAACGTGAATCTGTGTAAACATTAACTTTCAGGTTCTTGGCGTGTATACAGGCTTGTGTCAGAGCGACTAGCTCTGCTGCTTGAGCGGACAGGGTATCAATACGGTGGGTTTCAATAACTTCAGTGTCAGTAGTCACTGCATACGCGGCGACTAGTTCTCCTGTACTAGTTCTCATACATGAACCATCCACATAAAGTGTCAGGTCAGGATCTGGTAACGGAATGTCTGTCAGGTCTTGTCTTGGCTTTGTCGTAATGTTGACCACTTCCACACAGTCATGTGGGTCAGAATTTGAACTAACTGATGGTAACAGTGTAGCAGGATTTAAAACGTTGCAGCGTCTGATTTCTATGTGTGGCTGGAACAGTGTCAATTCATAACCTGTTAAACGTGCAATTGTCAAGTGCTGTGTTTGTGTTCGGTTTAAAAGAACTTCTACTGAATGTGGGACTTGTACTGTCAGGGAATGCCCTAAAACTATGGAATCACTTTGTCTGATAGCTAGTGCTGTGGCTGCAACTGACTTGAGGCACGCAGGCAACGCCTGGGCGACTGGATCTAATGTGCTCGAAAAATAAGCACAGGGCTTGTATTGTCCTGCTTGATCTTGTGTAAGAACAGATAATGCTGTACCTTCGCGTTCAGTAACGAAAAGTGTAAAAGGCTTACTGTAGTTCGGTGTAGCTAGAACTGGAGCTTGACATAGGGCTTTCTTTAACTCGTTGAAACTAAGTGTATGTTCAGATGTCCAAGGGAGGACAGTCGATACGGCTGCCTCCTGTGTCGTTAACTGTATCAGTGGCTTGGCTAGAAATGCATACTGGGGAATCCATTGTCTACAATAAGAAGTAAGGCCGATAAAGGCACGTACCTCCTTCTGGGTTCTGGGCTGGGGAAGACTCGCTATTAACTGGATACGGTCGGGTGTCAACTGCCTACCCCTCTTGGACAGCAAGTGTCCTAAGTATACCACTTGCTGGACACAGAATTGAAGCTTCGAAGGTGACACCTTGTGCCCCATCTCGGCTAGGAAATACAGAACTGTAAGGGATGCTCGTTCGCAGTCACGTTCAGAACGGGCTGTGATCAGTAGATCATCGACATACTGGAGCAGGGCAGTGTCAGTTGGCATGTGAATGTTGTCTAGTTGTCTCCTGAGTGCTTGGCTGTAAATACTAGGGCTTTCTGTGAAACCTTGAGGAGCGCGTGTGAACATATAGCTCCTTCCATTTAAACAAAATCCGAAAAGAAACTGGCTGTCTGGATGAATCGGAACACTAAAAATGCATTCTTGAGGTCTATGACAGTGAAGAACGTGGCTTCGAAATCAATGGCTGTTAACAGGGAAGAGATATCTGGGACAACTGGGTACTGAGGAATAATACATTTATTAAGCTCTCGTAAATCAATCACTAATCGATATACTGGGGGTGCATTAGGATCAGTACGTTTCATGACTGGAATGATCGGAGAATTGCATACATTGGAGTCAGTTTCTACAACTACTCCTTGAGCCATGAGCTCGTCAATAATTTTGGATAAGGCTGCTACAGCCTCAGGTGGCAATCTGTACTGTCTGATTCGGGGTAACACTACACCTGGTTTGAGAGTCACACGATGGGGTGTGATTTGCATGTAACCTACATCAGTTGGACCTTGCGCCCATAAGTGCTGTGGAACATTAGACAATCTTGAATCAAAATCTCGTAATACATAGTGACCCTTAAAGTCACGTAGGAACAGACGTATTCCCTCTGGGGAGCAGCAAATAACTGCACCTAATTCTTTCAGTGTCTTAATACCTAATAGGTTTTCTGGACATGACCAGCAGGACAACTGGGGCCCAGCAGCTGCCGGGGCTTGATCTGGGATGAGCGCGCTAACTTTTAATAACAATACATCAACTTATATACATAGCGCAAACACATAGCATTACATTGCAGTAGGCGTAACAGTGGGTGGAGCAGAAGGCGTGACGCGTAGCAGTCGCGAGAGATAACAGTAAAAGTAGGTGTAACTGGGAGTATACATAGGCATGTGATGAAAACGTAACAGAATATGTCATGAATGGGCGGAAACATAGGAGGGGGCTACCTAAGGAGCCGGGACCTCTAACCTAATGGTGCGCGTAAACTGGCAATGACGTATCACTAGGAGAAGCTGGGGGCTATGAACTCTGTGCTAGGAGCAGAGACTAGAGTCTGGAGGGTCGGAGCGACATGTACCTAAACCCTATCTGGTATCTGGTGTTTAGGGAACATGTTGATATAAACTAGAAGTCATGAGGGGAAAAGCTAACTTGATTCTAAGACTGGACCATGCATTATTCTACATGTAGTGCGTGATGAAGAATATTAAATGACCATTAATACAGTATTTCTCTAACATGGAGCCGAATAGGCTAGACAATGACGGAAACTATTGATGCAGTTCAGTAGCTTAGGAATGCAAAGAAGGAGGACTGAACTGATAACTGGAACTATAACATACTTTTGGCAGACTCAGAGGCAGAGCCGGGCTGCACCGGGCACTGCGAGGCAGGAAGTAAGTGAAGGGTCGAGGATACAGGTGGGGGCTGTATCGCTCCTCAGCGAGGCTTTCAGGAGACAGGAGCTGAATCTGATGTCCGGGCCCTTTTTAGGCCTGGAAACGGGGACTTTACAATGGAATAACGTGCACACTGGGAAACGTGGCAACGTAGCTTTACATAGGCCTGATATTCGTAGTATTCACGAGGACTGGAAACTGACATATCAGAGGTGGACACAACTGTAATTGCGTCTTTAATCGGACCATGGGGAATAACATATGCATATTGGTCATGCACACATAACATATGATGGATGAGGCGTAGGGACACAGAACATGGCAAAATTTACTTTTCCACAGGCTGAAGGACGGCAAAGATCCTCAGGCATATGTGCAAGCGGATTGCGCCACTAGGGCTTCACTTTTTTTTACGTTCCGGTGGCGTAATGCCATGCACCATATTTATAAAGTAGCTTTGTAACTTTGGCACACTTTCATGCAGGTATGTACATGAAAGGGGCGTTCCATGGGTGTTGCTGTGGGAATTCCACTGCCACCCCATTGCTTTTATACGCTGCCCCAGATTTAAAAGGATGTGTAAATCTAAGGTAGAGCCAAAAACTAACGCCATGCAAGAGCAGGCGTCAGAATGGTGCAACGAGAAGAAATACTTTTATTTCTCCTTGTTTTTGCTTTTTCTATGTGTGCACACATAGAAAGAGCACAATGCAATTAATGTGCCATTAACCCCTTCACTGCGGCGGCTATTCCGCCTCAGTGCTAATGGAGCGGGGTGGAAGAGCGGCGGGCGCATGCTGGTGACGGAACCGCTCCGTCACCAGCGTCGGTTGCGTGTGCTTATGACGGAGCGGTTCCGTCATGGCCCGCCCCGCTCAAGAGAACGCTCAGCGCAGGCGCGGAATCCACGCCGCGCAGGCGGGCCGAGCGGGCCATGATGGAACCGCTCCGTCATCAGCACAGCGCGACCGCGGCTGATAACGGAGTGGTTCCGTCATCAGCAGGGGAGGGGTTAAGGTGTTCCTTCCTGCACATAAACAATCATTACATAATGGTGATATGCTACTCTTATGTGTGCTGCAAAATGCAGCACACATATAAGTAGCAAATCACCGTTATTGATTGTTTATGTTCAGGAAGGGACACCTTCCTGCACATAAACAATCATCCTCAATACAGCGCTTCCTTGCATTTTGGAAATGGTGGAGAGTGGCGCTGCACAATTTGCCATAGCTCCAAGCTCTGTCATTTCCTTGTAAATATGCCACCCAGTTGCCATCAATAACCTCTTCAGATTTTCGTCCACCCCAAGATTGCCCCACTTACTTTGCCTTCTGCAAGCAGTTTGGGAGGGCATAGATTAGATACTCTTCCTATCTACCCCTAGCTCTCCAGAGAGACCTCTCCCAATCAGAGGCCTCCTCATCGCTACTGTCTAGCTAATCCAGGATCCCCTCAGAGTGAGCTCGGGCTTGCTCCAAGCCTCCCTTGTAACATCATGGCAGAGGTATCTACAACAGTGGCCTTTGATGCCCCCAGTTTCAGGATGACCTTTTCTAGTCCGCCTGGAAGCCATGGGCACACTGAAGGCAGCCTAGGTGCTGAGTGATGTCAGTATGCCAGCAGAATTCTCAAGATTTAAGATGGCTATGCAACAGGAGCTCACCCAATTCAGGTTTTTCTCTGCATTCTGTTACATGCAGTGCTTTCTATCCCACTATAATTTCAGGAATACATACACCAGAATGCCCATAAGAAACCAGGCCCAGAGAAGATTCTCTCTGCACACACCTGGGAAACCTGAGAGCTCTGAACTTGTAATGGGAGAAGCAAAACCATAAATCGCGAATTGCAATTTGATGCTGGCAAAAAAAGAAAGGCCTGGATGAAACTGTACCTGTTCTGTGTTAGCAACGCTTGAGAAAACACTTTCACCACACAAACCACAAATCATTGGCTTTTATCTACCTGGAGACAAGCTAATGAGGGTATGAAAGCAAGCGAAAGGTCTTTGGGCGACTCATAATTCATCCAGACAGTCCCTCTGAAAAGGCTTTAGTCCGGGCATAACCACCTGTGCTAAGGAGACAAGTTGGGCTTTTGATTGCAATCTGACAGCTAAAACTAAACTATACTTGCCCAATGAGCAATGTTGATGTTAGATGAGTAGCTGTAAAGTGCCCTATGTCATGCAACACATTTTTGCCAGTTCTGGATTTCACTTATCAGCATAGTGCTTTTTGGGACTTATAATTTTCCTTCAATATTGTGAGTGTAAGCTTAAATATCTCCTCTTCCAAAGTTAGGTTTGCTAAAATGTCAGAACTGCCTGAGGGTGTCACACATGATACATGACTACATGACAGCTATGTGAAAGGACAAAAGACCTCTGGTGCATGACCTTGACAGCACATGACCAATGACTGCTTTAAGCAATGCTTTCATATTGATCACAAATAATCAGAGGCCACAGTTGCACCAATGACTGGGAGGATGTAGTTGGGCTAGTGACTGTATTCTGACTCCTCCTCCTGCCTGACACTACGTGCATGCTGATCCTGTTCGCTTTTCGTTACTCTTTAAAACCATGGGGCATATGTACAAGGAAGTGATGGAACTTGGTGCTAGCCTTTTTGGCTTAACGCCGCACTCCTCCTCTTCTGAAAAGTAGGGCTGCACCGTATTTACAACAATATAGTGCAACCCTGCCTTTCCCCATGCGCTGGTGCTAAATTTAGCTGCCTAGAGCCAACGCAGGCACCCTTTCACCATAGTTGCAGGGTGTTTGCAATGCAGGGTAAGATTGTTTATGTGCAGGAAGGGACACCTAAACAATCAGTAATGGCCTTTTGTAACTTTTATGTGTGCTGCAGAATGTAGCACACATAGAAGTTGCAACTTGTCATGTTTTAAAACGATTGTTTATGTGCTGTAAGGGAGACCTTCCTGTACATAAACAATCAATGATGTTTTGCTATTTCTATGTGGGCTGCACAACGCAGCACACATAGAAAAAGCAAAAACGAGGAGAAATAAAGCATTTCTCCTCGTTTCGGCAGGGTAAGACCAGGTTTCCCCTGCTGCCCCATATATATGCCACCCTTACCAAGTGTCAAAATTAATGGGTGAGGCGGTAGAATGCCCACCGCAACACCCATTGCCCACCCCTTTCACGCTAAGTATAGCGTGAAAGTGGGCCTTATTTACAAGGCGGCATTAAGTGGCTTAAAGCTGCCTTGTAAATAAGGCGAAGCTCGTATCACCACCACAATGTCAAAAAAGTGATAGGCGCTCGTAAATATGCCCCATATTTCCAGAATTCCCAATTTAAAAAGTCTAAAAAATGTTTCATCAACTCATTGATCTATTCTCTCGTCAACAAAAATTGCCATTCTCGTTTGGTTTAAGATATCTTTATTAATTTCCACAAGAAGAACAATCAATCAATCAATCAATCAGAGCATTTGTATAGCGTACTACTCACCCGGGGGGTCTCAAGGCGCTGGGGGGGGGGGTCCGCTACTGCTCGAATATCCAGGTCTTGAGCTGCTTCCTGAAGGCGAGGTGGTCCTGGGTCAGGCGGAGGTGGGTCGGCAGGGAGTTCCAAGTCTTGGCGGCCAGGTAGGAGAAGGACCTTCCTCCTGTGGTGGCTCTTCGGTTGCGGGGGACGGCGGCGAGGGCGTGGCTGGTCGATCGAAGCTGGCGCGTGGGAGCGTAGAAGTTGAGGCGGCTGTTGAGGTATCCTGGTCCTTGGTTGTGTAGGGCTTTGTGTGCGTGGGTGAGGAGCCGGAAGGTGATTCTCTTGTTGACCGGGAGCCAGTGCAGGTCTCTCAGGTGTCCGGAGATGTGGCTTCGGCGGGGGATGTCCAGGATGAGTCGTGCTGAGGTGTTCTGGATCCGCTGGAGTCTCTTCTGGAGTTTGGCGGTGGTTCCAGCGTAGAGGGAGTTGCCGTAGTCCAGACGGCTGGTAACGAGGGCCTGGGTGACCGTCTTCCTGGTCTCGGTGGGGATCCATCGGAAGATCTTGCGTAGCATTCGCAGGATGTGGAAGCACGACGAGGAGACGGCGTTGACTTGTCTGGTCATGGAGAGGGAGGAGTCCAGGATGAAGCCCAGGTTGCGTGCGTGGTCAGTTGGTTTGGGTGCGCTGCCCAGGGCGGGGGGCCACCAGGAGTCGTCCCAGGCGGAGGGTGAGGATCCCAGGATGAGGACTTCCGTCTTGTCTGAGTTCAGTTTCAGGCGGCTGTTCGACATCCATTTGGCTACTTCTGTCATCCCTTCGTGCAGGTTGGCTCTGGCGGTGGTGGGGTCGTTAGTGAGGGAGAGGATCAGCTGGGTGTCGTCGGCGTAGGAGATGATGTTCAGGTTGTGCTGGCGTGCGATGGCTGCGAGGGGGCTCATGTAGACGTTGAAGAGAGTTGGGCTGAGCGAGGAGCCTTGAGGAACGCCGCAGATGACTTCGGTGGCCTCGGATCTGAACGGGGGGAGGCGGACTCTCTGTGTCCTTCCGGTGAGGAAGGAGGTGATCCACTCCAGTGCCTTCTCCTGGATTCCGACGTTGCTGAGGCGCTGCACTAGGGTGCGGTGGCAGACAGTGTCGAAGGCCGCGGAGAGGTCCAGGAGGATGAGGGCCGCTGTTTCTCCGTTGTCGAGCAGGGCTCGGATGTCGTCTGTGGCTGCGATCAGGGCGGTCTCGGTGCTGTGGTTGGCCCGGAAGCCAGACTGCGAGAGGTCGAGGGATCCGTTCGTCTCGAGGAAGGCGGCCAGTTGCTTGTTGAAGGTCTTCTCGATGACTTTGGCCGGAAACGGGAGCAGCGAGATGGGGCGGTAGTTCTTGAGGTCGGTGGGGTCTGCTGATGGTTTCTTGAGTAGAGCGCTGAGTTCGGCGTGCTTCCAGCTCTCCGGGAAGGTGGCGATGTCGAAGGAGGTGTTGATGATGTCCCGCAGGTGGGGTGCGATGACAGCGTCGGCCTTGTTGAAGACGTGGTGAGGGCAGGGGTCTGTCGGAGATCCGGAGTGGATGGAGTTCATCGTGCGGATGGTGTCTTCGGTGCTGATCGGGGTCCAGGCGCGGAGGGTGGTGGTGGGGGGCGGTGGTTCGGTCGTGGCGTGCGTTGGTTGAGTGCTGAAGCTGTTGTGTATGTCCGCGATCTTGTTGTGGAAGTAGGAGGCGAGGGAGTTGCAGAGGTCTTGCGAAGGGGTGATGTCGTTGTTTCCAGCGTTGGGGTTGGAGAGCTCTTTCACGATGTTGAAGAGTTCCTTGCTGTTGTGTGCGTTGTTGTCCAGTCGTTCCTTGAATGCGGTTTTCTTGGTGGCGCGGATCAGCTGGTGGTGTTTTCGGGTGGCGAGCTTGAGGGCAGTCATGTTGTCTGGTGTTGGGTCTGTGCGCCAGGTTTTCTCGAGGGCTCTGCAGTTCTTCTTGGAGCTCTTGAGTTCGTCGTTAAACCATGGGGCTTTCTTGCTGCCGGGTCTGCTCGGCGGGGTCTTCAGCGGGGCGAGTTCGTCTGCGCAGTCGCTGATCCATTTCGTGAGGTTGGTGGCTGCTTGACTGGGGTTCGTTGTGCTGGTGGGAGGGTTCTTGCTCAAGGACGTAGTGAGCTGGTCTGCCGTGATCTTGTTCCAGCTTCTGCGGGGAGCCTGTTGCTGGTGATGGTGGAGCGTGGTCCTTCTGAAGCTGAAGTGGACGCAGCTGTGGTCCGTCCATTGGAGTCCCGTGGTGTGGCTGAAGGCGATGTCCTTGCTGGAGGAGAAGACGGGGTCGAGAGTGTGTCCGGCGTAGCAATGAGCCAGTGTGCTCCACAAACTTCGGGTAACAACCCGGCATGGTAGTATTGTGCATCTGGCAAAGGAACAGTAAATACAAATTCAAATACAAAACCCTCCTCCCCTCCCACCCCGCCCCCCCCTCCCGTCCTCCTCCAAAGAAAAATAAAATCGCGCAATAGAGATAGTGTCGACCGGCAAGGAGGCCCAACCAGTTAAGAAGCAGATAGGCCAGGTGTAAGCAACGGCAGGATATCAGCCAAGCGTAACAGCCTAAGATACTTGGGACATGTGAGCTCTGTAAATTCAGATGTTAATAACGTTACCAGAGGGGCCCAGAGTTCGTGAAAGGAAACCTCGGAGTTAGTCAAAGAGTGAGAAATGTTCTCCATCCCCAAGATAAACTACAGTTTGTGTAGCCAGCCTAACCTAGTAGGAAGTACTGCTAACCCCCAGTGTGTCTGGATGTTCTGTACTGCTGCTCCCACCGTCAGTGCTATTTGTTTACCCCTCCGAGAATGAAGCGGGAAGGTGATGGCGTTGGGGAGGCTGAGAAGGATATAGGCTGGGAATCTCGGGATCTTTGTCTCAAAATGGGAATCGATCTCATGTAGTATTTGTGACCAATACGTCCCCAGGGAGGGGCAATCCCAGAATAGGTGAGTAAGGGTGCCCTGCACGCCGCAACCTCTCCAGCACAACGGACTGCACGAGGGGTTGCTTCTATGGAGTCTTACTGGCGTCAAGTACCAGTAGGTGGCCAATTTGGTGGCCATTTCAATAGACACCACATTGCGAGCCGTACGGAGGGCGCGGTGGTAAATGTCCTTCCATTCTTTCGGGGAGAGTTCCCTTCCCAACTCGCCCTCCCACCGCAGTTGCCCGCAATCTTCGCAGTGTTCGAGGGGACCCTAAAAAATGTATACAGATCCGACGTCTAGCGTGCATCGCTGTGCCTTGAAATCAGCCACCTCTCAAACGGCGTTAGCAACCGCTCCGCTCCCTCCCGCACCCCCTCCTGTAGCACCCAGTGTCTGATCTGAGAGTAATGGAATCGCTCCGCTTCCGGATGCCCAAGATCGGTACGAAATTCCTCAAACGGGCGCAGGCCAGAAAGATAAAAAAATGCCCAATGGAACGTGCAGCTGCCGTCGTCCACTGTTGGAATTATCTAAGGTCAACGCCACGTGTAAAGTCCGGGTTCTTCACAATAGGCGTAATTGGGGATGGGAACGTTGTAAGTCCCCTTGCGGTTGCAGTCCGATCCCAAGCTACCATAATGGGCCGGGTCACTTCAGATAAATACAAATTATGATGGCGATGCTGACGGGGCAGAAAAGGAACCCCCCAAAGAGTGCGAGTCGCAAGAGACCTATCCATAAACAACCAATGCTTCTCGGACTCTGGCCGAGACCACTCCACGAATGCCCGCAGCTGAGCCGCCCGCCAGTATGTCAGAAGATCCGGGATACCCAGTCCTCCCTCCAGCGGATCCCTGTAAGTGAGGTCGCGGCGCATCCTGGCTCTTTGGTCCCGCCAAATAAATCTTTCTATGTCCCTCCGCAAGGTTTGTAGAACCCCGGTGGGGGGCATCAGCGGGAGTGTGTGAAAAAGGTAAAGAATTTGAGGTAACAGCACCATCTTCACCGCCGCAATGCGTCCGAGCCAAGAGAGGGAGTGAGGCCGCCACTTACAGAGTGAAGTACGCACCCATTTCAGTAGAAGCGAATAATTCATTTGTCTGGTGAGAGACACGGTATACGGCACTCGGAGTCCCAGCTACGAAATGGCTTCCTGGGCCCACTGAATCGGAAAATTCTGCCGGAGGAGCGCCAGCGTCTCAGGTTCTAGGGATAAGTTAAGAGCTTGCGACTTGTGCACATTGATCTGAAAGCCCGAGGCTATGGCGAAATGAGCTAGTTGGTCCAGAAAAGCCGGCAGGGAGTCGCAGGGATGCTCCAGAGCCGCCACCACATCATCAGCATAAAGACAAAGCTTATGCTCTGACCCCCCAAAGAACATCCCTCGAATCAATGGGTCATCCCGAATGCGTTGGGCTAAGGGTTCCATGTACAAGGCAAAAAGTAGTGGCAACACCGGACACCCTTGCCTGATCCCCATTCGTATCGGAAAGGCCGCTGACGCCACCCCATTCACCCGTACTGTGGCTGTGGGATTTGCGTAACACTGGAAGATCCAGGCTATGAAACGCTTGTGAAGGCCAAAATGAAGCAGGGTTGCTTGGAGATACGGCCAAATGAACCCTATCAAACGCCTTCTCGGCGTCGACAGAGAGGACTATGCGTTCCGCCTGGAATCGCTCGGAACGGTCCATAAGATGGAGAAGGCGCTTAGTATTATCCGGGCACTGCCGTCCGGAGACAAAACCGGATTGATCCGGATCTATCAAACCAGGAATAAATTTAGAGAGCCGCGTCACCAAAATGTTAGTAAAAATCTTCAAATCCACATTGAGAAGGGATATAGGGCGATATGAGCTGCAGAGACGGTGATCTTTCCCCGGCTAAGGTATTACAGTTATTAAAGCTTCCAGCATAGAGGAAGAGAGGGGAGAAGACTCAGTCGCCCCTAGGAGTTAAAAACACGCATAAGAAGAGGGGCCAGCTTCCCACAACATTTCTTATAAAAACCCGAAGGAAACCCATTGGGACCGGGAGATTTGTTATGCTTAAGAAGGGCAATCGCGGAGATAACCTCCTCTATTCGGATGGGGGCTTCTAGTTCTTCCGCCTGGGACGGCAGCAACGTGGAGGTGGTCGCGTTCTGGAGTTAGTGAGACGGTGCAGCATCGGGCAGTACCTGAGCCGAATATAAGGAGGCATAGAATTGTTCAAAAGCTTCGACAATCGTCTCATCTTCCCTACATTCCTGCCCCTCAGCATCGTGTATCAATGTCACCTTTTGCGCTTGTCGTTGGGCACGGAGGCGGTTGGCAAGTAGGCGTCCGCATCGATCGCCCCCAACATAAAAGGAATGCTTAAGGCGTAGCGTGGCATACTCCGCCCACTCAACAACTAGCCCAGCGAGTTTTACGCGAGCAGCTTTCAACTTTCGCCAGACCCTCGGCGCTCCGGTGCGCTGGTGAAAACGCTCGAGCTTCACTCTTTGGCCGACAAGTGTGCACGTTTCTCGCTCCTGTCTTTATTGTCTGCAGATGCAATGCCAATAAAACCTCCCCTAAGAACCGCCTTCAGTGCCTCCCAGAGGGTCGTCAAAGAAACATCCGGTGTGTCGTTTAAAGCTAAGTAATCCACTATACTCTCCTCAATCTGTCACACGACTGAGGGATGTTGGAGCATGCCCTCCCGCAGACGCCAAAACCGCCGGCTAGCTCGTCTTGGGGGAAAGGTCAGAGAGAGCCGCAACGCGGAATGGTCGGACAATGGGCAGGGGAGAATCTAAACCTCGCTAGCGCGCTGTGTGAGCAAGTTTGAGGTGAAAAAGTAGTTAATGCGGTGGTAAGTTTTATGAGGGTGCGAGTAAAACGTGTAAGCCCTTGTGTTCGGATGTTTATGTCTCCAAAGGTCAGTGAGCCCGGCTTCAGTCAAAAGGCGTTTCCCTGCCTTGGATAACGTCCCCGTCTGACCCCATCGCTGACCCGAGCGGTCCATGTCCCCATCTAAGACCAAGTTAATGTCCCCTCCCAGCAAGACAGTCCGGTCAGGCAACTCTGCAATGTCCTGAATGACCGTTTTAAGGAATCTCTCCTGACCATTGTTGGGAGAGTAAACCGAGGCCAGCACAAATGTATGATTGTCTAGAGTAAAAGCATGAGCCAGGAACCTCCCCTTAAGTACAGCTTGCTTGGCCCCCACCTGGCCCGGAAAGCAGAAGGAGACCAAGATGGCTACCCCTGCAGTTTTGGATGTAGCAGATGAGAACAGTTGGATTGGGAATGCCCATGATCTAAGGCGAGAGGTATCGGCTGAAAGGAAGTGCGTCTCTTGAAGTAAGCATACATGGGCGTCAGTGTTCTCCAGATAAGACAGCAGCGCCCGTCGTTTAGAAGGGCTGTTAAGGCCTTTCACATTCAAGGACACAATACGAATTTCAAAATCCATGTGGATGGTAGGGGAAGACTACAACAGTGAATCCCGCTCGACTGAGGTACCCGGGCAGGTACAGGGCCCCAAGCTAAGGGCATAGCGCAACAACAGAGGAGGAGGAGGGTGCCCCAGAAAGAAAAAAGGAAAAAGCCCATGAAGAAACTACCCCAAACCAACAAACCCAAAATAGCAATCATGTCCCAGAGAACCGCCTGCGGTGAGATGTGGGATGGATAGCAGGGGTGCCCGCCGCCCCCGTCCCCAATCCGGACCCATCCCAAGTTTCTATAGTAGTCCAACCGGAGTTCACACTAAAAAGGCAGAAGTGAGCAACATGTCAACTGAGACCAGCTATATCAGTCCATGGACGTGAGAGTAGAGTCCTCCGACAAGGAGCGAAGAACCGCTGATCGTTCCTTGGCCATAGTTTCGGTATCCGGATGAGAAAGCGGTCGCAAGCTCTCCACTCTCCTCCAGCGGCCACCGTCCTCCCGCGGGGTAGGGCTTACAGGCTTCTCAGGATTGCCACCGGTCGCCCCCGGGATGCATAGGAGAGAAGATGCTTCTTCCACAGTGCAGACTTGACGGAGTTTACCCTCCCATTTAAAAATGAGCCTGAAGGGATGCCCCCAGGAGTAGGCGACGTCCTTGGAGCAGAGCAAAGCGGTAACAGGCCGGAAGTCGCGCCTCTTCTGAAGTGTGGAGGCAGCCAGATCTTGATAGAGGGGCAGCTTGCAGGAGCGGAGCTCGATAGGATGCTTCGACCATGCCTCTCGCAGGATACGTTCCTTAAGCTTAAAATCGTGAACGCATGGCAGGGGGCTGTCGCTGACTGCCTGAGGCCCACTCGGTGTGTGTGATCCAGCCGGATCTCCAAATCAGGAGAGCCTCCCAAAACATGGCAAAAAAGATCCATCACAAAGGCTTCTATGTCCGGGGCCTCCAGTCCCTGTGGAACCTCTCAAATCCGGATGTTGTTTCGACGTGAGCGGTTCTCTAGGTCTTCCGTGTGGGTTTGGAGATCTAAGTGTTGTTCATGGAGGCGCAGCACCTCTTGTTGAAGCTGGGATAGTTCTTCATCCCTGGCTGCGGTCTGGTTCTCAAGGTCATCCACCCTCCCACCCACAGAATCAAGATCCCTGCGCATTTCCCAGATTTCAGACGTTAGGTCCTTTTTCATGGTATGAAACTCCTTAGTAAGGCCTGCAAAGAGTGACTCCAAGACAGAGCCCGTGATAGGGTCATCAGTCTCCTTCGGATCCTGCTTATCAATTACTTCGCCAGTCCGCGGCATGACGTCTGCACATCCCGTGCCAGATTTAAGAAATAAATCCTTGACAGTTCTGTCCTTCCGATTCCTGGGAGCCGCCATGCCAGGATTGCAGCAGCCAAAGGACAGAGTAGCTCCAGGCGCACCTGGCTGCCGCCGCAGCACGTCGCAGCATCGCACTAGACCAATGTCGTGAAGAGAGCACCTGTATTCCTGCCCACGTACCGATGGCCAGCCTTGTCGCGTTACTTGGTGGCGGTCCCCCAATAACCAAAAAGGAGCCCTCTCAGCATCGGTAGGTCCCAATATAGGCTGGGATGTTAAGGACTCTCAGCCCCAGTCAATACTTGCAAATCCGAATGTAGCTGAACCCCCAATCAAAAGTCAGGGGCTCTTAGGGCTATCTCGGGCTCTCGGGAAGGACAACCAGTTGAGTGCTATGTTCTCACCCGTCACTCCGCAGCCCCCAGGTCCAGGAAAGCTCCCAAGTTAAAAACTGACGCTCCAACTGTTATGCCACAGGTCAGTCCAGGAGGATAAGCCAGGTGGCCCCCTGAAAAAACTGTAGGAGCACTGCCCCGCCCTTCCTACGCTGCGGGACTCAGTTGTCGGCATCACCCGGCCTCCTCACCTCCGCTGGGCACTCCAGACCCGTCTGCGCCGCCTCCAGCAACCACAAACTAGGCCCGACGCCTGGGCCTTGCACTGAGGGCCTTTCGCCTGGCCGCTGTTCCCAGTAGAAAGGCAGGCAACAACCACTATCGCTATGGGCCACAGCACGCTGACGAGTCCCGCAGGAGGCACCCAATGCCACAGAAGGTCCACTCCCGTGCTGACCAGCCACTCAGCTACTACCAGGCTTCTCTCGCCTCTCCTGTCGTCCGAGGCCCGCCGCTCCTCTGTCCACCTCCTCGGGCAGGCCGGTGCCGGCACCCGCACCCCAGAACTCTCCAGGCCGCAACACCGCCGGAGTGCGTACCTCGAGGCTACGAGCGGCAGCCCCCGCAGCACAGCAGAGGTCTGACACGCCTCCCACTCTCCAACACTCAGCAGACACCTCAGCAGGGATGGGCCACCATCTTCGTACAGCTGGGAACTCAGCACTCCGGCATCCAGGGCTCCAGCCTCCAGCCGCTGCAACCTCCCCCGGAGCGCAGAAACTCACCGGGGCAGTTGCCAATCTCCGCTGTTTCCCCCGTCTCCTGCAGTCTTTAGTTTTTCTCCTTTTTTTTCCTTTCCATTTTGAAATGGAAAGGAAAAAAGGAGAAAAACTAAAGGAAGAAAAACCGGGGTAATCCCCAAGAACAACAATAAAAAATTAATATAAAAGAAAAATAATGTTTGAAGTTTGTTGGGACGGCAAGAAAGAAAAATAACCCAAAAAAAACAGTTCAGAGAACAAACATAAGATAAGAAGGACTGTACAAATATGAGAGAATGATTTTAATAAAAACTACAACCTTCAGAATGCTAAGAGGCAGTTTGAACATCATGCAGGAAGTGACGTTGTGTCACTTTAAATGAACACACATCCTGGGATCAGGTGATCGTGAACAAGGGAGAGGTCTCCCGAAACGCGTAGATTAGTGTTTTGCTACTGCTTGCCATGATTCTATCTGAAGGCTTAAAACTAAATAAAAAAGAGTAAAATCGTTGCTGCACGCGAGTTCGTCCTCTTTATTCGCCCTGTCAAGGGTGAATTGTGGTTACATTGGTAGCGGCGTGGTTCTGCCGCAGGGACTACGAACCGAATGTGGAGAGCGCTGCATATCCCGGGCGTAAGGAGAACCGAGAGAAGGAATATATATATATATATATATATATACATATATATATATATATATATATTCACTGAAAAAACCATAGGTTATAGACCATATATAGTTAGGAATTAGCATTTACAAAACCTTATTTTACTCACACGAAACCATTGAAATTCCATATATAGTTAGTTGCACTAACTATATATCGCGCACCCGCAATCCACGGCTGATCATGTCACATATTACATCATTCATGACATGGTCAGTGACATCACTGATGACTTCACTGATGACATCTCAAATGACATCACTGATGACATCACTGATGACATCATCCAGTGACTGTGTGTTTCTGTAAAGTTTAAATATGTTTTACATATTGAAAAATGAGTAGATGTAGAAGTGTCTAAATAAAAGATTAACAGCCTGATTCATGTACAATCCGTTTTGCGTGGCCCTAATAGCGAATCATAGCGACTCGCTATTGAGGACACGCAAAACGGCATTCATGTAGGAATTGCTAATTAAATAGCGATTCCTACATGTTCTTTATTTGCGAGTAGCAATTTGCTACTCGCAAATAAGATAGCGATTGTAAGGGTGCCAGGGGTGTCCAAAGGACACCCTGTTGCACCCCTAAAAAGCACATTTGAACAGGTGTTGCGCACACACATGTCCAAAGGACATGTGTGTGTGCAACATGCAACTTAGAAAAATGCTTTTAAAAGCATTTCTCTGAGTTTTTGCTATTTACCGAGAGGTCTGACCTCTCGGTAAATAGCGGCCCCAAAAGTGCTAAATCGCAATTTCTTGATGTGTCATGAATAGCATTTGAGGAATCTCTAATAGAGATTCCTTAAATGCTATTCCTCGCATATTTGCGACTTCTTAAATAGCGATTTTTGCATTTGGTATCATGAATACCAAATGCAAAAATCGCACTAGCAAAGGGCCAGATTCTCAGAATCTGGCCCTTTTGCGAGCGCTATTGGCTACATGAATCAGGCTGTTAGTAGGTGCGTGACTGACTGTATGAGTGAGTGATTAAATGTGTCTCACCGAGTGCATGGGTTAGTGACTAAACTGTCTTAATTTGTGCATCATTATGTCTGTTGTTCTGTAAACTGCTGCATGTGTTGATCAGTAGCTATATGAGTAACTATATGGGTTATTGATTGATTGTCCAAGTATTTGTATGGGAGACTGAGTGTCTGTGTGGCTGGCTGGGAGATGTGTGACTCTGTGCAGATCAATGTGTTCTTGTATCAATGATTGTATAAGAGAGTAAGAATGTGTTAGTATATATTTGAAAATGTAAGGTACTCTATGTTTAACTGTATAGATTAGAAAATGGAAGTGTGATTGATTCTTTACAGGACTGACTAGGTGTGTGAGTAACTCCATGGATGAGTGGCAGAGTGTGAGTGTCTGTATAGGTGTATGAGTGCATATGATAGTGTTGTAAAGATGAGTGATTGTATGTATGAATGATTGTATGGGTGAATGAGTGAATGTGTGTGTAGACATAGGAATCAGTGAGTGCGTATGTAGTAACTAGTATTGGTGTGTCAATGGTTTAAAAAATTATATTCTGTATTTAACACTGGGTGTAACAGAGGTTATATTAAAGTGTGAGGAGATGCATTGTATTGTCACATGAATGATATCATCAGTGATGTGACCATTGATGTCAAATGAGATGTCATCAGTGATGTCATCAGTGATGTCATTTGAGATGTTATCAGTGATGTCATTTGAGATGTCATCAGTGATGTCATTTGAGATGTCATCAGTGATGTCATCAGTGATGTCATTTGAGATGTCATCAGTGATGTCATCAGTGATGTCACTGACCATGTCATGAATTATGTAATATGTGACATGATCAGCAGTGGATTGCGGGTGCGCAATATATAGTTAGTGCAACTAACTATATATGGAATTTCAATGGTTTTGTGTGAGTAAAATAAGGTTTTGTAAATGCTAATTCCTAACTATGGGGTCGATTAGGATGGCGGACGGAAATGGGTACTGTCCGCCATGGTGGGGGAAATTTTACTCCCGGCAGCGCCGCGGAGAAACCGCGGTTGGGATTAGGATATTCATGTCACGAAACTCCGACCGCGGCGGACGGAACACAACCAACACCGTCCGCGGTGGACGGAACACAACCAAGTCCGTCCGCGGCGGACGGAGTCCAATGAACAACCACTGCCGCGGACGGAAATGACCGCGGAAAATAAAACATGTACCGCCATCCCTGAGAATACTCCGTGGCCGCAATTAGGATAAATCCGCCCGTACAACGGAACTCACAGCCATCCACGTCCGCGGCGGAAACAATGCAACGAGAACCACAGCATCAGGGCGGAAGGCCAACACGCACAACATCCCTAGCGCCTAACAAATGTATGAAAGTGCACCGCAAGTCCTAAGCAAACATACGAACATTGACAAGGCCCCCCCCCCCAGCACAAGCCACCATGACACGTCCCAATTATCCAATAATGCACACAAGTCAACACGCCCACCTACCACCTGACTGCCAACAACCATCGAGACACGACTATAAAAAGACACCCCCACACAACCACAATCCCTTGCACCACAGCATTGCTGCCAGCAAGAGGGCCATTCGAGACACTGCTAACTCACATAAAATCACATAGAAGACACCCACCCACCACCCTACCACACAAACACCCACCACACAAATCCTACACATCACACACCACACACCTGCACCTCCCAACTCACTCAACTCACACACTGAGCACCACACACCATGGCACCCAAAAAAAACCCCAAATTCACGGAGACAGAGTTGCGGGTAATGGTAGATGAAATTATCCGTGTGGAGCCCAACATCTTCGGGGCCCAAGTCCAGCAGACGACCGTGGCGCAAAAGAACCACATGTGGGACAGGATCGTCACTCGTGTGAATGCGTCGGGGACTGTGCCGAGGACCAAGCACGACATTCAGAGGCGGTGGCATGACCTTAAGACCAGGGTCAAGGGCATCCGAGCGAAAAACCACGCCAGAGCCAATCTTACTGGCGGTGGCACACCCCCGGAGCCCATACCCTACACCGATTGGGAGGAGAAGGTGCTGGTGATACTACACCCAGAGAGCCTAGACGGCCTTGACGAAGGAGAAGAGACTGGTGAGTACAAACCAAGCACCACGATCAGCACGACATGGTCAGGCTCACACAACTGAGAAGAAACATCCCCCACGCCCCAACCCATGCACGTCGGACACCAACACACTAACATGTCCATGGCTCCCAACAGGCCCCCATGTTCACGGGGAGGGTGGTGGTGGTGGTGGCGGTGGTGGAGGGTGGGGTGTGTGAGAGGCCCAAACTACAACTCCCAACAGGCCCCCATGTGCACGGGGAGGGTGGCGGTGGTGGAGGGTGGGGTGTGTGAGAGGCCCAAACTACAACTCCCAACAGGCCCCCATGTGCACGGGGAGGGTGGCGGTGGTGGAGGGTGGGGTGTGTGAGAGGCCCAAACTACAACTCCCAACAGGCCCCCATGTGCACGGGGAGGGTGGCGGTGGTGGAGGGTGGGGTGTGTGAGAGGCCCAAACTACAACTCCCAACAGGCCCCCATGTGCACGGGGAGGGTGGCGGTGGTGGAGGGTGGGGTGTGTGAGAGGCCCAAACTACAACTCCCAACAGGCCCCCATGTGCACGGGGAGGGTGGCGGTGGTGGAGGGTGGGGTGTGTGAGAGGCCCAAACTACAACTCCCAACAGGCCCCCATGTGCACGGGGAGGGTGGCGGTGGTGGAGGGTGGGGTGTGTGAGAGGCCCAAACTACAACTCCCAACAGGCCCCCATGTGCACGGGGAGGGTGGCGGTGGTGGAGGGTGGGGTGTGTGAGAGGCCCAAACTACAACTCCCAACAGGCCCCCATGTGCACGGGGAGGGTGGCGGTGGTGGAGGGTGGGGTGTGTGAGAGGCCCAAACTACAACTCCCAACAGGCCCCCATGTGCACGGGGAGGGTGGCGGTGGTGGTGGAGGGTGGGGTGTGTGAGAGGCCCAAACTACAACTCCCAACAGGCCCCCATGTGCACGGGGAGGGTGGCGGTGGTGGAGGGTGGGGTGTGTGAGAGGCCCAAACTACAACTCCCAACAGGCCCCCATGTGCACGGGGAGGGTGGCGGTGGTGGTGGAGGGTGGGGTGTGTGCGACAGGAAACAGAAATGTCTACAAATCAATGTAACCATGTACTGTCCACATTACTGACCTGCTCGATCTTGTCCCTCAGGTGATCGTCAACTGACTGGGGAAAGCAGTACCCGGCCGCCAGCCTCGCCTCCCACACCTACAGGACTCTCTGCCGACGACGACACAGGCAGCTCCGGGGCGGAGGATGGAGCGGGACCAAGCACGCAGCCAGGGCCATCTGGCTCACAGGGACTCCCGGGACCGACCAACGTCGCATGTGTGACTCCCGCGGCACCCGTCTCTGTGATCTGCACAGTCCCCACCACCACCAGTACCACCAGTACCACCAGTACCACCACTACCACCACTACCACGAGCACCACGACTCCTGCCGGTGCCACCCAGCATGACCCAGCGCGCAACGCTGGTCCAACGGCCCCACACACAAGCAGGGTGAGTGGGCCACAAACACAGGCAACGGGACAACTGCCAATCAGGCGACCCACACACCGCCGGTCAGAGGAGGGACAGCTACCCGAGCCAGTGGCACAGTCCCTACAAGCTCTTGCCAGGTGCCAGGCCTCATACGACCGGTCCCAGGCAAACGCTGATCGTGTTCACGAGGACTCAGTGGACAACACCAACAGCCTGCGCGAGATCTCTGGCATCCTTGGCCAGATGTTGGTGATCATGGGCCAGCAGGCAACGATGTGGAGGGAATGGGTTGCCCGGAACAACCCCCCCCCTCCTCCACCATGTGTGTCAGCGCCACCGCCACCGTCACCTCCGCCTCCCCCGTCGCCTCCGCCTCCGCCTCCACCGCCGCCACCACCACCTGAGCCCCTGGCGACGGATGTGGCCCATCACCAACCTGCCCTCCCAGCTGCCTCTGTACCACCTCCGAGACGGAGGGGGCGGCCGAGGCAGGAAGTTGCTGAGAGCAGTGTTGGAGCGCCAGGCACACGCTCCAAGAGGGGACGACCTTGACAATGCCACTGCCTGTGCCAGACATTCACCCTGCAAACCATCCTGTCCCACATAGACAATCATTGCCACTGGTCTGCTGGACTAGCCTGACACCCCCCAATGTGGTGTCAGCACGGACATTTCATCTGCCATTACCTACAACTCCAACTCCCTCCCTCCCACTTACTTGTATATATTCACCAGCACAAAAGCACAACCTGTCAATAAATTGCATTTACTCACACAATGATGTTTTGCCTCCATGTTTATTCACATGATTGCCATCAGATACAGACGTAAACAGGTACAGGGATCATAGTCGCACATGATCATGGCGCTGCGGGAGTGACCTAGAGAAAACCAGAGACAGCAAACACACGTCAGTAAAGAGATTCACACACATCACAACACAATGCACAGCAACATTACACAAACGACAACCATCACACAAGCATGGGATGGGAGCACACACATCATGGACACTCCTATGTCCAAAGACATGAAGACACACATGTGCAACCATCACAAACCACACCCAGCTGAATAACCCCATATCCACACAACACCAGAAAACATACATGAGGCATTGTCAACCGCCACTAGAGGTAGATACTCACATTCAAGGGAAGTAGCGATCAATGAGCTGGCGCCTCTGGTCCACACCTTCCTCCTCACCACTATCCTCATCAGTCGACATGGGTGGGATGGGAGGCCGAGGAACTCCTTCGTCTTCAGGGTCCAACAGCAGTTCAATGTCATTGCGTACTGCCAGGTTGTGGAGCATGCAGCAGGCAATCACGATCTTGCATACTTTTCCTGGTGAGTAAGGCAGTGCCCCTCCGGTCTTATCGAGGCACCGAAACCTAGACTTCAGCAGTCCAAAGGTACGTTCGATGACTCTCCGTGTCCTTCCATGTGCCTCATTGTACCGCATTTCACCCGCCGTCCTCGGATTACGTAGGGGACTGAGGAGCCAGGGCCGGTTTGGGTAAGCCGAGTCGCCTATGTAGGGGGATGACAGAGACAAACATCAGAACAAGATATGGTGGGTACCCCATGCAACACAGAGATCACAAGAGTCCCCACTGCACACTCACCAACAAGCCACGCTTGACCGGGTGGCAGATTTGCCATGAGTCGTGGGACATTGCTGGTTCGCATGATGTGGGCGTCATGTGCGGATCCAGGAAATCTTGCACACACATGGGAGATGATGTTGCTCGCCAGGCACACCACCTGCACGTTCAGCGAATGAAAGTGTTTCCGATTCCTGAACACTTGTTCGCGTGCCCGTGGTGGAATGAGCGCGATGTGCGTGCCATCAATTGAGCCCACAACGTGAGGTATGTGGCCCAGTGCATAGAAACCAGCTTTGACAGCTGGCAACTCTTCCGGACGTGGGAAATGTATGTACTCATCCTTGTACAGCATCATAGCTGTTAACACATCCCGAAGAACCGTGCTGAACATTGCCTGTGACATACCCCCGGCACCTCCAACTGTATACTGAAATGTGCCAGTAGCGAAGAAATGTAGTACCGCCATGACCTTTGCAGTGGGTGTAAACGAGCCAGGATACGTTCTACGTGGCTGCAGATGAGGAGCCAATTGAGCCACAAGCTCCAGCAACCGACGTCGATCCAGCCTGAATTTCCGAATCACCTCCTCGTCTACCATATCCTCCAGCTGAGTGTATGGGCGATGCACATTTGGAGCCCTCCTGTGTGGGAGAGAGATGTAACTTAGGTCAACGTACAAACGACGCATACGTGTACAACTCCATCACATGTGTACCTTACTGACATAACTCCAGTCGTCACCCTAATGTATCGTAGACACATCACAGACACTCATGCAACTGCATGCACACAAACGATAAGTTTACACACGCCATGTCATCAAGCACAAATGCCACCACCAATGATGATGTGCATACGGTAATGACATGCATGGTGACAGAACGTATAAATCACATACACGGAATGCATGTGTACCACCACCACTGTAGTCACCTCGACACAACAATAAACCGACAACAGATGCATGAATTGGCCACACAGCCGTGATGTACTGTGTAGTTGTGAAGATGTAACAACGTCTGTAGGGTCAAACCCGACGTCAACACGTACGAATGCACATCTGTTGGCCATTGTGTGCCGACCGATGTCCATTGTATGGACACACATGCTATATTGTATGACATATGACCTTTCACAATCACGCTCACATCCCTCATGACGCAACTGCACACAACACATC
Source organism: Lissotriton helveticus (assembly GCF_964261635.1). Classification (NCBI taxonomy): domain Eukaryota; kingdom Metazoa; phylum Chordata; class Amphibia; order Caudata; family Salamandridae; genus Lissotriton; species Lissotriton helveticus. Next base: position 470,205,780 of record NC_136059.1, on the reverse strand, counting down.
ACGGTGCAGCGTCTGACAAGATCACATATTTGGCGCCGCCATGGCGGTGCTCAACTTCCGCTACTTCCCAAAGGCAGAATGCGGCCTGCGTCCCTCTTCCCATTGGCTGCATGTGCAGGGACCGTGACGGGCACACATCGGCAACCGCACGTGCAAGCTTCAGGCACGGATGCTTCAGTTGCAACAATGTACTATCACTGGCGCCTCCATGGCGGGGCACGTACACAGCGGGGGAGGTGCAGGCCTATACACCCTGCAGATGTACTCAATGGACATGCCAGTTCATGACCCCCCTTACAGTCACCTTGCATCATCCACCGTACACCGGCCGGAGCGGCCGGCCCATGAACAACCGCCGTGCACGGCCATGAACACAACCGCCATGGCCGTGCCCGGCCATGAACAACCGCCGTGCACGGCCATGAACACAACCGCCATGGCCGTGCCCGGCCATGAACAACCGCCGTGCCCGGCCATGAACACAACCGCCATGGCCGTGCCCGGCCATGAACAACCGCCGTGCCCGGCCATGAACACAACCGCCATGGCCGTGCCCGGCCATGAACAACCGCCGGTCCCGGCCATGGCGGTTGTGTTCATGGCCGGGCACGGCGGATGTTCATGGGCCGGCCGCTCCGGCCGGTGTACGGTGGATGATGCAAGGTGACTGTAAGGGGGGTCATGAACTGGCATGTCCATTGAGTACATCTGCAGGGTGTATAGGCCTGCACCTCCCCCGCTGTGTACGTGCCCCGCCATGGAGGCGCCAGTGATAGTACATTGTTGCAACTGAAGCATCCGTGCCTGAAGCTTGCACGTGCGGTTGCCGATGTGTGCCCGTCACGGTCCCTGCACATGCAGCCAATGGGAAGAGGGACGCTGGCCGCATACGGCCAATCGCAAGTAGCGGAAGCTGTGCACCGCAACAACAGGGCCAGTCATTGGCCCATTTCACGATCACGCTCCCAGGGCTGACCAATTGCTGGCGACGTATGCCACTGACACGTGCTGAGGGCCCTATATATGTGTCTTGGCCAACATGAAACTTCCTACCCTGGGGACCAGTGCTGCCTGTGACCATCACCTCGACCTGCTGCTGCTGCTGAGCTGACCACCGACTGCTGCCTGTGACCATCACCTCGACCTGCTGCTGCTGCTGAGCTGACCACCGACTGCTGCCTGTGACCATCACCTCGACCTGCTGCTGCTGCTGAGCTGACCACCGACTGCTGCCTGTGACCATCACCTCGACCTGCTGCTGCTGCTGAGCTGACCACCGACTGCTGCTCTAGTGCCATACTCCGTGATCTTGCCATGTCGAGAGGCAAAGAGATCCGGTCTCGACCCTTCACCGCCGCGGAGCTTGATGTCCTCGTGGACGGTGTACTCCGCAACTATGGACGCCTCTACGGCGCACCGGGACGGGTGGTAAGTGCAGTGTGGGACATGTTGGTGTGCATGAGGGGGCCAAATGATCAGGCCTATTTATATCTTAGCTGTGTAGTGTGGGCTAGACATATGTTCCTGATTGTGCATGGCTGCTGACAGTAACGTCTTGCCCCTATGTGTGTGACAGGCCACCTGTCCACTGACTTAAACCCTTTTGTCTCCCATCATGGTAGGTCAAGCTGCACCTTCGCAAGGACCTGTGGAGGACCATAGCACGGGAAGTACGGGCATTGGGGGTGTGCAACAGACGACATACACACTGCCACAAACGCTGGGACGACATTTCCAGGCTGAGCAAGAATGTAGCGGAAGTAACACTGGGCCTGATTCCAAGGACGCCCCGTCTGGCCCGACGCTCCATGACCCCTCTCATGCACCGTATCATTGCAGTGACGCATCCTGAACTGGCCGAACGTCTGAGTGCCGATCAACAGCAAACTAGCGGTGAGCATACTGTCTGTGTAGGAAACTTGTGAGTGCTATGCATGTATTGGTGCACAGACACACCATTGAGTTCCGTGTTGCGTATGTATGCCTGTGATGGCATTTTGGTCCCATTGGGTGGTACTCATTTGACATCCAGGTCCGCCATGTTGACACGCCACTTGCTTAGTAGTTGAGTGTTAAAGCACATCCCCTAGTGGTCCATGTCCCCATGGCAGAAAATGTGAGGATGACTGGTAGGGGTGGGCCATGTGCAGGCTGAGGGCTCATGAACCTTTGTCTGCTATGTGATTTGGCTATCCTGTTCCTTCTGTACGTGAGTGTGCCCATGACTCACACATCTTTTCTGTGCATTTCAGCTTTGACAGAGGACACTCAGCCACAGACGGTGGAGAGTAGCCGAGGAAATGAGTCCGGCTCAGACTTCGCACACACGCAGACTGACACGGAGGAGGCCAGCGCCGGAGAGGGGGACAGGACCGTCCCTGAGGACTCGCATGTGGAGACACCATCGTCCTCCTCGTCGGACACTCTTGGTGAGCCTGCACTGTTGTCACAGACTGGGAGTGGGCACTCATCACCTTCTGTCGGAAGACAGCACACAGGGCCCACACTTCCGCCAACTGCACCATGTATTGTTCGTGGCCGAAGGAGTAGGGGGAGCAGAGTGGCGTTCGGTGCAGGCACCGCTGCCCCTGCCACGGTGAGCCAAAATGCACTGTGTGCTGAGGCCGTTGATCTGCTGCGACAGCTGTGTGTGGGTCAGACCAATATGACAAATGCTTTCCAGGATCATGATAGGAAGTTGGGGCAGGTGGTGGCATTCATGGAAGGGATGCATGGCGATCTTGCAGGTCTACACAGGACAGTGCAGTCATTGGCAAGCAGTGTGTCGTCTGCAATAGTACAGTCGAATGAACAGGGTGCTACTTCTGTTTCCCCATCTACACCGCTGGATGTCTCAGGGGGTAGTGATTATTCAGAGCAGGACTCAAATACAGGTTATTGCACTAGAAGCAGCGTCAGACAGCACGTCAGGGCACGCAGGGCACAGACCCCATCCCCTAGATCAGCTAAATCTGTTCACGTAGACGACGTCAGATGCACTGGAGTACACACACAGGATCCACAAGTGTTGTTGGGGGACATGCCTTCCGGAGCTACACAGGCATTCAACACGAAAGGTACTCCGAAGGCAAGGGATACTCACATGTCCATGGACTGTTCCTTGGACAAGGCCAGTCAGAAGACAAAGGCACCTACTGAGAGCAGGGAGACTCCCAAGAGCAGGCCCACAGCAGAGGTAAGGGACACTCCCAAGGACAGTGAGAAGACTAAGGCACCTACTAAGAGCAGGGAGACTCCCAAGAGCAGGCCCACAGCAGAGGTAAGGGACACTCCCAAGGACAGTGAGAAGACTAAGGCACCTACTAAGAGCAGGGAGACTCCCAAGAGCAGGCCCACATCAGTGGATAGGAACACTCCCAAGGACAGTGAGAAGACTAAGGCACCTACTGAGAGCAGGGAGACCCCCAAGAGCAGGCCCACAGCAGTGGATAGGAACACTCCCAAGGACAGTGAGAAGACTAAGGCACCTACTGAGAGCAGGGAGACCCCCAAGAGCAGGCCCACAGCAGTGGATAGGAACACTCCCAAGGACAGTGAGAAGACTAAGGCACCTACTAAGAGCAGGGAGACTCCCAAGAGCAGGCCCACAGCAGTGGATAGGAACACTCCCAAGGACAGTGAGAAGACTAAGGCACCTACTAAGAGCAGGGAGACTCCCAAGAGCAGGCCCACAGCAGTGGATAGGAACACTCCCAAGGGCAGCGACACACACAGGGAGCAGGTGTCTGCTGGAGGCAGGTGCACCACAGACGACAAGTCTGCTGGCAGGAACAGGGCGGCGAGCAGGGCACAGGCTACATCCAGAGACAACACTCCACCTAAGGATAAGGCACATCCTACGGACAAGGCATCTAGCATGGACAATGGCGCAATCAAGGACAGGCATACTTCACCCCTGGCTGCACTGAGGCTGATGTTTTCTACTAAACGCCAAACTGATGTCTCCGCGGCGGAGTCCCCCCATACCTCCACTCCCATCCAGGCCAGTCAGAAGCAGAGGAGGGTGTCCCCTGTTGTTGCATCCCCCATTACACATCATTCCGAGTCCAGGCGGCAGGCACAGAGCAAACGACAAGCAGGCTCCAGCACGTCCCCCGAAACCAGATCCCCGGCAGCAGTTGCTCCACCTATACTGGGTGGTGATTCTTTGGAGTCCCCACCACTTGGCAGTCCTGTCCTGTCCAGGGTGCACTCACACCTCCCTAAGAAACGCAGACACACACCATTGACACCTGCAAACCCCGATTTGGCTCTAGGTGAGCTATCCCCAGCTCCCAGGCCCACCCTGCCTCCTGGCCCATACAGCCCTGTGGCTCATCATTTCAGTTGTCCCAGTGGCGCCGGTGCAGTTGACTCTCATGTATCAGATGGTGGCACAGTGTCAGTTGTGCCCTCTCCTGTTGCAGGTCCTGGCAGTGTATCTGGGTCTATGGCTCACGTGTCAGTTAGAAGATCTGTGGCTGTGTTGCACACTCCTGTTGCTGGTGCTGCCAGTGTGTCTGGGTCCGTGGCCCATGTGTGTGTCACTCGGGCTGTGGCTGTGTCTCACACTCCTGTTGCTGGTGCTGCCAGTGTGTCTGGGTCCGTGGCCCATGTGTGTGTCACTCGGGCTGTGGCTGTGTCTCACACTCCTGTTGCTGGTGCTGCCAGTGTGTCTGGGTCCGTGGCCCATGTGTGTGTCACTCGGGCTGTGGCTGTGTCTCACACTCCTGTTGCTGGTGCTGCCAGTGTGTCTGGGTCCGTGGCCCATGTGTGTGTCACTCGGGCTGTGGCTGTGTCTCACACTCCTGTTGCTGGTGCTGCCAGTGTGTCTGGGTCCGTGGCCCATGTGTGTGTCACTCGGGCTGTGGCTGTGTCTCACACTCCTGTTGCTGGTGCTGCCAGTGTGTCCGAGGCAGGTAGTTCACGCAGTCCCCCCTGATTCTGTGATGTGACGTGCTGTACACTTCACTCAAATGTTAATTCACATGGTGTGTCCATTGAGAACTGCGTGGCACTCTTGTGGTCCCTGTGACGGGTTGGTAGGGACACGTAGTTGTGCTGCCTCTGATGTACCTGCTCTGTAATGCACAATGCCCTGTTGATGCTCTGATACTGCATGCTGCCCTCTCGTTACCTGCCTCTGATGTACCTGCTCTGTAATGCACAATGCCCTGTTGATGCTCTGATACTGCATGCTGCCCTCTCGTTACCTGCTATGTTGTACCTGCTCTGGTGCCCACTTTGCCCATGTTCACGCATACACTGTGATTTGACCCCTATTATTTGACAATAAAGGTAGTCTATCAAGTCTCGTGGTCTGTCGTTGTCATTCCTGCTTGCGTCCTGCTAATGTGTATTCGTATATGCTTCTCATCAGTGGTTTCGGTAACATGACACTCCCCCTCCCTACGTCACGTCCCTTGCTGGTATTCCCCTCCAGACAGCCAATGGTTTGTACCTTACCTGCGTCGTCGTCCATAGTAGGCCATGACTAGGACGTGGTGGATCGCGAAGAGCATCGGGAAAGCGTGTAGCGCCGGGTCCATGGTGGTGGTCAGCTTGCGGTGGGTATCTCGGCTGTGTCACCTATGTTCGCTGTGGGGATTCCGCCGTGTTAAGACAGGTTGTTTTTCCGCAGCGGTTTTATGTGTGTTTTCCGCCATCTTGATTTGGGGGACGGTCTTCGACGTCAGTGCGTACGGCGGAGCGTTTGGATGTGTTCCGTCCGCCGCGTGGTCGTGTGTAGTTGGCCGGCGGAGCGTGTTTTTCCGTCGCGGACGGAAATTTGACACGTTTTCCTATCCTGATATGGCGGACGGAGTATCCGCGGCAGGCGGACACGGAAAAGGCTTTTTCCGCCTACTCCAGGGCCGCGGTGGCTCTTCCGTCCGCCATCCTGATCGACCCCTTTGTATGGTCTATAACCTATGGTTTTTTCAGTGAATTTCAATGTTTTTTTATTAGCAAATATCAAAAGCTTTAAAATGTCAAGTACGTGGTAGGTAAAAACATTTTCGTTTTTATGCACGCTGATGTGCTTTCAACGCTGCCCCCCCCCTCTTTTCTTTTAGGAGTATTCTCTCTTTGCAGATAGTGAAGGGTAGGTAACGCAGGCCTTTGCCCCCGTTGTAATCCGTCGTGCCTGCTTCCCTCTCCATTTGATTGATTGTTATCCAAGCATTTACTGTTTTGGAATTGGTTCTCTTTGGTTCATTCTCTATTTACAAACAAGCACAGAGTCGCAATACTCTGTTTAGTCTTTGCAGATAGTGAAAAATCGTTAGAAAAAACAAAAGGAATCAAGCAAAATCAGTAGGCCACTAATGGGATCTCTTTTTGACCTCGCTAAAATAGAAACATTAGGAACAACCCCTCATGAGAAATATGAAACTAGTGAGAGGAACCGAGCTCGACGCCATGATGGCTGCAAGACAGCTCGGCTCCGCCGCCCACCCCGCCCAAAATAACGACAAACCCTATGCAAATATTAAAAATATATACAACACACCAGCAAAGTAACAGGGTAAAACGTTTTATTAAATAACTATTTACATGGCAGCCTGCTGCAACATCGATCCAAATGCATGCCGCCGTTCCCGGGATTTCTCCCCGACTACTCTGCGGCCTACGAGATGGAGAGGCCGGGGCGTTGACTAGGCGGGGCCTCCGGCCGCAACCACAGCGCCAACGATCGCTGCTGATGGAGGGGAGCCTTGCCGGTGAGACCACTGATCTGAAGAACCGCTGCCTGCGGTGCCTCCATGAGCCGCTTGACAGAGGCCCCTGAGGGGCGGTGTGGTGGCGCGGACTCGGAGGGGGCGCTTGGCTCCTGCCCCCTCCCCAAGTCTTGTTGCCCTGGTGTGGCCTGAGATCGCCCCGACATAGGCGGCCGGCTCCCGGGGTCCGGCGGAACTTTTAGCCTTTTGGTAACTCTTCCATTCTGGACCTTGTCCCACAATCCGTTTGACCTGAAGACACGTCCTGCGGTGCCCTGGTCCGACCATCACATATACCTGCGCCAGGAGACGGCGTGGGGTGCACTGGAAGGAAGAGGCGGCGCGAACGAGCCTCCCCCACCTCCCCAGGTGGAGGTTTCTCAGCTGCACCCCAGCGCTTCACTCGACGTAGGCGGCCGGCTCCCGGGGTCTGGCGGAACTTTTAGCCTTTTGGTGACTCTTCCATTCTGGACCTTGTCCCACAATCAGTTTGACCTGAAGACACGTCCTGCGTGCCCTGGTCCGACCATCACATATACCTGCGCCAGGAGACGGCGTGGGGTGCACTGGAAGGGAGAGGCGGCGCGAACGAGCCTCCCCCACCTCCCCAGGTAGAGGTTTCTCAGCTGCACCCCAGCGCTTCACTCGGCAGCTGAGTTACGCCCACTCTTGCGGCACAGTGCCTCGCTCGGCCAGCTGAGTTGCGCCTGCTCTTGCTATTACAGCGTCTCACCCGCCATCCGGCTGAATTGCACCCACTCTTGCGGTACAGCGACAGGCGGCTGCCACGGAGCTCACGAAATGGCGGTCGGCTCCACAGACTTGGGCCTGGCCTGCAAGGATGGCTCTGGGCAACCCTGGAACTCGGACGCTTGACTGCTAGGTCATGGGCCCCATTCCCAAAAGCGTCCCTTCAGCCTTGAAGATTCTACAAGAGTCACCGGGGCCCCCGACTCCCGCAGACTTCCGGTGGGGAGCGACTGCCATGATTGCTCGCGAAATGGCCACGACGTAGCCACGGGGTGCTCTCATGCTGACGCCAGCTTCAGTCTGAAACATCCAGAAACACTGTAGTATCGCGTTGTCGCGTAATGCGTCATATGACACGCCGCGTTAGCGCACCCGATACGCGAAGCGAGGCGCGAAGCGCAGCTTCCCGGAAGCGATCCGGGGCGCGGCGCGGAGCGCGTAACGTAAGCATAACAGGTCATGTGACTTGTTAATAAAAATTTTCATTGGTTCATTTCAATTTTGGTTTCCTAATGATGTAAGGCTAGGTCATGTGACCTAAAAATTACACTTTTCATTGGTTTAGAACTATTTTTTGTCCCAAATGATGAAAACCCCTCCTTGTTTCCTCACTCTGACTTTCATCTTTGTGAGAGGAAGACCTACAGTGCCTCGCTCGGCCACCTGAGTTACGCCCTCTCTTGCGGCACAGTGCCTCGCTCGGCCAGCTGAGTTACGCCCACTCTTGCGGCACAGTGCCTCGCTCGGCCAGCTGAGTTATGCCCGCTCTTGCGGCACAGTGCCTCGCTCGGCCACCTGAGTTACGCCCACTCTTGCGGCACAGTGCCTCGCTCGGCCAGCTGAGTTACGCCCGCTCTTGCGGCACAGTGCCTCACTCGGCCACCTGAGTTACGCCCGCTCTTGCGGCACAGTGCCTCGCTCGGCCAGCTGAGTTACGCCCACTCTTGCGGCACAGTGCCTCGCTCGGCCAGCTGAGTTACGCCCGCTCTTGCGGCACAGTGCCTCACTCGGCCGGTTGAGTTTCGCCTACTCTTGTGGCTACAGCGTCTCACCCGCCATCCGGCTGAATTGCACCCACTCTTGCGGTACAGCAACAGGCGGCTGCCACGGAGCTCACGAAATGGGGGTCGCCTCCACAGACTTGGGCCTGGCCTGCAAGGATGGCTCTGGGCAACCCTGGAACTCGGACGCTTGACTGCTAGGGCATGGGCCCCATTCCCGAAAGCGTCCCCTCAGCCTTGAAGATTCTACAAGAGTCACCGGGGCCCCCGACTCCCGCAGGCTTCCGGTGGGGAGCGACTGCCATGATTGCTCGCGGAATAGCCACGACGTAGCCACGGAATGGTGGTGCTCTCATGCTGACGCCAGCTTCAGTCTGAAACATCCAGAAACACTGTAGACTACCAATTCAATCAGTTCCGGTGGAGCCCCAACGTGACCCGGTAGGGAAGAACTTGCCCTCCCCTCTTTGACTGATGGTTCTTGTTGCCTGTCCCTTCTGTTGTCATTTAACGGAACTTTTTGGACTACTCAAAGGGGTTCTGGTCCGACCGCTGCTTGGTGGAGACATTTTGACTATATTCTGGACCTGCCCGGCCTCGCCCAAAATGACCAGACATCCCTCACTTCCAATTACAGCATACACTCCTTTATCAATATCTTCTTTGATGTTCCTCTTGAATATGTAATTTTGTAGAACCTCATACAGACAAACATTCTCGAGGTGACTGCTTCTATTTGGATAATATGTATCCCACATGTTGACAACTCCTTGATGTGTACTGGTTGCTCAGCCTTGATATCACGAGATATTATGCAGTTTTGGAGCACATGGCGGGCGGGGACGGGTACTGATTGAACATTTGGACATCCATATTGATATTAAGTTCTGATGTATTATTGATTACTGTACTATTAAAAATTCGAATTAACGTTACTCATGGTACTTGCCCGGAAATGTATATCTAGATAATTTCATTGTAACTGGTCCTGTCGTACTTTGATTATAAAATTAACGTCCTCCGATTCCGCAACTGTTAGACACCTTAATTCCTGCAACCTAATGGCCCGCCCGTTACGTTTTTCTACAGTGTAAATGTCCCCTCATCATATACGATTCCAGTTTCCTCCGTGGCCGGCCCACGTGGTTGTAGGCCCGTATTTGTATACTGACATTTTTGCAATAAACAGTTTTCGAAGGAAGTATGGAATCAGCGTCATAACAATCGTCTAGGTTGGTTGGGTTTTTGAATAATGGCTGTTATTCCCAAACAATAGAAAACAGATAATGCAGACCCTTTGCCTGAATTTTGGATTGATTGAAATTTGTATCCGTCACACCAGCCCTTTTTCCAGAATTGTTAGAAAATGGTCGACCGTAGCTTAAGGTATCTGCTGAATGTAAAGTGTGGTATTTTGTCCCATAAAATACGACTAATTGAGAAACAAATACACGAAGAGGGAACTCCAATTTAGAGACAAACAAAATGAAACATTTTTTTGCATCATAAGAAGGGGAGGATATGTTACACAGAAAAATAATGCGAAAGGGATAGCCAAGATCTGTTGTATCACACATTCCTGCAGCTAGTCTGATACATGATAAGTAGAAGCTTTTTCGTGTTTGCGCGCGCTGACATGCTCTGAATGCTGTATCCCCTCCCCTTTCTTTTCTCCTCTGTAGGTTACATCGGAGTTCCGACTGAAGAATGGAGTGGACATGGACCGCACCGTGCTCTATGTAGGGAAAGACATAGACAAGCGCTGTGAGATATTGCATGGAGTGCAGACCATCACTGGGAGCGTGAAAGATTGTATGGTATGAATGTGCGCATGGGCCCTGATTTGTACGGTTTGAATGAGTATGTGTGGCGCACGACTGGGTCAATAAAAGAATGCTTTTTGTATGACTGAGGCGGTGATCAAACGGTTAATGGAATGAGAAAAATAAGCCCGAACATGGTATCCGCATGTGAAGGACGAAAAACAATATAGCTCTTTCCTTACTTAGGAACGACTCTCTCTGGAGCTAGTGAATGGGAGAGTAGCCTACACCAGAAACTTGAAGGGTTATTTCAGTACGACGAACCCGACTCCAACCGATATCCCAAATGTACACCCAAAATAATGCGCACCAGTAAGTCAATTTATGTGCTGACTAAATAAGAGAAGTTAGCTCGGCTCCGCCGCCCACCCGGCCCAAAATAACGACAAACCCTATGCAAATATATTAAATATATACACAACACACCAGCAAAGTAACACGGTAAAACTTTTTATGAAATAACTATTTACCTGGCAGCCTGCTGCAACATCGAACCAAATGCATGACGCTGTTTCTGTCGAGGTAGCATAGGTGGCAGCCTAGGGGTGGAGGACCGTTGTGCAAATAGCCCGGGGGCGACACCACGCGCAAAGGCCCGTCCCCGCGGTCAGCTGCAGCAGGGCGAGCCTTAGCGTTTCACTCCCCGGTCAGCTGCACCATGACTGCCATTGGCGTTCCACTCGGTTGGATGGCCGGGGACCCGCTCCGGTGGCCGGGGTGAAGAGCGGCTGTTACTGCGGAACGCTCAAAATGGCGGCCGACTGCCCGGATTTGGGCCTGGTCCACTAGAACGACTCTGGTCTATCCTGGAACTCGAATGGACTGTGGCAGAGCGTCCAAAATCCACAAAAAACACCACTGCCAACTCTTCAATAACTTCCATCACCCAGCACCGCATTTCCAAAGGAACAGCATAGCAAGCTTTCGTGGCCTTTAGAGTTTTCGGAAGCAGTTTCCCAAGACCATCACTGCAGCCATTGCAATCCAACAGAGGAACTTTTCCCAAGATCGGCATATTAACAGGGCTGCTGGTGTAATCGGGGCTCTTGCAGCCATTCAACTTAATTGAAGCTTTCACAATGACAAACCGCCCACTGACCTTCGTGCCATGACATTTACTTATAACATTCTGCTGGGTCTTCGCCGAACTGAAGTCTACAAATGCAAAGCATTTCATTCTGCTTGCCTGCTCGGACATGAGCCCCACTCTTGAAGACGTCCTCTCAGTTTTAAATGTTCTACGAGAGTCGTTGGCCCTCGACTCCCGCGGGCTTCCGATGGGGGCAACCGCCACTGTTGCTCGACTATCCCCCATGGATATACCGCTGCCACGGGTGTCCGCCGCCTTATCCACATCTGGTGCCGTGAGGGAGGCTGATTCAGTGCATCGGCGGAGGGATACGCCTGCTGTCCCGCTCTCCGGAAGTGGCCACAACATTGTCACAGGATGGTAGTGCTCTCATGCTGACGCCAGTTTTTGTCCGAATTACTAAGAGACACTGTAGACTGCCAACTTGATCAGCTCCGGTGGGACCTCAGCGTGACCCGGTAGGGAAGATTTTGCCTCCCTCGCCTTTGAGTCATGGTTCATGCTGCCTGTTCTTTCTGTTGGCGCTAACAAACTTTTTGAACTGCCGAAAGGGATTCTGGTCCTGCCGCTACTTATTGGAGACATTGAACTATACTCTGGACCTGCTTGGCCTTGACCAAAATGGCGCCAGTATGGGAGCGACTTGCAACTCCTTATGACGTTCTAGTTCCTTAGCCTTGACGTTATGGGGGATGTATGCGGTCTTTGTGCACATGGCGTGCGGGGAAGGGTACTGACTGGGCATACGGACAACCCTATTGATGTCGATTTTTCATAATTGATTATTGTATTATTAAAGCTTCGAAGTAATGTTACCCATGATACTCGCCCATGGTGTGCGTATGGACGATTTTATTGTAACTGATCCTGTTATACTTTCAATTATAAAATCAACCTTCACTGATCCTGCAACCGTTTGTCACGTTTAGTTTTTTCAATGAAATGGCTCGCTTGTTACATACTCCTATACCCCTGGCTTTTGACCCTTTCCTACGCGCGGTCTGTACTACCGCCCTTGAGCGATCTATGTAATGAACAGACTACCATTGCCGAGACACAAGGGAATGCATCTCAGAGAGATAAGTCAAGTACGTGGTAGATAAAAACATTTTCGTGTTTATGCACGCTGATGTGCTTTGAACGCTGCCCCCCCCCCCATCATTTAGATTACCACCGCCCATTGCACAAAAGCGTACCGGGCGCTCCCCACGCAAAAAAAATGATTTTTTGCCCCGCGGGGCCCTTTTAAAGCCTCCACATCAAACCTAGAGGGTGAGGGAGGATCTACTATGCCCCCTTATGGTCATTTCCCCCTTTGTTTTGGCCTCCTCTTGTCTCTCGATCCTACCGAGAGACAAGATGGCGGCCGCTCCGGACTGTTTAGAATGTTGACAGACACCGGAGAGCCAATCAGCTTCGCTTCGCGAAGTTCCGTTACGCGTCAAGTACGCCAACCGGAGCGCTACCCGGAGCGCTGTTACAGATATATATATTTTTTTGAACGTTAATTTATCAAAATCCACTGGAGCACATATATTGAGACCTAGCAAAGGCACATCGGGCTACCAGTCCCTACAATTTTGCCAAGTTTCGTGCAAATCCATTCAGCCGTTCGGGCTAAAAGTGCGGCCAACCGCCCTATGGAAAAATGAATGGGAAAAACGCGTTTTGGGACCCCCCTTTTTTCTCGGCCCCCCCTTGACGAAACCCACCAAATTTTCAGGGGCTGTTCAGAAACAAAATGTGCCATTTTCCTGAAAATTTCAGCCAAATCCGTCCACAAACGCCAAAGTTATTAGACATAGAATTTACAAAAATCCCATAGAGAAAACATCCTAACTATATATACCTACTGGCGACCGCCAGTAGGTAATATATATATATATATATATATCCAAAAGTCACAGTTCGCCGATCCCCCAGCCCTTTCCAGGCATTACGAATTCATGCCCACTTGGGCAAAATTTTGTGGAGTCTATTAACAACATGGACAACTATATTTTCAATTCGGAAATATAAATTGAATTATTCGTTCAATGTCAACATTGACACTTTATATTCTTTATATGTGGACTATAACATCTCAAATGCTGGGTATCACAAAATTGAGAATGTATCAGTTTAAACTTGTAGACTGTTGTAAATATTTAACTATGGCCGCCTCCAGTGTTCAACAAATCTGGAGTTATGAGGAAGTAGTCCTACTTTTATGTTTTGCACGTATTTTGCTTTTTCACTTTAAAAACACAAAATGTAATGACTGAACTCACCCGTGACCAAGGTGCGGCTGCACCGAAACGCGTCGGGCGTTTGAGACCATTTTGCTGAATTAAAATCTATCACGCTTATGGAGATTGTGGCTCGAGTTTCCTTCTTTTCTACCTACAAAGTTGGTTTGACGAATATATATATATATATATATATATATATATATATATATATATATATATATATATATATATATATATATATATATATATATATATATATAGCATTTTCCGTTCATCTAAAATGACAGAATGTCTTCAAAAGTATTAAAAAGAAAACTTTAAATTCTCTATTGATATTAGAGAGAAATCACTAGTGCTCAATAAGTGCTAATGTTTGAGCAACAGTATCTTTGTATCCATGGATGCTGTGCCAAAAGTCATCACACATACACTTTTATTCTCGGGTGTGGCGTTCCTAACTTTTGGTATATTTTGGCTATTATTATATCAAGCCATTTTAAGAGATGCTTTGATTAGTCTGTACAGATGGCCTTGTGCACATTAGTTACTTGTCACTTTTTTTGTTTCCGCAAAGTAGCCAGAATTTTTCTTACAATTGCACCGTATATGCAAAAAATTGCCATACCGCAAATTATCCCTAACTTTTGGTGGGAGATGACTACTAAATTTGAGTGGGGTATTGCACTTTGTTTGCTTTCTATATAATCCTGTGTAACCCATCCTCTTCATTAATATACAGGTGTAAAAAAGTAATGTTATCTTTATCAAATTTCAGAGTAAACTTTAAGTCTGAACTTATCGTGTTGAGCCAGTCATCGGATTGATATAATTACTTCAGTTGTGTCAGTGAGATAGTGTAAAGTGAGAAATATTTAAGTGTGTGTCATAAGGCCAATCCTGCTGCTACGCACAAGAACACGTCTCACTCGTTCTTATCATTTATGGTAATAAGCAGGTATTGTCATGAACTAGAGATAACAAAAACGTACTACTGTAAGAAAGTGACTCTGTATATACTGGACCAAAGTAAGGTACAGTGTGTACAGAGACCACAGTCCCCAGAGGTTTGGCAGAGCTTAAAGGTAGTTATAACCTTACTCTCTAAAGTGGTTGCTTGGTCGAGCAGTAAGGCAGTATCAGATGACAGTATAAGGCATTTGTTGTACACACTCAGTCAGCAAATGGTCTCACACACTCAAGAACTGAACTCTAAGCCAATTGTTTTTTTATCAAAAGATATAGTTGTTTTCTTTTAGAACCAACAAGGTTTCAAAATATACTTTCTCAGAAGGGATTTCTTTAGTTAAATACTTGAATACAATAGTCACAGTTTGTTGCAATAGGCAACACAATTTCAAACACAATGCCACATTGAGCTCAATGGGAATTTCTAGTTAAAGGCAATTAGTTACTTTGTAGATTACTTTTCTAAACTCAAGACTGGATCCTAGATTCAGTCCAGGGACATTGTCGCAGGGTTTCTGTTCTCACACAGAACTGTGCACAGAGGAGTGGAACCTCGGCGAATTAAGGTGACCCAAAACACACCTTAGTACCCAACTCACCCCTTACCGAGCTAGCTACAGTGTCTCATTGGACATATCAAACTCCCAATGTTTAGACAAACCAGAACATGAACTTACTGTACCTCAGGGTACGTGGAACTCATGAACACTCTTTCGTTATATTATCATTACAAACCAGAACATGGAGTAAAGAAGACACATGTGCATTTGAAATGTTCATTTACTTATGCCGTCTTCTCAGGCGCAGTATCTTAGATAATACAAGTATACTTATTATCAATAGCAAAATTACCAGCATAGTTACTAAGACATAAAAGGTGAATGGTGACAGCATGTCAACATACTGTAATGAATAAGAGTTAACAACACTTATATCTCACCCTCCCTAACACATATATTATATTATTAGCTAAGAAGGTCTCTTTGGGTTGTTTTAGGGCGGGCCCATACCTTAGTGTCCTAGCATGAAGGAATCACATCAGCATACACCAGCACTCTCTGCATGTGCACCGCATCAAGTGTGTTCTGTGTGTCTCGTGCAAAGCAATATCAATCCCGCCTGAAGCCAGAGTTGGCAAAGGCTGCACTTGTGTTATGACTATGAAGGCGTGGAGATCAGACCTCATAACAATTCCATATCGTGTTGTCCCTGAAACTTCAGCACTCTTCGTGCAGACATAGTTTATTAAGCAAAGCTGATATCAGAGCAATAACATATTATTCTCACATACAACACGGCAAACTACTAGGTTGAAAGCTAAGTCAACAATTAAGTGTCGTGTGCAGAAGTTGCAAGAAAGAAAAATGGTGTTTAAACCTCAAATGTACCTATGCTAACTTAACACGATATAAGGATATACAGGAGCTATATGACACCCCCCCATGATCCGAGAATGGACTAAATATGATAACAGAAGAGCCATCACATGAGAGCAGAACTCAACAGTAAACGAGCATGAATCGAAACTAAACTTCAAAAAGTAATGCTAAAAAAATAGCCCAAAAATATAACGTGGCTCAAGCCAATAGGCAAGTAAAAAATAAAAAATTTCCTGACAAATAAGTCAATAAAATCAATGAAAAGCTATTAATCAGCACGTCAATCCGAAGCAGTGTCTATGATAAAACTGTATATGAAAAGTAAGCAGCAACTGCCTCTAATAGGAAATCACTGTCCTCATCCGAAAATAGTTCAGCCATCCAATTTAAAAGATGAAAGGAACATACGTGTTCTCCCAGCACCGGATCCTCTATAACCATCAGAGGACAGCTCGGTGGGTTTTCAAGAAAACTTAGTTCCAAGAAAGTCTGTGCTGCCGACAATATATCCCAGGGACCCATTAGTCCATGCGCCACTGCTAAGGCCATAATCCTCTCGTCAGAACAAACCAACTCGTGAGCAATGATAGGACTCATCAGCTGATTAAAATCGACGTCAGGAGAAACCGGTCCGCAGAGACACAAATCAATGGCCCAATGGAAATCACAGGTCAGGCAGTGAAATACAGGCTGGACACAGGTGAAGTAGGAGAATCGAAAAGATAATCCATATGCCGTGCTCAATGTCGCTAACGGCAGTGTGCCATAATATTCAAGCATGCGGTTGCGAAACCGCGTCAGTAGCTGATGCGCGGGGTCTTGCACAGGAAGGACATCCATATCTAAAGAGACAAAAAACCACTAGAGCGCCAGCTGCTAATGCAAGTAAAAATGGGAACCCTCCAAACAAGGATGAAAAAATAGAATGGAAGAAAGCAGGGATGACTCCAAAAATCTTTTCAAATGAAGTCACGAGACCACCGCTAACAACTTTAAAAAAATGTGCAAGGCCTTTTGTGGAGGATGCGTTAAAGATAGTTCGAACCATCGCTCCGAAATGCAAAGGCAAATCAGTATTCAAAAGAGCCTGAACCTCTGTACGGGTGTTTGCAATGTGAAGCACGAAAGTTTCACGGGCCGAGCTCAAGGCCACCTCTTTCTGGGACAAAAGAGCCCTTATTCTTGCCATGCCGCTGAATTCTGCTCCCAAGGTTGGTATCTGTGGCCAGATGGAAGACTCCCTATGTTCACGAGTGGGAGGATAAAGCACATTTCTGCAGCAAATAACCCGCTCACTTACTGTTACTATGAAAGCTATACCTTTAATTAACCCACAACAGTTTTCATTATTGAGCATTAAATAACTACCATTCTCTAATAATTTAAACGTGGGGATGATAGCAGGAACTGGCGTGCCGTGTAAAACGCAAGCCATATTCGGTCGGTCCTTGTTGCATGAACCGTGTAACTGTATGTGTCTACACATTAAAGAATGATCTGGCGTCTCAGTGCACTCCTCCCCTGTCAGATAAACTTCCTGGTCATCCTTAAAACATCTGTATGTGTATGGGAGTGACCAGACTTCATGAAGGAAACCGCTACCTATAGGTTCATAACGACCTATGGGTACATATTTCATGCAATTTGAAAACTTATATAAAGCAAAAGGCAGTGTTATTAAACCGTGGATAAGCCACGTAGCAGTAGTGGCTTCAGCCACGGAAAAAGGTAAAGATTCTAACCTTTCAATATGTAACATAGAAAAGGAAGCATCACGCATTGAAAGTAAGCGTTGTTTGTCAGTCAAATTAAACGGTGCAAATAAAGAAGAAACGTTCATGTACCCCCAGGGAACTTTACCCATTTTTAGAGTTTGAAGGGTCCATGCAAACTGCATGATTGATCGTAATTGATTTTGACCATTGTATAATACAGACACTTCATCATGTACAATATCGACTACGGACGACACAATATTATCCAATGTGTAAATTCTAGAGGAAAGCACATTAATGCTATTGTCAACAACTGCAAGCACTTTCTCAAGATTTGCTTGATCAATAGCCCTAAGGCGTGTAGCAGCCTCAATCTGTGATAGCTTCCAAATTTCATTGTAAACCCCATATAACCACCTTTTCGACCTGCCACTAGCCGGGCCTTTAATGAAATCATTCAAGACACATCTGCATTTAGTTTAGAAAGGTGATACTTAACCGCAGGTAAAGTCGAATGTTTCAGCCAATTTTGACACAATTTGCCTACAGAATATGAGGTGACAGTATGACCTACGCTAAATCTGGGATCAGATCTAATAGTTTTAAAACCATCAGCCAAATTTAAAAATCTATGTTGGCAAGAATCAGCACTACGGTGCCAAAGCAGCCAACCCTTAGGATTCATACTAGAAATGTTAAAGGAGGAATTAAGAAGGAGAGTCTGTAATTCTCTAATGGACAACTGAGTAAAATTACTCCAACCATCATATTCTTCCAACTCCGGGAAAGAAGGGGTGTTTAACTTTTTAGAAGTAGCCAATCCAAAGCATGTGGTCTGGGAAATCGTTTCATTCAGAAACAACATATGATTCGAGATGAGACATGCACGGTGCAAAGCCTCAGTGCCTCGTACCTGCCAGGCCCTTGAACCCCAAACCGATTTAAGGTCTATTGTATCCTTCCATAACTCATAGCCTCCAGTAACTAATTGATCAAGGAAGGCCTTCGAATACAACAATTTAGTATCGGTAAGTCTAACCTTGGACATTGGCATTTTTCGAAATTTAAAATAAAAGGACTCGGGATTGGACTGGTTAAAGTCAGTAAAGTAAGTATACTTCTTTAGAAACGTTTCAGAACTCCCTTGTTGAGGTGCTGGGCAATGTTCCCACTGAGTAAAGTTAACAGTATCCCTTCTGGATGATGTTTTGTGTAAGAAGTGATTGCCATAATGTTGGTAACAGAATAATTCACCATAATTAGCAGATTCTAAATATAAATCCTCAGCATCAAACACAGCATAGTACTGCAAATCAGAAAATAAACTTTCTACAGCATTGACATCCCAGTCATCAGAACAAATGTTTTGTTTCACCACATCCCCCATATTCACTCTAAGTACATTAGGGACATTAATGACTTCCGTTGGGCCATGAATCTGAAACCGAACTGCATCCCACACGATTCCATCTAGGACAGGCCATGCTGTGATGTTAACCAAAGTCAAGTCTCTTTTAAATCTGTGTGTAGAATGTGACGAGGAAAGCGGGGCCAAAGTTCCATTTAAATGAGTAATGCAGGTTCTTTCCTCGACATAGTGTCCATTGATGATTCGAAAAAAATAAAATACAAAACCAATTGACATAAAAAGGTAAACTGAAAAAAGGACCAGCCAAATGTATGTCCAAGGGGGGATCAAAAAATGTTTTTTAAACAGGCTAGCATAAACTGCAATACGAGAGTGTTTCTTCGAGGCAAGTGAAGCAGAGTCAAATGAAAATCTGGATTCCGTGGCTAAACGTGCTTGCAGGTCAGGCATGGACAAATCAGTGGGGTAGGTATAGTCTATCTCATCAATGTTAGTTCCGGGCAAATTATTTAATAACGGACTGGAAACAGCAGGTAATTCGATGGCCACTTCAGATTCAATATTAGAAGCAGTGGTCATAACAGAATTTCTCACAATGGAAGGACAGGAAACAGCCGGTGTCATGCTAAGAAGAATCGGCCACTCTGTGTATCTTGACATTGTCAATTGAAATAAACCTGTTTTCCTTACGACCAGGAAGTGGTGGTAAAATGACTGTTCTTGTGCCCTTCACTCCAAGGACTGGAACCGGAGCTCGATAGGAAGGACCAAATTCTTTCTTGTTATCGATCTTCTCTCGAACCAGTTCACCAACTCGGGGTAGCCAGCCAACTACCAGGATCTGCAACGCATCATCCGACGTGGAGGGCAAATGTTCCTTTGCAAGACTGTCTCTGGTCTTTTGTAGATTCTGTAAAACATTGCAATGTTCATCTGCGACAAAGCAAGTGGCGCGAACCACACAGTCTAGACCGTCAAGGTCAGGGACGTACATCTTGATGCCAAAGAGCATTTCGTATGGGGTCCGCCCACCCAGAGACCTTCTAGGGAGATTATTAAGAGCACGCTGCACGCCATAGAGGTGAGCCAGCCAGTTTCTGCCAGTGCCTATAACTCGGGCTGTCAAAGATTGCTTTAAATCACGGTTCATTCGCTCAACTACACTGTTACCCTCAGGTCTGTAGGGAGACGAAAACTTGACTTGGACCCCCAACGAAGTCATGGCATCCTTATACGCCTTAGAGGCGAAAGCCGGACCCTGATCCGAATGGAAGGTACCACAGGCAAAAATCCCTATAAAGACACGCAAATCTCTAATGACAGTCCGTGAATCAGCGCTGCGATGTGGCCATACCCACACAAAGCGTGTGCATGAGTCAACTGCTACTAAGATGTACTTATACGCAGTATCAGATGAAAAAGGACCGCAGTGATCTAAATAAACACAACCTAGCGGTTTATTTAGAAATGTACAACTGAGTCTGTGGCGGACGCGTAGCAGTTGAAGGTTTAATCTGCTGGCATATGTCACAAAGAAGGACATAATCACGCGTCTGTTTGTACAGTCCCCGCCACCAGAAACGTTGTTGTAATTGAGTTACAGTGGCCGAGACGCCCGCATGCGCAGACGCCACACCTTCATGTGCCGCCGTAATCAAGTCCGCTCTGCGATCCGAGTTGGGAATCAGCCGTTCCCCAACGTCAGGAATTGTCACAAAAGGAACCTTGTCGGGACTTAAGTGGTATTTGTACTTCGAAGGGAATCCCGCAGGATGTTTACTTCCCTTCTCAGAGGCAGCAACTGCCGCCAAGATGTCGCTATCAATTTTGGTTTTTGATCTAGTAACCGCTGCAACTAAGTATGTAGATACTGCTGATTTCGCTGCTTCATCAGCAAGCGAATTGCCAACAGCGTGTACTCCCACGCGCTGATGACCGAGAGTATGAATCACATAAACAAGTGGCAACATAGCCTTAAGCTCTGCCACTCGAACCCAGATCAGTTTATGTTTTATTGTGCTACCCTTGGAATCATGAAAATCATTTTGAATCCAAAAGAACAAGTTCTCATTGTAAGACTGGACACAGTAGTAAGAATCACTTACAATCAGAGTAGTAACACTAGGATCTGCGTACTCCAACGCTAGTAAAAGAGCACGAAGCTCAGCCAATTGTGCAGTGCAATCGCCCAGGGGCAACGTGTGTACCTCCCTGGAAATGAATTCATCGTTCAACATAGCACCAACCACAATAGCGCATGCGGAAACGTAGGCATGTTTAGAGCCATGCGCAACCTGCGCCGACCCATCAGTGTAAATGATGCAATGGAAGTCCTCCAAAGGTCGCATAGCCAGAGGAGCAGGATGAACGAACTCATACTGCAAGTACTCTTGCGACCGTAAAGAGGCGTCAAAAATAAACGTGACATCCGTGGACGTCAATGACGCTGCCCATTGAATCCACCGTGGGTGCAAAGCTTTAGAATTCGGTACACTGGCTTTCGTGACTGCCTCCAAATGAGGACAGGGTGTTACCACTAACATGCGCTTCCCCTGTGACAGAGCTCGTTCTTTAAGAATCGCCATCTGTACAGCAGTTAAAACTTTCTCCACAGTGGGAAACCGCAATTCAGCCGAAGTGTACAAGTGTGACTTGTAAGCAATAGGTATTGTGTCTCCTTCATTAAAAGTCAGGTATGTGAAACCCACCGCCCCTGGAATTATTCTTATCACCAGGTTGGTGTGGTTATCACGAGTCAGTAAATATTCAGAAGCGAGCAGATCAGCCTGCAATGATTGCAAAATGGCCGAATGCTCAGGCAGCCAGCATGATTTTGAGAAAGTAGGTTGTATCAAAGCATACAAAGGCTTGATACGCTGGGCATATTCCGGAACATAAGTTCTGCCGAAATTCAAGAAGCCCAGCAAAGACTGTAATTTTTTCAGTGTTGTAGGAGCGCGCAACTGTGCGCACTTCTCTAAGAAGTGAGGAGCCAAACCTCTACCTTCATTGTTGAGCTCATAGCCCAAAAACAACACTGTGTGTTCAGCAATGTGCGATTTTGCAAAGTTAAATTTGTAACCCATGTCAGCGAAGTTGCAAATAACAGAATTTACACGACACAGATGCTCCCAAATATCGTCGTCTGTGAGATATATGTCATCCACATACGAACAAGCATCCGGGTCGAGTGCCTCCAGTATAGAGACAATGCGAGCGGTAAATATACCAGGACTATTTTTATAGCCCATTGGAAGACGCCGGAATTGTGTTTGGACTCCAGCGCTCGTAAAACTGGTCCATTGGGACCTAAAGCTGTCCAATCTGTGGGCATAAAAACCGTTGGATATGTCAAGCGTTGTCTTGAAACGCTTACGCACAAGACTATCCACAAGGGCAGAGCCGTGAGTATTCTGTACTGCACAGTTACGGCAATGCGAGTTTAAATGCCGGTAATCCAAAACCAAACGATATGATCCGTCAGGTTTGTTCACAGTAAAAAGGGGATTATTCATCGGTGACGCACACGTTTCAATAACTCCCTGATATTCCAATTGTTCAAGGATTTCCGCGACGGAAGATTTTGCTTCACTCCGAATGGGATATTGAGGTTGAGGCTGCGGCTGAGACCGCAACGGAATTTCGTGGCAAGGCGATAATCTATCCCAACCACATTGGTTACGGTACAGAGCCGGCGCGAGAGCCCGAGCCCACTCTTCTGCAAAATGCTGCGCATGCTCTTTCGAGACAGTGTTCGCGAAACTGGGGAGGATCACCTCCTCCCCTCGCGGCGCCGCGAGCACAAAAGGTGGGGGCCAGTCAGCCTCCGAAAGCAAAATATCATATGTAGAAGACAGATTTTCCCAAAATACACCTTTAACGGTACGCTGTATGTCACCTTCAATTAACAGGACAATTTCATAAAGTCT
Source organism: Lissotriton helveticus (assembly GCF_964261635.1). Classification (NCBI taxonomy): domain Eukaryota; kingdom Metazoa; phylum Chordata; class Amphibia; order Caudata; family Salamandridae; genus Lissotriton; species Lissotriton helveticus. Next base: position 470,182,808 of record NC_136059.1, on the reverse strand, counting down.
TTCAGGGGGAGCAAGTCTCGTATCCGCTGTTTCTATCACAACGTAGACATCAGTCGCTGTCACCCTCAGTAGTGGACGCAGCGCCTCTCTGACTATGGTTATCTCCGCCGCGCTGTCCAGCAAGGTCAGAGCCCACGTCAGATTCCGAAGCCGCGTTCTCACTATCTGTGGCATATCGATGCGCTGTTAAGGCTGCGACTTTCTTTTTCGCAAACTGCGGTCTCTTAGGCGTAGAATCCTCCTGCTTCCATGCGCCTTCTGTCTGGCGGGGCTGGCCACGTTCCTGTTGGCCACCACGTCCCCGTCCGCCTCCTCCTCCACCGGTGGACCGATGAGTCCTGAAAGGAACGAGGAGAGCGTTGATCAGAAACCTGAAATCGATCAGGTGATTTAATCATCGCGCGATCGCGCAAATCATAAACTTTCTCAACTGGCGCAGGGACTTGTGTTGCAGGATAAGATTCCTGCGCTTGCTGCTGTCGCTTCCCCTGTTTCTGTTTCTGAGGCCAATTTTGTTTTTTGGACTTCGGTTGTACATCTGCCGTGGCAGATTGCACTTGTGGTTGTTTCTTCTCCTTAACCGCGAAGTACTTTAAACCCTTACTTGTGCGACCGATAGTTTTATAAGCGGCCACCACAATCTTCGCCAACTGGCGGGGCTTTTCGGCATCGGGTAACGCTGCCAGTGCATTAAAAACCTGGAAGTTCACAGCATCTCCCTTGATGTTGGAGAGTATGAGATCACTTACAATCTCAAAAGAACCACACAGGCGCATACCCAATTCAACTGCTGCCTCAGGACCGTGATCATCCTGAACACGTTTTATGATCGTAGGCAGTACAGCCATAGATGGGGTGCCGAAACACCTCGCATAAACAGCCGCAAAAGTCTTACCCCAACTTTCACAGTCAACGAGCTCGGGAGTGATATCCTTAGGTAAAGTAATCGTCAACATTCTATGTTTGTCAGCAGGAGAAGAATTGGGAAACACGGCTTCCAGTTGGTCAAATTTCTCGGCCAGCCAAAAAGGAAAATCATCTTTATTTTCAGGGCGTTGACCAAAAACCGAATTTACCATAACTGGATTGAGCCGTAAACCACCACGTTCCGTTTGAGCGACCGGACCCCCCGGGGGACCACCCGGGAGATGACGACCTATGTATTGCACTAATGCTCGAATCACGGAAATAGATACAACATGTAACCTGCGAATTTCCTGCAGGGTACAAGCGCTGTGATTCGGGTGCGGGGTAAAACCACCCAACGCAGGCCAGTTAGTACCTGGAATCGAGAGTGGACCTAACCTCGCAGCGGACAAAGAGTGGGGGAGGGCGCCATCAAACCAAACACGATGCTGCCAATGATCAATAGGTATTTCCAGTGCCCTGTAGGGTGTATATTCAGCCGGGACCGCCGAGGCGGTGTAGGAGTGGAACAAACCAGAAGTTGCGTCCACAGCCGGAAACGTAACCCAAGAGTAAAACAACTCGTAAGGGAACGCCGGATCTGCACACACCACGAAAATCACAGCCATCCCATCCACCGGGACTTGGTACGTCTGAAGATGGTTGCGCACCGCCACGCGACTATGCTGCGCAATGGCTACCGCCG